>NC_092244.1:516381-1231381 GCF_036320965.1 Panulirus ornatus | reverse complement strand
AATATGCTGACTTTAAGTTAAAGTAGATTCCCCAGAATATCATCAGCTCAAGCCCAGAGATATATGGTAAGGTAGACAAGCCCAGAGATAGATGGTAAGATAGGCAAGTGTAGTGATAGATGATAAGATAGACTGTATATTATCAGCTCATTGTCAGGTACAGATAGGTTCTTTGGTATGTAATTAGCATTATAATTGTTTCTTCAGGATATCAACACAACACAACTGGGTCCATATGAGAAAGCTGGAACAAACCTCACTGGTGGGAAAAAGCCTGACCTCATACCAGTGTCACTGTTGGGTGAGGGAAACAACCAGGACAGGGTGAGTTGGTGGCTGTACAGGTACACCACTGATTTTCTGGCAACTGATGGTTTGGCACCTCCTTTACTCTGAACAAAATTACGTGAGGGAACTTGAAATTACTGCAGCCACCAGACTAATTTACTGGGTGGCCACAGATGGCATTGTGTGTAGGGCGCACTTATTTACATTCCTTACACTGCACTCATTGGTGGTGATATTGCATTCTGTGAGATTCTTAGCTTATTTTGCTTAGATTTAACCCTGGCTATGCTTCTAAGAAATATGAGAGTGTCAGTCATGGTGTCAAACATAAACACCAGTCCATATCGATCCAAGATAAAGTAGAACTGTTGAAAAAAATGGACCTTGATGTTTTGGTGTGTAAGCTGTGTGGCATCTGCAGTATTGGTTCATCAACTGTTTATGATATAAAGAAGCACAGGGAGAAAATATTTAAATGCTATGCAGACAGCGATTCCAAGAAGCAGATGATGATTAGAAAAACTATGAAAGATGGTAAGAGTACTGAGCACGATTGAGTGATGGTAGAATGGTTTTGACAGCATCGGAGTGATGGAGTGGAGTTGTTAGGTAGCATGATAATGGAACAGGCTAAGTTGTTCCATAAAGAACATAAATTGCAACATGAGCGTCACTATAGTGAAGGATGGCTTCAAAGATTCAAGAAGTGTCATGGAATTTCCATGAATAAAGTGTGCAGAAAAGAGTGGTCTGCAAACCACGAAGGAGCTGCCTAGTATGTGGATGAATTTGTGAAACTCGTAGCTGATGAGCACTTCAGTCCAGAGCAGGTGTATAATGCATGCAAAACTGCATTATTCTGGCGATGCACACTTAGGAAAACACTGACAATAGAAGACGAAGACCCCACAGGATTCAAACAGGGGCGTATCTAGGGGAAATAGTGCCGATGGCAAGCACTGAAATTGTGCCCCTGTCCACGCATATGACACCAATATTTTTTATTTTTATTACATCCGTCAAGGAGATTATAATTTTACTGGCATTTGTTTGTTTGTCTGTGAGCAATTTTCAACAAAAGTTATGAACAAATTTTGATGAAAATTTCAGGGAAAGTCAGAAATGACACAAGGATTTTGGGAGTGATCCAAATCATTGTCTGGATCCAGGACCCATTATGGAAATATCAATTTTTGTGAATAACTATTGAACCAGTAATGATATCAATGTTATTCCACATGCTAAAGATATGTTTTCATGGTCAAGAAATCTAAATCTTTAAGATCCGAATCATTGTCTGGATCCAGGACGCCATTACGCCACTGGCGCCCCCTTCAAGTGGCGCCCAGGGCACCTGACCTACCTGCCATACCCTAGATATGCCACTGGATTCAAACAATCTAAGGACAAACTTACCATCTTAGGGTGCTCAAAAATTTAATATTTGTTTAATTCAAATTTCTAGCAGTCCATGGTATACTTTAGACACATGTCAGATGTATAATCAGTGGGTTAGAGTTGTGTTGAATTATTATTACCTGACCACGGTTGGTCTGGCAAAATGGTTAATCAGACAAGGCTTTGGAACCAAGAGTGCCGGAAAATCAGTGGTGTACCTATATGACTTTAGAATTATGATTCTAAATGTGTGAATCATTTTTGTTTTTGGTATATGTATGTTAGCCATAGTGATAAAAGGGTAAAAGGTAACAAGGTGAAATCAAAGCAATAAATAGGTGTTTAATCTTCTCAACTAGTCTTGACAAAATCTTCTTCAGGGAATAATGATACATCTTGACAGGTACACAAGCTTGTGCCAAACAAAGGTGATGGATCAAGGAATTGGTAACTGAGATGTGTTATGACTGGTCTGTTACTGCTTCTCTCCTGATGCAGACTGGTGAGTTACAGAGCACGATTTCTGCTGCCATCCTGGCCCAAGTGAAGCTGTCTGCTTTGATTATTTTTTTCATGTAATGGCAGTGTAGGCTGCTTCCAGTGGTTTCCATGTCTTCTTGTTTTCTCTTTGGTGTAAAATCCTTGTATCCCTTCACCTTGGCAAGGGTCCCTCCTCATACACATGTGCCATCAAAGCATATTTGTTGAGGTCATATCTAATTTCAGCTGTGTTTTCATGTAGTCTCACCTGTAGGCCATACCTTGTCTTGTTTTGATAATTCTGCCTAAGCTGAACTACATGGAATTGGTCTCGCATCATGTTAAGTTTAGACTCTTAACATTCTGTAAGGAGGAGTATAAGCAGCTTAGTGGCCTGGCTATGAGTTTTCTGCATAGTGTTTTATTGACCTTTCTGTACTTGGAGAACTTGGAGGAGGATCATTATAAGAATACTTTGAACAGGGGTACAGTGTGGTTCAGAGATATTGATGACGTGCTTGTAGTCACACCTACATTGCATTCTGCAGTAACTCTTTATTGTATATCACAAGATCCAGTTCACAATAGATGATGGCTGTCAGGCTTTTCTGGACATTCTACTACGTAGAACAAGTGAAGGACAAAGACACTCAATATGTAGAAAACCCACTTTCAAGGATATTGTTATTCACCATCTATTAGTGCACAATGATTGGATTAAGTCTGGGGTAGTTAAAGGAATTTTTTCAAGGGCTTTTTGAGTGTGAAGGCCAGAGTTCCTGTGGAATCATTCATGAAGCTTTGTTACCCCAATGGCCTCATAAACTCATAGGAAAGGCACAGAGGAATATGGATAGAAGATCTAGTTGTGAAAGCTGAATAACAACAGGAGAAAGAGACACTTGATATCCAGCTCACAGCAAGTAACTCATAATAAGGTTTTATGAATAACATCCATGGACATAGTGAACACATTAGAAATAAAGATAGGAGACACTGTGATGACTAAGAAAAAGGCATAGAACAACAAGAACAGTATAATGTAAGAGATCCCATGCAAAAGGTGTGGGAAGATTTATTATAATGAGTCTGGGCATGGTTTACAGGTGAGGCTATGTGAGCACAGAGCTGATGTAAGGTATGTGCACAACCCAGACACTTTGTTGGTACATGTGGACAGGGAGGAATACTTGCCAAGATGAAGTGATGCAAAGATTCTCTGCCAAAGAGTGGACAAAAATAAAAGGAAAACATTGCCATTAAAAGAAATGATTACAGCAAGCAGATAGCCTCACCTGGGCCAAAACAGGAACAGAAATGGAGCTCTTGTGATTGGCCAGTTAGCAGCAGTGCTGGTAATGGACCAATCAGGGAGTAATATCTTAGTAATTTTTTCCTTAATCCACTGATTTTGTATTTAAGCTTGTAACACCTGTTATGATGTATCATAATTCTCAAGAAGAAGACTTTGTGGAAAGTAGCTGAGAGGAATGATTTCCTAGCTCTTGTTTTCAGTTCAGCTTGCTGCCGTTTACCCATCAGGCAAATGTGTTAATTGAAATGCGGGATAAAAGTGATGCAAATAAGGGAACTTAAAAAAGACGCCTATGTGCAAAGATATCAGGAGAATTAGCATGAAGAGTGGAGGGTGAGAGTATGAAACAAGGGGAGTGGGTGAAGAGTGGATGGTACTGAACCCAATATGATCTGCAATTGCACTTGGTTATGCTCAGTGCGGTTCTCCAACTGCAAATGGAAGGATTGCCTCTTCCCACCCTCATTTGAATTCAAATATACACTTTTTTGGTCTGCAGAATTGCCTTGTCTCAAGCAACTATAAATATCTTTGAAAAAATCCTGCTGTGTCAGTTACCCACTTAACACAAGGGGGTAGGTATGGCCCTATCTATCTACCTAAGCATGTGTGCTTACTACTTTCTGCCAAAGACATGCAAATTAATGATTGTCTCTGTGGCATCAGTAATCATGATATTGGTTTTATGGATGTTTAGCATGATTTTGATCATAACAGGAAATTGGTGTTAGTTCATTTAGGAAAGATGATAGCTTTAAGTCCCTAGGACAATTTGAGACTTAGAGATCAGTATTATACTGTTTCTCCATTTTAAGCCTACACCTTACATTAATCTTTAATATTGTTGTAGTTTATGATTCAAGAATAGCCTATTTCTAGGCTTTTTCTTTCAATGCCATCTCTTTCAAATAAAAAATGTCATAATTTGGATATAACTCATTAAAATACATAATTGATATAAATTTAAGTCCCTTCATATTGATCTTTGTCTAAGATTATTATTTTTTCAGGTTATCTTGGGGAAAGTTGTAAGCACAGTTATTCCTGAATCTGGAATCCCATTTTCAATGTGCTTGGTGGACAAGGAAGGCTCTTGCATTGCTGTTACTGTATACAATTGGGCCAGTGGATATGGTGTAAAGATTGGAGACTCGGTAGCAATTATTGCTCCTGTGCTGAAAACTCATCGTATAGAAATCCCAGCAGAGGAAGTGAGTTATTTGCTAATATGTTTGAGACAGAAGTTATACATGTTAACTGACACAAAGGATATGAATTCCATTTCTTATCTCATTCAAAAAAGATTTGAATTTTTCACTCCAGATACTACTTTTCTCTTCTCCAATCTTTACCAGGAGCATGAGAAACATTCTACTGTGTTGGATACCTAGAGGCTAATCAGGGTTGAGACCTTCCAACCCTTGGTATTTCTGGTGAAGAAATACTCCCATCCCTACCCTTCGCTAACCATTTAGCCATAATGGCAAAAGCTTGTTTGGATCCACCCTTAGGCAATTGGACTGCCACAGGGGTGACATCATCAACCCACTTAGTCCAAGACATTAGCATTTCATAAAGTACTATTGGATTCCTGTACTGTCAGCATGTTTGCTGCTTGGCACCAGACTGGATTTTTCACTCCCATCAGTTAGCCTAATTTTTCTTTTTTATGTATTTTTATTTATTTTGCTTTGTTGCTGTCTCCTGCGTTAGCGAGGTAGCGCAAGGAAACAGACGAAAGAATGGCCCAACCCACCCACATACACATGTATATACATACACGTCCACACACGCAAATATACATACCTATACATCTCAACGTATACATATATATACACACACAGACATATACATATATAGACATGTACATAATTCATAATGTCTGCCCTTATTCATTCCCATCGCCATCCCACCACACATGAAATGACAGCCCCCTCCCCCTGCATGTGCATGAGGTAGCGCTAGGAAAAGACAACAAAGACCACATTTGTTCACACTCATTCTCTAGCTGTCATGTATAATGCACCGAAACCACAGCTCCCTTTCCACATCCAGGCCCCACAAAACTTTCCATGGTTTACCCCAGACGCTTCACATGCCCTGGTTCAATCCATTGACAGCTTATTGACCCTGGTATACCACATCGTTCCAGTTCACTCTATTCCTTGCACACCCCAATCACTCACAATCTTTTTCACTCCATCTTTCCACCTCCAATTTGGTCTCCCACTTCTCCTCGTTCCCTCCACCTCTGACACATATATCCTCTTTGTCAATCTTTCCTCACTCATTCTATCCATGCGACCAAACCATTTCAAAACACCCTCTTCTGCTCTCTCAACCACACTCTTTATTACCACACATCTCTCTTACCCTTTCATTACTTACTTGATCTAACCACCTCACACCACATATTGTCCTCAAACACCTCATTTCCAGCACAACCCCCTCCTCCACACAACTCTATCTATAGCCCATGCCTCGCAACCATGTAACATTGTTGGAATTACTATTCCTTCAAACATACCCATTTTTGCTTTCCAAGACAACATTCTCAACTTCCACACATTTTTAAATGCCACTCCCCCACCCTATGATTAACTTATGCTTCCATGGTTCCATCTGCTTCTAAATCCACTCCCAGATATCTAAAACACTTCACTTCCTCCAGTTTTTCTCCATTCAAACATACCTCCCAATTGACTTGTCCCTCAACCCTACTGTACCTAATAACCTTGCTCTTATTCACATTTACTCTCAGCTTTCTTGTTTCACACACTTTACCAAACTCAGTCACCAGTTTCTACAGTTTCTCACCCGAATCAGCCACCAGCGCTGTATCATCAGCGAACAACAACTGACATGTGTATGTATGTATGTCTATGTATATGTATGTATACATTAAAATGTATAGGTATGTATATGCGAGTGTGTGGGCATTTATGTATATACATGTGTATGTGGATGGGTTGGGCCATTCTTTCATCTGTTTCCTTGCGCTACCTTGCTAACGCAGGAGACATCGAGAAAGTATAATAATATACAAAAAATATATCTTTGTACAGATATCATATATTTCACATGTAACTTACCTTCAGAACAATGAAAGCATGTCTATCATATACTAGATGGCACCAGTGCCTAGTGCATATTTGGTGATTGTTGCCATAGGATACATTTTTTGCAGGATAAATCTGTCTTCTGCAGCCAATAGGTGTAAATCCTTCATTTGGATGAGTCCAAACATTGCAGTAAAATGGGTAAGTAGTGTATTCATTAATAACTCCTGAGAGCTACTATTATGTATAGCCTTTTGTTAAAAAGGTGTAGAGCTGTTTTTTTACAAGTGAGTACCCTATTCCTTTAAGATATTGAGAGTGCTTCCAATATGTATTGCCCTTTCATAAAAAGCTGCAAATGTCTTTTTTTCCAGGGAGGACTCATATTCCTTTAATACCAAGTGAGCTTTTATATGAACTACCTTCAGTGATTGTTTTTATCTGACATATACTTATAATGTTCATGATTTAGAACACTTATCGATCAATCTTTTTCAGACATTGTCATTCCGGTCGGTGCGAGTAGCTGTGCCACTGATGTTGGTTGTAAATAAGCGA
Organism: Panulirus ornatus; assembly: GCF_036320965.1. NCBI lineage: Eukaryota > Metazoa > Arthropoda > Malacostraca > Decapoda > Palinuridae > Panulirus > Panulirus ornatus. The sequence goes on along the minus strand of NC_092244.1, from coordinate 1,224,283 downwards.
CCTGTAGGCATCAATCAGATTGCTACATCACAGATTGTGTCTCAGCAGAAACCAGAATGATTGCGAGCAATGTTTTTCCTTAGGCTAAATAATGAAAAGTAACAATTAGTGGATGAAGTGAACAGGCACTGACCACCAAAGGAAAAAAAATTTTTATGTAGAACTGTCAAACAGCCATGAAGTGCATGTGCATAGAAGCTGGATCTCTCCCAGAAATTAAGATATGTTAGTTTGGCCCATGACTTTGAGAAGCCTGAGTTAAAACAGTTTGGTGTACCATAAAATTTAAATTTAAATTTTGATATATGACAATTTTTAAGGAACTTATTTTTTCTTATAATCTTTCTAATATTCTTTCTGTAGAACTGCAGTAACATTATAAAGTGGCACTGGGTAATATGGAGTTAGGCTTTTTGGCAAGTTAAAGGCAAATTATATACACTGCTTACAGTATATGTATAGTAGTTTATATGTATATTGTACAGTATTGTATATGGTAAATAGAAGTATTACTGTAATTATTATAACAACATATTTCTTGAATATTTAATGTCCCATTTTGCATTTTCAAAATCCACTCTTTTGGGGCATGCAAGGACAGGAATTAGTGAAGAATTTTGTCATGACCACCCACTTGATCGGAGTTCCAGGAGAGTATGAGCATCAGAAATAGATAGATAGATAACTTGAGATTTAGACTGGAAACTCAGGTACCAATAACAATGTGAGAGGTGTGAATCATCTATGTGTTAAATTCTGGATATTTGAATACCGAATTTGTGCCTTTTGATGATTAGGTTGAAGAGCTGGTGGTAAAAAAATATACGAGTAAGCATAGAAAGCAAAATTAAGACTACAAGTGAAATAAGTTTAAAGCTTAAAAGTGTTGTAGGGAACTGCGGTAAAGTAATAAGATGCTGTGCAGGTGCTTTCACTCTTTATATTTATGACCCTGTAATAGTTGCACAGTGCACATGAGTGTTGGAAGTCTGAAAATCAGCTTTTCAAACTAATTAAAAAGGAAACATTTTGCACTGTGAAAACTCATCAGAAAAATGCACAAACTATCCTACCTTGGATATTGAGCTGGACACCAGACTGTATCAAAGCTTTGCTTTAATCAACTTTGTGCAAATGTAACCAGTTAAAGTTATCATCAGTCTAGCCAGCAGATTATTTCTTTGAAAATTTTATCATCCCTGTTCACAATGATGAAGAACACTAAAATACTTTCAACAGGTTCCTTGTCAGCCACTGAGAAAAAGTGGTATGTACTGAAGAAAAAGTAGGCATGATGCAATGGATCAAGCAGGTAGAATTTTGTTTACTAATTAATAATCAGCATATCTGAATAAAGGGTAAGAATTTAGAATAATTTTTTGTATATTATTTACCCAGAAGAGCATATTATCAATCTTTAACAACTTAATCTTTCCTAGCTGTTGTAACCCTTTCATTGGGGCTCATTAATACTGTTTCTACATTTTTTCCGTTCTCTATGGCTGATATACACTTGGATCCAGCCTTTTAAAATTCTTGCACGAGATGTTTAATACAATTACTGATCTTGAATTACTGATCTTTGTATTTTTTTTTTTGTTGCCATAGAGCAGTCAGCTATATTTCTTTGATAAAGGTCAGCATTTCTCAATATGTATGTTGCTTTTGTTGAAAATATCTACCAGAAACTGAAATAAAATATTCGTACATTTCTGTGATCAAGGGAAGTACTTCGAGTCATTTTATTTTTGTAAACCCCACCTTCCCACAAAGGGAAGGAGAGCTATGTCATAAGCCTGCCACTGATGAAGAGGTTAAAATCACATGATTAGGCACAATAAATTTTCAGTTTATTAATCTTAATGCACTGGTAATAAGTTTATTATTCAACAAAACTTTTCTGTCTTGAAGCATCTTTATCAGAACTTAAGAATAAATTTATCTAAGAGATATTTTACAAACTTTTGAAAAAATAAGATTATCATCAGAATGTGAATGATTGATTATATTGATAACACTCTAAAAAATTATACTTTTTTGTACCTGGGTAATAAATGTTATTTTCTAAATGAATATATCTAAAAAGTAGAGAAAATGGCTATTACTCCCTTGAAACTTTGATCTTCTGATCAGGACAGTGAGATTTTGAAATTTACCTATTTTTCAGAACATTCCAGATAGATTTAGTGCTGAGTAGCTGAAGTTTCCAGTAATATAAATAGTAGTCAGAGGGAAGGAAGATGTATATCCAAATTACAATTTCAGGGTTGCAGCTGAGGAGAGAAACCCATACTACCCCAACCAAAATGACCTCATCTCGACTTGATCTCTGATCTTGGTCTCAAACAGTCCAATGCTGAGCTTTTGACGTTTAGGCTCAAGCAGTGGAATTTGGATGAAAGTGTGTGAATCACAGATCAAAGGAAGCTTCATCTGGATTTTTCCAGATTGTTCACCAGTCAAGATGGGCTCTGCTTCTGCCACAATGTAACCAGTCTGTTCGAGGAAGTCAGAATCGCCTGTAACCCATCAGCTCATCCAGGAGCCTCACTGCCATGCTACTTCATAATAGGAACAAGTACCCGTCTCTTCCTATGGCTCACTCTGTGCACCTCAAAGAAGAATACAACAGTGTCAAGACCTTGCTAGACACCTTGAAGTATGATGAGTACTGCTGGGGGGTCACTGAAGACTTCAAAATGGTGACACTCCTGATGGATCTCCAAGGCGGTTTTACCAAGTTTCTCTGCTGTCTTTGCCTATGGGACAACAGGGACCCCATGTAGCACTACTACAGGCAGGACTGGCCATAGCAGACCAAATTCTCTGTGGGGATGAACATCAAGTGGGAGCCACTAGTGGAACCCCAGAAGGTGTTGATGCCACTACTACACATAAGTTAGGCCTTATGAAACAATTTGCCACAGCTCTAGATAAAGTGTCTATAGCCTTCAAGTTTTTTTTTTTTTTTTTTTTTTGCTTTGTCGCTGTCTCCCGCGTTTCCGAGGTAGCGCAAGGAAACAGACGAAAGAAATGGTCCATATACATACACGTCCACACACACAAATATACATACCTATACGTCTCAATGTACACATATATATACACACACAGACACATACATATATACCCATGCACACAATTCACACTGTCTGCCTTTATTCATTCCCATCGCCACCTCGCCATACATGGAATACCATCCCCCTCCCCCCTCATGTGTGCGAGGCAGCGCTAGGAAAAGACAACAAAGGCCCCATTCGTTCACACTTAGTCTCTAGCTGTCATGCAATAATGCCCGAAACCACAGCTCCCTTTCCACATCCAGGCCCCACACAACTTTCCATGGTTTACCCCAGACGCTTCACATGCCCTGATTCAATCCACTGACAGCACGTCAACCCCGGTATACCACATCGATCCAATTCACTCTATTCCTTGCATATATATATATATATATGGTTTTTTTTTTTTGCTTTGTCGCTGTCTCCCGCGTTTGCGAGGTAGCACAAGGAAACAGACGAAAGAAATGGCCCAACCCACCCCCATACACATGTATATACATACGTCCACACACGCAAATATACATACCTACACAGCTTTCCATGGTTTACCCCAGACGCTTCACATGCCTTGATTCAATCCACTGACAGCACGTCAACCCCGGTATACCACATCGCTCCAATTCACTCTATTCCTTGCCCTTTCACCCTCCTGCATGTTCAGGCCCCGATCACACAAAATCTTTTTCACTCCATCTTTCCACCTCCAATTTGGTCTCCCTCTTCTCCTCGTTCCCTCCACCTCCGACACATATATCCTCTTGGTCAATCTTTCCTCACTCATTCTCTCCATGTGCCCAAACCATTTCAAAACACCCTCTTCTGCTCTCTCAACCATGCTCTTTTTATTTCCACACATCTCTCTTACCCTTACTTTACTTACTCAATCAAACCACCTCACACCACACATTGTCCTCATACATCTCATTTCCAGCACATCCATCCTCCTGCGCACAACTCTATCCATAGCCCACGCCTCGCAACCATACAACATTGTTGGAACCACTATTCCTTCAAACATACCCATTTTTGCTTTCCGAGATAATGTTCTCGACTTCCACACATTCTTCAAGGCTCCCAGAATTTTCGCCCCCTCCCCCACCCTATGATCCACTTCCGCTTCCATGGTTCCATCCGCTGCCAGATCCACTCCCAGATATCTAAACCACTTCACTTCCTCCAGTTTTTCTCCATTCAAACTCACCTCCCAATTGACTTGACCCTCAACCCTACTGTACCTAATAACCTTGCTCTTATTCACATTTACTCTTAACTTTCTTCTTTCACACACTTTACCAAACTCAGTCACCAGCTTCTGCAGTTTCTCACATGAATCAGCCACCAGCGCTGTATCATCAGTGAACAACAACTGACTCACTTCCCAAGCTCTCTCATCCCCAACAGACTTCATACTTGCCCCTCTTTCCAAAACTCTTGCATTCACCTCCCTAACAACCCCATCCATAAACAAATTAAACAACCATGGAGACATCACACACCCCTGCCGCAAACCTACATTCACTGAGAACCAATCACTTTCCTCTCTTCCTACACGTACACATGCCTTACATCCTCGATAAAAACTTTTCAATGCTTCTAACAACTTGCCTCCCACACCATATATTCTTAATACCTTCCACAAAGCATCTCTATCAACTCTATCAAGTACCTTCAAGATTTCTTCCCTAAGCTGTGTGAGGCAAAGGTCAAAGCTGGGGTCTTTGTCGGACCACAGATAAAAATCCTGGAGTGCAAGGACTTCCCCAAGAAGCTCACTAGGAAGGAGCAAGCAACTTGATACAGCTTTTTTGCAGTGGTTTGGGGCTTCCTGGGCAATCACAAGGCCGAAAACTATGTGGAACTGGTTGAGACTATAGTGAAAAACTGACAAAATGGGCGGCAGGATGTCCCTCAAAGCCCATATCCTTAACTCTCATCTTGACAAATTCAAGGAGAGCATGGGAGCATATTCGAAGAAGCAAGGCAAGTGCCTCCACCATGATATACTGAACTTTGAACGCCGCTACCAAGGAACATATAATGAGAACATGATGGGAGATTGTATTTGGGGGTCTGATTCATAAGAGTAATTGACAGTACAATTGTAAATCTCTAAAAACTTCTCACTTCTGACTCTTTTGTGATCAATTTTGTTTAACGTTAGTGCAAGTACATGTTAATTTTGATTCATATGTTGTTTTCCTGACTAAAAATGTGCAAACTTGCCTGTTGTCCAACTGGAAGCCGGTAAATTTCAAATTATCACTGTCCTGGTCACAAAGGCAAAGTCTCAAGGGAATAATAGCCTTTCTCTCTACTTTTTATGCATAAGCAATAAGGGAATAGCACTTACTATACAGGAACAAAAATTGTTACACTGTAATTATCTGCTGTGTTAACAATAACACCATGTGACAGAGGAGGAAGTGGTAAATCACTGAATCATGATGGTTCCATCAAATATGATAACTTTTCTACATTTATAACTTGATTCATATTCACACTTTTTATGAATTACAAATTTTATCATTTCTCTCAACAGCTATCAGGCACTTATGCCATCTCCTTTGAATAATTCAGACTAGCTGGTGCTTAGTCAAAGGTGTCAGACACCCTAGTTCCTTTTGATATAACACTTCTTATGCATGTCATCATGATGTTTATTACTTTCAGAATCACTTTTGTTCATCTATTTTCCAGGCAACATTCAATCTTCTGTTTATATAATTTCAAATGAATTTATGTTACTCACAGTAATTATAACTTACTATCACTTTCATGGCACATAAAGATGGAGAATCATGATCACTGTCTTTTACTTTGTCCTGTTTATCAACATAGTTTTCTCTAAACACTTAGGAAGTCTTAAAGCATTTAAAATGAAGGTAAATTTTACAATTTTGAACGATATAAAACTTCCAGTTTTACATTTACGAGGGTCCCACTTTTCCCTGTTCCCACATGGAACGCAGCCTCAAGTTGTCCTTAATCACTTTACTGGTTCATATGTTAAACTCAAACATAGGTTCACACAAATTTTCACCATGAAGAATGATGTCCCAGTCATCTCCCATCAATATATGGAAGTTGCTATGAACCCCAAACCTAAACAACCAAAACAGATTTGTCCTCTTTGCCAAACTAATAGTCCCATTTTTTGTTTTTCTTACATTCCTCACCCACTCCTTGAGCTTTGTTTAGTCTCACCTTTTGCTATTGTATGCCCAATAGCTCCTGGTATTTCTTCACACAAGTCTCTTCCAAGTTCACTTACTTTCTACAATCTTGACATCCTAACATTTGCCCATTCACACCCAAGAGCATCTCTTTTGCACACCTATCAATTAGTATGTAATCCAATAATATCTGTTTACAATCTTTCCTACTCACACACTTATGCCTGTGTACTTCCCTCTTTTTAAAAACGTATTCCCAATCACCAGTTCTTTTTTAGCACAGAACTCCGCAAGCTGCTCACAATTTCTGTTTACCATAATGAATGTGTATAAGAAAAAAATAGTATTGCAGTAAAATTTACCAAGAAAGGGGTTGACTGTGTTGTTGCTTGGTTGATAAAGATATTCAATGTATGTATAGATCATGGTGAAGTGCCTGAGAATTGGCAGAATGCATGCATAGTGCCATTGTACAAAGGCAAAGGGGATAAAGGCGAGAGTTCAAACTACAGAGGCATATGTTTGTTGAGTTTTCCTGGGAAATTATATGGGAAGGTATTGATTTAGAGGGTGAAGGCATGTACAGAGCATCAGATTAGAGAAGATCAATGTGGTCTCAGAAGTGGTAGAGGATGTGGGGAGCAGGTGTTTGCTTTCAAGAATATTATTATTATTATTATTATTTTGCTTTGTCGCTGTCTCCTGTGTTTGTGAGGTAGCGCAAGGAAACAGATGAAAGAATGGCCCAACCCACCCACATACACATGTATATACATATACATCCACACATGCAAATATCCATACCTATACATCTCAACGTATACATATATATACACACACACACATATACATATATACACATGTACATAATTCATACTGTCTGCCTTTATGTATTTCCATCGCCACCCCGCCACACATGTAATTGCAACCCCCTCCCCCCTCATGTGCGTGAGGTAGCGCTAGGAAGACAACAAAGGCCCAATTCATTCACACTCAGTCTCTAGCTGTCATGTAATAATGCACCGAAACCACAGCTCCCTTTCCACATCCAGGCCCCACAGAACTTTCCATGGTTTACCCCAGATGCTTCACATGCACTGGTTCAATCCACTGACAGCACGTCAACCCCGGTATACCACATCGTTCCAATTCACTCTATTCCTTGCACGCCTTTCACCCTCCTGCATGTTCAGGCCCCGATCACTCAAAATCTTTTTCACTCCATCTTTCCACCTCCAATTAGGTCTCCCACTTCTCCTCGTTCCCTCCACCTCAGACACATATATCCTCTTGGTCAATCTTTCCTCACTCATTCTCTCCATGTGACCAAACCATTTCAAAACACCCTCTTCTGCTCTCTCAACCACGCTCTTTTTATTATCACACATCTCTCTTACCCTATTATTACTTACTCGATCAAACCACCTCACACCACATATTGTCCTCAAACATCTCATTTCCAGCACATCCACCCTCCTGCACACAACTCTATCTGTAGCCCATGCCTTGCAACCATACGACATTGTTGGAACCACTATTCCTTCAAACATACCCATCTTTGCTTTCCAAGATAATGTTCTCGACTTCTACACATTCTTCAAGGTTCCCAGAATTTTCACCCACTCCCCCACCCTATGATTCACTTCCACTTCCATGTTTCCATCCACTGCCAAATCCACTCCCAGATATCTAAAACACTTCACTTCCTCCAGTTTTTCTCCATTCAAACTTACCTCCCAATTGACTTGACCCTCAACCCTACTGTGCCTAAAAACCTTGCTCTTATTCACATTTACTCTCAACTTTCTTCTTTCACACACTTTACCAAACTCAGTCACCAGCTCCTGCAGTTTCTCACATGAATCAGCCACCAGTGCTGTATCATCAGCGAACAACAACTGACTCACTTCCCAAGCTCTCTCATCCACAACAAGAATGTGAGAAATATTCAGAAAAACAGATGGATGGATTTGTACGCAGCATTTATGGATCTGGAGAAGGCATATGATAGGGTTGATAGAGATGTTTTGTGGAAGGTCTGAAGAGTATACGGTGTGGGAGGTAAGCTGCTAGAAACAGTGAAAAGTTTCCCAAGGATGTAAAGCATGTGTATGAGTAGGAAGAAAAGAGAGTGAATGGTTCCCAGAGAAGGTCGGTCTGTGACATGGGTGTGTGATGTCCCCCATGGTTGTTTATTTTGTTCATGGATGAGGTGGTTAGGGAGGTAAATGCAAGTTTTTGCAGAAAGGGGCAAGTATGCAGTCTGTTGGGGATGACAGGGCCTTGGAAGTGTGTTAGATGTTGTCTGCCGATGATACAGCTCTGGTGGCTGATTCGAGAGAGAAACTACAGAAGTAAGTGAATAAATTTGGAAAAGTGTATGAAAGGACAAAGTCAAGAGTAAATGTGAATAAGAGCAAGGTCATTAGGTTCAGTAGGGTTGAAAGACAAGTTAACTGGGATGTAAGTTTGAATGGAGAAAAACTGGTGGAAGTGGAGTGTTTTAGATATCTGGGAGTGGACTTAGCAGCGAATGGAACCATGCAAGGAGAAGTGTGTCACAGGGTGGGAAGGGGGACAAATGCTTGAGGAGCAATGAAAAATGTGTGGAAGGAGAGAACATTACTGCAGAGAGCAAAAATGGGTATATTTGAAGGAATAGTAGTTCCAACAATATCATATGGTTGCAAGGAATGGGCTATAGATAGGGTTGTAAGAAGGAGGGTGGATGTGTCGGAAATGAAATGTTTTAGGACAGTATGTGGTGTCAGGTGGTTTGATTGAGGAAGTAATGAAAGGGTACGAGAGGTGTGTGGAAATAAAAAGAGCGTGATTGAGAGAGCAGAAGAGGACAAATGTGTCGGAGGTGGAGGGACAAGGAGAAACTGGAGACCGAACTGGAGGTGGAAGTATTGAGTGAAGAACATTTTGAGCGATCAGGGCTTTAACATACAAGAGGGTGAGGGGCATGCAAGGAATAGGGTGAATTGGAATGATGTGATATATCAGGGTCGACTTGCTGTCAACGGACTGAACCAGGGCATGTGAAGTGTCTGGGGTAAACCATGGAAAGGTCTGTGGGGGCTGGATGTGGATAGGGAGCTGTGGCTTCGGTGCATTACACATGACTGCTAGAGACTTGAGTGTGTACGAATGTTGCCTTTTTTGTCTATTTTCCTGGTGCTTCCTTACTGAAGCAGGGGATAGCAATGCTGTTTCCTGTGGGGCAGGGTAGCACCGGGAATGGATGAAGGCAAGCAAGTAAGAATATGTATATGTGCATTTATGTATATATGTGTGTATACAAAAGGATGGGCCATTCTTCGTCTGTTTCCTGGCACTACCTCGCTGATGTGGGACATGGTGATCAAGTATAATAAATAAATAAATAATATATATACCCTAGCATGAACCAGATACCCATTTTATCAACCAATCCCTAAGAGTGGATGAACAGCTGGGTTGACTGTGGACTGACTCCCACAACCAGGATTTGAACCTATGTGCTGGGTGGCCCATGAATGTAACAGTCAGGAATACTAACTGCTACACACACTCAATGAAACTTCTTTCTCTAGCCTGCTCTGTGATGCATATTACTCTCAGTGACCCTTAATAAAATTCTTAAACCATATCACTTCAACAGTCCTAACTACCAAGGTACACTATGCCCCTCCCTCGTTTTATGCAGGATCACTATGTGCAATTTTGCCATTCTGCAAGGAACCTACTTGTAACAGTCCATCATTTTATGCAACCAAAATATGCTACTATGCATGTGTTTGACAGAAACTGCTCCAAAACATCTCATTTTCCTCTGTATGTTTATTGATTCGCTATATGCAATTTCTCTTTGTGCAAAGTTTTTGCAGAACATAACCCCACACAAAGCAAGGGATATGTTTATGTGTATATGTGTGTATTCTCAAATATTCTGAAAAACAGTTCTGTGAATCATTAGAAAAATTTGCATACAGTGACGTAGAACTCAACCTGAAGAGACACTTCTTTAAATGTGTGATGTGGCCTTTAACTCACAAGACTCTGCAGCCAGACAACTGAGGTACTCTGTAAGTATTTTCTGGCATATTTACATAATGATATTTGTGGTACTTTTTTAAGTATTTTTCTCTCAACCAAATATGACTGCTATGAGTTTTATCAATCTATTATCTTGCAAAAGTGACACACTTCAAAAATTATCATATACGGCTAGTGTAGATCTGGTAGAGGCTTCTTTGACATCTCCACATATCCTGACTAGCGCATGGAAAAAATTAGACTTTTGTGTTTGGAAACAATGTTTAGAATGCCACTGCAAGCATGAACCCTTGTGTGAGGCAAATACAAAAACTTTTTCAGTGCACTGGATGCAGTTTCAAAATAATAATGATAGAAATAATCTTATGATAAACTAGAGCATAATCTCATTAAAATGATATACAACTCAATCTGCTGAGTAATTCCCTATTTATACCATACAAGGAGGAAGTTTTACACTCATGGGGCCCTATCTCTTGAACATTTTCTCTTAACATTTAAAACTTATATATGCTATCTACAATGACTATCTCATTGTTTAGTTTATTCCATTAATTTATTTTCATCTTTCTAATGCCAGTTCCCTCTGGGAATTCTCATGGGGGGGGTTCCACAGCAAAAGAGTCTCAACTTATCCCCGTTCAAACATGCCTCCCTCACATATACCATTCCATGCATTCTTCTACCATTTCTCTTCCTTCAGTATCCTTCCACTTTATTTCCCCTTGTCACTGGTGGTCTTTCTCTTACACCAACGTTCTTAATCAAACTATCACAAACTCTGTGTAAACTCCCAGCCTTGCATTCTTTCTACATGCCAAAACCACCCCTAAGTATTATGTTTCACCCACTCTACAATTCATTCCCTTTGCATTCCCTGCCATACTGTCTCTCATATACCCTCTCAATTTTTTCTTCATTCCATCTAATCATTCCACATGCTCCTCTCAAACACCTATCTTCCAGTCTAGATTCTTGACCTCTGTGACTCATTCCATGTAAGCCACACAGATTTGGGAGGATTAAGCTGTCCCTTAATCCTTCCTTCACTTCCGCACTTACACCTCTACCCTTCATTATTCCATTAAGGGGGCCAATGACTCTTCTTCCCAGTATTGCTCTCTCTCAAATCTCTCCTTCCCCATAACCAAACTTACCCAGGTTAGCTCCCAAATACTTAAATTCTGTCATCTCTTTCAGTCTTCATCTCTCCATATCCATAAGATAGTTTAGTAGACTTTATCCTCTCATTGTATTAGGCTTAGCTAAATCTAAAATTTCATTCTGTTTACTTTCAAATACCATTTTACTTTTACCACATTTTATCTTCAATCGTATATGCTTGCACACATCATAAGACGCACTTAAAACATTCTGCATCTCCTCTTCACTCTAAGCAAACAACACAATATCATCCAAAAACAGACTTGTCACTAGCCACCTCACCTCATCACCACATTCCCCTCTTCCTAGTTTTGCTTTCATTTCTCCTATCACATCATATATATATTAAAAACCCATGGCGACATCATACAGACTTATCTCACACACACGTATGCCAAAACTTTTGCCTAACTTTCCATCCACTCTTACACAATCATGTGATGCAGCAGCTTGCTTACTTTTGTGCATGGTCTAGCTAGTGGTGTGGGCACATAAGCAACCAGCTCATGGGAGCAATAACCAAATACCTATAGGGAAGGGAAAGTGAACCAACATTGTGGCATATGGCAAGCAGGTAAAATTTTGAAGTTGGTCTCAGAGAACTTATAAGTTGGACAGCTTTGACTCAAGTCTGTCAAGTGAGGATCCAAAGCTAAAACCATCCCATATGTGAAAGCAGTGCTCCAGATGAGGACGAATCAACCTTTGTATAAATGGAACAACTATTCAGAAGAAATTTTGACATCTAAACAGGACTCCCAGTTTCTTAGAGGCTGACTTAGCTATTTCTGTAATGTGGGTAATCCAAGGAAGAATGAATGTTACAGTAAAGGCTGATTCACACTATTCATCTCATAACTGTCACATCACATCATGTAACTGTTCCATCAAAATTTCTTATATGTAATCAAATGGACCTGTCCACACCAAATGTCAAATCACTGTCATGCACCCAGCACACCATGGTTTCTTGGGAAGAATATTTTAATGTGATGTGATGGTGCCAAGCCAAAAAAATTTTCCCCCATTATCAAAATATGTGTAAAACCAAGGTTTTTTTCAGTTGTATCTGAGTTTGAGATGACAAATTTTAGAACAAATTTCACCTGCCGCTTCAGCAACACCAATGCCTGAATACAATACAGTCCCAGCTATAGTTCAAAATATAAACACAGTAGGATCACCATATGCATCACCATCACCCTATTCATACCACTCAGGAAAAAGCATGGACAACCACTTCCTGAGTCTGTAAAATCTTTAAAATGAAACAGCACACCATTAAAAAACATTCTGTACTAGCCTAATGCACAAAATAAATGAACTGTAATAATGCAGTAAGTTTGATACTCACCTTAAGCATAAAGCTAGTCTTTCTTTTAGTGAAATAACTGCCTGAAAAGTAGTGTTTCTCTTGAGAAGGTGACAGTGATGTGATGAATAGTGTGACTCAGCCTAAGTTAATGCCAAGTATGTACATTGAGGAAAGCAAGAGGAGGAAATACAGAACCATCAATGGAGAGATGAGAATTATGAGTTGTTTTTAATAGAGAGATGGGTAGAAACTGGGTCTTGGAGGCATTATTCTTAACCAGGTTTTGTCTACCCCTCTGAGATACCCTGTCCAGGTCTGAGTTAACTGAGGAAGTTGTGTTGAGACAAGACGCAGATCATATAAAAGGAGGAGAACTGAAGGATTTGGAAGAAGTTGTTCCCCCGCCCTATGTATTCTCAACAACCTGATCCAGATCCATAAAAGCTGCATACAGTTTATATCTTTTACAAGATACTTTTCCACAGTCATTTCCACCAAAAACTCTGATCCATGCATCCCTTCATCTAACAGTCACATTGTAAATAAATTTTTGTACATTCTTTAAAACAAATTCCTCATCAAATTTCATGAAATATCCTCGTCATTATACCCCTAAATCTTTCAAGGAACTGTTCAGTCTACATCATCAATCTGGCTTAAAATTTTAAGACTGTTATCAGATTACCCCTCACACTTCTCTTTTCCATGAGGACAATTTTAAGGCCTCTAGCCTTTCCCTATAATTCTTGTCTCTTGATTGTGTGCACGTGTGCAGCTTTACTATAAAATTTGCTATCATGAAAATTTATTAATTTTAGTAAGTTGTTCACATTAATCATGTTTTCATTAATTTTATTACATTTATCCACCACTCACTCACTGAAAAAATACATCTACACATCTTAAGTTATTTCTTGCTTAATTTCATTGTATGTCCTCTGATTGCTTTATCTCTGTATCACTCCATGAACTATTCTTAGTTAACATGAGCAGGTCACCCCTCATTTATCTCTCTACTATGAAGAGTAGATTCAAGGCCTCTAGCATTTTCCTATAACTCAACTCTTAATTTTGGTACCATCTTTGTTACTTTCCTGTGGACCTTCCCTATTATCTCTGTACTTCTTTAGGTGTGATGACCAAACTTGAGAAGCATATTCTAGTTCTGGCCTGCTGTATGATGTAAACGCTTGCTGAATATTTCCTTGTTTAGGAATAGAATGCAATTCTAATATTTGCCAGCAGATAGGTGCTCTCCTTAACTATTTTCTTAAGGTAGGGCTCTGGTAACAGGTTAGGGACAATGGCAACTCGCAAATAACTCTTACACAGATTCCTGGAGCTTATTTCCCGCTAGGTGATATTCATATCAAGGTCTTTCACTGACACATCATTATTTTACATTAATTCAGACTGTACTGCACCAACCATATATCAGACAAACTTTGAAATCTGTCAAGGTCCTCTTTAACTTGATGTAATTCTCCATGATTTTCCACTTCCTTCATGACTTTAGCATCATCTGCAAACATGTCAATGTTGGAAACCATACCTTTTGACAAGTCATTCACTTATACCATGAAAGATAATGGCCCCAGGACAGAACCCTGTAGCACTATGCTGGTGACCTAAACCCAGTTTGAGAAGGCTTCTCTTGATATGTATCCTTAATTCCCTTCCACTAAGATGATTTATTCATCAGTGAAGTATCCCTTACTCCTACCCAGTGATCCATGTTCCTAATCAGCTGCCTTTGAGGAACAGAGTCAAGTGTTTTTAGGTGGTTTAGATACAAACAATCCACCCAGGCAAAAATTCTTTTTTGTCCAATACTGAGCTCACCCTCAGAAATCTAAGCAATGTTACACATGACTTTCCCATGGCACCATGATGTCTTTCACTTGGGCAATTTCTCTTCTGCAAGAAGTAATCCATTTGCCTTACTATCTTTTCCCTTACCTTACTGACAACATTTTCAGTGAGACTAGACTGTAACTTTAATGCCTCTCCCTGGTCTCCTTTCTTACACATAAATATGATGTTTGCCCTTTTTCCACTCCCTTGGTGCTTTCCCTTACTTCAGCAACATCTTGAACAATATTTCAAGAGGTTTCTCAAGTGTCTGCACATGCACCTTTAGCAAGTGGTGAAATTTCATCAGGACCATGAGCCTTGTGTGGGCCTAATTAAGGCCATCTCATTTATGATATATATACCCTAGTCTTAGCCAAGTACCCATATCTGTGACCAGCCCCTAGTGAAGGATGAAGAGTTGGGTTAACTGTGGATTGGCTGCTATGACCAGGATTTGAACCTATGAGGGCTCTACCATTGTTATTCCATAAATACAGCACAGTCAAGAACACTAACGGCTACACCACAGAGGTCCATAATAATAATGAGGGGAAATATCTTTTTCTAGATATCTCAATGCTTTCTAACATTTAAATGTTGATTACAATGACCATTTTATTCTTTTATCACAGAAATTTCATCTTGCAAATCTACAACAAACAGTAATCTTTTAATGACCAATGCTTCTTTCTTTTCCCTTTCTTTTTCATCAGTGCATGATCTTATCCAATCCAAAAATAATTAAAGATTTACATATATCAACCTCCTTATTTACTTTCTTTAATTTTAGTGCCATCCACTTAAGCCTAAGTTCATCAGCTTAATTTGTCAGCCTCTGTGTTCCTGGCTTTCTTCATAATTTCTTTTTGTTAACAAGCAATGATCCTATATGCTTTTTATAAACAGGACAATAAATTTTCCTGACTGTTCTGTCTCTAACAGTGTACATTATCATATCCATAACTTCACGCAATTTCCTGGGCACTTCAATTATGTTCCCTGACCCCTGTCCCACTACCTGTACATTAGTCATCTTGCTCATTAGTCTGCTGACCAGCCCTAGAAGCTGCTTCTGCTTCCCATACCTGCCCACTATGTTCAGTAGTTTTTATACCATATGTTATAGGCATTTTTTCTTGTTCAACAGCCTCTATGACATCTAAGACAGCCACTTCTGACCTTTCCTTCTCTACCTTCTTTTTTGGTTGTGTCCTCTGAACTCCTTCACTTGATGCAATAATTAATTTACTCTGGTTACAAATATGTACATTATAGGGAGACAGTTGTTTACTCGTGGGGCCCAATCTCTTGTACTTTTTGTACTATGAAGAAGACTTTTAAATCTTTGTATGTTTCCTGCATTTAGTCTCCTTACTTACACCATTCCAACCATCCACTACCCTTACACTAAACAAATACTTCTTTACATCCTTCTTAACTGTACTCTTTCTCAGATTCTGATCACTACCTCTGGTAACTCTGATACTGCACCTTTTGAAGAACTGAACACTGTCAGTATCAACCAGATGGTTTCAAAACTCAAATGCTGTCATTAGGTCACCTCTTTCCCCTCTCTCCTGTTAGATTTATGACTATGTAGCCTTTGACCTTTTATAATAGGTAAGCTTTTGTAAATCTGGTTGCATCTTGGTTGATCTCTTCTGGAACTTCTCATTCATGTCTCTGTTCCTTTACGTTCAGTGATCAGACCTGAGAGGTATAATACAGTTTTGGTGTAATTTGTACTGTGAGTAGCTTACTAAACATTCCTTTATCCATATATTTGAATGCAATCATAATCTTTCTTTTCTTTCATACTATTTGCCATTTCCCGCGATAGCGAGGTAGCATTAAGAACAGAGGACTGGGTCTTTGGGGGAATATCCTCACCTGGCCCTCTTCTCTGTTCCTTCTTTTGGGAAAAAAAAAAAGAAAAAAAAAAAAAAAAAACGAGAGAGGAGGATTTCCAGCCTCCCGCCCCCTTCCCTTTTAGTCGCCTTCTACAACACGCAGGGAATACGTGGGAAGTATTCTTTCTCCCCTATCCCCAGGGAATCATAATATTTTCCTAAATATCTTCCACAGATTGATTCTTGTAGCTTATTTCCCATTAACGGCCTACTTTTGCTGTATTTCGTTCTCATTACTTTGCATTTATTTGGACTGAATCTCATCATCCATTTGTCACACCAGCTTTGGAGTCTGTCCAAGTCTCCATGTAAGCTGATGCAACCATTTTCATGCCTTGATTTTCTCACAACCATGGAATCATTCATAAACATGTTTAAGTACGAGACTAGTCTTTCTGGCAAGTCATTTATGTACACCAAGAACAGCAGTGGGATGAAGACTTAACCTTTTGGCACTCCACTTTCAAGCCCATTTTGAAAATATGCACTTACCCATATCCTTTGTTCCCAACTCCATACGTAATATTCAACCCTGCAAAGGAGTTCACCCCATTCTTGCCTGATGCTCTTGCTTCTTAATCAATGTCTAATTGGCAGTCTTGGAGCACACAGTCTACCCAAGTATCTCTGATCTAAGAACAAACTCGCCCTGTCATAGAACTCTAAGAGGTTCATGAAGCAGGAACTTCTTTCTCTGAAGCCATGTTGTCTCCAAGTTAAGAAATTTCTGCTTTGCAGATTACTATCTATTTGCTTCTGAGTATCTTTAACAATGTTTTACAAACAACACTTGTCAACAAAATAGTCTTGTGGTTCAGAGTTATCTCCAAGTCTCCTTTCTTAAAGATAGGCACATCTGCTCTCTTACATATCTCTGGAACTATCCTTTACTTTAGTGTCCTACTGAGTATTTTGAGCAGCCTAGAAAATGTCTGAAGGCACTACAGTACTTCAGCACAAATGGGAAAAATTCATCTGGTCCAGATGCCTCATTAGGGTCAAGTTAGCTTAAAAACTTGATTTTTTTCATTTATACTAATCTTTAACTTTCCACAACATCGTCCATCTCCCACCTTTATAATATTAGTACATTATTATCTGTTTCTCTATCTGTATATCAGATGCCAATTCCCTCCAGGAACTCCCATTAAGGGGATGGCTTCATGCTTCCCTTGCATACACCATTCTATGCATTCTTTCCCCATTTCTCTCTCTCTTTCCAGTACTCTTCAACTCTATTTCCCCATGTCAAAGGCAGTTTTCCTCTCACACCAACCCTGGGGATAGGGGAGAAAGAATACTTCCCACGCATTCGTCAAGAGTCGTAGAAGGCAACTAAAGGGGATGGAAGCGGGGGCTAGAAACCCTCCCCTCCATGTATTTTAACTTTCTAAATGGGGAAACAGAAGAAGGAGTCATGCGGGGAGGGCTCATCCTCTTTGAAGGCTCAGATTGGGGTGTCTAAAAGTAAGTGGATGTAACCAAGATGAGAAAAAAGGAGAGATAGGTAGTATGTTTGACGAAAGAAACCTGGATGTTTTGGCTCTGAGTGAAACAAAGCTCAAGGGTAAAGGGGAAGAGTGGTTTGGGAATGTCTTGGGAGTAAAGTCAGGGGTTAGTGAGAGGACAAGAACAAGGGAAGGAGTAGCACTACTTCTGAAACAGGAGTGGTGGGAGTATGTGATAGAGTGTAAGAAAGTAAACTCTAGATTGATATGGGTAAAACTGAAAGTGGATGGAGAGAGATGGGTGATTACTGGTGCATATGCACCTGGGCATGAGAAGAAAGGTCATGTTTTGGGAGCAGCTGAGTGATTGTGTTAGTAGTTTTGAGGCACGAGAGCGGGTTATGGTGATGGGTGATTTGAATGCAAAGGTGAGTAATGTGGCAGTTCAGCGAATAATTGGTGTACATGGGGTGTTCAGTGTTGTAAATGGAAATGGTGAAGAGCTTGTAAATTTATGTGCTGAAAAAGGACTGGTGATTGGGAATACCTGGTTTAAAAAGAGAGATATACATAAGTATCCATATGTTAGTAGGAGAGACGGCCACACAGAATTATTGGATTACGTGTTAATTGATAGGCGCGTGAAAGAGAGACTTTTGGATGTTAATGTGCTGAGAGGGGCAACTGGAGGATGTCTGATCATTATCTTGTGGAGGCAAAGGTGAAGATTTGTAGAGGTTTTCAGAAAAGAAGAGAGAATGTTGGGGTGAAGAAAGTGGTGAGAGTAAGTGAGCTTGGGAAGGAGACTTGTGTGAGGAAGTACCAGAAGAGACTGAGTACCGAATGGAAAAAGGTGAGAACAAAGGACGTAAGGGGAGTGGGGGAGGAATGGGATGTATTTAGGGAAGCAGTGATGGCTTGTGCAAAAGGTGCTTGTGGCATGAGAAGTGTGGGAGGTGGGCAGATTAGAAACGGTAGTGAGTGGTGGGATGAAGAAGTAATAATGCAAATGACTGGGAGATGTATAAAAGAAAGAGGCAGGAGGTCAAGAGAAAGGTGCAAGAGGTGAAAAAGGGGACAAATGAGAGTTGGGGTGAGAGAGTATCCTTAAATTTTAGGGAGAATGATAAGATGTTTTGGAAGGAGGTAAATAAAGTGCGTAAGACAAGGGAACAAATGGGAACATCAGTGAAGCGGGCTAATGGGGAGGTGATCACAAGTAGTGGTGATGTGAGAAGGAAATGGAGTGAGTATTTTGAAGGTTTGTTGAATGCGTTTGATGATAGAATGGCAGATATAGGGTGTTTTGGTCAAGGTGGTGTGCAAAGTGAGAGGGTTAGGGAGAATGATTTGGTAAACAGAGAAGAGGTAGTAAAAGCTTTGCAGAAGATGAAAGCCGGCAAGGCAGCGGGTTTGGATGGTATTGCAGTGGAATTTATTAAAAAAGGGGGTAACTGTATTGTTGACTGGTTGGTAAGGTTATTCAATGTATGTATGAGTCATGGAGAGGTGCCTGAGGACTGGCGGAATGCTTGCATAGTGCCATTGTACAAAGGCAAAGGGGATAAGAGTGAGGGTATTGATTGAGAGGGTGAAGGCATGTACAGAGCATCAGATTGGGGAAGAGCAGTGTGGTTTCAGAAGTGGTAGAGGATGTGTGGATCAGGTGTTTGCTTTGAAGAATGTATGTGAGAAATACTTAGAAAAGCAAATGGATTTGTATGTAGCATTTATGGATCTGGAGAAGGCATATGATAGAGTTGACAGAGATGCTCTGTGGAAAGTATTAAGAATATATGGTGTGGGAGGCAAGTTGTTAGAAGCAGTGGAAAGTTTTTATTGAGGATGTAAGGCATGTATACAAGTAGGAAGAGAGGAAAGTGATCGGTTCTCAGTGAATGTTGGTTTGCAGCAGGGGCGCTTGATGTCTCCATGGTTATTGAATTTGTTTATGGATGGGGTTGTTAGGGAGGTGAATGCAAGAGTTTTGGAAAGAGGGGTAAGTATGCAGTCTGTTGTGGATGAGAGAGCTTGGGAAGTGAGTCAGTTGTTGTTTGCTGATGATACAGCACTGGTGGCTGATTCAGGTGAGAAACTGCAGAAGTTGGTGACTGAGTTTGGTAAAGTGTGTGAAACAAGAAAGCTGAGAGTAAATTTGAATAAGAGCAATGTTATTAGGTATAGTAGGGTTGAGGGACAAGTCAATTGGGAGGTACGTTTGAATGGAGAAAAACTGGAGGAAGTGAAGTGTTTTAGATATCTGGGAGTGGATTTGGCAGTGGATGGAACCATGGAAGCGGAAGTGAATCATAGGGTGGGGGCTGGGGCGAAAGTTCTGGGAGCGTTGAAGAATGTGTAGAAGTTGAGAACATTATCTCGGAAAGCAAAAATGGGTATGTTTGAAGGAATAGTGGTTCCAACAATGTTATATGGTTGCGAGGCATGGGCTATAGATAGAGTTGTGCAGAGGACAGTGGATGTGCTGGAAATGAGATGTTTGAGGACAATATGTGGTGTGAGGTGGATTGATAGAGTAAGTAATTATAGGGTAAGAGAGATATGTAGTAATAAAAAGTGTGTGGTTGAGAAACCAGAAGAGGGTGTTTTGAAATGTTTGGTCACATGGAGAGAATGAGTGAGGAAAGATTGACCAAGAGGATATATGTGTCAGGGGTGGAGGGAATGAGGAGAAGTGGGAGACCAAATTGGAGGTGGAAAGATGGAGTGAAAAAGATCTTGAGTGATTGGGGCCTGAACATGCAGGAGGGTGAAAGGTGTGCAAGGAAGAGAGTGAATTGGAATGATACGGTATACCGGGGTTGACGTGCTGTCAATGAATTGAACCCGGGCATGTGAAGTGTCTGGGGTAAACCATGGAAAGTTCTGTGGGGCCTGGATGTGGAAAGGGAGCTGTGGTTTTGGTGCATTATATGACAGCTAGAGACTGAGTGTGAACGAATGTGGCCTTTGTTGTCTTTCCCTAGAGCTACCTCGCGCACATGTGGGGGAAGGGGGGTTTTATTTCATGTATGGCGGGGTGGCGACAGAAATGATTAAGGGCAGGCAGTATGAATTATGTACATTGTAAATATGTATATGTCTGTGTGTGTATATATATGTATACGTTGAGATGTATAGGTATGTATATGTGCGTGTGTGGATGTGTATGTATATAAATGTGTACGTGGGTGGGTTGGGCCATTCTTTCATCTGTTTCCTTGTGCTACCTCGCTAACGTGGGAGACAGCAACAAAGTATAATAAATAAATAACCAACCCTTTAATCATTCTATCATAGACTTCCTTGTAAACTCCCTGTCTTGCATTCTTTCCATGTGCCCAAACCACCTTAAAGTATTACATTGTCCTCACTTTAACATTCCATCATTCATTTGCTTTACATTCCTTGCCATAAACCCCCTCATTACTTTCTCCATTCCATCTACTCAAAACACATAATCCTTTTAAATAACTCATTTCCACAATACGAATTCTTGACCTCTGTGACTTACCCCTTGTCCATGTTTCAGCTCCTAAGGTGCGATTTACTTGATAAGTTAGGAATGAAATTGATTCCCAAGTCTTTTTCATACATAGATTCCTGCAGCATATTTCCTGCTACATGATATTCATAACAAGGCCTTTTGCTGTTACCCATCCCAAGTATTTTACCCTGACTCAAGTTGAACTTCATCAACCATGTATTAAACCAACTTTAGAGTCTGTCAAGGTCCCCTTTGTACGTTGTTTATGTGTGCTGTGCCATCTATAACGTATGCTGCACAGCTGGTAGGAGTATGAGGTACTCGGGCTATATTTTCAGACATCTAAAGGGATTTGTGTGATATTTTTGGAAGGGTTTTTGTCACAACCTAAGATGACAACTAATGGATTTGCATAATAAATAACTATTATCTAGTAAGAAAGACATAACAACAACTATCATGTGTACCATGAGGGTGCAGATATTATACATGCATCCTTGACATTTCTACATGTACCTTCCAGTATAAGTAAAAATTTTTGATAGTAGTGTCCTGGAACAGTGTGTGGGATGCCAATACAAGAATAAATGGCTGTACAGTTTGCCTCGAGGTAAAGGCAGCCATTTCAAGACCTGATCCCCATAAGGGGTAAACTGCCTCCTAAAGGTTAATGGCTGTATACATACACCCCAGCTATATTAAACAGAAAAATGACCAAGGTGTATATGCCCCAGCCACAGCCTGCAGAAAAAAATTATCCGCATGTATACTCCCTAGTCACAGTGAAAAGGTTAAAATGTATCCATGGATTACACTAAGTCTCTATGCCTAACAATACTGTATATTCTTCACTGGTTCCATGAGTACAATGTTCCTATTATTTCCAACAAATGAGACTAGTACAGATGATTTTATTGACAGAAAACTCCTGTTAAATCATTAGCCTCTATCCAGTGCTTCTACATCCCTTTCTGATCTGCCATGTGTATGAGTGTGTATTCATACATATGAGCTTGTATCCTATAACCTGGGAACAGTCCCTTGGGACCACAAGGATCCCAGCCAGGAAAGGCAAGTATCTCTTCTCCCACTTTACCTACAACTTTTGTAAGTGGATTCTTGTAGGCAATGCATATTAATCATATCTTGTATGAATACAGTTATGCAAATAAATAAGTTTACCTTTCAAACTCACACTTCAAATATGTAACATGTTTTAACAAGCAGATGACAGAAGAAACATTGCAAGAAAATATACAAACCATAAAAGTCAAAATAAACACGGCACAACAAAGCATGGCTTCTGGCTAGTTTAAAATTCTGCCTTACTTTCCTAGCACAACCTACAAGTTTTACCATACATCCTAATGCCAGTATTCTAACTAAGAATGGGTTGGAGTACATTAATCAGGCCAATGCATGGAAACATCTTATCTGCATGGATCCCACTATAATACATTTTCCTTGTCTTTATTACTGTACATTGGGAAGAACCAACATACCACTCAACATAAATCTACTCTGGTTACACCTGATATTGCAAGAAAACTGTTAGTTTTTTACACTGAGATGAAATTTATTTCAGGCTGACTCTTCTTTAAAAATGCACAATGGACCTTTAAAAAGAGATGCTTTACTAACAACATAGAAAAAAAGCTTTCCAAAAAAGTTCTTTGATTAATCTCTGCATTACATCTAACACATACGAAAAAATCATCAGGACTATTTACAAATTACAGAGAAGACAAAATATATGATACAAATCACTTTAATCTGGACTATTTGGACTGTTTTCAGAATGTAAAGAATTGACTAATTCAGTGTATTCTTTCACATTAGCTTCAAAAGTCAAAAGCTGCTCAGTCAAGTCACTAATTTCATCCTCTGGTGTGTCAGCAAACATGCGAAGTGGAGGAGCATTTTGGCACTCCCGGTAAAAAGCTCCTAGGTCACTGCCAGTGTCACATGTCCCAGCAAATGGAGTTTTCTGAAGAGAAAAATTATCTAGATACAAATGCAAATGTTGCATGACCTGTCACTTTACATGCAAGATCTTAACTTCACACAATTGTGGTAATGTCTTAAGGAAAACCTTTTTTCTATGCCTTAACTTTGGTAAGCCAAAACCAAAAAAGGCTGCAATATTGTCCCTTTGTATTTTCTTTAACTAAACTTAAAGGGAACAGATATGAGAGCATTATCCTAAAACTGTGTTTTTAAGCATGAAAAGCAATTTCTCTACTGGAGCAGAGCACTACAAACATCAGAGAGACTACATGCTCAGGGATGAGTCAAAACATTATATTTTATCTATGATTTTTTTTCATACTTGATTGACATTTTCTACATTAGCATGGTAGCACCAGGAAATGACGAAGAAGGGCCTGATCTGCTCACATACATTCTCAAGTTGTCATGTGTAATGCACTGAAACCACAACTCCCTATCCCTATCCAGGCCCCACAGACCTTTCCATGGTTTACCCTGGACATTTCACATGCCCTAGTTCAGTCCACTGATAGCATGTAAACCCCTGTATACCACACTGCTCCAATTCACTCTATTCTGTGCATGCCTTTCAGCTTCCTGCATGTTCAGGGCCCTATCGCTCAAAATCTTTTTCAGTCCATCCTTCCATCTCCAATTTAGTCTCCTGCTTTTCCTTGTCCCCTTCACTTTTGTGTTAACCTTGTCCAGCACTAAGTGAGCAGGTGAGAGGGTGTAACTCCCATGTCTGAAAGGTCCTGATAAGAAGGAACGACATGAAGGTAGTGTTTCTTTCTCATGAATTTTGTTTCACACTATAGTCTTATTTCATAAACAGGAATAGTACTGACTAATCAATTACATGAGTGTTCAATATCCCAAAATACTGCACTTTGCACACTAAAATGAAAGTAAGAAGAAAGAGGCTAGCACATTTGGTTAAGACAAGAAAGTGTTGTTTCTTTGTCTCTCTGGAATTGGTTCATACTCTACTTCTATTTCACACAAAGGCACAATATTGGAAATGAACTACCTATCTATCTATATCTCTGATGCTGACTTCCTTCAGAAACTCCCTCAAAGGGGTGGCCAGTGCAAAAGAATTTCCATAACTGGTGAACTCCAGTGCCACTTCTTAAACTTTAGTATCTCACCCTTAACAGGCCACTGGCTGATGGCAACTCAAGTGAAATGCTTTTTGAGGCTCCTCACTAATTTTCCTTCTGACTACTACCTTGTGTACACCCATTGTTCATGCCTAATGCTCCCACCTACTGTTCCTAACTAATGCTTCTAACTAATGTTCCTGTCTAATGTTCAAACCTAACTATTATACTATTTATCTATTATACTTAGTCACTGTCTCCAGCATCAGCGAGGTAGCGAAAGGAAACAGATGTAAGAATGGCTCAACCCACCCACATACACATGTATATATATAAACGCCCACACACGCACATATACATACCTATACATTTCAACATATACATACATATACATACACAGACATATACATATATACACAAGTACAGATTCATAGATGCTAACTTCATCCATTCCTGTCGCCATCCCGCCACACATGAATGGCATCCCCCTCCCCCCATGCGCATGCAAGGTAGCACTAGGAAAAAGACAATGAGGGCCACGTTCATTCACACTCAGTCTCTAGGTGTCATGTGTAATGCACCGAAACCACAGCTCCCTTTCCACATCCAGGCCCCACAAAACTTTCCATGGTTTATCCCAGATGCTTCACATGCCCTGGTTCAATCCATTGAAAGCAAATTGACCCTGGTATACCACATCGTACCAATTCACTCTATTCCTTGCACACCTTTCACCCTCCTTTATGTTCAGGCCCCAATTGCTCAAAATCTTTTTCACTCCATCTTTAAATCACCAATTTGGTCTCCCACTTCTCCTCGTTCCCTCTACCTTTGACACACATGTCCTCTTTGTCAATCTTTCCTCACTCATTCTCTCCAGGTGACCAAACCATTTCAAGACACCCTCTTCTGCTCTCTCAACCACACTCTTTTTATAACGACACATGTTTCTTACCCTTTCACTACTTATTCGATCAAACCACCTCACACCACATATTGTACTCAAACACTTCATTCCCCATACCTCCACCCTCCTCCGCACAACCTTCTCTACAGCCCATGCCTCGCAACCATATAACATTCTTGAAACCACTATTCCTTCAAACATACCCATTTTTGCTCTCCGAGATAACGTTCTCGCCTTCCACACATTCTTCAATGCTCTCAAAACCTTTGC
Source organism: Panulirus ornatus (assembly GCF_036320965.1). Lineage (NCBI taxonomy): Eukaryota > Metazoa > Arthropoda > Malacostraca > Decapoda > Palinuridae > Panulirus > Panulirus ornatus. The sequence goes on along the minus strand of NC_092244.1, from coordinate 1,198,563 downwards.
CCCCTCCCCCACCCTGTGACTCACTTCTGCTTCCATGGTTCCATCAGCTGCCAGATCCACTCCCAGATATATAAAACACTTTACTTCCTCCAGTTTTTCTCCACTCAAACTTACCTCCCAATTAACTTGTCCCTCAACACTACTGAACCTAATAACCTTGCTCTTATTTACATTTACTCTCAGCTTTCTTCTTTCACACACTTTACCAAACTCAGTCACCAGATTCTGCAGTTTCTCATCCGAATCAGCCATCAGCGCTGTATCATCTGTGAACAACAACTGACTCACTTCCCAAGCAGACTGCATTACTTGCCCCTCTCTCCAAAACTCTTGCATTCACCTCCCTAACCACCCCACCCATAAACAAATTAAACAACCATGGAGACATCAAGCACCCCTGCCGCAAACCAATATTCACTGGGAACCAATCACTTTCCTCTCTTCCTACTCTTACACATGCCTTACATCCTCGATAAAAACTTTTCACTGCTTCTCGCAAATTACCTCCCACACCATATACTCTTAATTCCTTCCACAAAGCATCTCTATTAAGCCTATCATATGCCTTCTCCAGATCCATAAATACTACAAACAAATTCATCTGTTTTTCTAAGTATTTCTCACATACATTCTTCAAAGCAAACACCTGGTCCACACATCCTTTACCACTTCTGACACCACACTGCTCTTCCCCAATCTGATGCTCTGTACATGCCTTTACCCTCTCAATCAATACCCTCCCATATAATTTACCAGGAATACTCAACAAACTTATACCTCTGTAATTCTCAACAAACTTATACCTCTGTAATTTGAACTCTCAAACCTAATACTTCTGTTTATCATTCCTACCATTTGGCAGGGACAGTGCACAGTGCTCACCACAGGAAAATCTAGAGTAAAAAAGAATGAGTTGTGTGAGATAAGAGATATCAAGTGCTATGTGTGACATGAAGCGACTGTATGTTTGCAGACAAAATGCCACAAATCCACATAAGGGTTAGGCAGAAACAAAAGACAGCTACCAGGGTCAGAAGAATGCAACTTGACATCCACTGAACTAACCCTCATAGCTAACCCTCCCAATACACAGGCACGTAGTACTAGTAATATAGCTCTCTGGTCAGTGGCTACCCACCGCTGACTACATGCCTGCCATACACCCAGTGTATGGCAGGCATGTATGGGTTGGTCCAATATCCTCCATCATTTTGAGCGGAGAGGAAAGAACATGGAGGTCCTTTGTGCTTCATGCTTGACTTATTTCTTTCACATCCAGTGTTGGTGGGAGATAGTCAATATAAGCAAAAATAAAAAAAATTAAAAAATGAAAGTCTGAATGGAGAAAAATTGGAGGAAGTGAAGTGTTTTAGATATCTGGGAGAGGATTTAGCGGTGAATGGAACCATGGAAGTGCAAGTGAGTCACAGAATGGAGGAGGGGGTGAAGGTTCTGGGAGCGATGAAGAATGTTTGGAAGGAGAGAATGCTATCTCTGAGCAAAAATGGGTATGTTTGAAGGAACAGTAGTTCCAACAATATCATATGGTTGCAAGGCATGGGTTATAGATAGGGTTGTACGGAGGAGGGTGGATGTGTTGGAAATGAAATGTTTTAGGACAATACGTGGTGTGAAGTGGTTTGATCAAGTAAGTAATGAAAGGGTTTTGAGATGTGTGGAAAGAAAAGAGTGGTTGAGAGAGCAGAAGAGGGTGTGTTGAAATGGCTTGGACATATGGACACATGGAGAGAATGAGTGAGGAAAGGCTGACAAAGATGATATATGTGTCAGAAGTGGAGGGAACAAGAAGAAGCAGGAGACCAAATTGAAGGTGGAAGGATGGAGTAAAAAGGTTTTGAGAAGATTGGGGCCTGAACATACAGGAAGGTTAAAGACGTGCAAGGAATAGAGTGAATTGTAATGATAAGGAATACTGGGGTTGATGTGCTGTCAATGGACTGAATCAAGGAATGTGAAATGTCTGGGGTAAAGCAAGGAAAGGTCTGTGGGACCTGGATGTGGATAGGAAGCTGTGGTTTTGGTGCATTACACATGACAGCTAGGGACTGAGTGTGAACAAATGTGGCCTTTTTTGTCTGTTTTCCTGGTGCTACCTTGCTGAAGCAGGGGGTAACAATGCTGCTTCCTGTAGGGCAGGGTTGTGACAGGAATGGATGAAGGAAAGCAAGTATGAATATGTACATGTGTATATATGTATGTCTGTGTATGTATATGTATGTATATCTGTATATGTCTGTGTATGTATATGTGTATATCTGTATATGATGATATGTATATGCATGTATATCTGCATGTATGGGTGTATATGTATAAATATGTGTATATGAGTGGATGTCTGTTTCCTGGCATTACAATGATGCAGGAAACAGCAATCAAGTTTTTTTTCTTTTTTTTTTTGCTTTGTCGCTGTCTCCCGCGTTAGCGAGGTAGCGCAAGGAAACAGAAGAAAGAATGGCCCAACCCACCCACATACCCATGTACATACATACACGTCCACACACACGAATATACATACCTATACATCTCAACATATATATACACACACAGACATATACATATATACACATGTACATAATTCATACTGTCTGCCTTTATTCATTCCCATCACCACCCCGCCACATGATATAAAAACCCCCTCCCCCTCATGTGTGCGAGGTAGCACTAGGAAAAGACAACAAAGGCCCCATTCGTTCACACTCAGTCTCTAGCTGTCATGTAATAATGCACCGAAACCACAACTCCCTTTCCACATCCAGGCCCCACACAACTTTCCATGGTTTACCCCAGATGCTTCACATGCCCTGGTTCGATCCATTGACAGCACGTCGACCCCAACATACTACATCATTCCGATTCACTCTATTCCTTGCGCGCCTTTCACCCTCCTGCACGTTCAGGCCCTGTTCACTCAAAATCTTTTTCACTCTATCTTTTCACCTCCAATTTGGTCTCCCACTTCTCCTCGTTCCCTCCACCTCTGACACATATATCCTCTTTGTCAATCTTTCCTCACTCATTCTCTCCCTGTGACCAAACCATTTCAAAACACCCTCTTCTGCTCTCTCAACCACACTCTTTTTATTACCACACATCTCTCTTACCCGATTATTACTTACCCGATCAAACCACCTCACACCACATACTGTCCTCAAACATCTCATTTCCAGCACATCCATCCTCCTCCACACAACTCTATCTATAGCCCATGCCTTGCAACCATATAACATTGTTGGAACCATTATTCCTTCAAACAAACCCATTTTTGCTTTCCGAGATAATGTTCTCGACTTCCACACATTCTTCAATGCTCCCAGAACTTTCGCCCCCTCCCCCACCCTATGATTCACTTCCGCTTCTATGGTTCTATCTGCTGCCAAATCCACTCCCAGATATCTAAAACACTTCACTTCCTCCAGTTTTTCTCCATTCAAACTTACCTCCCAATTGACTTGTCCCTCAACCCTACTGTACCTAATAACCTTGTTCTTATTCACATTTACTCTCAGCTTTCTTCTCTCACACACTTTACCAAACTCAGTCACCAGCTTCTGCAGTTTCTCACATGAATCACCCACCAGCACTGTACCATCAGCAAACAACTGACTCACTTCCCAAGCTCTCTCATCCCCAACAGACTGCATACTTGCCCCTCTTTCCAAAACTCTTGCATTTACCTCCCTAACAACCCCATCCATAAACAAATTAAACAACCATGGAGACATCACATCCCTGCCACAAACCTACATTCAATGAGAACCAATCACTTTCCTCTCTTCCTACACGTACACATGCCTTACATCCTTGATAAAAACTCTTCACTGCTTCTAACAACTTGCCTCCCACACCATATATTCTTAATACCTTCCACAGAGCATCTCTATCAACTCTATCATATGCCTTTTCCAGATCCGTAAATGCTACATACAAATCCATTTGCTTTTCTAAGTATTTCTCACATACATTCTTCAAAGCAAACACCTGATCAATACATCCTCTACCAATTCTGAAACCACACTGCTCTTCCCCAATCTGATGCTCTGTACATGCCTTTACCCTCTCAATCAATACCGTCCCATATAATTTACCAAGAATACTCAACAAAGTTACACCTCTGTAATTTGCGATCAAGTATAATATATAAATGATTGTAAAAAATTTCACATCTATCTATATACCCATGTTTCTGTTGCCCATTCCTCTTGGGAACAACTCAAGGGATAAACTAAATACTGCTCTTCTAATGATATTTTACAATCAAAATTATCAAAATCCTCAAGCAATACAGGATTACATAAAGAAAAATTTTGATGCAGTTGTAATATAATCTCAAGGCCAAGCAAGAGGATGGCAGGGTGCAGGTGGAGGGATATCCTGCTGATCTACCTCCTCCTTCCCTAATCATTCTAGAATCACTCAGTTACTTATGTTATCAATATTTCCCCAGCTCTTTTTAACATACAGAAAATTAGACACAGTAACCGTGTAATTTCAAGGCTAAGTACAAGAGTGGTGGGATATAAGTGTGGTCCTATGCTGGCCTCCCTCCTCCTTGCATAATTCTGCTAAATTCACTTGATGAGTCACTTATTTCTTCAAATTTCTCATGTTATTCTCCATCACCTTTCATCAACTGATATGTGTGATTTATGTTCATCCTCATCACTTAGGTCACTCAACAGCCTATGCATTTTCTACAGTGTAACTGTGTACATGTGACCTATTGGTTGATAGCTTGTACTTATAATGGGAATGGTAAACAGTGATGAGGAGAGCAGATTATGTTTCCGTGCCTTCCTGGCATTGCAGAAGATATCGACAGGCTACTAATAGTTTTCTAGAGTATCCAAGTCTCACCCTGCTTCTCATGGTGACTTCATTGGAACACCCTGAGGGGTAAAACCAAAGGCAGGGGCATTGCCCAGCTCCATCAGGGAATTAGTTTTTAAAACAGACAAATACTTAAGGTGTACTGAAATTTCAGCTTTTTGGACAATACTGAGAACACCTCTGCTTCTGGAAAATACTGCACACAAATTTCCCTCAGCCAGTGACCTGTCAAGAGTGAAGCATAAAAGGCTAAGAAAGAGCACTGAAATCCACCAGTTATGCCAAAGAATAAATGGGATGAGCAATTGAGTGTGATGGCTATGTATGTTAATGAGATGACTGGTGAGAGTAAAAGAAGGAAGCTTGAGGGTAATTTCAGAAGTTATAGACTGGATGTGCAGGGGATTGGGGAAACTCGTATCCTTTGGCAGGTTGTATGGAGTAAAATGGAAATGGTGAATGCAAGTTGTGGAATGGCAGACAGGAGGAGTGCTATGGACAGGAATGAATGAAAATTATGAGGGAATATGGAGAAGGATATGCAATTGTGCTATCACCGAAAGTATGCAAGTGTGTAACAGAACATGGATGGAATGAATAAAGAACAGTGTGAGTGAAAGAAAAGACTGGAAATCTGAAGTATGCATGACTATATGTATACACACCTGTAATTGTGAAGACTGTGCAAGGTTAGAATGAAATGAAGCATTTCTAAAGAAATCTAAATGACCATAAATGGATTAGAGAAGGAGGGAAAGGTAGTTGTGATGGGTGATATAAATGGATATGGCAGACAATGAAAGGTTGAGAAAGGTTGTGGTGGATACTGCAGTTGTAAGAGGATTTTTTTGAGATGAAAAAGGCATATGGTAAATTACTCAAACGGAATGTAACAATGGAAGTTCAGCAAATGAGGGAGGAAAGAATACATGATGTGTAAGTGGAATGTTAAGAAACTATTACAGGAAAGCAAGGAAAAAGTATGTGAAGATTTTGGAAGAAAGTTGAAATAAAGTTTTGGGAAAATAAGAAATTGTACTGGAAGGATGTGAAAAAGGCAAGAGGAGGATGTAAGACCAGATATGTACATGTGAGAAGTAAGGAAGAGGAGTTGCTGAATTAAAAGGAGGAAAGGAAAGAAAGATGGAAAGAGCATTCTGAAGAACTTATGAATAAGTGAGAAGGTGAAGAAGCAGTTATTCCATACACAGGTATGGAGGACAGAAGGAAAAGGATACAGGTGCAGGGACCTTTAGCAAGAAGGAAGGTAAATATGGATATAATAAAGTTGAAGGTACGAGAAGTACCTAGAGTGGATGGAGATTAAAGATGAAATGTTGAAGAAAGGAAGAGAAAATGTTAAACAGTAGATGCAGATTATATGTATTTCAGTATGGAAGTAGAAGGCTGTGCCTGAGGATTGGGGAAAGCAACATTTCCTTTATTCAAAGAAAAAAAAAGGGCTAAGGATGATTGTAGCAGTTACTGAAAATAAGTCTGTTAACTACACCAGGAAAAGGGTACACAGGATTGTTGATTGACAGGGTGATAGAAGTGACTGAATGCAGAGTAAGTGAGGAGCAGAGGTATTTTAAGAAAGGTAAGGGATGTGCAGATCAGATTTTTGTGGTGAGAATGAATGGAAAAGTATCTAGCAAAAGGTAAGAAGCTGTATGCAACTTTTATGGATCTGGAGAAAGCATATGACAGAGATGAGTGGAATAGTTTATGGGGTTTGTTAAGGATATATGGGGTAGGGGAAGAACTGGAGGATGTTGTGAAACCCTTCCACAGAGAAGCAAATGCATCTGTAAGAGTGGACAGAGAGTTAAGCAAATGTTTCAGCACACATGTGGGTGTAAGGCAGGGCTATGATATGTCACCAAGCCTTTATAACATATTTACAGATGGGGTAATAAGAAACATGAAAGTAAAACTAGGGAAAGAGGAAGCAGAGATGGAATGTGGTGGTGAGACATGGTGGCTAGTGATAAGGCTGTTTGTAGATGATACTGAGTTGTTTGCTGAGAGTGAAAAGGAGTTACAGAAAGTTATAAATGTGCTTAATGATGGGTAAAAGCATAGGTAATAAAAGTTAAATGCACGTAAAAGCAAGGTTATGGTATTTGAAAGGAAACAGAGTGAAAGTACAAATTTTGCAAAGCCTATACAGTGAGAGATGAAAGTGTAATAAAATGTTTTACAGATATGGGGGAGAAAGACTGGAAGAGGTGGTAGAATTTAAGTACAGGTACACCACCAAATTTCCGGCAACTGATGGTTCGGCATCTCCTTTAGTCTGGACAAAATAACATGAGGGAACTTGAAATTACCGCAGCCACCAGAGTAGTTTACTGGGCGGTTACAGATGGCGTTGTGTGTAAGGCATCCTTATTTACATTCTTTACACTGCACTTGTTGGTGGTGATACTGCAATTCTGTGAGATTCTTAGCTTCTTTTGCTTAAATTTTACCCTAGCTATGGCTTCTAAGACATATGAGAGTGTCAGTCGTGGTGTCAAACGTAAACACCACTCCATATCGATCCAAGACAAAGTAGAACTGTTGAAAAAAATGGACTGTGGTGTTTTGGTGTGTAAGCTGTGTGACATCTACAGTACTGGTTCATCAACTGTTTATGAAATAAAGAAGCAAAGGGAGAAAATATTGAAATACTATGAAGACAGCAATTCCAAGAAGCAAATGATGATTAGAAAAACTATGAAAGGAGGTAAGAGTACTGAGTACGATTGAGTGATGATGGAATGGTTTCAACAGCGTTGGAGTGATGGAATGGACTTGTCAGGTAGCATGATAACGGACCAGGATAAGTTGTTCCATAAAGAACTTAAATTACAACATGAGCATGACTATAGCGAAGGATGACTTCAAAGATTCAAGAAGTGTCATGGAATTTCCATGAATAAAGTGTGCGGAGAAAAGTAGTCCGCAAACCACGAAGGAGTTGCCAAGTATGTGGACAAATTTGCAAAACTTGTAGCTGATGAGCACCTCGGTTCTGAGCAGGTGTATAATGCAAATGAAACTGCATTATTTTGGTGATGCACACCTAGGAAAACACTAATATCAGAAGACGAAAAAGGCCCTACATGATTCAAACAATCCAAGGACAAACTTACCGTCTTAGGGTGCTCAAACATTTCATCTGTGTTTAATTCAAATTTCCAGCAGTCCATGGTATACTTTAGACATATGGGAGAAGTATAATTAGTGGGTTAGAGGTATGTTGATGAATGAATATTATGTGACCATGGTTGGTCTGACAAAATGGTTAATCCAGCAAGGCTTTGGGACCAAGAGTGCCGGAAAATCGGTAATGTACCTGTATTTAGTAGCTATCTTGGTAAAGTTTATTTATATGAAAAGAGAGATAAAGGTAAGAGCTATACAAGGTATAAGAGTCACTTGGTCCCTTAAAGAATAATAAAGATAGACGTGTAAGAATGGAAATAAAGGTTCACAGGACAGCAAAGTCCTACAAACCCTGACCTCAGCAGCCAAAACAAGGACATGGATTGAGTCACAGAGGTCAAGAATCCAGGCTGTGGAAATGAGCTATTTGGGAGGAATATGTATGACTAGATGGAATCGAAAAAGAAAAGAGGGGGTGTATGAGAGATTTGGTATGGCAAGAAATACATAGGGAATGAACTGCGAAGTGGTAGAGTATGTAAAACATAATACTTTGAAGTGATTTGGTCATGTGGAAAGAATGAAAGAATGTATCTACAAAGAGTATGATTTAAGGGGTTAGTATGAAAGGAAGACCACCTATGACATATCAAAATAGAGAGGATGAGTACTGGAGGCAGACAAATGGTGGAAGTATGGAATGGTGTATGCGAGGGAGGCATGTATGGACAGGGATGAATAGAGACTCTTTTGCCTTAGCCACCCTTGATGGGAGTTCCCAGAGGGAACAGGCATAAGAGATGTAGACAAATAGCTATAAGGTTAATCTTAACATTCAACCAACAGTTGGATGTAAAAATACGTAAATACTGACTAATTCAACAGATGAAACTATGTGGTAAATAATTCCAAGGCTAAGTTTTCACATGTATGTTCCATACTTACGAGTTAGATGTGGACTACCAGTTCTCAGAAATGTAACCCTCCTCTTAAAATGGGTTTCAATTTGGGGCAGGCTCAAATCACTAGTATTAAATAAAGTTTGTGAGGAGATCAGATCTTTCCAGCTGTGAGAACATTAACATTTTGTGGCACACACTGCTCCTTTTTTTGGGAGTAATTTAGGGACACAATCCAACAAAATACTGTCTTGATAATACAAGTTAACATGCAACCTTTCTATACTTGATGAACTCTCTCAAGTGCGAAAACTAAAAAAGTAAGAAGTACTTCAGAAGCTTAATAAACATATTCCACTCTAGAGATGCTGAAATGAGGCTACTGATCAAAACAAAAGAGGACGCTGAGGACAAAAGAGTTCAACACAACAAAAAGAATAATGGTTTAAAAATGAAAGGAAAACATGAGATAACTGTAATTCAAACATGGAAAAAGTGACATATGAGTGACTAACATCTTCATACCACACAGGAATGATATGTTAGGATGTTCAAGACTAGTCACATAGGGAGGGAGAGTATGTACTGGAGACATATGCTGTGATTTGAGAGCCTAAACTCTGAATTACAAAATTTTAAACAATCTTTTAATGAAAACACTCAACTAAATGGAAAGGGGAGAAAGAATACTTCCCACGTATTCCCTGCGTGTCGTAGAAGGTGACTAAAAGGGAAGGGAGCGGGGGGCTGGAAATCCTCCCCTCTCGTTTTTTTTTTTAATTTTCCAAAAGAAGGAACAGAGAAGGGGGCCAGGTGAGGGTATTCCCTCAAAGGCCCAGTCCTCTGTTCTTAACGCTACCTCACTATCGCGGGAAATGGCGAATAGTATGAAAAAAAGAAAAAAGAAAAAAAAAATGGAAAGGAAAAATAATGAACCACTTACCAGTTCAACCATTACAAAGTCTGCCTCATCCCTCAAATGAGTGGACGTAGTAGATTTGTGTGAGCCATCTGAAGCTGTCATCATAGCCTTATCCCCAGTGTCCTGTTGCACCACACCTGTTGCTCCACCTGCTCTCTCCTGCAAGTTTACCACAATTATTAATATATCCATTTTGGCATACCTTTCATCAAGCTGGTTATCATTCAATTTATCTTATGCCCTGGGACTAAATCTGAGGTTGGTGTGAGTCTGTACCCACCTACCTATGAGTACCTACAATGAGATTTTGTCATACTAGTGGGGCTACTATGGTGCATTCACCACTCGACTTGTATGTAAAACAATGTTTTTCTTAACCACCTCATCTCTTTCCCATGCTTGTCTTGTTTGTTGTATAATGCTATCTTTTTTTTTCAGCAGCTACTGTACTCCTCTAGCATAGTTATCTAATCTAGGTTCATCCAGGACTGTCCTCCACTAAAGCTCTAATCTTCTTATGAATGTTTCTCAAGTCCCTCTATTTCAATTGCTTATATTCCCTAGCATCACATTAATCATTAATAATCATCCCAACTTCCTTGCTGAGCATTCTTATATCTTTGTCTTACGTAACTTTGGCATATTTCCAAGAATTTCTCCTCAATGATTCTGTATCATCCTTGTCTGGTTGCTTTCAAGTTCAAAACATTGTTCTTTACTCCATCAATTATTTGCCAGGCATATATCATCATATATTTCTCCCTCTCACACTGGATTTCATGAAGTTACAGTTCTTGTAATTGTTCATAGTAATCTATATGCTCCATTCATCTTACTTTTGGAATGTTTTTGTATTCTTACAATCTTGTTTAGTTCAATCTACTTTACTGGTGACAATACAACATGGCGGCATTCGAGTTTACTTCTTACATAAACATTAAACATTTTCATCACTATCTATCTCTCATTAAAAATGCTCTCAATATCATTCCATGCATTATTTGGTATGAAGGCACTAGCTTTTCAATATGTTCCTTCAATTCAAGCTTTACGCTGATAATTACTTCTTAATCTCTTATGTCTGCTTCCTTCTCTATTTCTTCTTCAGTGTGATCTCTGTATATAGGCAATGCAATGACATTAGCCATCCCATGATGAGTATGACTAAAAATTTCAAATATTTATCGATACAATTATGATGCCCATTCCCTACGGAGACTCCCATTAAAGGGGTGGCTATGGCAAAAGAGTCTCTGCCTATCCCTGTCCTTACAAGCCTCCCTTGCATACATCATTCCATGCATTCTTCCACCATTACTCTCTAACCAGTACTCTTCCACTCTATTTCCCTAAGTCACAGGTGGTCTTCCTCTCACACATATCCCTTTAATTGTACTATCATACACTCTCCCTGTAAACCATCCATCTTGCATTCTTTCAACATGCCCAAACCACCTTAAAGTACTACATTCCACTCACTCTATCACTCCACAATTCATTCCCTCTGGATTCACTGTTATACCCCAACTCCCATACATCCCCTCATTTCTTTCTTCATTCCATGTAGTCATACCATATACTCCTCTCACATAGCCCATTTCCACAGCCTAGATTCTTGACCTCAGTGACTCATTCCATGTCCATGTTTTCGCTTCATTCATCAGGGTCAGAAGGACGATGCTGTCCCGTAATACTTCCTCACTTCCATAATTACACATTCTATCCTTCACTATACATATGTAAGTAGGAGAGATGGCCAGAGAGCATTATTGCATTATGTGTTAATTGATAGGCACACGAAAGAGAGATGTTTGGATGCTAATGTGCTGAGAGGTGCAACTGGAGGGATGTCTGATCATTATTTTGAGGAGGCGAAGGTGAAGATTTGTAGAGGTTTTCAGAAAAGAAGAGAGAATGTTGGGGGGGAGGCAGTGGTGAAAGTAAGTGAGCTTAGGAAGAAGACTTGTGTAAGGAAGTACCAGGAGAGACTGAGTGCAGAATGGAGAAAGGTGAGAGCAAAGGACGTAAGGGGAGTGGGGAAGGAATGGGATGTATATAGGGAAGCAGTGATGGCCTGCGCAAAAGATGCTTGTGGCATGAGAAGCGTGGGAGGTAGGCAGATTAGAAGGGTAGTGAGTGGTGGGATGAAGAAGTAAGATTATAACTGAAAGAGAAGAGAGAGGCATTTGGATGAGTTCTGCAAGGAAATAGTGCAAATGAAAGGGAGATGTACAGACGAAAGAGGCAGGAGGTCAAGAAAAAGGTGCAAGAGGTGAAAAAGAAGGCAAATGAGAGTTGGGGTGAGAGAGTATCATTAAATTTTAGGGAGAATAAAAAGATGTTTTGGAAGGAGGTAAAAAAAGTGCGTAAGACAAGAGAACAAATGGGAACATCAGTGAAGGAGGCTAATGGGGAGGTGACAACAAGTAGTGGTGATGTGAGAAGGTGATGGAGTGAGTATTTTCAGGGTTGTTGAATGTGTTAGATGATAGAGTGGCAAATATAGGGTGTTTTGGTCGAGGTGGTGTGCAAAGTGAGAGGGTTAGGGAGAGTGATTTGGTAAACAGAGAAGAGGTAGTAAAAGCTTTGCGGAAGATGAAAGCTGGCAAGGCAGCAGTTTTGGATGGTATTGCAGTGGAATTTATAAAAAAAAAGAGGGTGACTGTGTTGTTGACTGGTTGGTAAGGTTATTTAATGTATGTATGACTCATGGTGAGGTGCCTGAGGATTGGCGGAATGCATGCATAGTGCCATTGTACAAAGGCAAAGGGGATAAAGGTGAGTGCTCAAATTATTGAGGTATAAGTTTGTATTTATTGAGGATGTAAGGCATGTGTACAAGTAGGAAGAGAGGAAAGTGATTGGTTCTCAGTGAATGTTGGTTTGCGGCAGGGGCATGTGATGTCTCCATGGTTGTTTAATTTGTTTATGGATGGGGTTGTTAGGGAGGTGAATGCAAAAGTTTTGGAAAGAGTGGCAAGTATGAAGTCTGTTGGGGATGAGAGAGCTTGGGAAGTGAGTCAGTTGTTGTTCGCTGATGATACAGCGCTGGTGGCTGATTCATGTGAGAAACTGCAGAAGCTGGTGACTGAGTTGGGTAAAGTGTGTGAAAGAAGAAAGTTAAGAGTAAATGTGAATAAGAGCAAGGTTATTAGGTACAGTAGGGTTGAGGGTCAAATCAATTGGAAGGTAAGTTTGAATGGAGAAAAACTGGAGGAAGTAAAGTGTTTTAGATATCTGGGAGTAGATCTGGCAGCGGATGGAACCATGGAAGCGGAAGTGAATCATAGGGTGGGGGAGGGGGCGAAAATCCAGGGAGCCTTGAAGAATGTGTGGAAGTCGAGAACATTATCTCGGAAAGCAAAAATGGGTATGTTTGAAGGAATAGTGGTTCCAACAATGTTGTATGGTTTCGAGGCGTGGGCTATGGATAGAGTTGTGCGCAGGAGGGTGGAAGTGCTGGAAATGAGATGTTTGAGGACAATATGTGGTATGAGGTGGTTTGATCGAGTAAGTAATGTAAGGGTAAGAGAGATGTGTGGAAATAAAAAGAGCGTGGTTGAGAGAGCAGAAGAGGGTGTTTTGAAATGGTTTGGGCACATGGAGAGAATGAGTGAGGAAAGATTGACCAAGAGGATATATATGTGTCGGAGGTGGAGGGAATGAGGAGAAGTGGGAGACCAAATTGGAGGTGGAAAGATGGAGTGAAAAGATTTTGAGTGATCGGGGCCTGAACATGCAGGAGGGTGAAAGGCGGGCAAGGAAAAGAGTGAATTGGATCGATGTGGTATACCGGGGTTCACGTGCTGTCAGTGGATTGAATCAGGGCATGCGAAGCGTCTGGGGTAAACCATGGAAAGTTCTGTGGGGCCTGGATGTGGAAAGGGAGCTGTGGTTTCGGGCATTATTGCATGACAGCTAGAGACTGAGTGTGAACGAATGGGGCCTTTGTTGTCTTTTTCTAGAGCTACCTCGCACACATGAGGGGGGAGGGGGATGGTATTCCATGTGTGGCAAGGTGGCGATGGGAATGAATAAAGGCAGACAGTGTGAATTGTGTGCATGGGTATATATGCATGTGTCTGTGTGTGTATATATATGTGTACATTGAGATGTATGGGTATGTATATTTGCGCGTGTGGACGTGTATGTATATACATGTGTATGGGGGTGGGTTGGGACATTTCTTTCGTCTGTTTTCTTGCGCTACCTCGCAAACGCAGCAGACAGCGACAAAGCAAAATAAATAAATAAATAAAATATATATATATATTTATCCCTGGGGATAGGGGAGAAAGAATACTTCCCACGTATTCCCTGCGTGTCGTAGAAGGTGACTAAAAGGGAAGGGAGCGGGGGGGCTGGAAATCCGCCCCTCTCATTTTTTTTTTTTTTTATTTTTTTTTCATACTATTTGCCATTTCCCACATTAGCGAGGTAGCGTTAAGAACAGAGGACTGGGCCTTTGAGGGAATATCCTCACATGGCCCCCTTCTCTGATCCTTCTTTTGAGGGGAAAAAAAAAAAAAAGAGAAGGGAGGATTTCCAGCCCCCCACTCCCTTCCCTTTTAGTCGCCTTCTACGACACGCAGGGAATACTTTACTTATTTATTTATTTATTTTGCTTTGTCGCTCTCTCCCACGTTTGTGAGGTAGTGCAAGGAAACAGACAAAAGAAATGGCCCAACCCACCCCCATACACATGTATATACATACACATCCACACACACAAATATACATACCTATAAATCTCAATGTACACATATATATACACACACAGACATATACATATATACACATGTACATAATTCATACTGTCTGCCTTTATTTATTCCCATCGCCACACATGGAATAACATCCCTCTTCCCCCTCATGTGTGTGAGGTAGCACTAGGAAAAGACTACAAAGGCCCCATTTGTTAACACTCAGTTTCTAGCTGTCATGTAATAATGCCCGAAACCACAGCTCCCTTTCCACATCCAGGCTCCATAGAACTTTCCATGGTTTACCCCAGATGCTTCACATGCCCTGATTCAATCCATTGACAGCATGTCGACCCCGGTATACCACCTTGATCCAATTCACTCTATTCCTTGCCCGCCTTTCACCCTCCTGCATGTTCAGGCCCCGATCACTCAAAATCTTTTTCACTCCATCTTTCCACCTCCAATTTGGTCTCCCACTTCTCCTCGTTCCCTTCACCTCTGACACATATATTCTCTTGGTCAATCTTTCCTCACTCATTCTCTCCATGTGACCAAACCATTTCAAAACACCCTCTTCTGCTCTCTCAACCACGCTCTTTCTATTTCCACACATCTCTCTTACCCTTACATTACTTACTCGATCAAACCACCTCACATCACATATTGTCCTCAAACATCTCATTTCCAGCACATCCATCCCCCTCCGCACAACTCTAACCATAGCCCACGCCTCGCAACCATACAACATTGTTGGAACCACTATTCCTTCAAACATACCCATTTTTGCTTTCCGAGATAATGTTCTCGAATTCCACACATTCTTCAAGGCCCCCAGGATTTTCGCCCCCTTCCCCACCCTATGATTCACTTCCGCTTCCATGGTTCCATCCACTGCCAGATCCACTCCCAGATATCTAAAACACTTTACTTCCTCTAGTTTTTCTCCATTCAAACTTACCTCCCAATTGACTTGACCCTCAACCCTACTGTACCTAATAACCTTGCTCTTATTCACATTTACTCTTAACTTTCTTCTTTCACACACTTTACCCAACTCAGTCACCAGCTTCTGCAGTTTCTCACATGAATCAGCCACCAGCGCTGTATCATCAGCGAACAACAACTGACTCACTTCCCAAGCTCTCTCATCCACAACAGACTTCATACTTGCCCCTCTTTCCAAAACTCTTGCATTCACCTCCTTGACAACCCCATCCATAAACAAATCAAACAACCATGGAGACATCACACACCCCTGCTGCAAACCTACATTCACTGAGGACCAATCACTTTCCTCTCTTCCTACACGTACACATGCCTTACATCCTCAATAAAAACTTTTCACTACTTCTAACAACTTGCCTCCCACACCATATATTCTTAGTACCTTCCACAGAGCATCTCTATCAACTCTATCATATGCCTTCTCCAGATCCATAAATGCTACATACAAATCCATTTGCTTTTCTAAGTATTTCTCACATACATTCTTCAAAGCAAACACCTGATCCACACATCCTCAACCACTTCTGAAACCACACTGCTCTTCCCCAATTTGATGCTCTGTACATGCCTTCACCCTCTCAATCAATACCCTCCCATATAATTTACCATAGCCTGAGTCAGGTACCCATTTTATTGACTAATCCCTAAGGGTGGATGAACAGCTGGGTTGACTGTGGACCAACCATTATACAACAGAGAAGATGTGTATGAATTACGTCAGGTGAAGGTATTAAGGCTAGCACTGTAGCTTAGCTTTAATGAGGCCGAAAGCCAAACCAGCAATCCTGATATATTGGATACAGGATGATTTCTGTAATCACTTCAACAGTTCTATGCCAGGATGGAGGTTCTGTTCCCCTCCCATACATTTCCTCTAAATAATGACCAGGTTCTCTTTCAATGACTATTCATCAAGCAAAGGCAAGCACTTCAGTTCTAATAGCGGATCAAATACAGAATTTTGTGTTATATCTTCTTTGCATTGATTGTTGGTCTCCCGTAAAAAGACAATGAGTATGCACCACTGGTAATTTGGTAAAAATCACTAACAATCTACCCTCTGCTTTCAGCATGTGAACAACCTGGGAGCAAAGAGACAAAGACAATTACCTCACCATCCCACCTATAGCAAATATGCACTGTAAAAAAAAGTATCTCATATGGTAACTTTAAAAACAAAATTCAGTTCTATATTCTCTTGCAATAAAAAGAAAAGGAGCATATCATACAATCTATTACGTATCTCACATCAATGCCTATGTCTGTATGAATCTCTGTTTAAAATATAAAACCACTCTCATAGTTTCTACAGCATGTAACAAATCATAAATCTTAAAAGATATCTAGAGAGATAGGAACAACTAAGAGAGGTGGGGGTTGCAAAGGAGGTCTGGCTCTTTTGCTTCATCATCCACAAAATGATGGTACAGGCAAAGAAGCCAAGCGAGGGTTTTTCTCAAAGGCTGATATCTGTTTCTGACACTGTTTTGCTGATGTAAGAGATGGCAAACAAGTATGAAAAATATTTTGGTTACATAAGAAAAACTATATCCTCACCTGAGCATTTCTTTCTTGAGCTGCATTTGACAGTTGATTAGCAGTGCCTTCACACTTATCTGTCTTCTTGTCATGCTGAACCTCAATGGCAGAGGTCAACAGATTAGAAAATGGGATATCTGGCATGAAGAAATCATCTGGCTTTGGAGGTTTGGCATCTACAAAGGCCACCGACACTTTCCGCTCAGGCTGTTGCTGTTGTTGGACATATCCACGGCAACTACTGTCACTGTAATACATCATACACAAATTAACATAGACTATCTCACATAACTGTGAATTATGATTGAAAAAATCAATGGAGGGTACACAATTACATTAATCCGAGATAATATATCAGTGAAGCAACTATTTTGAACACTTGAAAACTATCCATCTAACCCATGTACAATCATTAACTCACTTCCTAATTTTCAAAGGAAGGATAAAGTACATACAGCCTTAGAAAATAACTCATGCATGTTCTCAACCCATTCCTAGCATGTTAAAGTGAAACATGAACTTCCACTTTTGCATGATTTATTCTTACATATTCACTTGAACATTGAGGTGATTGTTTAGTGAGACCAGTGTTTCCATTCAGACTATATCCATACACAAAATACTTCCACTGCATCCAATCTCAATCATTCCTCTAGCCCTAAGAATTTCTCTCTAAATCTATCTATCTCTTCAGCAGCATATGTCTTCTCTTTGAACCTACAACTGTAAGGTGAAACCAAGCACATCTTGACAACGTACCATTTACTATACGTTCTACTTGGCCATACCATCCTAAAAGACTTTCATCATATGATATGGCAAGCTGATGAATAAAAATATCCTCAATTCTTCTCTCTCTCTCTCTCTCTCTCTCTCTCTCTCTCTCTCTCTCTCTCTCTCTCTCTCTCTCTCTCTCTTCCAAAATCATAACTACACTAAACAAATTATCTGTATTTAAAGCTCTTATTTTCACCTATCCTGATGTATATCAATTTGCATTTCACAATCCATTCAACAATGCTGGGACAAGTAGTGCTCCATGCAAACGTCATACTGGATTTGCCAGTAAATAATGAGGTACAAAGGGGCATGAATGTAGAATATAAATTCCTGAACGGAGAATGGTATATACGCATGAAAGGGAAAGAAAATGAGAATCATGGGAAAAATAGAGGAAAAAGGAATATAAAAACCTACCCTAAAAGGAAGCAAATAACAACAGAAGAAAGGTTAGTGTGAGGAGCACGAGTATACTGAAGTCTAAGAGAATGCTAGCAATAAACGATAAAGTTTGTAAAAGATGAAGAAATTATTCTAAAGAACAGTGGAAAAGATGATGAAAGAGAAATGTCTAATGGTAATGAAGACAAAGCTAAAAAGGAGTATATATATCTAGAAAATATTAAACAGCAGGAAGCAAGAGGAGCAATAAACCTCTTAAAGAATAGTAAAGTTAGGTGAAGAGATGGAGTGGTGAGTGATACAGTGAACAGTTGGAGTTAAAAAGCTGTGAAATGGATCTGGAAAGTGTGCAGAGAAATATGATAAGGTGGTCAAGTGCCTGAAGAAAAATCAATGCAGTAACTATTCCAGTGAAAAATGAGAGTGAAAGTGATTGTAAGAATTACCTACAAGCAAGGCCTCCTTAGTGTTGTTAGAAAGTTGTATGGTAGGACTGTTTATGTTAAAAGGACCAGTGATCACTCAGATGGTGATGAACATGGTGGATATGGAGTCAGGGAGCAAAGAAGGCTCTCCAGAGAATGGTGGATCAAGCATTTATGAATCTGAAAATGCACATCAGTATTTGAGAACTATTTCAAAACAGATTTTCAATCAGAATGACTCTTCACTGAGGCCAACCATAATGAGTGAAGGAACATGTGTTCAAAATCAATCCAGAGTTTGCATGGATGAAACAGCAGAAAATTCTCAGTGGACTGATCACTACTGATGACAAATTGTCAGCAGTAAGTAAATTGTATACTAAGCCTTCCAGAGTCACCAAGGCCTGTAGATGCTATTTCTATCATATTTAATATTTTCATTATACTTAATCGCTGTTTCCCACGTCAGCGAGGTAGAGTCAGGAAACAGACAAAAAATGGCCCACCACCTCAAATACACCTCAAATATATACACACACACACACTTCCCACACATTCCTCATGTGTCGTAGAAGGCGACTAAAGGAGATGGGAGCAGGGAGCTGGAAACCCTCCCCTTCTTGTATATTAACTTTCTAAAAGGGGAAACAGAAGAAGGAGTCATGTGGGAAGTGCTTATCCTCCTTGAAGGCTCAGATTGTTGTGTCTAAATGTATGTGGATGTAACCAAGATGAGAAAAAAGGAGAGATAGGTAGTATGTTTGAGGAAAGGAACCTGGATGTTTTGGCTCAAGGGTAAAGGGGAAGAGTGGTTTGGGAATGTCTTGGGAGTAAAGTCAGGGGTTAGTGAGAGGACAAGAGCAAGGGAAGGAGTAGCACTACTCCTGAACAAAAGTGGTGGGAGTATGTGACAGAGTGTAAGAAAGTAAACTCTAGACTGATATGGGTAAATCTGAAAGTAGATGGAGAGATCGGTGATTATTGGTGCATATGCACCTGGGCATGAGAAGAAAAATCATGAGAGGCAAGTATTTTGGGAGCAGCTGAGTGAGTGTGTTAGTAGTTATGATGCACAAGACCAGGTTATAGTGATGGGTGATTTGAATGCAAAGGTGAATAATGTGGCAGTTGAGGGAATAATTGGTGTACATGGGGTGTTCAGTGTTGTAAATGGAAATGGTAAAGAGCTTGTAGATTCATGTGCAGAAAAAGGACTGGTGATTGGGAATACCAGGTTTAAAAAGAGAGATATACATAATTATATTATCCCTGGGGATAGGGGAGAAAGAATACTTCCCACGTATTCCCTGTGTGTCATAGAAGGCGACTAAAAGGGAAGGGAGCAGGGGGCTGGAAATCCTCCCCTCTCCTTTTTTTTTTTTTTATTTTCCAAAAGAAGGGACAGAGAAGGGGGCCAGGTGAGGATATTCCCTCAAAGGCCCAGTCCTCTGTTCTTAACGCTACCTCGCTAATGTGGGAAATGGCAAATAGTTTGAAAGAAAGAAAAGAAATACATAAGTATACGTATGTAAGTAGGAGAGATGACCAGAGAGTGTTATTGGATTACCTGTTAATTGATAGGCGCGCAAAAGTGAGACTTTTGGATGTTAATGTACTGAGAGGTGCAACTGGAGGGATGTCTGATCATTATCTTGTGGAGGCGAAGGTGAAGATTTGTAGAGGTTTTCAGAAAAGAAGAGAGAATGTTGGGGTGAAGAGAGTGGTGAGAGTAAGTGAGCTTGGGAAGGAGACTTGTGTGAGGAAGTACCAAGAGAGACCGAGTACAGAATGGAAAAAGGTGAGAACAATGTACGTAAGGGGAGTGGGGGAGGAATGGCATGTATTTAGGGAAGTAGTGACGGATTGTGCAAAAGATGCCTGTGGCATGAGAAGCATGGGAGGTGGGCAGATTAGAAAGGGTAGTGAGTGGTGGGATGAAGAAGTAAGATTATTAGTGAAAGAGAAGAGAGAGGTATTTGGATGATTTTTGCAGGGAAATAACACTAATGAGTGGGTGATGTATAAAAGAAAGAGGCAGGAGGTCAAGAGAAAGGTGCAAGAAGTGAAAAAGAGGGCAAATGAGAGTTGGGGTGAGAGTATCATTAAATTTTAGAGAGAATAAAAGATTTTTGGAAGGAGGTAAATAAAGTGCATAAGACAAGGGAACAAATGGGAACATCAGCGAAGGGGGCTAATGGGGAGGTGATAACAAGTAGTGATGATGTGAAAAGGATATGGAGTGAGTATTTTGAATTTTTTTTTGAATGTGTATGATGATAGAGTACATCCCTATCTCTAGCCTATGTCATGCAACCACATAACATTGTTGGAACTACAATTCCTACAAATATACCCATTTTTGCTCTATATCTCTGACACCTGTTCCAACTGGACTCCCTCAAAGGGGTGGACACAGCAAGTCTCCATACCTGGAGGACCCCAGTGCAGCTTCTTAGCCTTTACTGCCTCACCCTTAGCAGGCCACTAGCAGAGGGCAACTCTGGCTATTTCAAACCCTTCCAGCCCTGTAAATAACAGCCAATATCTCCCATAAACACTCAAAGTGAAGTCTAATTTTCTGACCCTAAAATTAATCTAGTGCTGTTTCTCACAATAAATTCAAAACACAGGCTGCATGCACAGTGGAAGCCAATGTTTCCCTATGTGAACTGAACTATGGAGAGGGTCAGATGACAAATGTCCTACGCTTGCGCTAGATTAGGCTTAGAAAAAGACTCAGAATTAAGACCAATTTTCTGACTCAAAAATTAACCTAAGTCTGTCTCACACAATAAATTCAAAATGCAGACTGCACACACAGAGGAAGACATTTCCACACAAAGATCCAAGCCAGCTGCCTCTCCATACAATAAATGTAGGTTTTACTCTCCAAGGCAGTGTCCTGTGAGCGAAGATGCATTTCTTGGAAATATATCTGCTGTGCTCTGTCAAGCCTCATATTCCATAAGCAGGAATCTACCTGTGCTCTCTCTGCAAATGACTCAAAGATATTCACAGATAATGCCTGCCTGAAAGGGGTTTACTTTTGGCCAATTGGTAAATGCCACTAAGTTGACATCACCTTAACCATCTCCCAACAGCTACTCAAAGCTCACACATTTTGTAGATCACAGGAGCCATCCAAAGGCAGTTTCAGAAGAGTAAAGTTCTTTTGAAAAAGGAGCGGAAGAAGGGGAGGGTGAGAAAGCCAAGAAAAATTGCTAATCAGGCACTGCATCAGAGAAAAAGCATTCCATTCTTCAAAACTCAAACTGATCTTGGCGTTCTAGCAATGAAAGCATACCTACATGAAGAAGGAAAGAGGGAGATAAACCTCCCTATACAATTTGCCTCAAAGTGAAGGCCTGGAAACTGATTCTTTAGAAAGAGAAATCACCAGAACCACAAGATATGTTCACTATGTCAAAAACTAAGGTATCAGTTGACAAAGGTGTAAGAGGGATATCAAACAATTGCTGAAGTTTTTCAATAAATTGCTCTAGAGGAAGAATAAGGTAGAGGCTCCCTTCTTACAAAACTGTACTATAGTGAGGCCCAGGTCATGCTAATATGGGAGATTGAAATCCACATAAAAAAAATTAGAAATGCTCATTAAAAAGAGGGCAAATGAGAGTTGGGGTGAGAGAGTATCATTAAATTTTAGGGAGAATAAAAAGATGTTTTGGAAGGAGGTAAATAAAGTGCGTAAGACAAGGGAGCAAATGGGAATATCAGTGAAGGGGGCTAATGGGGAGGTGATAACAAGTAGTGGTGATGTGAGGAGATGGAGTGAGTATTTTGAAGGTCTGCTGAATGTGTTTGATGATAGAGTGGCAGATATAGGGTATTTTGGTCGAGGTGGTGTGCAAAGTGAGAGGGTTAGGGAAAATGATTTGGTAAACAGAGAAGAGGTAGTAAAAGCTTTGCGGAAGATGAAAGCCGGCAAGGCAGCAGGTTTGGATGGTATTGCAGTGGAATTTATCAAAAAAGGGGTGACTGTATTGTTGACTGGTTGGTAAGGATATTTAATGTATGATTCATGGTGAAGTGCCTGAGGATTGGTGGCATGCTTGCATAGTGCCATTGTACAAAGGCATAGGGGAATAAGAGTGAGTGCTCAAATTACAGAGGTATAAGTTTGTTGAGTATTCCTGGTAAATTATATGGGAGTGTATTGATTGAGAGGGTGAAGGCATGTACAGAGCATCAGATTGGGGAAGAGCAGTGTGGTTTCAGAAGTGGTAGAGGATGTGTGGATCAGGTGTTTGCTTTGAAGAATGTATGTGAGAAATACTTGGAAAAGCAAATGGATTTGTATGTAGCATTTATGGATCTGGAGAAGGCATATGATAGAGTTGATAGAGATGCTCTGTGGAAGGTATTAAGAATATATGGTGTGGGAGGAAAGTTGTTAGAAGCAGTGAAAAGTTTTTGTCGAGGATGTAAGGCATGTGTACGTGTAGGAAGAGAGGAAAGTGATTGGTTCTCAGTGAATGTAGGTTTGCGGCAGGGGTGTGTGATGTCTCCATGGTTGTTTAATTTGTTTATGGATGGGGTTGTTAGGGAGGTGAATGCAAGAGTTTTGGAAAGACGGGCAAGTATGAAGTCTGTTGTGGATGAGAGAGCTTGGGAAGTGAGTCATTTGTTGTTCGCGGATGATACAGCGCTGGTGGCTGATTCATGTGAGAAACTGCAGAAGCTGGTGACTGAGTTTGGTAAAGTGTGTGAAAGAAGAAAGTTAAGAGTAAATGTGAATAAGAGCAATGTTATTAGGTACAGTAGGGTTGAGGGTCAAGTCAATTGGGAGGTAAGTTTGAATGGAGAAAAACTGGAGGAAGTAAAGTGTTTTAGATATCTGGGAGTGCATCTGGCAGCGGATGGAACCATGGAAGCAGAAGTGAATCATAGGGTGGGGGAGGGGGCGAAAATCCTGGGAACCTTGAAGAATGTTTGGAAGTCGAGAACATTATCTCGGAAAGCAAAAATGGGTATGTTTGAAGGGATAGTGGTTCCAACAATGTTGTATGGTTGCGAGGCGTGGGCTACAGATAGAGTTGTGCGCAGGAGGGTGGATGTGCTGGAAATGAGATGTTTGAGGACAATGTGTGGTGTGAGGTGGTTTGATCGAGTGAGTAACGTAAGGGTAAGAGAGATGTGTGGAAATAAAAAGAGCGTGGTTGAGAGAGCAGAAGAGGGTGTTTTGAAATGGTCTGGTCACATGGAGAGAATGAGTGAGGAAAGATTGACCAAGAGGATAAACGTGTCAGAGGTGGAGGGAACGAGGATAAGTGGGAGACCAAATTGGAGGTGGAAAGATGGAGTGAAAAAGATTTTGAGTGATCGGGGCCTGAACATGCAGGAGGGTGAAAGGCGGGCAAGGAATGGAGTGAATTGGATCGATGTGGTATACCGGGGTCGACGTGCTGTCAATGGATTGAATCAGGGCATGTGAAGCGTCTGGGGTAAACCATGGAAAGTTGTGTGGGGCCTGGATGTGGAAAGGGAGCTGTAGTTTCGGGCATTATTACATAACAGCTAGAGACTGAGTGTGAACGAATGGGGCCTTTGTTGTCTTTTCCCAGCGCTACCTCGCACACATGAGGGGGGAGGGGGATGTTATTCCATGTGTGGCGAGGTGGCGATGGGAATAAATAAAGGCAGACAGTATGAATTATGTACATGTGTATATATGTATATGTCTGTGTGTGTATATATATAAGTATATTGAGATGTATAGGTATGTAAATTTGCATGTGTGGACGTGTATGTATATACATATGTATGGGGGTGGGTTGGGCCATTTCTTTTGTCTATTTCCTTGCACTACCTCGCAAATGCGAGAGACAGCGACAAAGCAAAATATATATAATAAATAATGTGTCTTTCTAGTGCAGGAGTCATGGTGTTCATTATGAAATCCATCGGACCCATCTGTAAAGTCAGATTGTTTGATGCACATACATTTCATACATGCAATCATGCAAGTGAATATCAAGAACTTGACGCCATGTTTTATTTCTCCAATCCTATTTCCAAATTACTCATCAAAATTCATCTAAAGTGTCAGAAATTTGAACACATTCTTGAAAGTTCATGTGTGACTTTCATGTGACTTTTGCCCAGGAATTCTGATTTTGGACTACTCTATAGCATCAGAAACAGGTGAACAATATTCCCATTTGAACAAATCTGCTCTTTATATCATGAATAATGCAATAAATTTAACCAGAGCCTACCACCCAAGGCCAAACCCTTAGACTATTCCATTATCTTGCTACAAGTAAAGATCTCTCCTTCAGAACTGAATAGTCTATAAATATAAAGCCTTACATATGGGTACCTATGTTTTCTCACTCTCGAGCAGACTGAAAGCTGATGATCTATACCTGCTTGTTCTGGAGCGTGGTGTTGACGGCTGGTCAAGAGGAGAGGCGGTAAAGAGCCGTGCTGCATCCTGGCTATCATCTGAAGCTTGTGTCGCCTCACTGCTGTCATTCCCTCTGGAAAAGATGAGCTTGACTTGGAATGGATTATTACATTCTTTTTTTTTTAATACATGATAACCATTTCCTGCATTAGAGATAGCGCCAGGAATCAGACGAAGAAAGATACATCTGCTAACACATACAAACACACACATAAAACATCTTATTTATACTATACTTTGTTGGTGTATCCCATGTTAGTGAGGTAGCGCAAGGAAACAGACGAAATTAAGGCCCAACCCAACCACATACATATGTACATACATACACGTCCACAAACGCACATGTACATACCTATACATTTTACAGTATACATATATAAACATACACAGACATAAACATATATACACATGTACATAATTCACACTTGCTGCCCTTATTCAATTCCCGTCACCACCTTGCCATACATGAAATGACACCCCCTCCCACCCCCACACGCGTGCAAGGTAGCAATAGGAAAAGACAACAAAGGCCACATTTGTTCACACTTAGACTCTAGTTGTCATGTATAATGCACCGAAAGCACAGCCCCCTTTCCACATCCAGGCCCCACAAGACTTTCCATGGTTTACCCCAGACGCTTCACATGCCCTGGTTCAATCCATTGACAGCAAGTCAACCCCAGTATAACATATCGTTCCAATTCACTCTATTACTTGCACACCTTTCACCCTCCTGCATGTTTAGGCCCCAATAGCTCAAAATCTTTTTCACAACATCCTTCCACCTCCAATTTGGTATCACACTTCTCCTCGTTCCCTCAACCTCTGACACATATATCCTCTTTGTCAATCTTTCCTCACTCATTCTCTCCATGTGACCAAACCATATCAATACACCTTATTCTGCTCTCTCAACCACACTCTTTTTATTACAACACATCTCTCTTACCCTTTAATACTTACTTGATCAAACCACCTCACACCACATACTGTCCTTAAACATTTAATTTCTGACACATTCATCCTCCTCCACACAACTCTATCCACAGCACATGCCTCGCAACTATAAAACATTGTTGGACCACTATTCCTTCAAACATTCCCATTTTTGCTTTCCGGGATAATGTTCTCGCCTCCCACACATTCTTCAATGCTCCCAGAACTTTTGCCCCCTCCCCCACCTTATGATTCACTTCCACTTCCATGGTTCCATCTGCTGCCAAATCCACTCCTAGATATCTAAAACACTTCATTTCCTCCAGTTTTTCTCCATTCAAACTTACCTCCTAATTGACTTGTCCCTCAACCCTACTGTGCCTAAAAACCTTGCTCTTATTCACATTTACTCTCAGCTTTCTTCTTTCACACACTTGACCAAACTCAGTCACCAGCTTCTGCAGTTTCTCACCCAAATCAGCCACCAGTGCTGTATTATCAGTGAACAACAACTGACTCACTTCCCAAGCCCTCTTATCCACAACAGACTGCGTACTTGCCACTCTCTCCAAAACTCTTGAATTCACCTCCCTAACCACCCCACTCATAAACAAATTAAACAACCATGGAGACATCATGCACCCCTGCCGCAAATTGACATTCACTGGGAACCAATCACTTTCCTCTCTTCCTACTCGTACACATGCCTTACATCCTCAATAAAAACTTTTCACTGTTTCTAGCAACTTGCCTCCCACACCATATACTCTTGATACCTTCCATAGAACATCTCTATCAACTCCATCATATGCCTTCTCCACATCCATAAATGCTACATACAAATCCATTTCTTTTTCTAAGTATTTCTCACATACACTCTTCAAAGCGAACACCTGATCCACACATCCTCTTCCACTTCTGAAACCACACTGCGCTTCCTGTCTGATGCTCTGTATATGCCTTTAACCTCTCATATAATTTCCCAGGAATACTCAACAATCTTATACCTCCATAATTTGAGCACTCACCTTTATCCCCTTTGCCTTTGTACAATGGCAATATGCATGTATTACACCAAACCTCAGGCACTTCACCATGAGCCATACATACACTGAATATCCTTACCAACCAGTCAACAACAGTCACCCCCTTTTTTTTAATAAATTTCACTGCATACCATCCAAACCTGCCGCCTTACCGGCTTTCATCTTCCGCAAAGCTTTCACTACGTCTTCTCTGTTTACCAATCATTCATCCTGACCCTCTCACTTCGCACACCACCTCAACCAAAACACACTATATCTGCCACTCTATCATCTATCACATTCAACAAACCTTCAAAATACTCACTCCATTTCCTTCTCACATCACCACTGCTTTTATCACCTCCCCATTAGCCCCCTTCACCGATGTTCCCATTTGTTTTCTTGTCTTACACACTTTAATTACCTCCTTCCTTAACATCTTTTTATTTTCCCTAAAATCTAATGATACTCTCACACACTAACTCTCATTTGCCCTCTTTTTCACCTCTTGCACCTTTCTCTTGACCTCTTGCCTCTTTCTTTAATACATCTCCCAGTCATTTTCACTATATATATATATATATATATATATATATATATATATATATATATTTTTTTTTTTTCTTTTTATACTTTGTCGCTGTCTCCCGCGTTTGCGAGGTAGCACAAGGAAACAGACGAAAGAAAATGGCCCAACCCACCCCCATACACATGTATATACATACGTCCACACACGCAAATATACATACCTACACAGCTTTCCATGGTTTACCCCAGACGCTTCACATGCCCTGATTCAATCCACTGACAGCACGTCAACCCCGGTATACCACATCGATCCAATTCACTCTATTCCTTGCCCTCCTTTCACCCTCCTGCATGTTCAGGCCCCGATCACACAAAATCTTTTTCACTCCATCTTTCCACCTCCAATTTGGTCTTCCACTTCTCCTCGTTCCCTCCATCTCCGACACATATATCTTCTTGGTCAATCTTTCCTCAATCATTCTCTCCATGTGCCCAAACCATTTCAAAACATCCTCTTCTGCTCTCTCAACCACGCTCTTTTTATTTCCACACATCTCTCTTACCCATACGTTACTTACTCGATCAAACCACCTCACACCACACATTGTCCTCAAACATCTCATTTCCAGCACATCCACCATCCTGCGCACAACTCTATCCATAGCCCACGCCTCGCAACTATACAACATTGTTGGAACCACTATTCCTTCAAACATACCCATTTTTGCTTTCCGAGATAATGTTCTCGACTTCCACACATTCTTCAAGGCTCCCAGGATTTTCGCCCCCTCCCCCACCCTATGATTCACTTCTGCTTCCATGGTTCCATCCGCAGCCAGATCCACTCCCAGATATCTAAAACACTTTACTTCCTCCAGTTTTTCTCCATTCAAACTTGCCTCCCAATTGACTTGACCCTCAACCCTACTGTACCTAATAACCTTGCTCTTATTCACATTTGCTCTTAACATTCTTCTTTCACACACTTTACCAAACTCAGTCACCAGCTTCTGCAGTTTCTCACATGAATCAGCCACCAGCGCTGTATCATCAGCGAACAACAACTGACTCACTTCCCAAGCTCTCTCATCCACAACAGACTTCACACTTGCCCCTCTTTCCAAAACTCTTGCATTCACCTCCCTAACAACCCCATCCATAAACAAATTAAACAACCATGGAGACATCACACACCCCTGCTGCAAACCTACATTCACTTAGAACCAATCACTTTCCTCTCTTCCTACACGTACACATGCCTTACATCCTCGATAAAAACTTTTCAATGCTTCTAACAACCTGCCTCCTACACCATATATCCTTAATACCTTCCACAGAGCATCTCTATCAACTCTATCATATGCCTTTTCCAGATCCATAAATGCTACATACAAATCCATTTGCTTTTCTAAGTATTTCTCACATACATTCTTCAAAGCAAACACCTGATCCAAACATCCTCTCCCACTTCTGAAACCACACTGCTCTTCTCCAATCTGATGCTCTGTACATGCCTTCACCCTCTCAATCAATACCCTCCCATATAATTTACCAGGAATACTCAACAAACTTATACTTCTGTAATTTGAGAACTCACTCATATCCCCTTTGCCTTCGTACATTGGCACTATGCACGCATTCCGCCAATCCTCAGGCACCTCACCATGAGTCATACATACATTAAATAACCTTACCAACCAGTCAACAATACAGTCACCCCCTTTTTTAATAAATTCCTCTGCAATACCATCCAAACCTGCTGCCTTGCAGGCTTTTTTTTTTTTTTTTTTTTTTTTTCCCCCAAAAGAAGGAACAGAGAAGGGGGCCAGGTGAGGATATTCCCTCAATGGCCCAGTTCTCTGTTCTTAACGCTACCTCGCTAACGCGGGAAATGGCGAATAGTTTGGAAAAAAAAAAAATATATATATGTATATATATATATATATATATATATATATATATATATATATATATATATATATATATATATATATTTTTTTTTTTTTTTTTTTTTTTATACTTTGTCGCTGTCTCCCGCGTTTGCGAGGTAGCGCAAGGAAACAGACGAAAGAAATGCCCCCCCCCCCCATACACATGTACATACACACGTCCACACACGCAAATATACATACCTACACAGCTTTCCATGGTTTACCCCAGACGCTTCACATGCCTTGCTTCAATCCACTGACAGCACGTCAACCCCTGTATACCACATGACTCCAATTCACTCTATTTCTTGCCCTCCTTTCACCCTCCTGCATGTTCAGGCCCCGATCACACAAAATCTTTTTCACTCCATCTTTCCACCTCCAATTTGGTCTCCCTCTTCTCCTTGCTCCCTCCACCTCCGACACATATATCCTCTTGATCAATCTTTCCTCACTCATCCTCTCCATGTGCCCAAACCACTTCAAAACACCCTCTTCTGCTCTCTCAACCACGCTCTTTTTATTTCCACACATCTCTCTTACCCTTACGTTACTCACTCGATCAAACCACCTCACACCACACATTGTCCTCAAACATCTCATTTCCAGCACATCCATCCTCCTGCGCACAACTCTATCCATAGCCCACGCCTCGCAACCATACAACATTGTTGGAACCACTATTCCTTCAAACATACCCATTTTTGCTTTCCGAGATAATGTTCTCAACTTCCACACATTCTTCAAGGCCCCCAGAATTTTCGCCCCCTCCCCCACCCTATGATCCACTTCCGCTTCCATGGTTCCATCCGCTGCCAGATCCACTCCCAGATATCTAAAACACTTCACTTCCTCCAGTTTTTCTCCATTCAAACTCACCTCCCAATTGACTTGACCCTCAACCCTACTGTACCTAATAACCTTGCTCTTATTCACATTTACTCTTAACTTTCTTCTTCCACACACTTTTCCAAACTCAGTCACAAGCTTCTGCAGTTTCTCACATGAATCAGCCACCAGCGCTGTATCATCAGCGAACAACAACTGACTCACTTCCCAAGCTCTCTCATCCCCAACAGACTTTATACTTGCCCCTCTTTCCAAAACTCTTGCATTTACCTCCCTAACAACCCCATCCATAAACAAATTAAACAACCATGGAGACATCACACAACCCTGCCGCAAACCTACATTCACTGAGAACCAATCACTTTCCTCTCTTCCTACACGTACACATGCCTTACATCCTCGATAAAAACTTTTCACTGCTTCTAACAACTTGCCTCCCACACCATATATTCTTAATACCTTCCACAGAGCATCTCTATCAACTCTATCATATGCCTTCTCCAGATCCATAAATGCTACATACAAATCCATTTGCTTTTCTAAGTATTTCTCACATACATTCTTCAAAGCAAACACCTGATCCACACATCCTCTACCACTTCTGAAACCACACTGCTCTTCCCCAATCTGATGCTCTGTACATGCCTTCACCCTCTCAATCAATACCCTCCCATATAATTTACCAGGAATACTCAACAAACTTATACCTCTGTAATTTGAGCACTCACTCTTATCCCCTTTGCCTTTGTACAATGGCACTATGCACGCATTCCGCCAATCCTCAGGCACCTCACCATGAGGACTGGTGATTGGGAATACCTGGTTTAAAAAGAGAGATATACATAAGTGAAGTGTTTTAGATATCTGGGAGTGGATCTGTCAGCGGATGGAACCATGGAAGCGGAAGTGGATCATAGGGTGGGGGAGGGGGCGAAAATTTTGGGAGCCTTGAAAAATGTGTGGAAGTCGAGAACATTATCCCGGAAAGCAAAAATGGGTATGTTTGAAGGATTAGTAGTTCCAACAATGTTGTATGGTGGCGAGGCGTGGGCTATGGATAGAGTTGTGCGCAGGAGGATGGATGTGCTGGAAATGAGATGTTTGAGGATAATGTGTGGTGTGAGGTGGTTTGATCGAGTAAGTAACGTAAGGGTAAGAGAGATGTGTGGAAATAAAAAGAGCGTGGTTGAGAGAGCAGAAGAGGGTGTTTTAAAATGGTTTGGGCACATGGAGAGAATGAGTGAGGAAAGATTGACCAAGAGGATATATGTGTCGGAGGTGGAGGGAACGAGAAGTGGGAGACCAAATTGGAGGTGGAAAGATGGAGTGAAAAAGATTTTGTGTGATCGGGGCCTGAACATGCAGGAGGGTGAAAGGAGGGCAAGGAATAGAGTGAATTGGAGCGATGTGGTATACAGGGGTTGACGTGCTGTCAGTGGATTGAATCAAGGCATGTGAAGCGTCCGGGGTAAACCATGGATAGCTGTGTAGGTATGTATATTTGTGTGTGTGGACGTGTGTATGTACATGTGTATGGGGGGGGTTGGGCCATTTCTTTCGTCTGTTTCCTTGCGCTACCTCGCAAACGCGGGAGACAGCGACAAAGTATAAAAAAAAAAAAAAAAAAACGTATGTAAGTAAGAGAGACGGCCAGAGAGCGTTATTGGATTACGTGTCAATTGATAGGCACGCAAAAGAGAGACTTTTGGATGTTAATGTGCTGAGAGGTGCAACTGGAGGGATGTCTGATCATTATCTTGTGGAGGTGAAGGTGAAGAATTGTAGAGGTTTTGAGAAAAGAAGAGAGAATGTTGGGGTGAAGAGAGTGATGAGAGTAAGTGAGCTTGGGAAGGAGACTTGTGTGAGGAAGTACCAGGAGAGACTGAGTACATAATGGAAAAAAGGTGAGAACAAAGGAGGTAAGGGGAGTGGGGGAGGAATGGGATGTATTTAGGGAAGCAGTGATGGGTTGCGCAAAAGATGCTTGTGGCATGAGAAGCATGGGAGGTGGACAGGTTAGAAAGGGTAGTGAGTGTTGGGATGAAGAAGTAAGATTATTAGTGAAAGAGAAGAGAGAGGCATTTGGACGATTTTTGCAGGGAAAAAATGCAATTGAGTGGGAGATGTATAAAAGAAAGAGGAAGGAGGTCAAGAGAAAGGTGCAAGAAGTGAAAAAGAGGGGAAATGAGAGTTGGGGTGAGAGAGTATCATTAAGTTTTAGGGAGAGTAAAAAGATGTTTTGGAAGGAGGTAAATTAAGTGCATAAGACAAGGGAACAAATGGGAACTTCAGTGAAGGGGGCTAATGGGGAGGTGACAACAAGTAGTGGTGATGTGAGAAGGAGGTGGAGTGAGTATTTTGAAGTTTCAATGAATGTGTTTGATGATAGAGTGGCAGATATAGGGTGTTTTGGTCGAGGTGGTGTGCAAAGTGAGAGGGTTAGGGAAAATGATTTGGTAAACAGAGAAGAGGTAGTAAAAGCTTTGCGGAAGATGAAAGCTGGCAAGGCAGCAGGTTTGGATGGTATTGCAGTGGAATTTATAAAAAAAAAAGGGGGTGACTATGTCGTTGACTGGTTGGTAAGGTTATTTAATGTATGTATGATTCATGGTGAGGTGCCTGAGGATTGGCAGAATGCGTGCATAGTGCCATTGTACAAAGACAAAGGGGATAAGAGTGAGTGCTCAAATTACAGAGGTATAAGTTTGTTGAGTATTCCTGGGAAATTATATAGGAGGGTATTGATTGTGAGGGTAAAGGCATGTACAGAGCATCAGATTGTGGAAGAGCAGTGTGGTTTCAGAAGTCGTAGAGGATGCGTGGATCAGGTGTTTGCTTTGAGGAATGTATGTAAGAAATACTAAGAAAAGCAAATGGATTTGTATGTAGCATTTATGGATCTGGAGAAGGCATATGATATTAGAGTTGATAGAGATACTCTGTGGAAGGAATTAAGAATATATGGAGTGGGAGGCAAGTTGTTAGAAGCAGTGAAAAGTTTTTATCGAGGATGTAAGGCATGTGTACGTGTAGGAAGAGAGGAAAGTGATTGGTTCTCAGTGAATGTAGGTTTGCGGCAGGGGTGTGTGATGTCTCCATGGTTGTTTAATTTGTTTATGGATGGGGTTGTTAGGGAGGTGAATGCAAGAGTTTTGGAAAGAGGGGCAAGTATGAAGTCTGTTGGGGATGAGAGAGCTTGGGAAGTGAGTCAGTTGTTGTTCGCTGATGATACAGCGCTGGTGGCTGATTCATGTGAGAAACTGCAGAAGCTGGTGACTGAGTTTGGTAAAGTGTGTGAAAGAAGAAAGTTAAGAGTAAATGTGAATAAGAGCAAGGTTATTAGGTACAGTAGGGTTGAGGCTCAAGTCAATTGGGAGGTGAGTTTGAATGGAGAAAAACTGGAGGAAGTAAAGTGTTTTAGATATCTGGGAGTGGATCTGGCAGCGGATGGAACCATGGAAGCGGAAGTGGATCATAGGATGGGGGAGGGGGCGAAAATTCTGGGAGCCTTGAAGAATGTGTGGAAGTCGAGAACATTATCTCGGAAAGCAAAAATGGGTATGTTTGAAGGAATAGTGGTTCCAACAATGTTGTATGGTTGCGAGGCGTGGGCCATGGATAGAG
Organism: Panulirus ornatus; assembly: GCF_036320965.1. Lineage (NCBI taxonomy): Eukaryota > Metazoa > Arthropoda > Malacostraca > Decapoda > Palinuridae > Panulirus > Panulirus ornatus. The sequence goes on along the minus strand of NC_092244.1, from coordinate 1,164,564 downwards.
TGGTGCGCAGGAGGATGGATGTGCTGGAAATGAGATGTTTGAGGACAATGTGTGGTGTGAGGTGGTTTGATCGAGTAAGTAACGTAAGGGTAAGAGAGATGTGTGGAAATAAAAAGAGTGTGGTTGAGAGAGCAGAAGAGGGTGTTTTGAAATGGTTTGGGCACATGGAGAGAATGAGTGTGGAAAGATTGACCAAGAGGATATATGTGTCGGAGGTGGAGGGAATGAGGAGAAGAGGGAGACCAAATGGGAGGTGGAAAGATGGAGTGAAAAAGATTTTGTGTGATCGGGGCCTGAACATGCAGGAGGGTGAAAGGAGGGCTAGGAATAGAGTGAATTGGAGCGATGTGGTATACCGGGGTTGACGCGCTGTCAGTGGATTGAATCAGGGCATGTGAAGCGTCTGGGGTAAACCATGGAAAGCTGTGTAGGTATGTATAGTTGCGTGTGTGGACGTATGTATATACATGTGTATGGGGGTGGGTTGGGCCATTTCTTTCGTCTGTTTCCCTGCGGTACCTCGCAAACACGGGAGACAGCGGCAAAAAAAAAAAAAAAAAAAAAAAAATATATATATATATATATATATATATATATATATATATATATATATATATATATATATATATATATATATATATATATATATATATATATATATATATATATATATATTTTTTTTGCTTTGTCGCTGTCTCCCGCGTTTGCGAGGTAGCGCAAGGAAACAGACGAAAGAAATGGCCCAACCCACCCACATACACATGTATATACATACGTCCACACACGCAAATATACATACCTACACAGCTTTCTATGGTTTACCCCAGACGCTTCACATGCCCTGATTCAATCCACTGACAGCACGTCAACCCCGGTATACCACATCGCTCCAATTCACTCTATTCCTTGCCCTCCTTTCACCCTCCTGCATGTTCAGGCCCCGATCACACAAAATCTTTTTCACTCCATCTTTCCACCTCCAATTTGGTCTCCCTCTTCTCCTCGTTCCCTCCACCTCCGACACATATATCCTCTTGGTCAATCTTTCCTCACTCATTCTCTCCATGTGCCCAAACCATTTCAAAACACCCTCTTCTGCTCTCTCAACCACGCTCTTTTTATTTCCACACATCTCTCTTACCCCTACGTTACTTACTCAATCAAACCACCTCACACCAGACATTGTCCTCAAACATCTCATTTCCAGCACATCCATCCTCCTGCGCACCACTCTATCCATGGCCTACGCCTCGCAACCATACAACATTGTTGGAACCACTATTCCTTCAAACATACCCATTTTTGCTTTCCAAGATAATGTTCTCGACTTCCACACATTCTTCAAGGCTCCCAGAATTTTCGCCCCCTCCCCCATCCTATGATCCACTTCCGCTTCCATGGTTCCATCCGCTGCCAGATCCACTCCCAGATATCTAAAACACTTTACTTCCTCCAGTTTTTCTCCATTCAAACTCACCTCCCAATTGACTTGACCCTCAACCCTACTGTACCTAATAACCTTGCTCTTATTCACATTTACTCTTAACTTTCTTCTTTCACACACTTTACCAAACTCAGTCACCAGCTTCTGCAGTTTCTCACATGAATCAGCCACCAGCGCTGTATCATCAGCGAACAACAACTGACTCACTTCCCAAGCTCTCTCATCCCCAACAGACTTCATACTTGCCCCTCTTTAATTTGAGCACTCACCTTACCCCCTTTGCCTTGTCAATGGCACTATCACGCTTTTTCCGAAATCCTAGGCACCTCACAAGAGGACGGGTGAGGGGAATTACCTTTTTTAAAAGAGAATATACATAAGGAAGTTTTTAGTACTGGGGAGTGGATCTGTCAGGGATGGAACCAGGGAAGGGGAAGGGCATAGGGGGGGGGAGGGGCGAAAATTTTGGGACCCTTTAAAAAATTTGGAAGTCAGACATTATCCCGGAAAGCAAAAGGGGTTTTTTTTAAAGGGATTGATTCCACAATGTTGTAGGGGGGGGGGGGTGGGCTATGGTAGGTTGTGCGCAGGGGATGGATGTGGGAAAGAGATTTTAGGAAAATGTGTTGTAGGGGTTTGATCGAGTAATACGTAAGGGTAAGAGAATGTGTGGAAATAAAAAAGAGCGTGGTTGAGAGAGCAAAGAGGTTTTTTAAAAAGGTTTGGGCCATGGAGAGAAAAGTGAGGAAAATTGACCAAAAGGAAATAGTGTCGAGGTGGAGGGAACAAAGGGGGAGACCCAAATTGGGGGGAAAAAGGAGTGAAAAAAAATTTTGTGTGCGGGGGGCCTTTTAAAAAGCAGGAGGGGAAAAAGGGCAAAAAGAGTAATTTGGGGCGATGTGGTTACAGGGGTTGACGTGTGTCAGTGGGGTTTATCAAGGCATGTAAACGTCCGGGTAAACCATGGGAACGTGTAGGTAGTTATTTGTGTGTGTGGACTGGAAAGTACATGTTATGGGGGGGGGGGGGCCATTTCTTGTCTTTTCCTTGGCTACCCTCGCAAACGCGGGGAAAAAGCGACAAAGAAAAAAAAAAAAAAAAAAAAAACGTATGTAATAAGAGAGACGGCCAAGAGGTTATGGATTTTCGTTTCAATTTAAGGCACCAAAAAAGAACTTTTTGGGTGTTAAGTGCTAGAGGGGGGCAAAGGGGGGATGTTGACATTATCTTTTGGGGGTAAGTGAAGGGAATTGTAGAGGGTTTTTAGAAAAGAAAGAAAAGTTGGGGGAAGAGATTAGAGTAAGTGAGTTGGGAAGGAACTTGTTGAGGAATACCCGGGGAGAGATACAAAGGAAAAAAAGGGGGAACAAAGGAGGTAAGGGGAGTGGGGAGGAAAAAGGGTTATTTAGGGAAACAGTGATGGTTTCGCAAAAATGCTTGTGGCTGAGAAGCATGGGAGGGGGGACAGGGTTTAAAAAAGGGAGTAGTGTTGGGATGAAAAAATAAGATTTTTAGTGAAAAGGGAAAAAGAGCATTTTGGGCATTTTTTCAGGGGAAAAAATGCAATTGATGGGGGATTATAAAAAAGAAAAGGGAAAAAGGTCAAAAAGGAGAAATGCAAAAAAAAAAAAAAGAGGGGAAAAAAAAAAAAAGAAAAAAAATTGGGGTGAGAGGTACATTAAGTTTTGGGAGAGTAAAAAGATGTTTTTGGAAGGGGGAAATTTAATGTTAAGACAAGGGAAAAATGGGAACTTCAGTGAAGGGGCTAATGGGGATGACAAAAAGTATGGTGATGTAAAGGAGGTGGAGTGAGTATTTGGAAATTTCAAAAAAAAGTTTTTTGATGATAGAGGGGCAGATATAGGGTGTTTTGGTCGAGGTGGTGTGCAAAGTGAGGGGGTTTTAGGGAAAATATTTGGTAAACGAGAAGGGGTTTAGTAAAAGCTTTGGGGAAGATGAAAGCTGGCAAGGCACAGGTTTGGATGGTATTGCAGGGGAAATTTTTATAAAAAAAAGGGGTGACTATTCGTTGACTGGTTGGTAAGGTTATTTAATGTATGTATGATTCATGGTGAGGTGCCTGAGGATTGGCAGAATGCGTGCATAGTGCCATTGTACAAAGACAAAGGGGATAAGAGTGAGTGCTCAAATTACAGAGGTATAAGTTTGTTGAGTATTCCTGGGAAATTATATAGGAGGGTATTGATTGTGAGGGTAAAGGCATGTACAGAGCATCAGATTGTGGAAGAGCAGTGTGGTTTCAGAAGTCGTAGAGGATGCGTGGATCAGGTGTTTGCTTTGAGGAATGTATGTAAGAAATACTAAGAAAAGCAAATGGATTTGTATGTAGCATTTATGGATCTGGAGAAGGCATATGATATTAGAGTTGATAGAGATACTCTGTGGAAGGAATTAAGAATATATGGAGTGGGAGGCAAGTTGTTAGAAGCAGTGAAAAGTTTTTATCGAGGATGTAAGGCATGTGTACGTGTAGGAAGAGAGGAAAGTGATTGGTTCTCAGTGAATGTAGGTTTGCGGCAGGGGTGTGTGATGTCTCCATGGTTGTTTAATTTGTTTATGGATGGGGTTGTTAGGGAGGTGAATGCAAGAGTTTTGGAAAGAGGGGCAAGTATGAAGTCTGTTGGGGATGAGAGAGCTTGGGAAGTGAGTCAGTTGTTGTTCGCTGATGATACAGCGCTGGTGGCTGATTCATGTGAGAAACTGCAGAAGCTGGTGACTGAGTTTGGTAAAGTGTGTGAAAGAAGAAAGTTAAGAGTAAATGTGAATAAGAGCAAGGTTATTAGGTACAGTAGGGTTGAGGCTCAAGTCAATTGGGAGGTGAGTTTGAATGGAGAAAAACTGGAGGAAGTAAAGTGTTTTAGATATCTGGGAGTGGATCTGGCAGCGGATGGAACCATGGAAGCGGAAGTGGATCATAGGATGGGGGAGGGGGCGAAAATTCTGGGAGCCTTGAAGAATGTGTGGAAGTCGAGAACATTATCTCGGAAAGCAAAAATGGGTATGTTTGAAGGAATAGTGGTTCCAACAATGTTGTATGGTTGCGAGGCGTGGGCCATGGATAGAGTGGTGCGCAGGAGGATGGATGTGCTGGAAATGAGATGTTTGAGGACAATGTGTGGTGTGAGGTGGTTTGATCGAGTAAGTAACGTAAGGGTAAGAGAGATGTGTGGAAATAAAAAGAGTGTGGTTGAGAGAGCAGAAGAGGGTGTTTTGAAATGGTTTGGGCACATGGAGAGAATGAGTGAGGAAAGATTGACCAAGAGGATATATGTGTCGGAGGTGGAGGGAATGAGGAGAAGAGGGAGACCAAATGGGAGGTGGAAAGATGGAGTGAAAAAGATTTTGTGTGATCGGGGCCTGAACATGCAGGAGGGTGAAAGGAGGGCTAGGAATAGAGTGAATTGGAGCGATGTGGTATACCGGGGTTGACGCGCTGTCAGTGGATTGAATCAGGGCATGTGAAGCGTCTGGGGTAAACCATGGAAAGCTGTGTAGGTATGTATAGTTGCGTGTGTGGACGTATGTATATACATGTGTATGGGGGTGGGTTGGGCCATTTCTTTCGTCTGTTTCCCTGCGGTACCTCGCAAACATGGGAGACAGCGGCAAAAAAAAAAAAAAAAAAAAAAAATATATATATATATATATATATATATATATATATATATATATATATATATATATATATATATATATATATATATATATATATATATATATATATATATATATATATATATATTTTTTTTGCTTTGTCGCTGTCTCCCGCGTTTGCGAGGTAGCGCAAGGAAACAGACGAAAGAAATGGCCCAACCCACCCACATACACATGTATATACATACGTCCACACACGCAAATATACATACCTACACAGCTTTCTATGGTTTACCCCAGACGCTTCACATGCCCTGATTCAATCCACTGACAGCACGTCAACCCCGGTATACCACATCGCTCCAATTCACTCTATTCCTTGCCCTCCTTTCACCCTCCTGCATGTTCAGGCCCCGATCACACAAAATCTTTTTCACTCCATCTTTCCACCTCCAATTTGGTCTCCCTCTTCTCCTCGTTCCCTCCACCTCCGACACATATATCCTCTTGGTCAATCTTTCCTCACTCATTCTCTCCATGTGCCCAAACCATTTCAAAACACCCTCTTCTGCTCTCTCAACCACGCTCTTTTTATTTCCACACATCTCTCTTACCCCTACGTTACTTACTCAATCAAACCACCTCACACCAGACATTGTCCTCAAACATCTCATTTCCAGCACATCCATCCTCCTGCGCACCACTCTATCCATGGCCTACGCCTCGCAACCATACAACATTGTTGGAACCACTATTCCTTCAAACATACCCATTTTTGCTTTCCAAGATAATGTTCTCGACTTCCACACATTCTTCAAGGCTCCCAGAATTTTCGCCCCCTCCCCCATCCTATGATCCACTTCCGCTTCCATGGTTCCATCCGCTGCCAGATCCACTCCCAGATATCTAAAACACTTTACTTCCTCCAGTTTTTCTCCATTCAAACTCACCTCCCAATTGACTTGACCCTCAACCCTACTGTACCTAATAACCTTGCTCTTATTCACATTTACTCTTAACTTTCTTCTTTCACACACTTTACCAAACTCAGTCACCAGCTTCTGCAGTTTCTCACATGAATCAGCCACCAGCGCTGTATCATCAGCGAACAACAACTGACTCACTTCCCAAGCTCTCTCATCCCCAACAGACTTCATACTTGCCCCTCTTTCCAAAACTCTTGCATTTACCTCCCTAACAACCCCATCCATAAACAAATTAAACAACCATGGAGACATCACACACCCCTGCCGCAAACCTACATTCACTGCGAACCAATCACTTTCCTTTCTTCCTACACGTACACATGCCTTACATCCTCGATAAAAACTTTTCACTGCTTCTAACAACTTGCATCCCACACCATATATTCTTAATACCTTCCACAGAGCATCTCTATCATATATATATATATATATATATATGTGTGTGTGTGTGTGTGTGTGTGTGTGTGTGTGTGTGTGTGTGTATCCCTGGGGATAGGGGAGATAGAATACTTCCCATGCATTCCCCGCACCTCATAGAAGGCGACTAAAAGGGAAGGGAGAGGGGGTTGAAAATCCTCCCCTCTTGTTTTTAATTTTCCAAAAGAAGGAACAAAGAAGGGGGCCACGTGAGGATATTCCCTCAAAGGCTCAGTCCTCTGTCCTTAACGCTACCTCACTTATGCGAATAGTATGAAAAAAAACATATATATCTATTCTATATATTCATTATACTTAATCGCTGTTTCCCATGTCAGAGAGGTAGCGCAAAAAACTAATGAAGAATGGCCCAATCACCCACACACACATATATATACATAAAAGCCTATACACACACATATACATACATACATAACTTCGCCCTCTCCCCCACCCTGACTCACTTCCATGGTTCCATCCACACATATTTGAGCAATCGGGGCCTGAACATACAGGAGGGTGAAAGGTGTGCAAGGAATAGAGTGAATTGGAATGATATGGTATACCAGGGTCGAAGTGCTGTCAATAGATTGAACCAAGGAAGATGAAGCGTCTGGGGTAAAACATGGAAAGGTCTGTGGGGCCTGGTTGTAGAAAGGGAGCTGTGGCTTGGGTGCATTACACATGACAGCTAGAGACTGAGTGTGAATGAATGTGGCCTTTTTTGTCTTTTCCTGCCACTACTTCCCTGGGGGGGGGATGCTATTTCATCTGTGATGGGTGGCGATGGGAATAGACGAAGGTAGCAAGTATGAATATGTACATGCATATATATGTATATGTCTGTGTATGTATATGCTGAAATGCTTATGTATGTATATGTGTGTGTATGGGTGTTTATGTAGATAAATGGGTGTGTGGGTGGGTTGGGCCATTCCTTGTCTGTTTCCTTACATTACCTCACTGATGCGGGAGACGGCGACTAAATATAGTAAATATAAAAAAATATATGTATGTCCCTCTTGATAGGGGTGAGAGTATACTTCCCACGTATTCCCTGTGTGTCAAGAAGGTGACTAAAATTGGAGAGAGTGGGGGCTGGAAATCCTCCCGTCTCGTCTTTAAATTTCCAAAAGAAGGAACAGAGAAGGGGGCTAAGTGAGGATATTCCCTCTAAGGCTTGATTCTCTATTCTTAATGCTACCTTTCTAACACAGGAAATAGTGAATATGTACAAAAAAAAATATATCAAAAGAGGTCACAGGGGTGCACATGATCTAGTATATCCATAAAACCACTGGAAAATGAAAGACAATAAGTTCCCACATGCACTTTCCTGTAATGATCACATCATCATGGGAGATACAAGAATGAGATAGAAGACATAGAACAGTCAGTTGATATACAAAAGAGACATAGCTAAGACACTACTGGTAAACTCGTGTTACCGGACTGTGGTGTTTGCTATGGCATCATGTACGTCATAAAAATTCTAAATTCTATCATGTGGACAGGAAAGGGAACTGTTTGTATAGAGCTCACTAATATTAATGTAACAATTCTTTGTGTACATAATAATACAAGATTCGATAATATTTCTCATGGTAAAAGAATTACATTTAATAACTGCATTAGCATTAAACAAGTCAATACGGTGGTCATAATTTTTCAGTCATTTCAAAATCATGACCATTGTATCATCAAAAATCATAAGACACCTACCTGTCTACACCACGACGGCAGTGCCTTGGAGAGACTTCTGGCTTAAAATGGTCACTTTTGAGCATGATTGCATCATGCGCTGGACTACGGCTTGGGGGAGCAAGAGTTATCTGAGTACGATAACTTACACACATGAGCAAAGTTGATTCTGGAGTCGTAACCTGACCTAGCCGGGCTCGGACATGATTCTCACCTGCAGAAGAAATTGTTAGGAATAAGTATACAGTATGAATCAAACATTTAACCTTATCAGTTATTCACATTTCAACACTTTCCCACACTGTGAATTGCAGTGTTCTTGGTATTGGAAACTCTAACAAATGTGAGTTCTGAAGAATGAAAAACAAATTATCTCCATGGCAGAGACCTACAAGCGATGACAGAATCTTCATGGTCTCTCAACCCTAGAAGCCTCTGACCCCTTCCTTCCAGTGAGGTCAATGTTTCTCACCCTTCATTAATACACATTCAGTGGTAGAAGCTCTCACTCACTCCAGGTACACTCCCCTCCAATCAACAATTACCAATTAGTGATGAAATTATTGTCCCACTGCCTTTCAAGCCATGCCAGAGTGCTTACTTCATGATTCTCAGAAATATGGAAAAAAAATTTCAAAAGAGAAAGAAAGGCAGGACAGAAAAAAAAATGCTTAGAGAACACCAGTCTAGAAAAGAAACAGTTTTTCCATTTTCAAAACTCATTTTTCTCTCTACGGTCAGACTGTCCAGTCTGTTGTCACAACACAAAAGCATGAGAAATGAAGGTAAAACAAAATTTTCTAAAATCTGTTCAATTTTCAAATGGATAATATATGTTATTCACATTTCAACTGGATATCTTAATATATGTTGCTCAAGTTTCAACTGAATATCATAATATAAATATACTGATCAAATCTGAAATGGTTTGTAACAGTGTGCATAATAACACCTACCATTGACAACATTCACCCAAATAATCATAGTTAGGGTCACCTTGGTATACTAATATATGCCATTCAGATTTCAACTGAATATTCTAAAATGTTTTGTAACAATTTGCATAATAACAGCTACCAATGACAACACTCACCCAGACAATCATAGTTGGGGTCACCAAGATACACACGGTAACAGATGACAAAAGAGTCAGGTCCCTGCCTGAATGCCAGTTTATATGCTGGAGTGATGCGAGTCACTGCCAGAAGAGATTTCAGCAGCACCTGGGCATTAGAAGATATAAACAATTATTGTGAGTTGTAAAATAACATAAATTATCTAATGAATCTTATCTCTGTGAGTCCTGTATACTGCAGTATCAAAAAGCTTATGACTAACCTTCAAAAGTATATTAAAGAACATAATGCCACAAGAGTAAACTGTAACATGCTGTTTCTAACAAGATGACCTAAACTCAATTCCTGTCTAACATCTGAGTGGCCATTACTATTTCCTTAACCATGAAAATAACATATTAGCAGACAATGCCATTATCAAAGTGTGAAGAGAGTGAAAAGGAGTTGAGTTGATGAAGGTTGTAGGAGTCTCTCATGATGTGTAAGTGTAGGTGATTAAAGGTATATGCTAGAAAAAGTAAAGTAATGGTGCTTGAATGAAAATGGAGTCAAAAGTACAGATTTTGCAAAACCATATAGAGTGAAAGAAGAAAGTGTATTAAACTGTGTCATCGATATGGGGGAGAAAGACTGGAAGAGGTGAGAGAATTTAAGTATTTAGGAACTACCTTGGATAAGTTTGGTGAGATAGAAGGAGAGATAAGGGAGAGAGCAGTATAGGGTAGAAGAGTCTCTGGGTTACTTAACAGAATAATGAAGGATAGATGTGTAAGTACTGAAATGAAGAAAGGATTAAGAGACAGCTTAGTCATCCCAATCCTAACCTATGTAGCCAAAACATGGACATGGAATGAGTCACAGAGGTCAAGAATCCAGGCTGTGAAAATCAGCTATTTGAGAGGAGTATTTGGTATGACTAAATGGAATGAAAAAAGTAATAAGAGTGTGTATATGAGAGATGTAGTATGGCAGGGAATGCAAAGGAAAAGAATTGTGAAGAGGTCAAGCAGATGAAACATAATACTTTGAGGTGGTTTGGGCATATAGAAAGGATGCAAGTTGGGGAGTTTACAAGGAGAGTCGATGATAGTACAATTAAAGGAGTTGGTGCAAGAGGATGACCACCTGTGACATGGAGAAATACATAGAGTGAAAGAGTTTTGGAGGGAGAGAAATGGTGGAAGAATGCGAGGAACTGTGTATGTAAGGGAGGCATGTAAGTGGAGACTTTTGCCATGGCCAAAGATATAGATAGATAGTAAAGGAGGAAGTTTACACTCATAAGGCTCCAACCTTTGAACATTCTCTGCTCTCATACAACCTCTTAAATCTATGTATACTGTGCAATAACCATGTCTTCACTCTTTTTTCTTCCACGGTGGGTAAATTTGAAGCCTCCATGCTTTCCCTTACTTCTGGTACCATTTCCACTGCCCTCCTCTGAACTTTCTCAAGTAGCTCTTTGTGCTTCTTTAGGTGCAACAATAAAACATGAGAATATTCTAGTTTTGGTCTTATGTAGGATATGAATAACTTGCTAGATATTTCTTCATACTTATACCTCCCATCAGATTGGGGAAGAGCAGTGTGGTTTCAGAAGTGGTAGAGGATGTGTGGATCAGGTGTTTGCTTTGAAGAATGTATGTGAGAAATACTTAGAAAAGCAAATAGATTTGTATGTAGCATTTATGGATCTGGAGAAGGCATATGACAGAGTTGATAGAGATGCTCTGTGGAAGGTATTAAGAATATATGGTGTGGGAGGCAAGTTGTTAGAAGCAATGAAAAGTTTTTATCGAGGATGTAAGGCAGGTGTACGAGTAGGAAAGGAGGAAAGTGACTGGTTCTCAGTGAATCTTGGTTTGCGGCTGGGTGCGTGATGTCTCTATGGTTGTATGATTTGTTTATGGATGGGGTTGTTAGGGAGGTGAATGCAAAAGTTTTGGAAAGAGGGACAAGTATGCAGTCTGTTGTAGATGAGAGAGCTTGGGAAGTGAGTCACTTGTTGTTCGCTGATGATACAGTGCTGGTGGCTGATTCAAGTGAGAAACTGCAGAAGCTGGTGACTCAGTTTGGTAAAGTGTGTGAAAGAAGAAAGCTGAGAGTAAATGTGAATAAGAGCAAGGTTATTAGGTACAGTGGGGTTGAGGGACAAGTCAACTGGGAGATAAGTTTGAATGGAGAATAACTGGAGGAAGTGATGTGTTTTAGATATCTGGGAATGGATTTGGTAGCAGATGGAACCATGGAAGCAGAAGTGAATCATAGGGTGGGGGAGGGGGCGAAAGTTCTGGGAGCATTGAAGAATGTGTGGAAGTCGAGAATGTTATCTTGGAAAGCAAAAATGGGTATGTTTGAAGGAATAGTGGTTGGAACAATGTGGTATACTGGGGTCAACGTGCTGTCAATGGATTGAGCCAGGGCATGTGAAGTGTCTGGGGTAAACCATAGAAAGTTCTGTGAGCCCTGGATGTGGAAAGGGAGCTGTGGTTTCGGTGCATTATACATGACAGCTAGAGACTGAGTGTGAATGAATGTGGCCTTTGTTGTCTTTTCCTAGCGCTACTTCGCGCACATGTTGGGAGAGGAGGTTGTCATTTCATGTGTGGCGGGGTGGCGACGGGAACGAATGAGGGCAGACCGTACGAATTATGTACATGTGTATATATGTATATGTCTGTGTGTGTATATATATGTATACGTTGAGATGTATAGGTATGTATATGTGCGTGTGTCGACATGCATGTATATACATGTGTATGTGGGTGGGTTGGGCCGTTCTTCAGTCTATTTCCTTGTGCTACCTCGCTAACACAGGAGACAGTGGCAAAGTATAAAAGAATATATATATACAGGTGAGGGAATAATTGGTATACATGGGGTGTTCAGTGTTGTAAATGGAAATGGTGAAGAGCATGTAGATTTATGTGCTGAAAAAGGACTGGTGATTGGGAATACCTGGTTTAAAAAGCAAGATATACATAAGTATACGTATGCAAGTAGGAGAGATGGCCAGAGAGCGTTATTGGATTACGTGTTAATTGACAGGCGCGCGAAAGAGAGACTTTTGGATGTTTATGTGCTGAGAGGTGCAACTGGAGGGATATCTGATCATTATCTTGTGGAGGCTAAGGTGAAGATTTGTATGGGTTTTCAGAAAAAAAGAGTGAATGTTGGGGTGAAGAGGGTGGTGAGAGTAAGTGAGCCTGGGAAGGAGACTTGTGTGAGGAAGTACCAGGAGAGACTGAGTACAGAATGGAAAAAGGTGAAAACAATGGAAGTAAGGGGAGTGGGGCAGGAATGGGATGTATTTAGGGAATCAGTGATGGACTGCACAAAAGATGCTTGTGGCATGAGAAGAGTGGGAGGTGGGTTGATTAGAAAGGGTAGTGAGTGGTGGGATGAAGAAGTAAAATTATTAGTGAAAGAGAAGAGAGAGGGATTTGGACGATTTTTGCAGGGAAAAAATGCAATTGAGTGGGAGATGTATAAAAGAAAGAGACAGGAGGTCAAGAGAAAAGGTCAAGAGACAGGAGGTCAAGAGGTGAAAAAGAGGGCAAATGAGAATTGGGGTGAGAGAGTATCATTATATTTTAGGGAGGATAAAAAGATGTTTTGGAAGGAGGTAAATAAAGTGCGTAAGACAAGGGAGCAAATGGGAACTTCAGTGAAGGGCACAAATGGGGAGGTGATAACAAGTGGTGGTGATGTGAGAAGGAGATGGAGTGAGTATTTTGAAGGTTTGTTGAATGTGTTTGATGATAGAGTGGCAGATATAGGGTGTTTTGGTCGAGGTGGTGTGCAAAGTGAGAGGGTTAGGGAAAATGATTTGGTAAACAGAGAAGAGGTAGTAAAAGCTTTGCGGAAGATGAAAGCCGGCAAGGCAGCAGGTTTGGATGGTATTGCAGTGGAATTTATTAAAAAAGGGGGTGACTGTATTATTGACTGGTTGGTAAGGTTATTTAATGTATGTATGACTCATGGTGAGGTGCTTGAGGATTGGCGGAATGTGTGCATAGTGCCATTGTACAAAGGCAAAGGGGATAAGAGTGAGTGCTCAAATTACAGTGCTCAAATTACAGAGGTATAAGTTTGTTGAGTATTCCTGGTAAATTATATGGGAGGGTTTTGATTGAGAGGGTGAAGGCATGTACAGAACATCAGATTGTAGAAGAGCAGTGTGGTTTCAGAAGTGGTAGAGGATGTGTGGATCAGGTGTTTGCTTTGAAGAATGTATGTGAGAAATACTTAGAAAAGCAAATGGATTTGTATGTAGCATTTATGGACCTGGAGAAGGCATATGATAGAGTTGATAGAGATGCTCTGTGGAAGGTATTAAGAATATATGGTGTGGGAGGCAAGTTGTTAGAAGCAGTGAAAAGTTTTTATCGAGGATGTAAGGCATGTGTACATGTAGGAAGAGAGGAAAGTGATTGGTTCTCAGTGAATGTAGGTTTGCGGCAGGGGTGTGTGATGTCTCCATGGTTGTTTAATTTGTTTATGGATGGTGTTGTTAGGGAGGTGAATGCAAGAGTTTTGGAAAGAGGGGCAAGTATGAAGTCTGTTGTGGATGAGAGAGCTTGGGAAGTGAGTCAGTTGTTGTTCGCTGATGATACAGCGCTGGTGGCTGATTCATGTGAGAAACTGCAGAAGCTGGTGACTGAGTTTGGTAAAGTGTGTGAAAGAAGAAAGTTAAGAGTAAATGTGAATAAGAGCAAGGTAATTAGGTACAGTAGGGTTGAGGGTCAAGTCAATTGGGAGGTAAGTTTGAATGGAGAAAAACTGGAGGAAGTAAAGTGTTTTAGATATCTGGGAGTGGATCTGGCAGCGGATGGAACCATGGAAGCAGAAGTGAATCATAGGGTGGGGGAGGGGGCGAAAATTCTGGGAGCCTTGAAGAATGTGTGGAAGTCGAGAACATTATCTCGGAAAGCAAAAATGGGTATGTTTGAAGGAATAGTGGTTCCAACAATGTTGTATGGTTGCGAGGCATGGGCTATGGATAGAGTTGTGCGCAGGAGGATGGATGTGCTGGAAATGAGATGTTTGAGGACAATGTGTGGTGTGAGGTGGTTTGATTGAGTAAGTAACGTAAGGGTAAGAGAGATGTGTGGAAATAAAAAGAGCATGGTTGAGAGAGCAGAAGAGGGTGTTTTGAAATGGTTTGGGCACATGGAGAGAATGAGTGAGGAAAGATTGACCAAGAGGATATATGTGTCGGAGGTGGAGGGAACGAGGAGAAGTGGGAGACCAAATTGGAGGTGGAAAGATGGAGTGAAAAAGATTTTGTGTGATCGGGGCCTGAACATGCAGGAGGGTGAAAGGAGGGCAAGGAATAGACTGAATTGGATCGATGTGGTATACCGGGGTTGACGTGCTGTCAGTGTCAGCAACTAAGCAAAAAAAAAAAAAAAAAATATATATATACATACACATACACAGACATACACATATATACACATGTACATATTCATACTTGCTTGCCTTCATCCATTCCCGGCACTACCCTGCACCACAGGGAACAGCATCACTGCCCCCTGCTTCAGTGAGGCAGTGCCAGGAAAACAGACAAAAATGCCACGTTCATTCACACCCAGTCTCTAGCTGTCATGTGTTATGCACAGATACCACAGCTTCCTATCCACTTCCAGTCCACACAGACCTTTTTAGTACTAACAAATTTAACTAAGCATTTACTCATCCATTCTCCGATGTTGCACAGGTCCAAGATACGAGAGAATATATATTCAGTAGGGAGAACAAGTATTTTTTTCAAGAAGGAAGGGAAATGAGTTGATGTATCCAAAAGGGAGTCATCATAAGAATGATTAGGGTTAGAAGTAGAAGAAAGACCATTTACTGAGAGAGGACAGAAAATAGATGGTAGGACAGAACCTTGAGGAACATTATTGTATACAGAAAAGGAAGGGAAAGTTGCTTTATCAACACCTACTGTAATGGAATGGTGAGAAAGGAAATAATACTTAAGGGAATAGAGAGAAGCACGAAAATCATATGAAGTGAGTTTAAAAAGCAAATACTTATGCCACACCCTGTCAAATGCTCCAGAGATGTCAAGGGCCTTGCAAAAGTTTAATCAAAATCCCTAGGAGAGGATACAAGAGGTTACCAGTAGACTTAGTGCTGTGATATCCATGCAGGTGACCAGAAAGTGTTTGAGCAACTGAGAGCTAAGAATTTCTAGGACCTTAAAGATAGCAGAAGGGAAGGCAATGAAGTGGCAATCTGAGGGGTTAGAGCAGTCTCCTTTCTTTGAGATGGGCTGCATCAAGGCATACTTTCTAGATGACGGAAAAGTCTGAGCTTTAAGACAAAGGCAAAATAAGTAAGAAAGGATCTGAGGCAGTTCAGTGGTACACTCTTATAGGGCTTGAGGATGTATGCCACCTGGGCTATACATCTTGTCCACCTGAAGCTAGAAGAGCATGTGGCATACCCTGTGCAAGAGGAATATGGGAGATGGCATAGTTTCAATGGGAGGAGATGAAGGAGGAGGATTAGAAGAGAATCATCCAAAGGAATATGATAAAAACCAAAAAGAGCAGCTACATCATTTAGGGAGTCAGCTACTAATTGATCAATGTCAAAAGAAAGGTTTAATAAGTTATTTGAAGAATGTATGTGAGAAATACTTAGAAAAGCAAATGGATTTGTATGTAGCATTTATGGATCTGGAGAAGGCATATGATAGAGTTGATAGAGATGCTCTGTGGAAGGTATTAAGAATATATGGTGTGGGAGGCAAGTTGTTAGAAGCAGTGAAAAGTTTTTATCGAGGATGTAAGGCATGTGTACGTGTAGGAAGAGAGGAAAGTGATTGGTTCTCAGTGAATGTAGGTTTGCGGCAGGGGTGTGTGATGTCTCCATGGTTGTTTAATTTGTTTATGGATGGGGTTGTAAAGGAGGTAAATGCAAGAGTCCTGGAAAGAGGGGCAAGTATGAAGTCTGTTGGGGATGAGAGAGCTTGGGAAGTGAGTCAATTGT
The DNA here is from genome assembly GCF_036320965.1 of Panulirus ornatus. NCBI lineage: Eukaryota > Metazoa > Arthropoda > Malacostraca > Decapoda > Palinuridae > Panulirus > Panulirus ornatus. The sequence goes on along the minus strand of NC_092244.1, from coordinate 1,148,320 downwards.
TGTTCGCTGATGATACAGCGCTGGTGGCTGATTCATGTGAGAAACTGCAGAAGCTGGTGACTGAGTTTGGTAAAGTGTGTGGAAGAAGAAAGTTGAGAGTAAATGTGAATAAGAGCAAGGTTATTAGGTACAGTAGGGGTGAGGGTCAAGTCAATTGGGAGGTGAGTTTGAATGGAGAAAAACTGGAGGAAGTGAAGTGTTTTAGATATCTGGGAGTGGATCTGTCAGCGGATGGAACCATGGAAGCGGAAGTGGATCATAGGGTGGGGGAGGGGGCGAAAATTTTGGGAGCCTTGAAAAATGTGTGGAAGTCGAGAACATTATCTCGGAAAGCAAAAATGGGTATGTTTGAGGGAATAGTGGTTCCAACAATGCTGTATGGTTGCGAGGCGTGGGCTATGGATAGAGATGTGCGCAGGAGGATGGATGTGCTGGAAATGAGATGTTTGAGGACAATGTGTGGTGTGAGGTGGTTTGATCGAGTAAGTAACGTAAGGGTAAGAGAGATGTGTGGAAATAAAAAGAGCGTGGTCGAGAGAGCAGAAGAGGGTGTTTTGGAATGGTTTGGGCACATGGAGAGAATGAGTGAGGAGAGATTGACCAAGAGGATATATGTGTCGGAGGTGGAGGGAACGAGGAGAAGAGGGAGACCAAATTGGAGGTGGAAAGATGGAGTGAAAAAGATTTGTGTGATCGGGGCCTGAACATGCAGGAGGGTGAAAGGAGGGCAAGAAATAGAGTGAATTGGAGTCATGTGGTATACAGGGGTTGACGTGCTGTCAGTGGATTGAAGCAAGGCATGTGAAGCGTCTGGGGTAAACCATGGAAAGCTGTGTAGGTATGTATATTTGCGTGTCTGGACGTGTGTATGTACATGTGTATGGGGGGGGGGTTGGGCCATTTCTTTCGTCTGTTTCCTTGCGCTACCTCGCAAACGCGGGAGACAGCGACAAAGTATAAAAAAAAAAAAAAAAAAAAAAAAAAAAAAGTTATTTAAGTTTTTCTTTTGTGAAGGTCCAAAAATATATGTCAGAAGAAGAACTGTAGTCAGATCAGCAGAATTTCTTTTTACTAACATGTGCTTGACTCTTTAAAGAACAGCTTCCCAGTGGTTCTGAGCAGAAATGAAAGCAGAGTGGGTTTCGTGGGATGGGAAGAGTATCAGGGCCCAGCATGCTCTCTCTCATTTTAACCCCTTTTTGTATTTCAATTAAGGCCTAGCCCAGTGTGAACTTTTGTCTGTGACAAGTCTTGAATATGAAGAAAAGGGAAAAGTGACAATATAATATTTCAATATGGGTATTCATTGTTTTAAGTTGGAGGTTCCACTCACAGACAAAAGTCCATATCATGGCCAGGCCTCAATCAATATATAAAAAAGGTTACTGAGAAGGAAAAAGAGGAGATAAGAAAAGTATTATTTAAGAATTCTGAAGGGAACAAAAGACCAGCCTTTTAAAAAGTGCCATGTCATAGCAACTGAGAAAGACATAAGGGCATAGAGAGTTCCTCAGCTTCAAGGTGTAGAAAAAGCAACCACTCAAAATTATCCACCTTTGAGTTCCCATAAGCCCTACAATAGTCACGTGATGCAGTAGTTTGCCCAGTATTAAGTGGTGCAGCTAATGGTGGGGGCATACAAGCAGTTAGCTATCAAAAGCAAAAACCAAAGTCATTTGTATAGGAGAGGGAAAGTGAATCAACACTGCAGTAGGTCAAGAAGTGAGGTTTGCCCAAGAGAAGTGATAAATCAGACTGTTTAGACCGAACTGCATCTGGCAAGGATGCAGAACTAGAACACCCCAGAGGAGAAAGCCATAAGCCATACAAGGAAGGACCAAACCTATGCATTAGAGAAGCAACTCTTCAGAATAAAAGGACAAAAATGGAGAAGCCAAGAGCAAACCTGATTTGAAATAGAAATGTAATCAAACTATGCAGAGATAACAAATGCAAGGAGAACACAAAGTGGAAATTGGAGTTCCACAGCCAAAGCACAGACCAATGTTACAAAAAGCTCCATGAAATCTGAAAAGGGGTTAGTACATGGATACCAAAGGCTGATACTGGAGAAAATATAATAAGAAAGAGATAGATATGGGTCAATAAAATATTCCAAAAAGCAAAACAACTTAAAGATGTACTATGGAGGAGATACAGGTGATATAAAAGCCAATAGGTAATTGAAAGACACAAGTGAGCAAAAAAAAAAAAGTACTGCAATACAAGGAGGAAGTGGAAGAAGAACTATGAAAAAAATATCATGGACAAGACAAAAGATAATCCAAAACTTTTCCATAAATTCATCAGGAGCAATCATTAGTAAAAAAAAACAGCTAACCAAGCTAAGGATTCTAAAGGAAGAGCTGTTGAGGATGAGGAAAAGTATGTGAGCAGCTAAATTTTAGTTCAGTAGTTTAGTTTACCGTTGGAGGACTATAGTACAAACACCAGGAAGATAAGACGGGGAAGAGATCTGGGAAAGCACTGAAATTGCTAAAAAAGATATAACTAGGCTATTTGAATCAAATGACCCAATATAAGGCTAATTCTCTTTATGAAGTTTCTCCATGAGCTGGAGGAGTGAGCACATACACTTGTAAGATGAGGGGGCAAAGGTTTTGGAAACACTAAGGAAGTTGTGGAAAGACAGGTAACTGTCTGAGAAGGTGAAAATGTTTTTGTCTGAAGGTACAGTCATACCAATATCAGATGCTGTATGGATGCAAAGCATAGACTTTAGATGAAAATGTTCAAAAGCGGGTAAATGTGTTGGAAAGGAAATAATATGAGGATAATATGTGGTGTGAAGAAGGTTGATCAAAAAAGTAATGGTAGGGTAAGAGAGGTGTGGTAACAAGAAGAGTATGAATGAGAGAGCTGAAGTGGGTGTGCTGAAATAGTTTGAACATATGGAGAGAATGAGAGAAGTTGACAAAATGGATATATGTAGCAAAAGTAGAGGGAGACAATGAGAAGGGAGAGACCAAACTGGAGATGGAAGGATGAAGTGAAAAAGATTTTGAATGTTCAGGGCCTAAACATGCAGGAGGGTGAAAGGCATGCATATGATTGAGTTAACTGGAGCAATGTGTTATACAGGCACTGACGTGCTGTCAATGGACTGGACTGAATCAGAGGATGTGAAGCAACCACAGGAAACCGCGGAAAGGTCTGTAAGGCCTGGTTCTGGATACGGAGGCTGTTGTTTTGGTGCATTAGACATTAAAGCTACTGAATGGATGTAAAAGGATGAAGCTCTTTCTTCATCTGTTCCTTGTGCTACCTCACAAACACGGAAAATGACAAGAAAGTATGAAAAATAACTGATGCTAGAAAAAGATGTAGTGCTAAAGGAGAGGAAGAGAACAAATGTTCTACCTACCTTTTAACTCTCTCACTGTGGACTAGGAAAACATCCTAATTACCTCAGTAGGGATGGAGACAAAGCAAATACGTAGTAGAGAAAATTCTCATTTTCACTTTGGCGATATAAAGAAAGTTCCTTCCTCATTACAAAAATAAAGAACTTGACTATATGCTCATGATTCTACTACCACCATAAAACATCAAACGGGATGAGACATAACTGCATCAGCACTGCCAGAAAAACAAGGTTACTACTGCAGTCTTCTTATTTCTGTTACATCAATACACATTTCAGGGTTTGTTATTTTTCTTTTATTTTGCTTTGTCGCTGTCTCCCGCATTTGTATGAGCACAAAAAAGCATACAAACATCTATTTTGCCTGAAATTAATTAATTTTGAATAATTTTTTTTTTATTTTGCTTTGTCGCTGTCTCCCGAGTTTGCGAGGTAGCGCAAGGAAACAGACAAAAGAAATGGCCCAACCCACCCCCATACACATGTATATACATACACGTCCACACACGCAAATATACATACCCATACATCTCAATGTACACATATATATACACACACAGACACCTACATATAAACACATGCACACTATTCACTCTGCCTTTATTCATTCTCACTGCCAAAAACCCAAAATATACCAAAAAACCCAAATATACTCTACTGAAGTTTGTTCTGCTACAGCAACTCAAGTTCAATCTACTCCTGACATCTTAAGAGCAACCCAGCCCAAACATCCTTCCTTTTCTCTTATTTGGCAAAGTTCATGCTCACAGCCTCTGCTAACTTCCTGTCAACATGCCTATGGTGCCATAATCTAAAAGGTGTCAATTATAAGCAAACAAAGGGTGTGAAAGTCAAGCCCTGCAGCAAAATACAAAGCATAGAAAGTTGGGGTTCAGGACAAAAGGATTAGAAAGGAAATCAGGAAATTACAATGAACTGTAGATTAGTCTCATAAGCAACTTTAGTTTGTAGAACAATGGAAAATATAATCAAACATCAAATGGATTGCTACTTCCAAAAGAGAGACCAACAACATGAGAGAAATCAAAGCTTCAAGGAAAGAAAGGCAAGTGTTACAAATCTTGAATTTCTATGAGAGAATGAACTCCATTTTAGACAAAAAATATGGGTATTTAGGTTGTGTGTTCCTTGACAGTAAGAAAGCATTTAACCCTGTACCAAAAAGGAGATTAGTTAAGAGGTTTGATTTTCCAACATCAATACGGGGGAGATATTTTCAACAGATAGAAGATTACCTAAGTAGAAGGGAGCAAAGAAACAGGTTAAAGGAGCATTCTTGAAATGGGCTAGGGTCACAGGTAAAATGCTACAAGACTCAGTTTTGGGACTACTGCTCTTCTTGATCCATGTAACTTCACAGATGGACTGGACTCTTACATGAACATGTATGCTGATATACCATGTTAATAGTGGAAGTAAAAGTGACGCGAATTTTACCACATTACAAAGTAATCTAAAATTCCAAAATCTGGTATGTTACATAACTGATAAAATTCAATCAGATTAAATTCAAAATAATGTGGAAGAGTAAAAGTAAATGAGGGTCTTGGCACAATTACTATCTAGCAAGAAATAAGGTACAGGAATCTTTGATAGAGACCCGGGAGTTGTCATAGTACCTTATCTCTTGACAGAGACAAATGTCTTAAAATATGCTGAGATAGACTGTCAACTGGCAAACAGAATCACATTCAAGTACATGGAAAAGGAAAACTGGTAAATAACTCACAACATAGACCAAAACTAGAATAACCTTCCAAAGTCAGGTCATCATACAAAAGGAAGCTTAAAAGATTAACTGAAAGGGTCCAGAGAAGGGTAAAATTAAAAGTGAATTAAAAAGCTAAAGTGAGGGGTTGGGAGACATCAATTTACTCACCAAGGAAGAGAGATGAGTAAGAGGTGACTTGATTACATCCTTCAAGTAACGACATCATTTTGATGATGCTAACAGAAAACAGTTCTTTGGGAGATCCAGATACAGCAACCAAATGTCACAACATAAAGATAAGCTTGAAGGATGTTGGAAAGAATGTAAAGTAGTAACTTTTTGATATTAAAGTGGTAGGTGATTTGAATACAGGTACACTCAAGTGATGAAGCTGTGAATGCTGGCAATGTACAAAAGTTTCTGATGTTTAATGGATGAGAAAATTCAAGCGATGAGCACCACAAGTGCTGCACTCCCTTCTCATAATATAAAAATATGTAACTTTGAAGGTCAACACAAGAACTTGCTAACTACCAAACCAGTGAGACTAACTAATGGTTTACTTCAAGACGAAACATGATCATCACTCAAGAATTCCTATACTCTTCTACCTATGTAACATCACACCAGGAGTTGCTGTTACACCAATAATGGTAAGAAAACAGAATGGTACACAAAGAGCCTTCACTGATAATGGTGAGAAAACAGGATAGTCCACAGTCTTCACTAATAATGGTAGGAAAACAGGATGGTCTACAAAGAACCTTCTTCTATTCCCTAAGAGCCACAATAAATATTCAGCATCACTCAGGAATAGCTACTACACTGGCAGGACTATCAGGCAAACACACAGGTTTCTCCCATTCTTTAATATCCATTAGACACATCCAGCACCACCCAAGAGTTTCTACCACACTGGTTAGACTACAGGATGGCCACACTCAACCTTTTCCCACTCTTTTACACCTAGTAGACACATGAAACAATACCCCTGTAACAGTTACTACATCAATAATCTTATATGATCAACATTTTCTTTTAATGTTGAGGGCTCTAGTCACGGAAAAAAGTCCATATCAGAGTCGGGCCAAGTAGGAGCATGTCTCTGACAGTATCTATACATCCACTGCATATCACACTGGTATCTTATATGATCACCATAGAGAAACTTTTGTTTCATATAATATAGTATCTAGACACCTGCTACATAACCTTGAAGTAGCTTCTACACTGAGAAATCTATATAATCCTATGGAGATACTTTTGTTTCTTATAGTAAAATACCAAACCAAAATTATGCAACTTAGGAGAAATTACCATACAGGTAAGACTTCTGAAAAACATTTTGTGCTTTTATAATTCTAGTAGTCCTCCAGTTCTTTCCAAGAATAGTTGATGTTAGAGAATAAACATGACAGACATAAAATATTAAATTAGTAGTACTGTACATAAGAACCTTAATACCAAAACAACATATCTTCATTAGTTTACATGTAAACTAATGAAATAAAAAAAAAGCCTCAACCTGCAAGGTTGAGGCTTTAATAAATACAACTTTTAATAAATACAACTCCTACCGTCATTCTATTGTAGATTGTTGGGTTTATCCTGGCAGGTGATGTGTCACATGCATCAAGAATTGTTAGAGTCCATAGTTCCAATACTAGGCTTTCTGACTCTGGTGTTCGGAGAAGAATTTCCACGACAAGCGGCTTCCCAACATCTGGCAGGTGTCCTCCCAAGCCTCTCTTTGTCTCCTGCTGTATCTCTTGAATGTCTTCAATACCCAAGTTGAACTGCAAAGCAGAAGAAGAGTATGATGATTTATCACTCAGACAGGTATTACCATCTTGTTATTTTTTCTGTATTTGGAAATCGGATAATTTTGTGAATAAGTTTTTATCTAAAACTGTAAGTTTTGAAGAGTGAAAAACTTCTCTTCCTGAATCACAGCCTCAAAAGCAACCTGGGAGGAAGCTTACCTAACTGTAAGTAAGAACTTTCTACCTCCTAAATATATAGACATACCTAATGAGAATTTCTCAATTCAATGACCATCCCACAGGTGGTATCAGACAACTGTATTACATGGGGGACCCTGAACAATCAGCAACCACTTGGACCATGATGTCATCAACATACCTGATGTCAAGGCTCCAGTTACCCTGCAAACCTCATTCTTTAAGATTCCTAGTGTTTAACTCAGGAAGGCCTTAGCTAGGATTGATGAAAGATTTTTCTACTGAAGAAAAAAGGGAAAAGCAAAGAAATTATAAACAAATGATGTTCGTGGGTATCTGCCTTAGGGAAAGAAATGGTTCATAACACTTTAAAACATATTTCCTTCCCAAAGACTTAACCCCCTAAGCAGCTTGAAAGCATGCCCACATAAAGTAATCTCATAGAAAACATGAACAATGTAAAAGTACGACAAAAGTAGAAGAAACACAAAGGGAAGTTACAACTAATAATGACTTCAAAGAAAAATTTGGGAATTTATTCTTCTCAACTAGTTCTGACAAAATCTTCTTCAGGAGAATACTGATACAACCTGACAGGCACACAAGCTTTTAAATAAAAGTAGTGGATCAAGGAATTGGACATTGAGAAGTGTTTTTACCTGATTGGTCCATTAATGACACTTGCTTGCCATAAACTGTCCAGTTACAAAGCACTACTTCTGCTGCTGCTTTGGCCTAGATGAAGCTTCCTGCTTTGATTTTATTATTTCTTTAAATGGCAACATGGGCCACTTCCAAAGTTTTCTTGTCTTCTACCTGCATTTATTTCCTGGTGAAAAACACTCATTCTCCCTTCATCTTGGTACATGTCCCTCCTCATACATATGCACCACCTACAAAAAGGTGCTGTGGTGGTGTCTTATGTTATTCATTGTTCCTGCAGCCTCACCAGTAGACCATGACAAGTCTTACCATAATAATTCCTCTCACACCCTCTATAAGGAGTTGTGTATATCTCCTGTATTTACTCCTGCCATGGTCATTACATCCACAGATAGCAATTCTACAATATCCTTAATTTGTATTGCATGCTATGAGTTAGGTACCACAAGGGGTCTTTTCCTCCCAGGATTATTTCTAAAGTCATCACCAGAACTTCTTTCTTGAATCCCAGACCTTTTATTTGAGTTCAATTAACAGGCCCTTATTGTAACCCAGTTTCATGTATGACTCACAATATGTTCCATTCATCCTTCAGGATCTCTGCAATACATACCATAAAAGCCCCTCAAAAAAAATTTGTTAGTAATTCAGACTCAGTCCTGTCACCATGTGCTGATGGACAATAAAGTCATCCTTATCGGTGAGCTTTCCATATACTGAGTATCTCAGTATATAAGGCTTCAGTGACATTCAAACTTTCTAGAAAGGTCTGAAAAGCTTCCAGGTACATTGAAAATGAGTCAATGGATGATTATAAAATCCTAGATTATGTAAGGTATTTCCTGTACTTTTCTCTAAAAATTGAGTATAAAGATTCCAAAAACTTAAAGCTTCAATACTGAGTTCCTCCTTGTTGATGGAGGAATCTTGTATGAACCTTGTACAGATCAAGACCTTTTAATATTCTGTTAATGTCTTTTCTAGATAACTCAATGTTTTCTAAAGCTATAGTGTTTTCAAATGTGACAACACTTTTGAACTCATTATTGAATTCCTCACATATTCTTTTCTATATAAGCTGAGACAGGAAAGACAACTGAGGCCCTAGTCAAGGCTATCCCATAAACACTATATCATTATTATTCATTTATCTTTATCTATCATACTTTGTCGCTCTCTCCTGCATCAGCAAGTTAGCGCAAGAAAACAGATAAAAGAATGGCCCAACCCATCCACATATATGTACATACGCATCCACACACACACATATACATACTTATACATTTGTTGACTGGTTGGTAAGGTTATTTAATGTATGTATGACTCACGGTGAGGTGCCTGAGGATTGGCGGAATGCGTGCATAGTGCCATTGTACAAAGGCAAAGGGGATAAGAGTGAGTGCTCAAATTACAGAGGTATAAGTTTGTTGAGTATTCCTGGTAAATTATATGGGAGGGTATTGATTGAGAGGGTGAAGGCATGTACAGAGCATCAGATTGGGGAAGAGCAGTGTGGTTTCAGAAGTGGTAGAGGATGTGTGGATCAGGTGTTTGCTTTGAAGAATGTATGTGAGAAATACTTAGAAAAGCAAATGGATTTGTATGTAGCATTTATGGATCTGGAGAAGGCATATGATAGAGTTGACAGAGATGCTCTGTGGAAGGTATTAAGAGTATATGGTGTGGGAGGAAAGTTGTTAGAAGCAGTGAAAAGTTTTTATCGAGGATGTAAGGCATGTGTACGTGTAGGAAGAGAGGAAAGTGATTGGTTCTCAGTGAATGTAGGTTTGCGGCAGGGGTGTGTGATGTCTCCATGGTTGTTTAATTTGTTTATGGATGGGGTTGTTAGGGAGGTGAATGCAAGAGTTTTGGAAAGAGGGGCAAGTATGAAGTCTGTTGGGGATGAGAGAGCTTGGGAAGTGAGTCAGTTGTTGTTCGCTGATGATACAGCGCTGGTGGCTGATTCATGTGAAAAACTGCAGAAGCTGGTGACTGAGTTTGGTAAAGTGTGTGAAAGAAGAAAGTTAAGAGTAAATGTGAATAAGAGCAAGGTTATTAGGTACAGTAGGGTTGAGGGTCAAGTCAATTGGGAGGTGAGTTTGAATGGAGAAAAACTGGAGGAAGTGAAGTGTTTTAGATATCTGGGAGTGGATCTGGCAGCGGATGGAACCATGGAAGCGGAAGTGAATCATAGGGTGGGGGAGGGGGCGAAAATTCTGGGAGCCTTGAAGAATGTGTGGAAGTCGAGAACACTATCTCAGAAAGCAAAAATGGGTATGTTTGAAGGAACAGTGGTTCCAACAATGTTGTATGGTTGCGAGGCGTGGGCTATGGATAGAGTTGTGTGCAGGAGGATGGATGTGCTGGAAATGAGATGTTTGAGGACAATGTGTGGTGTGAGGTGGTTTGATCGAGTAATGTAAGGGTAAGAGAGATGTGTGGAAATAAAAAGAGCGTGGTTGAGAGAGCAGAAGAGGGTGTTTTGAAATGGTTTGGGCACATGGAGAGAATGAGTGAGGAAAGATTGACCAAGAGGATATATGTGTCGGAGGTGGAGGGAGCGAGGAGAAGAGGGAGACCAAATTGGAGGTGGAAAGATGGAGTGAAAAAGATTTTGTGTGATCGGGGCCTGAACATGCAGGAGGGTGAAAGGCGGGCAAGGAATAGAGTGAATTGGAGCGATGTGGTATACCGGGGTTGACGTGCTGTCAGTGGATTGAATCGGAGCATGTGAAGCGTCTGGGGTAAACCATGGAAAGCTGTGTAGGTATGTATATTTGCGTGTGTGGACGTATGTATATACATGTGTATGGGGGTGGGTTGGGCCATTTCTTTCGTCTGTTTCCTTGCGCTACCTCGCAAACGCGGGAGACAGCGACAAAGCAAAAAAAAAAAAAAAAAAAAACATATATATATATATATATATATATATACATATATATATATATATATATATATATATATATATATATATATATATATATATATATATATACATATATATATATATATACAGACATATACATTTACACACATGCACCTAATTCATACTTGCTGCCTTTATTCATTCCCATCGCCACCCCGCCACACATGAAATGACACCCACCTCCCCATGCTCGCGTGCAAGGCAGCGCTAGGAAAAGACAACAAAGGATACATTCACTCACACTCAGTCTCTTGCTGTCATGTATAATGCACTGAAACCACAGCTCCTTTTCTACATCCAGGCCCCACAAAACTTTCCATGGTTCACCCCACACACTCACATGCCCTGGTTCAATCCACTGACAACATGTCGACTCCGGCATACCATATCGTTCCAATTCACTTTATTCCTTGCACACCTTTCACCCTCTTGCATGTTCAGGCCCCAATCGCTCAGAATCTTTTTCACTCCATCCTTCCACCTCCAATTTGGTCTCCCATTTCTCCTCGTTCCCTTCACTTCTGACACATACAGCCTCTTTGTCAATCTTTCCTCACTCATTCTCTCCATGTGACCAAACCATTTCAATACACCCTCTTCTGCTCTCTCAACCACACTCTTTTTGTTACCAATCATCTCTATCACCCTTTCATTACTTACTCGATCAAACCACCTCATACCACATATTGTCCTCAAACATCTCATTTCCAACACATCCACCCTCACCGGGCAACCCTATCTACAGCCCACACCTTGCAACCATATAACATTGTTGGAAACACTTTTCCTTCAAACATATCCATTTTTGCTCTCTGAGATAATGTTCTCGCCTTTCACACATTCTTCAACTCTCCCAGAACGTTCACCCCCTCCCCCACATTGTGACTCACTTCCACTTCCATGGTTAAATCTGCTGCCACATCCACTCCCAGATATCTAAAACAATTCACTTCCTCCAGTTTTTCTCCATTCAAACTTACCTCCCAACTGACTTGTCCCTCAACCCTACTGTACCTAATAACCTTGCTCTTATTCACATTTACTCTCAGCTTTCTTCTTTCATACACTTTACCAAACTCAATCACCAGCTTCTGCAGTTTCTCACCCAAATCATCCACCAGTGCTGTATCATCAGCAAACAACAACTGACTCACTTCTCAAGCCCTCTCATCCACAACAAACTGCATACTTGCCCTTCTCTCCAAAACTCTTGCATTCACCTCCCTAACAACCCCATCCATAAACAAATTAAACAACCATGGAGACATCACACACCCCTTCCAAAAACTGACATTCACAGCGAACCAATCACTTTCCTCTCTTCCTACTTGTACACATGCCTTACATCCTTGACAAAAACTTTTCTCTGCTTCTAACGACTTACCTCCCACACCATCTGATTTTCTGAATATTTCTCACATACATTCTCAAAGCAAACACCTGATCCATACATCCTCTACCACTTCTGAAACCACACTGCTCTTCCTCAGTCTGATGCTCTGTACATGCCTTCACCCTCTCAATCAATACCCTCCCATATAATTTCCTGAGATTACTCAACAGACTTATACCTCTGTAATTTGAACACTCACCTTTATCCCCTTCCCTTTTGCACAATGGCAATATGCATGCATTCTGCCAATCCTCAGGCACTTCACCATGAGCCATACCTACAGTGAATATCCTCACCAACCAGTCAACAACACAGTCACCACCTTTTAAACAAATTCCTGTGCAATACCATCCAAACTCACCGCCTTGACGGCTTTAATCTTCTGCAAAGCTTTCACTAACTCTTCTCTGTTTACCAAATCATTCTCCCTGACCCTCTCACTTCGCATACCACCTTGACAAAAACACCCTATATCTGCCACTCTATCATCTAACACATTCAACAAACCTCCAAAATACTCACTTCATCTCCTTCTGACATCACCACTAATTGTTATTACCTCCCCATTAGCCCCCTTCACCTATGTTCCCATTTGTTCTCCTGTCTTACGCACTTTATTAACTCCCTCCAAAACATCTTTTATTTATATCTATATATTTATCTATTATAGTTTGTCGCTGTCTAATACATTAGTGAGGTAGCGCAAGGAAACAGATGAAAGGACCAACCCACCCACTTACACATGTATATACATACACGTCCACACACATACATATACATACCTATACATTTCAAGGTATACATATATATATACATACACAGACATATACATATATACACATGTACATAATTCATACTTGCTGCCTTTATTCATTCCCATCACCACTCTCAGGTTTCTTCTTTCACACAATTTACCATACTCAGTCACCAGCTTCTGCAGTTTCTCACTTGAATCAGCCACCAGTACCATATCATTAGTGAACAACAACTGACTCACTTCCTAAACCCTCTCATCCACAACAGACTGCATACTTTCCCCTCTCTCCAGAACTCTTGCATTCACCTCCCTAACAACCCCACCCATAAACAAATCAAACAACCATGGAGATATCATGCACCCCTGCCACAAACCGACATTTGCTGAGAACCAATCACTTTCCTCTCTTCCTACTCATACACATGCCTTACATCCTTGATTAAAAATTTTCACTGTTTCTAGCAACTTACCTCCCACACCATATATTCTTAATACCTTCCACTGAGCATCTCTATCAACTCTATCATTTGCCTTCTCCACATCCATAAATGCTACATACAAATCCATTTGCTTTTCTAAGTATTTCTCACATACATTCTTCAAAGCAAACACCTGATCCACACATCCTCTATCACTTCTGAAACTACACTGCTCTTCCCCAATCTGATGCTATGTGCATGCTTTCACCCTCTCCGTCAATACCCTCCCATATAATTTCCCAGGAATACTCAACAGACTTATACCTCTGCAATTTAAGCACTCACCTTTATCCCCTTTGCCTGTGTACAATGGCACTATGCATGCATTACCCCAATCCTCAGGCACCTCACCATGAGTCATACATACATTAAATATCCTTACCAACCAGTTAACAACACAGTCACCCCCTTTATTAATAAATTCCACTGCAATTCTGTCCAAACCCACTGCCCTGCCAGCTTTCATATTCCGCAAAGCTTTTACTACCTCTTCTCTATTTACCAAATCATTCTCCCTAACCCTCTCACTTCGCATACCACCTCAACCAAAACACCCTATATCTGCCACTCTATCATCTAACACATTCATCAAATCTTCAAAATACTCATTCCATCTCCTCACATCACCACTACTTGTTATTACCTCCCATTAGCCCCCTTCACCGATGTTCCCATTTGTTCTCTTGTCTTACGCACTTTATTTAATTACCTCCTTCCAAAACATCTTTTTATTCTCCCTAAAATTTAATGATACTCTCTCACCCCAACTCTCATTTGCCCTCTTTTTCCCCTCTTGCACCTTTCTCTTGACCTCCTCCTCTTTCTTTTATACATTTCCCAGTCATTGCACTATTTCCCTTCAAAAATCGTCCAAATTCCTCTCTCTTCTCTTTCACTAATAATCTTACTTCTTCATCCTACCACTCACTACCCTTTCTAATCTGCCCACAGATGCTCTGTGGAAGGTATTAAGAGTATATGGTGTGGGAGGCAAGTTGTTAGAAGCAGTGAAAAGTTTTTATCGAGGATGTAAGGCATGTGTACGTGTAGGAAGAGAGGAAAGTGATTGGTTCTCAGTGAATGTAGGTTTGCGGCAGGGGTGTGTGATGTCTCCATGGTTGTTTAATTTGTTTATGGATGGGGTTGTTAGGGAGGTAAATGCAAGAGTCCTGGAAAGAGGGGCAAGTATGAAGTCTGTTGGGGATGAGAGAGCTTGGGAAGTGAGTCAGTTGTTGTTCGCTGATGATACAGCGCTGGTGGCTGATTCATGTGAGAAACTGCAGAAGCTGGTGACTGAGTTTGGTAAAGTGTGTGGAAGAAGAAAGTTAAGAGCAAATGTGAATAAGAGCAAGGTTATTAGGTACAGTAGGGTTGAGGGTCAAGTCAATTGGGAGGTGAGTTTGAATGGAGAAAAACTGGAGGAAGTGAAGTGTTTTAGATATCTGGGAGTGGATCTGGCAGCGGATGGAACCATGGAAGCGGAAGTGGATCATAGGGTGGGGGAGGGGGCGAAAATTTTGGGAGCCTTGAAAAATGTGTGGAAGTCGAGAACATTATCTCAGAAAGCAAAAATGGGTATGTTTGAAGGAATAGTAGTTCCAACAATGTTGTATGGTTGCGAGGCGTGGGCTATGGATAGAGTTGTGCGCAGGAGGATGGATGTGCTGGAAATGAGATGTTTGAGGACAATGTGTGGTGTGAGGTGGTTTGATCGAGTAAGTAACGTAAGGGTAAGAGAGATGTGTGGAAATAAAAAGAGCGTGGTTGAGAGAGCAGAAGAGGGTGTTTTGAAATGGTTTGGGCACATGGAGAGAATGAGTGAGGAAAGATTGACCAAGAGGATATATGTGTCGGAGGTGGAGGGAACGAGGAGAAGAGGGAGACCAAATTGGAGGTGGAAAGATGGAGTGAAAAAGATTTTGTGTGATCGGGGCCTGAACATGCAGGAGGGTGAAAGGAGGGCAAGGAATAGAGTGAATTGGAGCGATGTGGTATACAGGGGTTGACGTGCTGTCAGTGGAGTGAATCAAGGCATGTGAAGCGTCTGGGGTAAACCATGGAAAGCTGTGTAGGTATGTATATTTGCGTGTGTGGACGTGTGTATGTACATGTGTATGGGGGGGGGGGCCATTTCTTTCGTCTGTTTCCTTGCGCTACCTCGCAGGCGCAGGAGACAGCAACAAAGTATAAAAAAAAAAAAAAAAAAATATATATATATATATATATATATATATACATAAACACCCTGGGGATAGGGGAGAAAGAATACTTCCTGCGCATTCCTCACGTGTCGTAGAAGGTGACAAAAGGGGACAGGAGCAGGGAGCTGGAAACCCTCCCCTCCTTGTATTTTAACTTTCTAAAAGGGAAAACAGAAGAAGGAGTCACACGGCAAGTGCTCGTCCTCCTCGAAGGCTCAGATTGGGGTGTATAAATGTCTGTGGATGTAACCAAGATGAGAAAAAAGGAGAGATAGGTAATATGTTTGAGGAAAGAAACCTGGATTTTTTGGCTCTGAGTGAAAGAAGCCCAAGGGTAAAGGGGAAGAGTGGTTTGGGAATGTCTTGGGAGTAAAGTCAGGGGTTAGTGAGAGGTCAAGAGCAAGGGAAGGAGTAGCACTACTCCTGAAACAGGAGTGGTGGGAGTATGTGATAGAATGTAGGAAAGTAAACTCTAGATTGATATGGGTAAAAGTGAAAGTGGACAGAGAGAGATGGGTTATCATTGGTGCATATGCACCTGGGCATGAGAAGAATGATCATGAGAGGCAAGTGTTTTGGGAGCAGCTGAGTGTGTGAGTAGTTTTGATGGAAGATACCGGGTTATAGTGACGGGTGATTTGAATGCAAAGGTAAACAATGTGGCAGTTGAGGGAATAATTGGTGTACATGGGGTGTTCAGTGTTGTAAATGGAAATGGTGAAGAGCTTGTAGATCTATGTGCTGAAAAAGGACTGGTGATTGGGAATACCTGGTTTAAAACTCAAGTTACTCTCATGACAATGGTCCAAAAGTTCCAAGTGATTCTTTTCACTATATGATAACCTATGTTACTCTCATGATAATGGATACATGGCCCACTAAACCCATACAGTCCTTTAAGAATACAATAAATAAATAAATAATTATTCATTTTTTCTTAATATCCGATGAAAAGCATGTACATATGTGACATGTATTTTCTTTATTTACTTAATTCTAATAAAAGAGACTACATATACTCTCCTCAGTGACATTGACACATCAAAAATAATGTATACAAATCAAAAAAATAGTTACCCATTCTGAACCTTGTGCTGGTGTTTTTGACTTGGTATAGGCCTTCTCCCCAAGACGACTTTGAACTACCACTTGTACAATCTTTTGTGTAAGAATTTTGATTAGACGGGCCAGTTCCCGTCGATCCTCGGAGCTCAAGTGACGGCCAGACATGCTCGTAGTTACACAACACACATCATATCCCTATGAGATATTGACTCTGTTTATTTCTTGATCTGTGACAGCAGAACACCTTACATTTGTTGTTTTCACTTTATGCTTCTTGTAATATACTGTTGCACTAATGCTAAACATTTGAAAAGTTCACATAATGTCAGTCTGTAGCAGTTCATGAACTCTGTCACAACAAAGTATTCTAAAATTCACCAAAGTCTACTGTATATATGTCTTAGACAACTATTAACTTCTAGTTTAATTTAAGTTATATTAACTTTCTTCTCAATCACTAAATGCAATGACAGAATTACAAGTTCACAAAATTCTCAGAAATGTTTGCATAAGAGATTCTATGGCTTGATATCATATCTTTATTGCAAAGAGGGTTAGTGGTGTGCTGCTGGTGGTCACAGTCAATAACTTCCACCAGTACCCTACTCTAACCACACTTTCTTCTTTCTACCTCCTGCTCTTCAAATCCTACACATCTGCAAAGTAATAAAAGTGAATGTCATGTTCAGAAACAGGAGCATATAAGAAAAGCAGACAAAGTGAGAATTAACATACAAGAAATGCAAGAAAAATTGCATTAAACAAGAAAGGTGTAAGACTGAAGAAACACTCAAATAAAAAAATGAGAATGCTATGTGTTACACAATTCTAGCATTAGGGAATATGGAATGGTATTACCCATAGCATCTTTAAGGAGGGGAGGGTATTACATTTCAAGAGATGGTTGACCTCAAATAAGGGCCTCTTTAGAGGGAGCAGTCAACTTCATGTGAAGACCAGTTTTTGAAATGGATACTGCAAAGTATATCATTTCATACTCAAATGCAGTTTCCCATGTTAACAAGGTAGTGCCAGGAATAGAAGAGATGACCTCATTTGTTCATAAATACACTCTGATTGTCATGTATAGTGCACCAAAACCACAACCTTCCACCCATAAACAAGTCTCAAAGACTTCCATTGACAGCACATCATCACCTATATATCACATTACTCCAATTCACTATATCCTGCGCACACCTTACACCCTCCTAAATGTTCAGGCCCCAACACGCAAAACCTCTTTCACTCCATCCTTCTATCTCCAGTTTGGTCTCTCTCTTTTCCTTATCCCTTCCACTTCTGACAAATATACCCTCTCTGTCAACCTCTCCTCACTCATTCTCTACACATATCCAAACCATTTTAGCACACCCTTTTCACACAAACTCTTCTTAGTACCATATCCCCTCTTCCCTATCATTTCTTACTTAATCAACTCCCCTCACACCAAATAGTGTCCTCAAACATTTCAATTCAAACACAATTACCATCTTCAACACATACTCATCTAAAGCCTTTGCCTCACATCAATACAACACTGTTGTATGCCCATCTTCCTCCCACATAGTACCTTTCTTTGCATACATTACGCTCCCAAGACCTTTGCCCTTTGACCCACCCCATGACTCACTTCAGCTCCCACAGTTCCATTTCCTGTCATAGCCACTCCCAGGTAACTCAAACACTTCACTTTCTCTAAGTTCTCTCCATTCAAACTCATATTGCAACTATCCTGTCTCTCTCCTCTACTAAATCAAATAATCTTGCTTTTATTCACAACTTTCTCCTTTCACACACTCTCCCAAACACAAAAACAAACTGTTCTTTCTCACTTAAAACTGCTATCAAAACTTTTTTATCAGCTAGAAATAAATGACACATCTCCCAAGCCACCCACCCCTAACAGACTGCAGACTTCCTAAAACCCATATGTTTACTTCCCTCACCACCCCACTCAAACAAATCACACATCCCTGCTGCAGACCCATCTTCACATGAAACAATTCACCCTGCTCTCTTTCTATTCACACACATGTCTTATTCTCTTGATAAAACTTTTCACTACTTTTAGTAGCTTTCCACCAACACCATATATCAATAAAACCTTCCTGAGAACATCTACATCAACCCCACCATACGCTTATTCCAGATTCATAAATGCCACTTACAAATCATGTTTTTCTAAGTATTTTTCGCACAAATTCTTCAGAGCAAAAATCTAATCTACACATCACCTATTACTCTTGAACTACAATGTTCCTTCCCAGCCTGAAGCTTAATGCAGGACAACGCCCTCTCAATGAACATTCTCCCATACAACTTACCAGATACACTCAAAAACCTTAAGCCACTGTGATTTGAACATGCAGTATTGGCCCTCTTCCCTTTATAAAATGCCACCACAGAGGCATTCTACCAATCCTCAGGCACATCACCATGAGCCATTCATATATCAAAAATCCTAACTAACCAATCAATAGCAGTTATCTTTCCTTGAGAAGTTCAACTACAATCCCATCCACCCAGGCTGCTTTGGCACACTTCATTTTCAGCAAGGTTTTTGACATCTGCCTCTCTTTTCACCAATGTACTTGCTAGGACTCTCTCCCATTACATACCTTCCTATCTTAAATACCCCACATCTGCCACCCTATCATCAAACAATACTTTATTCCCACTCACCTCATTTCTGCCTGTAACCACTTACCCATTTGTCCCATTCACTGATGCTCCCATATGATCTTTTGTTTTCCTCTCAGTATTACCCTTCTAAAATATCTTATTGCTCTCCTGAAGTTTGTTGATACTCACTCACCTCAGCTCTCACATGCCCTCGTTTTTCAGCCCTTGAATCTCCCTCTTGACTTCCAGCCACCTCTTGTACATCTTCCAGTTACTCATGCTCCTTCCCTGTAAGTAAGCTCATACACATTTCTATTCTTTCTCTAGCAACTTAAATTTTTCATACCAACACTCATTACTCTTTTCACAGGCTCATCTCCCACCCTCTGCATGCCATAAAGTTACTCTCACATGTCAGCACAGCTTCCTTAAATACCTTCAATTCCTCATCTTCCCCAGCTTCATTTACTCACCTTTTGTCATCCTATGCTTAACCTCTCTCAGTACCTCTTCACACAAGCCTCTTTACCAAGCTCACTCACTTTCACCAACCGCTTCCCACCTATAATGTTTCTCTTTTCCAAAAGCCTCTACAAACCTTCGCTCTTGCCCATACCAAGTAATGATCAGACATGCTGGCAGCTGTCCATCTCAGCACATCACATCTAAGTCTCTATATCTTGCATGCTTATTAAATATTACACAATCCAAAAATCCAATAATGCCATTATTAGTGGTATAAACAAATGTGGCCTTTTTAGTCTCTTTTCCTGGTGCTACCTTGCTGAAGCAGGGGGTAGCGATGCTGTTTCTTGTGGGGTGGGGTAGCTCCTGGAATGGATAAAGGCAAGCAAGTATGAATATGTACATGAGTATATATATATGTATATGTGTGTGTATGCATATGTATGCATATGTTGATATGTATATGCATATGTATGTACATGTGTGTGTGTATGGGTGTTTACTTATATATGTGTATATGAGTGGATGGGCCATTCTTCGTCTGTTTCCTGGCGCTACCTCGCTGATGCAAGAGACGGTGATCAAGTATGATAAATAAGATAATAATGATATCATCTGCAAAGGATGATATGAAACTATGGCTTGTGCTTGTGTCAAGACTTGTGTCAAAGACAGATATAAGAATGAGGAACTGGAGTGACGCAAGTACAATTCCTTGGGGGAATGAGCTTTTTACCATGGAGGCACTACAGATGTCATAGTCTACAACTGTGTTATGATCCACTTGTTAAAAAGTTGTACAGGGACATCTCAATCAATGTGACAGTTACATTCTTGAAAACGGTAAAGTAAATCAAATAAAGTACCTTATGCAGATTAGGGGGTTTCATTATTTGTGAGACAGTATCAAATATTATACTAGTGAAAAACTACAGTATGTATGTAACAAGAAATAAAAGATACCATAATATACATACTATACAATGAATTCTATGAATGAAGACAGAAAATAACAAACTTTGAATCCTGAAGTATTTTTCTCTTCAAGGGAAATGTATGTTCTCAAAGGCATTCTCCAAAATAATACAGTCTCATCCATGTAGAATATTTGCTTTGGAGAACAGCAGCCTTCCTTGATTATGATCTTGGGAGTTCCCTGGAAATTACCAGTAGCAGCAACATCAGTAGAAGCAACCCCATCAGTCATCTTTAGGCTCTGGCAATTGAACAAACCAGGACTTGCCTGAAATGTCTTCACTCCTCCTTCTTCCACTACTAAGTCATAATATACCCTCTGGGACTTTGTTTGTAAGACAAGCATGCTGATAAGAACATTTTCATAAGTTTTGTATTTGATCCATGTGGTGAACATTCATTCCATTCTCTCTGTAATCAAACTTTGGGAATACTAAGTCTTAGATGCACTGATTAACGTTGTACTCTTGGCATTCTCCTAGGCATTCTCCTAGATTTTCTGTGCACTATCACAAATAGTTCATACAGCATATTCACTAAGTGCAAGAGCATACTTAATATCAGCTGTTCACTGATCTCACTCATCACAGTTGAGCATATTCTCCTTACCCTCAGTGATGATAGCTTTTTGTTTCTTAGCATCATTAGTACAAAAACTTAAAAGATACTTTGGTGGCATGATGTAGAGGGCAAAACTAATGCAATATACTGTATACACCGTATCCATGCCATACACATGCGTGCTTGCTGCATGGCACTAGCAATTAATCAACAATGTTAATGCTATTGACCAATAATTTTTTGGACTGCTTTGCTTCCACCTATATGGAATGGGGTGATATGAATCAATTTTAGACTCTCAAGAATGATGGCAGAACTTGGACTTTTTCTCCGGAGATTGTTTAATGCTTGCGCCGGAGGTATTTTGCATTTATTTCTGAAGGCTGAATTCCATTAGTAAAGACCTAGGGCTGAGTGCATGGGCATGCTCTCAATAGCCCTTTCAAAATCCTTTGTTGAGGTGATGGTATCTGCCATCCTGGGGGAATACTGTTTATGAAGAAGACTCTTGAGTCATTCATCTTTAATATGCTTTTTGTCTCAATGAATAGTGACTCATATTGCCTTTTCAGAATTTCACTCACACCTTGGCAGTGAGCCAAAGAAGACTGTGGTCCTGGATTTGCATTTTGTATGTTAAATTATTTTGGGTTATATCTTATTACATTAATGGCTATTTCTATTCTTCATCTTGTTTCATATGAAAATTTTAGCTTAAGATCTCTGCCAGATCATTCATTGTACAGCTTAACATCTCTACCAGATCATTCATTGTACAGCTTAAGATCTCTGCCAGATCATTCATTGTACAGCTTAAGATCTCTATCCGATCATTCATTGTACAGCTTAAGATCTCTGCCAGATCATTCATTGTACAGCTTAAGATCTCTGCCAGATCATTCATTGTACAGCTTAAGATCTCTATCCGATCATTCATTGTACAGCTTAAGATCTCTGCCAGATCATTCATTGTACAGCTTAAGATCTCTGCCAGATCATTCATTGTACAGCTTAAGATCTCTATCCGATCATTCATTGTACAGCTTAAGATCTCTATCCGATCATTCATTGTACAGCTTAAGATCTCTATCCGATCATTCATTGTACAGCTTAAGATCTCTACCAGATCATTCATTGTACAGCTTAAGATCTCTGCCAGATCATTCATTGTACAGCTTAAGATCTCTGCCAGATCATTCATTGTACAGCTTAAGATCTCTGCCAGATCATTCATTGTACAGCTTAAGATCTCTATCCGATCATTCATTGTACAGCTTAAGATCTCTATCCGATCATTCATTGTACAGCTTAAGATCTCTACGCGATCATTCATTGCACAGCTTAAGATCTCTGCCAGATCATTCATTGTACAGCTTAAGATCTCTGCCAGATCATTCATTGTACAGCTTAAGATCTCTGCCAGATCATTCATTGTACAGCTTAAGATCTCTATCGATCATTCATTGTACAGCTTAAGATCTCTGCCAGATCATTCATTGTACAGCTTAAGATCTCTATCCGATCATTCATTGTACAGCTTAAGATCTCTGCCAGATCATTCATTGTACAGCTTAAGATCTCTGCCAGATCATTCATTGTACAGCTTAAGATCTCTGCCAGATCATTCATTGTACAGCTTAAGATCTCTACGCGATCATTCATTGCACAGCTTAAGATCTCTGCAGATCATTCATTGTACAGCTTAAGATCTCTGCCAGATCATTCATTGTACAGCTTAAGATCTCTGCCAGATCATTCATTGTACAGCTTAAGATCTCTACGCGATCATTCATTGCACAGCTTAAGATCTCTACGCGATCATTCATTGCACAGCTTAAGATCTCTATCCGATCATTCATTGTACAGCTTAAGATCTCTACGCGATCATTCATTGCACAGCTTAAGATCTCTACGCGATCATTCATTGCACAGCTTAAGATCTCTGCAGATCATTCATTGTACAGCTTAAGATCTCTATCCGATCATTCATTGTACAGCTTATGATCTCTGCCAGATCATTCATTGTACAGCCTTAAGATCTCTGCCAGATCATTCATTGTACAGCTTAAGATCTCTATCCGATCATTCATTGTACAGCTTATGATCTCTGCCAGATCATTCATTGTACAGCCTTAAGATCTCTGCCAGTTCATTCATTGTACAGCTTAAGATCTCTACGCGATCATTCATTGCACAGCTTAAGATCTCTGCCAGATCATTCATTGTACAGCCTTAAGATCTCTGCCAGATCATTCATTGTACAGCTTAAGATCTCTGCAGATCATTCATTGTTACAGCTTAAGATCTCTGCAGATCATTCATTGTTACAGCTTAAGATCTCTATCCGATCATTCATTGTACAGCTTAAGATCTCTATCCGATCATTCATTGTACAGCCTTA
Source organism: Panulirus ornatus (assembly GCF_036320965.1). NCBI lineage: Eukaryota > Metazoa > Arthropoda > Malacostraca > Decapoda > Palinuridae > Panulirus > Panulirus ornatus. The sequence continues at coordinate 1,124,731 of NC_092244.1, read as the reverse complement.
AGATCTCTGCCAGATCATTCATTGTACAGCTTATGATCTCTGCCAGATCCATCTCCCATGATAAGCTAAAACATTTACTTCCTTCAGTTTTTCTCCATTTAAACTTCCCTCCCAATTGACTTGACCCTCAACCCTACTGTACCTAATAACCTTGCTCTTATTCACATTTACTCTTAACTTTCTTCTTTCACACACTTTACCAAACTCAGTCACCAGCTTCTGCAGTTTCTCACATGAATCAGCCACCAGCGCTGTATCATCAGCGAACAACAACTGACTCACTTCCCAAGCTCTCTCATCCCCAACAGACTTCATACTTGCCCCTCTTTCCAAAACTCTTGCATTCACCTCCCTAACAACCCCATCCATAAACAAATTAAACAACCATGGAGACATCACACACCCCTGCCGCAAACCTACATTCACTGAGAACCAATCACTTTCCTCTCTTCCTACACTTACACATGCCTTACATCCTCGATAAAAACTTTTCACTGCTTCTAACAACTTGCCTCCCACACCATATATTCTTAATACCTTCCACAATGCATCTCTATCAACTCTGTCATATGCCTTCTCCAGATCCATAAATGCTACATACAAATCCATTTGCTTTTCTAAGTATTTCTCACATACATTCTTCAAAGCAAACACCTGATCCACACATCCTCTACCACTTCTGAAACCACACTGCTCTTCCCCAATCTGATGCTCTGTACATGCCTTCACCCTTTCAATCAATATCCTTCCATATAATTTACCAGGAATACTCAACAAACTTATACCTCTGTAATTTGAGCACTCACTCTTATCCCCTTTGCCTTTGTACAATGGCACTATGCACGCATTCCGCCAATCCTCAGGCACCTCACCATGAGTCATACATACATTAAATAACCTTACCAACCAGTCAACAATACAGTCACCCCCTTTTTTTAATAAATTCCACTACAATACCATCCAAACCTGCTGCCTTGCCGGCTTTCATCTTCCGCAAAGCTTTTACTACCTCTTCTCTGTTTACCAAATCATTTTTGTTGTTATTATTATTATCATTAACAGGAAGGCGACTAAAGGGGACGGGAGCGGGGGCTGGAAACCCTCCCCTCCTTGTATTTTAACTTTCTTAAAGGGGAAACAGAAGGAGTCATGCGGGTAGTGCTCATCCTCCTCGAAGGCTCAGATTGGGGTGTCTAAATCTGTGTGGATGTAACCAAGATGAGAAAAAAGGAGAGATAGGTAGTATGTTTGAGGAAAGGAACTTGGATGATTTGGCTCTGAGTGAAACGAAGCTCAAGGGTAAAGGGGAAGAGTGGTTTGGGAATGTCTTGGGAGTAAAGTCAGGGGTTGGTGAGAAGACAAGAGCAATGGAAGGAGTAGCACTACTCCTGAAACAGGAGTGGTGGGAGTATGTGAAAGAGTGTAAGAAAGTAAACTCTAGATTGATATTGGTAAAACTGAAAGTTGATGGAGAGAGATGGGTGATTATTGGTGCATATGCACCTGGGCATGAAAAGAAAGATCATGAGGGGCAAGTGTTTTGGGAGCAGCTGAGTGAGTGTGTTAGTAGTTTTGATGCACAAGACCGGGTTATAGTGATAGGTGATTTGAATGCAAAGATGAGTAATGTGGCAGTTGAAGGAATAATTGGTGTACATGGGGTGTTCAGTGTTGTAAATGGAAATGGTGAAGAGCTTGTAGATTTATGTGCTGAAAAAGGACTGGTGATTGGGAATACCTGGTTTAAAAAGAGAGATATCCATAAGTATACGTATGTAAGTAGGAGAGATGGCCAGAGAGCGTTATTGGATTATATGTTAATTGATAGGCTTGCGAAAGAGAGACTTTTGGATGTTAATGTGCTGAGAGGTGCAACTGGAGGGATGTCTGATCATTATCTTGTAGAGGCGAAGGTGAAGATTTGTAGAGGTTTTCAAAAAAGAAGAGGAAATGGGGTGAAAAGAGTGGTGAGAGTAAGTGAGTTTGGGAAGGAGACTTGTGTGAGGAAGTACCAGGAGAGACTGAGTACAGAATGGAAAAAGGTGAGAACAAAGGAGGTAAGGGGAGTGGGGGAGGAAAACGGATGTATTTAGGGAAGCAGTGATGGCTTGCGCAAAAGATGCTTGTGGCATGAGAAGCGTGGGAGCTGGACAGAGTAGAAAGGGTGGTGAGTGGTGGGATGAAGATGTGAGATTATTAGTGAAAGAGAAGAGAGAGGCATTTGGACGATTTCTGCAGGGAAATAATGCAAATGAGTGGGAGATGTATAAAAGAAAGAGGCAGGAGGTCAAGAGAAAGGTGCAAGAGGTGAAAAAGAGGGCAAATGAGAGTTGGGGTGAGAGAGTATCATTAAATTTCAGGGAGAATAAAAAGATGTTTTGTAAGGAGGTAAATAAAGTGCGTAAGACAAGGGAACAAATGGGAATATCAGTGAAGGGGGCTAATGGGGAGGTGATAACAAGTAGTGGTAGTGTGAGAAGGAGATGGAGTGAGTATTTTGAAGGTTTGTTGAATGTGTTTGATGATAGAGTGGCAGATATAGGGTGTTTTGGTCGAGGTGGTGTGCAAAGTGAGAGGGTAAGGGAGAATGATTTGGTAAACAGAGAAGAGGTAGTAAAAGCTTTGCGGATGATGAAAGCCGGCAAGGCAGCAGGTCTGGATGGTATTGCAGCGGAATTTATTAAAAAAAGGGGGTGACTGTATTATTGACTGGTTGGTAAGGTTATTTAATGTATGTATGACTCATGGTGAGGTGCCTGAGGATTGGCGGAATGCGTGCATAGTGCCATTGTACAAAGGCAAAGGGGATAAGAGTGAGTGCTCAAATTACAGAGGTACAAGTTTGTTGAGTATTCCTGGTAAATTATATGGGAGGGTATCGATTGAGAGGGTGAAGGCATATACAGAGCATCAGATTGGGGAAGAGCAGTGTGGTTTCAGAAGTGGTAGAGAATGTGTGGATCAGGTGTTTGCTTTGAAGAATGTATGTGAGAAATACTTAGAAAGCAAATAGATTTGTATGTAGCATTTATGGATCTGGAGAAGGCATATGATAGAGTTGATAGAGATGCTCCGTGGAAGGTATTGAGGATATATGTTGAGGGAGGCAAGTTGTTAGAAGCAGTGAAAAGTTATTATCGAGGATATAAGGCATGTGTACGTGTAGGAAGAGAGGAAAGTGATTGGTTCTCAGTGAATGTAGGTTTGCGGCAGGGGTGTGTGATGTCTCCATGGTTGTTTAATTTGTTTATGGATGGGGTTGTTAGGGAGGTGAATGCAAGAGTTTTGGAAAGAGGGGCAAGTATGAAGTCTGTTGGGGATGAGAGAGTTTGGGAAGTGAGTCAGTTGTTGTTCGCTGATGATACAGCGCTGGTGGCTGATTCATGTGAGAAACTGCAGAAGCTGGTGACTGAGTTTGGTAAAAGGTGTGAAAGAAGAAAGCTGAGAGTAAATGTGAATAAGAGCAAGGTTATTAGGTACAGTAGGGTTGAGGGTCAAGTCAATTGGGAGGTAAGTCTGAATGGAGAAAAACTGGAGGAAGTGAAGTGTTTTAGATATCTGGGAGTAGATTTGGCAGCGGATGGAACCATGGAAGCGGAAGTGAATCATAGGGTGGGGGAGAGGGCGAAAATTCTGGGAGCCTTGAAGAATGTTTGGAAGTCGAGAACATTATCTCGGAAAGCAAAAATGGGTGTTTTTGAAGGAATAGTGGCTCCAACAATGTTATATGGTTGCAAGGCATGGGCTATAGATAGAGTTGTGCGGAGGAGGGTGAATGTGCTGGAAATGAGATGTTTGAGGACAATATGTGGTGTGAGGTGGTTTGATCGAGTAAGTAATAATAGGGTAAGAGAGATGTGTGGTGATATAAAGAGTGTGGTTGAGAGAGCAGAAGAGGGTGTTTTAAAATGGTTTGGTCACATGGAGAGAATGAGTGAGGAAAGATTGACCAAGAGGATATATGTGTCAGAGGTGGAGGGAAAGAGAAGTGGAAGACCAAATTGGCGGTGGAAAGATGGAGTGAAAAAGATTTTGAGTGATCGAGGCCTGAACATGCAGGAGGGTGAAAGGCGTGCAAGGAATAGAGTGAATTGGAATGATGTGGTATACCGGGATCGTCGTGCTGTCAATGGATTGAACCAGGGCATGTGAAGCGTCTGGGGTAAACCATGGAAAGTCGTGTGGGGCCTGGATGTGGAAAGGGAGCTGTGGTTTCGGTGCATTATTACATGACAGCTAGAGACTGAGTGTGAACGAATGTGGCCTTTGTTGTCTTTTCCTAGCGCTACCTCGCACACATGAGGGGGAGGGGGTTGTTATTTCATGTGTGGCGGGGTGGCGATGGGAATGAATAAAGGCAGACAGTATGACTTATGTACATGTGTATATATGTATATGTATGTGTGTGTATATGTATGTATACGTTGAGATGTATAGGTATGTATATTTGCGTGTGTGGACGTGTATGTATATACATGTGTATGTGGGTGGGTTGGGCCATTCTTTCGTCTGTTTCCTTGATTCCTTGATTATTATTATTATTATTATTATTATTATTATTATTATCATTATTATTATTATTATTATTATTATTATTATTAGTATTATCATTTTTATCCTATTAATATTATTATTATTATTAGTATTATCATTTTTATCATATCAATATTATTATTATTATTATTATTATTATTATTATCATTTTTATCATATTAATATTATTATTATTATTAGTATTATCATTTTTATCATATAAATATTATTATTATTATTATTAGTATCATTTTTATCATATTAATATTATTATTATTATTAGTATTATCATTTTTATCATATTAATATTATTATTATTATTAGTATTATCATTTTTATCATATTAATATTATTATTATTATTAGTATTATCATTTTTATCATATTAATATTATTATTATTATTAGTATTATCATTTTTATCATATCAATATTCTTATTCTTATTATTATTATTATTATTAATATTATTATTATTTTTTTTTTTTCTTTTTTTTTTTTTGTCGCTGTCTCCCGCGTTTGCGAGGTCGCGCAAGGAAACAGACGAAAGAAATGGCCCAACCCACCCCCACACACAAGTATATACACACGTCCACACACGCAAATATACATACCTACACAGCTTTCCATGGTTTACCCCAGACGCTTCACATGCCTTGATTCAATCCACTGACAGCACGTCAACCCCGGTATTCCACATCGATCCAATTCACTCTATTCCTTGCCCTCCTTTCACCCTCCTGCATGTTCAGGCCCCGATCACACAAAATCTTTTTCACTCCATCTTTCCACCTCCAATTTGGTCTCCCTCTTCTCCTCGTTCCCTCCACCTCGACACATATATTCTCTTGGTCAATCTTTCCTCACTCATTCTCTCCATGTGCCCGAACCATTTCAAAACACCCTCTTCTGCTCTCTCAACCACGCTCTTTTTATTTCCACACATCTCTCTTACCCTTACGTTACTTACTCGATCAAACCACCTCACACCACACATTGTCCTCAAACATCTCATTTCCAGCACATCCATCCTCCTGCGCACAACTCTATCCATAGCCCACGCCTCGCAACCATACAACATTGTTGGAACCACTATTCCTTCAAACATACCCATTTTTGCTTTCCGAGATAATGTTCTCGACTTCCACACATTCTTCAAGGCTCCCAGAATTTTCGCCCCCTCCCCCACCCTATGATCCACTTCCGCTTCCATGGTTCCATCCGCTGCCAGATCCACTCCCAGATATCTAAAACACTTCACTTCCTCCAGTTTTTCTCCATTCAAACTCACCTCCCAATTGACTTGACCCTCAACCCTACTGTACCTAATAACCTTGCTCTTATTCACATTTACTCTTAACTTTCTTCTTTCACACACTTTACCAAACTCAGTCACCAGCTTCTGCAGTTTCTCACATGAATCAGCCACCAGCGCTGTATCATCAGCGAACAACAACTGACTCACTTCCCAAGCTCTCTCATCCCCAACAGACTTCATACTTGCCCCTCTTTCCAAAACTCTTGCATTCACCTCCATAGCAACCCCATCCATAAACAAATTAAACAACCATGGAGACATCACACACCCCTGCCGCAAACCGACATTCACTGAGAACCAATCACTTTCCTCTCTTCCTACACGTACACATGCCTTACATCCTCGATAAAAACTTTTCACTGCTTCTAACAACTTGCCTCCCACACCATATATTCTTAATACCTTCCACAGAGCATCTCTATCAACTCTATCATATGCCTTCCCCAGATCCATAAATGCTACATACAAATCCATTTGCTTTTCTAAGTATTTCTCACATACATTCTTCAAAGGAAACACCTGATCCACACATCCTCTACCACTTCTGAAACCACACTGCTCTTCCCCAATCTGATGCTCTGTACATGCCTTCACCCTCTCAATCAATATCCTCCCATATAATTTATTATTATTATTATTATCATCAGTATTATTATTTTTATCATATTATTGTTATTATTATTATCATTATTATTATTTTTATTATTATTATTAGTATTATCATTTTTATCATATTAATATTATTAGTAGTAGTAGTATTATCATTTTTATCATATTAATATTATTATTATTATAATTATTATTATTATTATTATTATTATTATTATTATTATTATTATTATCATCAGTATTATTATTTTTATTATTATTATTAGTATTATCATTTTTATCATATTAATATCATTATTATTATTAGTATTATCATATTTATCATATTAATATTATTATTATTATTAGTATTATCATTTTTATCATATTATTATTATTATTATTATTATTAATAGTATTATCATTTTTATCATATTAATATTATTATTATTATTAATATTATCATTTTTATCATATTATTATGGTGAAGAGCTTGTAGATTTATGTGCTGAAAAAGGACTGATGATTGGGAATACCTGGTTTAAAAAGCGAGATATACATAAGTATACTTATGTAAGTAGGAGAGATGGCCAGAGAGCGTTATTGGATTACGTGTTAATTGACAGGCGTGCGAAAGAGAGACTTTTGGATGTTAATGTGCTGAGAGGTGCAACTGGAGGGATGTCTGATCATTATCTTGTGGAGGCTAAGGTGAAGATTTGTATGGGTTTTCAGAAAAGAAGAGTGAATGTTGGGGTGAAGAGGGTGGTGAGAGTAAGTGAGCTTGAGAAAGAGACCTGTGTGAGGAAGTACCAGGAGAGACTGAGTACAGAATGGAAAAAGGTGAGAACAATGGAAGTAAGGGGAGTGGGGGAGGAATGGGATGTATTTAGGGAATCAGTGATGGATTGCGCAAAAGATGCTTGTGGCATGAGAAGAGTGGGAGGTGGGTTGATTAGAAAGGGTAGTGAGTGGTGGGATGAAGAAGTAAGAGTATTAGTGAAAGAGAAGAGAGAGGCAATTGGACGATTTTTGCAGGGAAAAAATGCAATTGAGTGGGAGACGTATAAAAGAAAGAGACAGGAGGTCAAGAGAAAGGTGCAAGAGGTGAAAAAAAGGGCAAATGAGAGTTGGGGTGAGAGAGTATCATTAAATTTTAGGGAGAATAAAAAGATGTTCTGGAAGGAGGTAAATAAAGTGCGTAAGACAAGGGAGCAAATGGGAACTTCAGTGAAGGGCGCAAATGGGGAGGTGAAAACAAGTAGTGGTGATGTGAGGAGATGGAGTGAGTATTTTGAAGGTTTGTTGAATGTGTTTGATGATAGAGTGGCAGATATAGGGTGTTTTGGTCGAGGTGGTGTTCAAAGTGAGAGGGTTAGGGAAAATGATTTGGTAAACAGAGAAGAGGTAGTGAAAGCTTTGCGAAAGATGAAAGCCGGCAAGGCAGCAGGTTTGGATGGTATTGCAGTGGAATTTATTAAAAAAGGGGGTGACTGTATTGTTGACTGGTTGGTAAGGTTATTTAATGTATGTATGACTCATGGTGAGGTGCCTGAGGATTGGCGGAATGCGTGCATAGTGCCATTGTACAAAGGCAAAGGGGATAAGAGTGAGTGCTCAAATTACAGAGGTATAAGTTTGTTGAGTATTCCTGGTAAATTATATGGGAGGGTATTGATTGAGAGGGTGAAGGCATGTACAGAGCATCAGATTGGGGAAGAGCAGTGTGGTTTCAGAAGTGGTAGAGGATGTGTGGATCAGGTGTTTGCTTTGAAAAATGTATGTGAGAAATACTTAGAAAAGCAAATGGATTTGTATGTAGCATTTATGGATCTGGAGAAGGCATATGATAGAGTTGATAGAGATGCTCTGTGGAAGGTATTAAGAATATATGGTGTGGGAGGCAAGTTGTTAGAAGCAGTGAAAAGTTTTTATCGAGGATGTAAGGCATGTGTACGTGTAGGAAGAGAGGAAAGTGATTGGTTCTCAGTGAATGTAGGTTTGCGGCAGGGGTGTGTGATGTCTCCATGGTTGTTTAATTTGTTTATGGATGGGGTTGTTATGGAGGTAAATGCAAGAGTTTTGGAAAGAGGGGCAAGTATGAAGTCTGTTGGGGATGAGAGAGCTTGGGAAGTGAGTCAGTTGTTGTTCGCTGATGATACAGCGCTGGTGGCTGATTCATGTGAGAAACTGCAGAAGCTGGTGACTGAGTTTGGAAAAGTGTGTGGAAGAAGAAAGTTAAGAGTAAATGTGAATAAGAGCAAGGTTATTAGGTACAGTAGGGTTGAGGGTCAAGTCAATTGGGAGGTGAGTTTGAATGGAGAAAAACTGGAGGAAGTGAAGTGTTTTAGATATCTGGGAGTGGATCTGGCAGCGGATGGAACCATGGAAGCGGAAGTGGATCATAGGGTGGGGGAGGGGGCGAAAATCCTGGGAGCCTTGAAGAATGTGTGGAAGTCGAGAACATTATCTCGGAAAGCAAAAATGGGTATGTTTGAAGGAATAGTGGTTCCAACAATGTTGTATGGTTGCGAGGCGTGGGCTATGGATAGAGTTGTGCGCAGGAGGATGGATGTGCTGGAAATGAGATGTTTGAGGACAATGTGTGGTGTGAGGTGGTTTGATCGAGTGAGTAACGTAAGGGTAAGAGAGATGTGTGGTAATAAAAAGAGCGTGGTTGAGAGAGCAGAAGAGGGTGTTTTGAAGTGGTTTGGGCACATGGAGAGGATGAGTGAGGAGAGATTGACCAAGAAGATATATGTGTCGGAGGTGGAGGGAACAAGGAGAAGAGGGAGACCAAATTGGAGGTAGAAGGATGGAGTGAAAAGGATTTTGTGTGATCGGGGCCTGAACATGCAGGAGGGTGAAAGGAGGGCAAGGAATAGAGTGAATTGGAGCGGTGTGGTATACCGGGGTTGACGTGCTGTCAGTGGATTGAATCGGGGCATGTGAAGCGTCTGGGGTAAACCATGGAAAGCTGTGTAGGTATGTATATTTGCGTGTGTGGACGTATGTATATACATGTGTATGGGGGGGGGGGGGTTGGGCCATTTCTTTCGTCTGTTTCCTTGCGCTACCTCGCAAACGCGGGAGACAGCGACAAAGTATAATAAAAAATGAATAATAATTATTATTATTATTAGTATTATCATTTTTATCATATCAATATTCTTATTATTATTAATATTATCATTTTTATCATATTATTATTATTATTATTATTATTAGTATTATCATTTTTATCATATTAATATTATTATTATTAGCATTATCATTTTTATCATATTAATATTATTATTATTATTAGTATTATCATTTTTTCATATTAATATTATTATTAGTATTATCATTTTTATCATATTAATATTATTATTGTTATTAGTATTATCATTTTTATCATATTATTATTATTATTATTATTATTAATAGTATTATCATTTTTATCATATTAATATTATTATTATTATTAGCATTATCATTTTTATCATATCAATATTATTATTATTATTAGTATTATCATTTTTATCATATTATTATTATTATTATTAGTATTATCATTTTTATCATATTATTATTATTATTATTATTATTAGTATTATCATTTTTATCATATTAATATTATTATTATTGTTATTAGTATTATCATTTTTATCATATTATTATTATTATTATTATTAGTATTATCATTTTTATCATATTAATATTATTATTATTATTATTAGTATTATCATTTTTATCATATTATTATTATTATTATTATTAGTATTATCATTTTTATCATATTAATATTATTATTATTATTATTAGTATTATCATTTTTATCATATTAATATTATTATTAGTATTATCATTTTTATCATATTAATATTAATATTATTATTAGTATTATCATTTTTATCATATTAATATTATTATTATTATTAGTATTATCATTTTTATCATATTAATATTATTATTATTGTTATTAGTATTATCATTTTTATCATATTAATATTATTATTATTATTAGTATTATCATTTTTATCATATTATTATTATTATTATTATTATTATTATTATTATTATTATTATTATTAGTATTATCATTTTTATCATATTAATATTATTATTATTATTATTAGTATTATCATTTTTATCATATTAATATTATTATCATTATTAGTATTATCATTTTTATCATATTAATATTATTATTGTTATTAGTATTATCATTTTTATCATATTAATATTATTATTATTATTAGTATTATCATTTTTATCATATTAATATTATTATTGTTATTAGTATTATCATTATTATCATATTAATATTATTATTTTTTTTTTTATTATACTTTGTCGCTGTCTCCCGCGTTTGCGAGGTAGCGCAAGGAAACAGACGAAAGAAATGGCCCAACCCACCCCCATACACATGTATATACATACGTCCACACACGCAAATATACACACCTACACAGCTTTCCATGGTTTACCCCAGACGCTTCACATGCCTTGATTCAATCCACTGACAGCACGTCAACCCCGGTATTCCACATCGATCCAATTCACTCTATTCCTTGCCCTCCTTTCACCCTCCTGCATGTTCAGGCCCCGATCACACAAAATCTTTTTTACTCCATCTTTCCACCTCCAATTTGGTCTCCCTCTTCTCCTCGTTCCCTCCACCTCCGACACATATATTCTATTGGTCAATCTTTCCTCACTCATTCTCTCCATGTGCCCAAACCATTTCAAAACACCCTCTTCTGCTCTCTCAACCACGCTCTTTTTATTTCCACACATCTCTCTTACCCTTACGTTACTTACTCGATCAAACCACCTCACACCACACATTGTCCTCAAACATCTCATTTCCAGCACATCCATCCTCCTGCGCACTACTCTATCCATAGCCCACGCCTCGCAACCATACAACATTGTTGGAACCACTATTCCTTCAAACATACCCATTTTTGCTTTCCGAGATAATGTTCTCGACTTCCACACATTCTTCAAGGCCCCCAGAATTTTCGCCCCCTCCCCCACCCTATGATCCACTTCCGCTTCCATGGTTCCATCCGCTGCCAGATCCACTCCCAGATATCTAAAACACTTCACTTCCTCCAGTTTTTCTCCATTCAAACTCACCTCCCAATTGACTTGACCCTCAACCCTACTGTACCTAATAACCTTGCTCTTATTCACATTTACTCTTAACTTTCTTCTTCCACACACTTTACCAAACTCAGTCACCAGCTTCTGCAGTTTCTCACATGAATCATTTATTATTATTATTAGTATTATCCTTTTTATCATATTATTATTATTATTATTCTTAATAGGTCTTTTTGTTGTTGTTTTGTTGTTCTTTTTGTGCTTTTGGTGGTAGTTGCATGGTAATAGTATGGCGAGTCAGTGGTAGTACTTGCATGGTAGTAGTGAGCGCACTGGCCAGTGGTAGTATTTTATGGTAGTAATGAGAGGGCTGGTCAGTGATGATAGTGAACAGACCGGTCAGTAGTGGTAGTTATATTTTATCAGTGAGCGGGTTAGTCAGTAGTGGTAGTTGTATGGTAGTAGTGATCGGGCTGGTCAGTGGTGGTACTTGTAAGCGGGCTGGTCAGTGGTGGTAGTTGTGAGTAGGCTGGTCCGTGTATGGTAGTTGTATGGTAGTAGTGAGCAGGCTGGTCAGTAGTGGTAGTCATATAGTAATAGTGGACTGGTCAGTGGTGGTAGTTGTATGGTTGTAGTGAGTGGACTGGTCAGTAGTGGTAGTGGTGTGGTAGTAATAAGCGGGCTGGTTAGTGGTGGTAGTTGTATGGTAGTAGTGAGCTGACTGGTCAGGAGTGGTAGTTGTATGGTAGTAGTGAGGGACTGGTCAGGAGTGGTAATTGTATGGTTGTAGTAAACGGACGTCAGTTAAGGTAGATGTATGGTAGTAGTGAGCGGGTTGATCGATAATGGTAATTGTATGGTAGTAGTTTGCTGACTTGTCAGAAGTGGTAGTTGTATGGTCGTGATGAGTGAGCTACGCTGTAGTGGTAGTTGTATGGTAAAAGTAAGCCGGTCAGTAGTGGTAGTTGTAATGGAGCAGTGAGCAGACTGGTCAGTCGTGGTAGTTGTAAGGTACCAGTGAGCAGACTGGTCAGTAGTGATACTTGTATAGTAGAAGTGAGCAGGTTAGTCAGTAGTGGTAGTTGTATGGTGTCAGTGGGCGGACTGGTCAGTAGTGATAGTTATATGGTAGCAATGAGCGGCTAGTCAGTAGTGGTAGTTGTATGGTAGTAGTGGGTGAACAGGTTAGTAGTAGTAGTGGTATGGTAGTAGTGAGCAGACTGGTCAGTAGCGGGAGTTGTATGGTAGTAGTGAGCAGACTGGTCAGTAGTGGGAGTTGTGTGGTAGTAGTATGCAGACTGGTCAGCAGTAGTAGCAGTATGGTAGTAGTGAACAGACTGGTTAGTAGTCGTAGTTGTATGGTAGCAGTGGGCGGAGAGGTCAGCAGTGGTAGTGGTATGGTAGTAGTATACAGACTGGTCAGCAGTAGTATCTATATGGTAGTTGTGAGCAGACTGGTCAGTAGTGGCAGTTGTATGGTAGTAGTGAGCAGACTGGTCAGTAGTGGCAGTTGTATGGTAGTTGTGAGCAGACTGGTCAGTAATGGCAGTTGTATGGTAGTAGTGAGCAGACTGGTTAGTAGTCGTAGTTGTATGGTAGCAGTGGGCGGAGAGGTCAGCAGTGGTAGTGGTATGGTAGTAGTATACAGACTGGTCAGCAGTAGTAGCTATATGGTAGTTGTGAGCAGACTGGTCAGTAGTGGCAGTTGTATGGTAGTAGTGAGCAGACTGGTCAGTAGTGGCAGTTGTATGGTAGTTGTAAGCAGACTGGTCAGTAGTGGCAGTTGTATGGTAGTAGTGAGCAGACTGGTCAGTAGTGGGAGTTGTATGGTAGTAGTATGCAGACTGGTCAGCAGTAGTAGCAGTATGGTAGTAGTGGACAGACTGGTTAGTAGTCGTAGTTGTATGGTAGCAGTGGGCGGAGAGGTCAGCAGTGGTAGTGGTATGGTAGTAGTATGCAGACTGGTTAGCAGTAGTAGCTATATGGTAGTAGTGAGCAGACTGGTCAGTAGTGGCAGTTGTATGGTAATTGTGAGCAGACTGGTCAGTAGTGGCAGTTGTATGGTAGTTGTGAGCAGACTGGTCAGTAGTGGCAGTTGTATGGTAGTTGTGAGCAGACTGGTCAGTAGTGGCAGTTGTATGGTAGTTGTGAGCAGACTGGTCAGTAATGGCAGTTGTATGGTAGTAGTGAGCAGACTGGTCAGTAGTGGTAGTTGTATGGTAGTTGTGAGCAGACTGGTCAGTAGTGGCAGTTGTATGGTAGTTGTGAGCAGACTGGTCAGTAAGTGGCAGTTGTTATGGTAGTTGTGAGCAGACTGGTCAGTAATTGGCAGTTGTATGGTAGTTGTGAGCAGACTGGTCAGTAGTGGCAGTTGTAGGTAGTTGTGAGCAGACTGGTCAGTAGTGGCAGTTGTATGGTAGTTGTGAGCAGACTGGTCAGTAATGGCAGGTTGTAAGGGTATTTGTGAGCAGACTGGTCAGTAGTGGCAGTTGTATGGTAGTTGTGAGCAGACTGGTCAGTAGTGGCAGTTGTATGGTAGTTGTGAGCAGACTGGTCAGTAGTGGCAGTTGTATGGTAGTTGTGAGCAGACTGGTCAGTAGTGGCAGTTGTATGGTAGTTGTGAGCAGACTGGTCAGTAGTGGCAGTTGTATGGTAGTTGTGAGCAGACTGGTCAGTAATGGCAGTGTAATGGTAGTTGTTGAGCAGACTGGTCAGTAGTGGCAGTTGTATGGTAGTTGTGAGCAGACTGTCAGTAGTGGCAGTTGTATGTACTTGTGAGCAGACTGGTCAGTAGTGGCAGTTGTATGGTAGTTGTGAGCAGACTGGTCAGTAATGGCAGTTGTATGGTAGTAGTGAGCAGACTGGTCAGTAGTGGCAGTTGTATGGTACTTGTGAGCAGACTGGTCAGTAGTGGCAGTTGTATGGTAGTTGTGAGCAGACTGGTCAGTAGTGGCAGTTGTATGGTAGTTGTGAGCAGACTGGTCCGTAGTGGCAGTTGTATGGTAGTTGTGAGCAGACTGGTCAGTAGTGGCAGTTGTATGGTAGTTGTGAGCAGACTGGTCAGCAGTGGCAGTTGTATGGTAGTTGTGAGCAGACTGGTCAGTAGTGGCAGTTGTATGGTAGTTGTGAGCAGACTGGTCAGTAATGGCAGTTGTATGGTAGTTGTGAGCAGACTGGTCAGTAGTGGCAGTTGTATGGTAGTTGTGAGCGGCTAGTCAGTAGTTGTAGTTGTATGGTAGTAGTAAACGGGCCAGTCAGTAGTGCCAATTGTATGGTAGTCGTAAGCGGGTTGGTTAGTAGTGGTATTTGTATGATAGTTGTCAGTCAGCGAGCCGGGCAGTAGTGGTATTTTTATGGTAATAGTTTGTAGCAGGCAGGTCTTTAATGGTATTTGTATGGTAGTCGGTCACTCAAAGGGCAATCAGTGGTATGGTGGTAGTTTTATGGTAATAGTAGTCAGTCACAGGACCATCATTGGTAGTAATTGTATGGTATTAGTAGTCAGTGAGTCAGCGAGCCATCAATAGTGGTAGGTGTATGGTAGCCAGTCAGTCATTGGGCCATCAATAGTGGTAGTTGTAAGGTAGTCAGTCAGTCAGCGGGCCCTCAGTAGTGGTAATTGTATGGTTAAAGTAATCAGTCAGTCGGCAGATCAGTCAGTAGTGGTAGTTGTATAATAATTAGTCAGTCAGTCAGCGGATCAGCCTGTACAGGTATTTGTATGGTAGTCAGTCAGTTAGCAGACCAGTTAGTAGTAGTAGCTGTATGGTAGTAGTAGTCAGTCAGCGTACCAGTCAGTAGTAATAGTTGTATGGTAGCCAGTGACTCAGCAAACCAGTCATTAGTGGTAGCTGCATGGTGTTCATCCGTCAGCGGACCAGTCAGTAGTGGTAGATGTATAGTAGCCAATCAGAGGGGAGTAGTCAGTTGTGGTAGGTGTGTGGAAGCCAGTGTGTGGTAGGAGTGGTCAGTAGTGGTAGGTGTGTGGTAGTTCGTCCTGTGATAACCAGGGCAGCAGACGCCACCATCACAGCACGCGGCCCAACACCAACTCGCCGTAATTGAACCATTTTTTTTCTTGGTATTTGGTATTTATATGTTGGATAGGACTTGCCCTTGGTCAAGATATCTATATACTTATTTGTCTTGTCCTTCCAGTGGATAGATAAATGGATTTATTACAGTTTTGTAGTAAGATGTGGCCAGATATGGGGGTTGGAAGCGTTAGGAGTGAGATAGTTTTATTATTATGTTTGTTCTTGTGGTAACCATATACGTTACTGACCTTATGACAGTTATATGTGGTCACTCATTACCTATGGTAGTGAGGCAATGACTGTACAACAGTTGGACTTGTCTGATGGCGTTGTGGTTTAGTGCTGGTGTGACCAGTCACCAGACCTGACACTACCACCATCAGCCATTAATGATCATTAGGTATATTATTAGTAACCGTTTTATAATTTTAGGTGTTCGCCTACAATGTCGGATCTAACTACACTGATAGTAAAGTACCAGTCATCATAATATTGACAGTAATGATAACATTATAACGTTGCTTACATATCTGTAGTCTGGTTAAGGTCCCTCTGTAATGTCGGTACAATAGTGAACAATTTCAAGGTACTGGTAATACTATACGGGCCTCCTCTTATAATGATAGTTCTTCCAAATTCTCTAAGATATAAGCTCTTTTTTTAAGTTGTGTTAAATGCATAGGGCTGTTCCTTAAATATCTTTTAACTTATTAATCCTCGTATTGGTGCACTTTGGAATTAGCCTCTGCTTCTTTTGTAACTGTTGTATTTCTTCAAGCTGGTCGAGAGTGTGTGTGTCCAAGTTATGAACCGCTTCTGACAGAGCCTTTCATGTACCTTGTAGTTATTACCAGTAATTTTTTGCAAGATTCCTGTTGTATCTTGCTTTAAAAAGATATTTTTGGTGTCTTCTTTTCTATGTGCTTGTGTATGGTGTAGCAGTTAGTGTTGCTGACCATGATGTATTCTTAAGCCAACCAGAGTTGAACCCTTGTAGGTTTGAATTCTGGTTACAGCAGGTGGTCCACAGGCCACATGGATATTCAACCTTACCTTAGGGCTGGTTGATGAATTAGGTATCTGCCTTATGGATTGGACATATGGAGAGAATGAGTGAAGAAAGATTGACAAAGAGGATATATATGTGTCAGAGGTAGAGGGAATGAGGAGAAGTGGGAGACCAAATTGGAGGTGGAAGGATGGAGTGAAAAAAGATTTTGAGTGATTAGGGCCTGAATATACAGTAGGGTAAAAGGCGTGCAAGAAATAGAGTGAGTTGGAACAATGAACCAGGGCATGTGAAGTGCCTGGGGTAAACCATAGAAAGATCTGTGGAGCCTGGGTGTGGACAGAAAGGTGCCGTTTTGGTGCATTACACATGACAGCTGAAGACTGAGTGTGATCGAATGTGGCCTTTTTTGTCTGTTTTCCTGGCATTACCTTGCTGAAGTGGGGTTACAGATGCTGTTTCCTATGGGGTAGGGTAGCACCAGGAATGGATGATGGCAAGCAAGTATAAATATGTACATGTGTATATATATGTATATATATGTATATCCCTGAGGATAGGGGAGCAAGAATACTTCCCATGTATTCCCTGCGTGTCGTAGAAGGCGACTAAAAGGGGAGGGAGCGAGGGGCTGGAAATCCTCCCCTCTCGTTTTTTTTTTAATTTTCCAAAAGAAGGAACAGAGACTTGGGCCAGGTGAGGGTAGTCCCTCAAAGGCCCAGTCATCTGTTCTTAACACTACCTCGCTAATGCGGGAAATGGCGAATAGTTTGAAAGAAAGAAAGAAATATGTATATGTATATGTATGTATATATATATGTATGTATATGTATGTATATATATATGTATATGATAGAGTTGATAGAGATGCTCTGTGGAAGGTATTAAGAATATATGGTGTGGGAGGAAAGTTGTTAGAAGCAGTGAAAAGTTTTTATCGAGGATGTAAGGCATGTGTACGTGTAGGAAGAGAGGAAAGTGATTGGTTCTCAGTGAATGTAGGTTTGCGGCAGGGGTGTGTGATGTCTCCATGGTTGTTTAATTTGTTTATGGATGGGGTTGTTAGGGAGGTAAATGCAAGAGTTTTGGAAAGAGGGGCAAGTATGAAGTCTGTTGGGGATGAGAGAGCTTGGGAAGTGAGTCAGTTGTTGTTCGCTGATGATACAGCGCTGGTGGCTGATTCATGTGAGAAACTGCAGAAGCTGGTGACTGAGTTTGGTAAAGTGTGTGGAAGAAGAAAGTTAAGAGTAAATGTGAATAAGAGCAAGGTTATTAGGTACAGTAGGGTTGAGGGTCAAGTCAATTGGGAGGTGAGTTTGAATGGAGAAAAACTGGAGGAAGTGAAGTGTTTTAGATATCTGGGAGTGGATCTGGCAGCGGATGGAACCATGGAAGCGGAAGTGGATCATAGGGTGGGGGAGGGGGCGAAAATTCTGGGGGCCTTGAAGAATGTGTGGAAGTCGAGAACATTATCTCGGAAAGCAAAAATGGGTATGTTTGAAGGAATAGTGGTTCCAACAATGTTGTATGGTTGCGAGGCGTGGGCTATGGATAGAGTTGTGTGCAGGAGGATGGATGTGCTGGAAATGAGATATTTGAGGACAATGTGTGATGTGAGGTGGTTTGATCGAGTGAGTAACGTAAGGGTAAGAGGGATGTGTGGAAATAAAAAGAGCGTGGTTGAGAGAGCAGAAGAGGGTGTTTTGAAGTGGTTTGGGCACATGGAGAGAATGAGTGAGGAAAGATTGACCAAGAGGATATATGTGTCGGAGGTGGAGGGAACGAGGAGAAGAGGGAGACCAAATTGGAGGTGGAAAGATGGAGTGAAAAAGATTTTGTGTGATCGGGGCCTGAACATGCAGGAGGGTGAAAGGAGGGCAAGGAATAGAGTGAATTGGATCAATGTGGTATACCTGGGTTGACGTGCTGTCAGTGGATTGAATCAGGCATGTGAAGCGTCTGGGGTAAACCATGGAAAGCTGTGTAGGTATGTATATTTGCGTGTGTGGACGTATGTATATACATGTGTATGGGGGGGGTTGGGCCATTTCTTTCGTCTGTTTCCTTGCGCTACCTCGCAAACACGGGAGACAGCGACAAAGTATAAAAATATATATATATATATATATATATATATATTTTTTTTTTTTTTGCTTTGTCGCTGTCTCCCGCGTTGGCGAGGTAGCGCAAGGAAACAGATGAAAGATATGGCCCAACCCACCCCCATACACATGTATATACATACACGTCCACACACGCAAATATACATACCTACACAGCTTTCCATGGTTTACCCCAGACGCTTCACATGCCTGATTCAATCCACTGACAGCACGTCAACCCAGGTATACCACATTGATCCAATTCACTCTATTCCTTGCCCTCCTTTCACCCTCCTGCATGTTCAGGCCCCGATCACACAAAATCTTTTTCACTCCATCTTTCCACCTCCAATTTGGTCTCCCACTTCTCCACGTTCCCTCCACCTCCAACACATATATCCTCTTTCTCAATCTTTCCTCACTCATTCTCTCCATGTGCCCAAACCATTTCAAAACACCCTCTTCTGCTCTCTCAACCATGCTCTTTTTATTTCCACACATCTCTCTTACCCTTACGTTACTTACTCGATCAAACCCCCTCACACCACACATTGTCCTCAAACATCTCATTTCCAGCACATCCATCCTCCTGCGCACAACTCTATCCATAGCCCACGCCTTGCAACCATACAACATTGTTGGAACCACTATTCCTTCAAACATACCCATTTTTGCTTCCCGAGATAATGTTCTCGACTTCCACACATTCTTCAAGGCTTCCAGAATTTTCGCCCCCTCCCCCACCCTATGATCCACTTCCACTTCCATGGTTCCATCCGCTGCCAGATCCACTCCCAGATATCTAAAACACTTTACTTCCTCCAGTTTTTCTCCATTCAAACTTACCTCCCAATTGACTTGACCCTCAACCCTACTGTACCTAATAACCTTGCTCTTATTCACATTTACTCTTAACTTTCTTCTTTCACACACTTTACCAAACTCAGTCACCAGCTTCTGCAGTTTCTCACATGAATCAGCCACCAGCGCTGTATCATCAGCGAACAACAACTGACTCACTTCCCAAGCTCTCTCATCCACAACAGACTTCATACTTGCCCTTCTTTCCAAAACTCTTGCATTCACCTCCCTAACAACCCCATCCATAAACAAATTAAACAACCATGGAGACATCACACACCCCTGCCGCAAACCTACATTCACTGAGAACCAATCACTTTCCTCTCTTCCTACACGTACACATGCCTTACATCCTCGATAAAAACTTTTCACTGCTTCTAACAACTTGCATCCCACACCATATATTCTTATATATATATATATTTTATTATTTATTTATTTTGCTTTGTCGCTGTCTCCCGTGTTTGCGAGGTAGCGCAAGGAAACAGACGAAAGAAATGGCCCAACCCACCCCGATACACATACATATACATACACGTCCACACACACAAATAAACATACCTATACATCTCAATGTACACATATATATATACACACACAGACACATACATATATACCCATGCACACAATTCACACTGTCTGCCTTTATTCACTCCCATCGCCACCTCGCCACACATGGAATACCATCCCCCTCCCCCCTCATGTGTGCGAGGTAGCGCTAGGAAAAGACAACAAAGGCCCCATTCGTTCACACTCAGTCTCTAGCTGTCATGCAATAATGCCCGAAATCACAGCTCCCTTTCCACATCCAGGCCCAGCACAACTTTCCATGGTTTACCCCAGACGCTTCACATACCCTGATTCAATCCACTGACAGCACGTCAACCCCGGTATACCACATCGATCCAGTTCACTCTAATCCTTGCCCGCCTTTCACCCTCCTGCATGTTCAGGCCCCGATCACTCAAAATCTTTTTCACTCCATCTTTCCACCTCCAATTTGGTCTCCCACTTCTCCTCGTTCCCTCCACCTCCGACACATATATCCTCTTGGTCAATGTTTCCTCACTCATTCTCTTCATGTGCCCAAACCATTTCAAAATACCCTCTTCTGCTCTCTCAACCACGCTCTTGCGAGGTAGCGCAAGGAAACAGACGAAAGAAATGGCCCAACCCACCCCCATACACATGTATATACATACGTCCACACACGCGAATATACATACCTACACAGCTTTCCATGGTTTACCCCAGACGCTTCACATTCCCTGATTCAATCCACTGACAGCACGTCAACCCCGGTATACCACATCGATCCAATTCACTCTATTCCTTGCCCTCCTTTCACCCTCCTGCATGTTCAGGCCCCGATCACACAAAATCTTTTTCACTCCATCTTTCCACCTCCAATTTGGTCTCCCACTTCTCCTCGTTCCCTCCACCTCCGACACATATATCCTCTTGGTCAATCTTTCCTCACTCATTCTCTCCATGTGCCCAAACCATTTCAAAACACCCTCTTCTGCTCTCTCAACCACGCTCTTTTTATTTCCACACATCTCTCTTACCCTTACGTTACTTACTCGATCAAACCACCTCACACCACACATTGTCCTCAAACATCTCATTTCCAGCACCTCCACCCTCCTGCGCACAACTCTATCCATAGCCCACGCCTCGCAACCATACAACATTGTTGGAACCGCTATTCCTTCAAACATACCCATTTTTGCTTTCCGAGATAATGTTCTCGACTTCCACACATTCTTCAAGGCTCCCTGGATTTTCGCCCCCTCCCCCACCCTATGATTCACTTCCGCTTCCATGGTTCCATCCGCTGCCAGATCCACTCCCAGATATCTAAAACACTTTACTTCCTCCAGTTTTTCTCCATTCAAACTTACCTCCCAATTGACTTGACCCTCAACCCTACTGTACCTAATAACCTTGCTCTTATTCACATTTACTCTTAACCTTCTTCTTTCGCACACTTTACCAAACTCAGTCACCAGCTTCTGCAGTTTCTCACATGAATCAGCCACCAGCGCGGAATCATCAGCGAACAACAACTGACTCACTTCCCAAGCTCTCTCATCCACAACAGACTTCATACTTGCCCCTCTTTCCAAAACTCTTGCATTCACCTCCCTAACAACCCCATCCATAAACAAATTAAACAACCATGGAGACATCAGACACCCCTGCCGCAAACCTACATTCACTGAGAACCAATCACTTTCCTCTCTTCCTACACGTACACATGCCATACATCCTCGATAAAAACTTTTCACTGCTTCTAACAACTTGCCTCCCACACCATATATTCTTAATACCTTCCACAGAGCATCTCTATCAACTCTATCATATGCCTTCTCCAGATCCATAAATGCTACATACAAATCCATTTGCTTTTCTAAGTATTTCTCACATACATTCTTCAAAGCAAACACCTGATCCACACATCCTCTACCACTTCTGAAACCACACTGCTCTTCCCCAATCTGATACTCTGTACATGCCTTCACCCTCTCAATCAATACCCTCCCATATAATTTACCAGGAATACTCAACAAACTTATACCTTTGTAATTTGAGCACTCACTCTTATCCCCTTTGCCTTTGTACAATGGCACTATGCACGCATTCCGCCAATCCTCAGGCAGCTCACCATGAGTCATACATACATTAAATAACCTTACCAACTAGTCAATAATACAGTCACCCCCTTTTTTTTAATAAATTCCAGTGCAGTACCATCCAAACCTGCTGCCTTGCCGGCTTTCATCTTCCGCAAAGCTTTTACTACCTCTTCTCTGTCTACCAAATCATTTTCCCTAACCCTCTCACTTTGCACACCACCTCGACCAAAACACCCTATATCTGCCACTCTATCATCAAACACATTCAACAAACCTTCAAAATACTCACTCCATCTCCTTCTCACATCCCCACTACTTGTTATCACCTCCACATTTGCGCCCTTCACTGAAGTTCCCATTTGCTCCCTTGTCTTACGCACTTTATTTACCTCCTTCCAGAACATCTTTTTATTCTCCCTAAAATTTAATGATACTCTCTCACCCCAACTCTCATTTGCCCTCTTTTTCACCTCTTGCACCTTTCTCTTGACCTCCTGTCTCTTTCTTTTATACATCTCCCACTCAATTGCATTTTTTCCCTCTCTCTTCTCTTTCACTAATAATCTTACTTCTTCATCCCACCACTCACTACCCTTTCTAATCAACCCACCTCCCACTCTTCTCATGCCACAAGCATCTTTTGCGCAATCCATCACTGATTCCCTAAATACATCCCATTCCTCCCCCACTCCCCTTACTTCCATTGTTCTCACCATTTTATATATATATATATATATATATATATATATATATATATATATATATATATATATATATATACATATACATATCGCGTGGGCTATAGAGTTGTGCAGAGGAGGGTGGATGTGCTGGAAGTGAGATGTTTGAGGACAATATGTGGTGTGAGGTGGTTTGATCGAGTAAGTAATGAAAGGGTAAGAGAGATGTGTGGTAATAAAAAAGAGTGTGGTTGAGAGAACAGAAGAGGGTGTTTTGAAATGGTTTGGTCATATGGAGAGAATGAGTGAGGAAAGATTGACAAAGAGGATATATGTGTCAGAGGTGGAGGGAATGAGGAGAAGTGGGAGACCAAATTGTAGGTGGAAAGATGGAGTGAAAAAGATTCTGAGTGATTGGGGCCTGAACATGCAAGAGTGTGAAAGGCGTGCAAGGAATAGAGTGAATTGGAACGATGTGGTATACCAGGGTCGACTTGCTGTCAATGGATTGAACCAAGGCATGTGAAGTGGCCGGGGTAAACCATGGAAAGTTTTGTGTTGCCTGAATGTAGGAAGGGAGCTGTGGTTTCAGTGCATTATACATGACGGCTACAGACTGAGTGTGAACGAATGTGGCCTTTGTTGTCTTTTCCTAGCGCTACCTCGGGCACATGCAGGGGGAAGGGGTTGTCATTTCATGTGTGGCGGGGCGGTGACGGGATTGAATAAGGGCAGACAGTATGATTTATGTACATGTGCATATATGTATATGTCTGTGTGTGTGTATATATGTATACGTTGAGATGTATGGGTATGTAAATGTGCGTGTGTGGAGGTGTATGTATATACATTTGTATGTGGGTGGGTTGGGCCATTCTTTCATCTGTTTCCTTGCGCTACCTCGCTAACGCAGGAGACAGCGACAAAGTATAATAAAAGATAGATAATATAAGTATATGTATAGTACATGTATGGGCATTTGTGTGTATATATATATTTGTATATGAGGGGTTGGGCCATTTTTCGTCTGTTTCCTGGTGCTACCTCACTGATCACAGGAAACAATGATTTTTTTTTTTTTTTTTTTTTTTTTTTTTTTTGTCGCTGTCTCCCGCGTTTGCGAGGTAGCGCAAGGAGACAGACGAAAGAAATGGCCCAACCCACCCCCATACACATGTATATACACACGTCCCCACACGCAAATACGCATACCTACACAGCTTTCCATGGTTTACCCCAGACGCTTCACATGCCCTGATTCAATCCACTGACAGCACGTCAACCCCGGTATACCACATCGCTCCAATTCACTCTATTCCTTGCCCTCCTTTCACCCTCCTGCATGTTCAGGCCCCGATCACACAAAATCTTTTTCACTCCATCTTTCCACCTCCAATTTGGTCTCCCTGTTCTCCTCGTTCCCTCCACCTCCGACACATATATTTTCTTGGTCAATCTTTCCTCACTCATTCTCTCCATGTGCCTGAACCATTTCAAAACACCCTCTTCTGCTCTCTCAACCACGCTCTTTTTATTTCCACACACCTCTCTTACCCTTACGTTACTTACTCGATCAAACCACCTCACACCACACATTGTCCTCAAACATCTCATTTCCAGCACATCCATCCTCCTGTGCACAACTCTATCCATAGCCCACGCCTCGCAACCATACAACAATGTTGGAACCACTATTCCTTCAAACATACCCATTTTTGCTTTCTGAGATAATGTTCTCGACTTCCACACATTCTTCAAGGCTCCCAGAATTTTCGCCCCCTCCCCCACCCTATGATCCACTTCCGCTTCCATGGTTCCATCCGCTGCCAGATCCACTCCCAGATATCTAAAACACTTCACTTCCTCCAGTTTTTCTCCATTCAAACTCACCTCCCAATTGACTTGACCCTCAACCCTACTGTACCTAATAACCTTGCTCTTATTCACATTTACTCTTAACTTTCTTCTTTCACGCACTTTACCAAACTCAGTCACCAGCTTCTGCAGTTTCTCACATGAATCAGCCACCAGCGCTGTATCATCAGCGAACAACAACTGACTCACTTCCCAAGCTCTCTCATCCCCAACAGACTTCATACTTGCCCCTCTTTCCAAAACTCTTGCATTCACCTCCCTAACCACCCCATCCATAAACAAATTAAACAACCATGGAGACATCACACACCCCTGCCGCAAACCTACATTCACTGAGAACCAATCACTTTCCTCTCTTCCTACACGTACACATGCCTTACATCCTCGATAAAAACTTTTCACTGCTTCTAACAACTTGCCTCCCACACCGTATATTCTTAATACCTTCCACAGAGCATCTCTATCAACTCTATCATATGCCTTCTCCAGATCCATAAATGCTACATACAAATCCATTTGCTTTTCTAAGTATTTCTCACATACATTTTTCAAAGCAAACACCTGATCCACACATCCTCTACCACTTCTGAAACCACACTGCTCTTCCCCAATCTGATGCTCTGTACATGCCTTCACCCTCTCAATCAATATCCTCCCATATAATTTACCAGGAATACTCAACAAACTTATACCTCTGTAATTTGAGCACTCACTCTTATCCCCTTTGCCTTTGTACAATGGCACTATGCACGCATTCCGCCAATCCTCAGGCAGCTCACCATGAGTCATACATACATTAAATAACCTTACCAACCAGTCAACAATACAGTCACCCCCTTTTTTAATAAATTCCACTGCAATACCATCCAAACCTGCTGCCTTGCCGGCTTTCATCTTCCGCAAAGCTTTCACTACCTCTTCTCTGTTTACCAAATCATTTTCCCTAACCCTCTCACTTTGCACACCACCTCGACCAAAACACCCTATATCTGCCACTCTATCATCAAACACATTCAACAAACCTTCAAAATACTCACTCCATCTCCCTCTCACATCACCACTACTTGTTATCACCTCCCCATTTGCGCCCTTCACTGAAGTTCCCATTTGCTCCCTTGTCTTACGCACTTTATTTACCTCCTTCCAGAACATCTTTTTATTCTCCCTAAAATTTAATGATACTCTCTCACCCCAACTCTCATTTGCCCTTTTTTTCACCTCTTGCACCTTTCTCTTGACCTCCTGTCTCTTTCTTTTATACATCTCCCTCTCAATTTCATGATTATGTAAAAAAAATATATTTTTTTTGTTATACTTAATCACTGTTTCCCTGCATCAGCGAGGTAGCTCAAGGAAGTAGATGAAGAATGGCCCAACCCCTCATATACACATATATATACATAAATGCCCATACATGCTCATATACATACCTATACATTTCCATGTATACATATACATACATTGACATATACATATATACACATGTACATATTCATACTTTCTGCCTTCATCCATTCCTTTCTCCACTCCGTGACACAGGAAACAGCATCCCCCCCTCCCCTTCAATGAGGAAGTGTCAGGAAAAGACAAAAAGCCCACATTCTTTCAGACTCAGTCTCTATCTGTCATGTATAATGCACCCAAACCACAGCTCCCTTTCCTCATCCAAGCCCCACGGACCTTTCCATGGTTTACCCCAGACGCTTCACATGCCCTGGTTCAATCCACTGACAGCATGTCGACCTCAGTATACCACATCGTTCCAATGCACTCTTTTCCTTGCAAGCCTTTTACCCTCTTGTATTTTCAAGCTCCAATTGGTCAAAATTTTTTCACTCCATACTTCCACCTCTGATTTGGTCTCCCGCTTCTCTTTGTTCCCTCCACCTCTGACATATAAATCCTCTGTCAGTCTTTCCTCACTCATTCTCTCCATGTGTCCAAACCATTTCAATTCACCCTCTTCTGCTCTCTCAACCACACTTATTTTGTTTCTACACATCTCTCTCACCCTTTCATTACTTAATCAAACCACCTCTCATCACATATTATCATCAAACATCTCATTTCCAACACATCCACCCTCCTCCGTACAACCCTATCTACAGCCCATGCCTCGCATCCATATAACATTGTTGGAACCACTATTCCTTCAAACATACTCATTTTCGCTCCGAGATAATGTTCTCGCCTTCCACACATCCTTCAACACTCCCAGAAGCTTTTCCCCCTTCCCAACCTGTGACTCATTTCTGCTTCCATGGTTCCATTCACTGCTAAGTCCTTTCCCAGATATCAAAACACTTCACTCACTTCCTCCAGTTTTTCTTCATTCAAACTTACCTTCCAATTAACTTGTCCCTCAACCCTACTAAACCTAATAAACTTGCTCTTATTCACAATTAACTCTCAGCTTTCTCCTTTTGCACACTTTACCAAACTCAGTCACCAATTTCTGCAGTTTCTTACCCAAATCAGCCACCAGTGCTGTATTATAAGCGAACAACAACTGACTCACTTCCGAGGCCCAGAGCAGACTGCATACTTGTCCCTTTCTCCAAAACTCTTGCATTCACCTCCCTAACCACTGCATCCATAAACAAATTAAACAACCGTGGAGACATCACGCACCACTTCCGCAAACTGACATTCACTGGGAACCAATCACTTTCTTCTCTTCCTACTTGTACACATGTCTTATATCCTTGGTAAAAACTTTTCACTACTTCTAGCAACTTACCTCCCACACCATATACTTTTAATACCTTCCACAAAGCATCTCTATCAACTGTATCATATGCAGGAAAACAGACAAAAAAGGCCACATGCGTTCACACTATCTCAAGCTGTCATGTGTGATGCACCGAAAGCATAACTCCCTAACCGCACCCAGGCCTTACAGACTTTTCTATGGTTTACTCCAGATGTTTCACATGCCCTGGTTCAGTCCGTTGACAGCACATTGACCCTGTTATACCACAGCGTTCAAATAGCAAGTGTACATGAAATGCAGGTAAAACCACAAAGATACAGAAAATATGAAGTGTCAAGCAATTTCAAATCATTACATTGTCAGGGCAGGGTACATTTAGAAATGAACCTAAATATAACATATCAGCCACCACTGGGTAAGGCAGGCAGATAGATTAAGAAACAGTTTAAGGGATTAGGGCACAAGTCACTCATAAGTTAATTTCAGATTAATCTATATTCTGGGAAACATTTAAAAAGATTTTCACATGGTTATTTATAGAAACCAACGTTTTGATTCATATTAATTTCCCGTCACTCTTAATGTCTCTAACCCCATACTTTACCTGCCCTCCCGCTTCCTCTCCCCAAACTTCCCTGGTCCATTCTACCCTCTTCCTCTTAAATGTGGTTTCACATGCAGCCAGAACATCAAGGTTTCTTTCATCAAACATAGCACCTGTTTCTCCCTTTTTTCTTATCCTGGATACATCCTATCACATTAAGACATGCCAGCCAGAGCTGCTGAAAAGAAATCTTTCTTATGTCCTTGATTTTTGGAAAAGTGATAATACAAGGGGAAGGGGGGGTGGGGGAGAGAGAGAGAGAGAGAGAGAGAGAGAGAGAGAGAGAGAGAGAGAGAGAGAGAGAGAGAGAATGGATTTCTGTCCCCTTGCTCCAACCCTTATTAATTGCCTGATCTCACATGATGGAGATAATTGGGTAGAATTCTTACCTCCCCAATTTGATTTCCTGGCATTTCCAGTTGAGGTTCACCTCACCTGGTATATGCAAGCCAACTTTGCCTCTTTTCTGTCCTTTTGTTTTACTTCAGCATTTCTTAATTTCAAGCTGTAACAGGCCTGTGCACATTTACTAGTATTCATTGAATGATTGTAGGTGTAGGGTTGCTTGTCATCACTTCATTTCCACATAACTTTACTTGTGTACCACATCGCTTCTGTGCCATGATGTCATGTGCCTGGATAGAGTCCTGTATAGTAACTGACCAGTGAATTACCATCAGCTGCTCTCATGTTTTTCGTAACATACAAAGGGAGTTAATCCTTATGGATTCATTTCATTATGGGGAATCAAAACATTGATTTGACCTTACACTGAGCAAGAGCTGTCTCAGATGCTGAAAAGACTCAGATTAAGGAAGAGAGATGGTTTGCATCTTTCTAGACCATTTTTTTATACAAAGAGAATGTGTTGATTGAGAGTGAATTTTTTAATTTAAAAAATGACAGATCTATGTTACTTCAATAAAATTTGATGTAGGATTGTCTGTTAGAAATGCCGTGTTATACAACTTTTGAAAGTATTATAATGCATTGTCACTGCAAAAGAATCTGTTGTACATTAGTCAGGACGTTAGATCCTCGTATCATCGTCTGGTTGTTAGATTTCAAGAATGATTATTCAGATATGTAGTGGTTTTCTCATATATGTGGATATTATATTATGATCTGGTTGCATTAGTTTAGGAAATAATTGACCAGATAGATTCAAACCATTTTCTGAGTAATATACTGTAATATATTAAGGTTTTCTTATCACCTTTGAAAACTTACAGCAAGATGTGGGCCCCTATACACATGCGTAAGATATTTGTAGGAGGCATTGATTACACTACGACAGATGAAAGTTTAAAGGAACATTTCTCGCAGTGGGGAGAGGTAGTTGATGCTGTCGTTATGAAGGACCAAGCTAATAATCGGTAAGCATTGGTTAACTATCTGCTGTACCTTTTTACATTGTTTCTGTTTTCATTTACTTCATGATTATTTTCAGATATCTTCCTCTTTTGTATCCCTATCACTTTCCTCCACATTTTTGTTTACTTTTCTCAGTTTTCTTTATTGTGTCCTTTCTTGGTTTATATAAAGAAAGTTAAATGTTATGTTATGAGTAGAATTATTATCTTTTTGAGAGGAGGGAGACTGAAGTAGTTGATTGTGCAGTGTCATATAGATTCAAATAAACTTATTGTGGTGTAGTTGATTGTGCAGTGTCATATAGATTCAAATAAACTTATTGTGGTGAACTGCAAGGTTGGGATGGGTAATTTTATTTTTTGAAGAGATGAGGGAACTTAAATACTACGCTGCACATTGGAAGAAAAAATAAAGGGAAGAGTGGTATACTTACCAATCTTCAAATCCCTTCAACAGTATTTTGCCCAAGACAGGACTAGTGTGTTGGGATCACTGCATATCTTGCTTGATTTAAATGCCCTTACTTCTTTCACTTTGTACATGCCTTTTGTAATCACAATTTCTTGGTTGATCAGGTACTTTTTCAAACTTTCCATCAGGTTTTCATTTTGAGTTTCCATGCTTATCCTGATAGAACATTTAAGAGTCTCTTTATTGTTTTTGTAAGGTGCTCATATATTTTTGTTTGGTGTCTTTTTACTGCCTATCTAGGAATACTTGCAAACTTAATCACTCTAACCACATGTAAGGTTTGTTATTCATGTAAATTAATTTGTTTTTTGTTCCTTTATTTGCTGCCATGCATAGATAACCTTTTATGCTATAAAAAGTTGGTCTTGTCTGTACCCAGTCAGGACATGTCAAGGAAGTTACCACATGCCTAATGATTAACCCCATCCCCAATACATGGTTGCCAATACTTCATCCATTTCCTTGACAGGATAGAAATTGCTGGCTGTTGGGTTGATATATTGTCTGGTAAGCAGGAAGGTTGTCCTGGCAATATGGGAAGTAGGAAGCAGAAAATTGCAGAGATGAGTGGTTACATCAGTGACATGCCAAGGAAGTTGCCAGAAGCATGATGACTAACTCTCCCACACAGTTGCCAATTGTAGGGTCTCAGTATAGTATGGTTTGATATGACAATTTTGATATGTCATGGGTACCTCAATCGCTCTCATTTTTTTTTTTATAAAGCAAGCTGTCATGATGTAACATGAACTAACTGGCTGCGTGCCATGGGGTGCCAATGCTGCGCGTACCATACTACCCACCATGTCAATTCTCTGCTCTCATTCAGAGCGTAAGGATGCAGTGTTTGCCACTCTTATATTAATACACTTCTGCCCACTTCAGCCAGTCAATGCTATGCCTAAGCATCTAGCAAACTACTAAAAGTGAGTCTGTTTAAGATACTGAATGAACTGGAGTGTGGGTCTAGCACTTCAGCAATTGCTCGCCTTTATGGCTTTAATGAGAGTTGCATCTACACATTAAAGAGGAGAAGCAGATCTTTCAAGAAAGCTTTTTTTATCCTTCTTTTCTGAAGCTGACATGTGAAAATGGAAAATTCTCTTCCAGTTTAGCCCACATCATCCACAAATCAGTGTTTTCCTTACCCTAAAAATTTGGGAATTTCATGATTAATGGATATTTTTATTCTTGAGTAAAGAAAACAATGTATAGGAGTAAGTTGAGCTCATACCCAGAGTTTTAATTACAAGAATGAATATTACATAATCATCCAGCACATTCTGCCACATAACTGTGCTTAGCAGCACCAGAAATATGTTTGCCACAAAGTGAATATTACTTTTTATTTGTCTTGGTGAATTTAACATAGAATCAGTTGCTATGTTTTCTTACTTATTGCACACTTTGAGTTTTTTATTATTCTTATTATTATTATTATGTGCATAGAATAGATTGTAACACTTTTGGGAAATATAATATGTTACATGTGGATAGCATTATCTGAAGAGGGTCATGTTCAGCCTAATTATTGTGCACTCCAGTTTTAACAACATATATCAGTTTGGTGAAGAAAAATTAAAAAGTATATTATAATTGAATATTATCCATTCTTACAGCAATAGCACATGGTAAATAATAAATAAAGATTTGTGCAGTTGCTATAAAATGAAAAGAAGATTGTTTTTAATCATATAATCAATGTATCTCTTCCTTATCATCCACTCTCTTTTAACTTACTTCTAAAATGGAAATAACTGGCTAGAGCACCACTATATATGAATACAGGTTCACAACATGCCATGCAGAAACATGTCACCACCATCTCACTTGTCACCATTCACCTCACACAGCTCCTGATTACTAGCACAAGCTATTTCTAATTCACATACAGAAATACATGGCATTGATATTATTCAGTAGGTTATTGACTAATTGATATACTAAAAAGGATTTACAGGGTACATTCATAGGAAAATACCACTATAGAAATATGGATGGTGCAGCTGTGAACAGTTTAGAATGTGTTCAGATCAGGGAGGAGAGTGGTTGGTCATTTCTTATTTGAAAATGTACATCATACTGGTGAATGATATGGTAATAAGTATTCTATATATGAATACTTTTTTTTTACCAATTATCTTCAATATGTTCTTACCCAGTGGATGAACAAATGGTTATCTACATGGTCAGAAAAAAATATGAGAAAAACATAACTTGCATCTGGAGTCATATAACTTGTTTTGAAAATTTTCATCATTTACTTGCTGAATGTTTAGGTAAATTATAATCTGTGTATATATAGTGATGGATGATTACAATGCAAAGGTGAGTAATGTGGCAGTTGAGGGTATAATTGGTGTACTTAGGGTGTTCAGTGTTGTAAATGGAAATGGTGAAGAGCTTTTAGATTTGTGTGCTGAAAAAGGACTGGTGATTGGGAATACCTTGTTTAAGAAGAGAGATATGCATAAGTATACGCATGTGAGTAGGAGAGATGGCCAGAGAGCGTTATTGGATTACGTGTTAATTGATAGGCACATGAAAGAGAGACTTTTGGATGTTAATGTTTTGA
Organism: Panulirus ornatus; assembly: GCF_036320965.1. Taxonomy (NCBI): domain Eukaryota; kingdom Metazoa; phylum Arthropoda; class Malacostraca; order Decapoda; family Palinuridae; genus Panulirus; species Panulirus ornatus. Next base: position 1,092,261 of record NC_092244.1, on the reverse strand, counting down.
GAGGGGCAACTGGAGGGATGTCTGATCATTATCTAGTGGAGGCGAAGGTGAAGATTTGTAGAGGTTTTCTGAAAAGAAGAGAGAATGTTGGGGTGAAGAGAGTGGTGAGAGTAAGTGAGCCTGGAAAGGAGATTTGTGTGAGGAAGTACCAGGAGAGATTGAGTGTGGAATGGAAAAAGGTGAGAGCAAATGACGTAAGGGGAGTGGGGGAGGGATGGGATGTATTTAGGGAAGCAGTGATGGCTCGGAGAAAAGATGCTTGTGGCATGAGACAGGTGAGAAATGGGCAGATTAGAAAGGGTAGGGATGAAGAAGTAAGATTGTTAGTGAAAGAGAAGAGAGAAGCATTTGGACGATTTTTGCAGGGAAGTAATGCGAATGACTGGGAGATGTATAAAGAAAGAGGCATGAGGTCAAGATAAAGGTGCAAGAGGTGAAAAAGAGGGCAAATGAGAGTTGGAGTGAGAGAGTATCATTAAGTTTTAGGGAGAATAAAAAGATGTTTTGGAAGGAGGTAAATAAAGTGCGTAAGACAAGAGAACAAATGGGAACATCGGTGAAGGGGGCTAATGGGGAGGTAATAACAATTAGTGGTGAAGTGAGAGGGAGATGGAGTGAGTATTTTGGAGGTTTGTTGAATGTGTTTGATGATAGACTGGCAGATATAGGGTATTTTGGTTAAGGTGGTGTGCAAAGTGAGAGGGTCAGGGAGAATGATTTGGTAAACAGAGAATAGGTAGTCAGCCCATAGGCCCATTAAAGCAACTCTGAAATAATGGCCTCTGTTAACAGAGAGATTTGGGCTAGACACAGTTTCCCTTACCATCTGGCTAACATCTGACAGCTGATGGCCATAATTGTATACATGCTTTTAAAGTTGTTCAGATACCAAACACAGTGGTAAAAAGTTATAGAAATATATTTACAATAGCAAAAATAAGCATTGGCTCTCTCTGAACATTAAAAATACAATTTACTCATAATACATTGAGCTCTCTGTGCCTTACTTTCCTTAACAAATCTGTGGCAAATATACTGGCCTCAATTTTTTAATATAAGTATTTGAAATAACTGAGATGTGCACAGATTAACATTATAGATGTACCCAACAGTGCAGTATTACATCTTTTCTCTAGGCCATTTCTAGAGAGAAAGGGAGCAGGCTCTCTACAGCTGATAAACAAATCATCATTTTTTTTCATTTTTGAATACAGTTACTTCTTATTATATTTTGTTGCATCTGTTTTGTCCTTCCATAATTTGTGATAATAGTAAAAATTTTTACTCTTGATTTACTTACACTCTAATAAACAAAATTTCATATTATAATACATGATAATAAGATTCTTCAAAAGAATGTAGTGCACCCTGGATAATGTAACTTAAAAACTGAACACATCATTCCTTAAAGGAAACTGAATAAGATATAATGGATAAATGAAACAATTATTAGGAAATAAGGGAGATAACTGTAACGGTATATACACATATCTACTTGCTTGCCTTCATCCATTCCCAGTACCACCCTGCCCCACAGGAAATGGCATCACCATCCCCTGGGCCAGTGAGGTAGCGCCAGGAAAACAGTAAAGAAATGACCACATTCATTCACACTCAGTCTCTAGCTGTCAGGTGTAATGCATTGAAACCACAGCTCCCTTTCCACATCCAGGCTCCATTGACCTTTTTTATCTATAAATAATTTCAAGAAAGTTCCCATAATTAGTATACTTCCCACCTGGGATGAGAGCTATGATCAGGGGTTTGTGGGGGGTGCGAGCCTTTTATGGCAGACCTCTGACCCCTGGCACTGACCAGACTCCATGCTGTGGCCAACAGCTGATTTTACTATGTATGATTGCTTTACCTTGTATAGCAGCTCTGTAAATAATCTCAGTCCTTATTTCCAAGCTGTTAGCTTCCTGATTCATGACTAACTGCTACACACTAAAACTTCTTAAATGGTGTATAGGGTTGGGCAGATGTGACAACACTAGGTGCCCTCTCTTTGGTTTTTATTTTCTTTCAGTACATTGTGTCCAAGGAACACAGCCCATGTGTTTGAAAGAGGGATGGCCAGGATAGGCTTGGAGCTCGCATACACCACATACATAGGGAAGCTCCTCTTCTCCCAGGCTTTTATATATATGGATACAGTGACCTCTCAGTTTATGCTTAATTGATTTACACCATTTTTAAAATAGCACACACAGTCTATATACACCTTTTTTAATTTACATAGGCTTTAATTAGGCATTGCCATCACTTTGCGAGAAACAAACAAATGCATGCAGTGGATACAGTCTCTAGTCATGGAGAGCAACAGTATTTTGTGTTGCAGTATACTGCATATTGCATGTGTTTTGTCCCTTTGCAGGTAGTAGTTGGTAGGCAGCCAACGACCAGGGAGGTATATTACCAGTGCTACCCGCCTGGGTATCGGGAGGGTTAGTGACGGCTGCGAAGTGGGCCAGCACTTCAGTGGTTGTCAAGTTGCACTCCTCTGACCCAGGTAGCTGTCTTTACTTTCTGCCTCACCCACACATGGACTACTGGCATTCTGTCCACAAGCATACAGTCTTTCCTTGTCATACATAACATTTGGCTGCACTCTTACTCACACAGCTTATTCTTCATAACTCTAGATTTTCTGGCGGTGAGCACTATATGCTATCCCAGCTTTTTGGCAAAATGGTAGGAGCAATAGATAGAAGTAGTAGGTAGGAATATTTAGGCAGGAGCATTAGGTAGAAACATGAGGTAGAAGTAGTCGGTCGGAACATTAAGTAGGAGCCTCTGCAAACACTGCACTAGAGTTGCCCTCTTCCAGTGGCCTGTTAAGCATGAGGTACTAAAGGCTAAGAAGTGGCACTGGAGTCCACTAGTTATGGAGCCTCTTGCTGTGGCCACCCCCTTCAGGGAGTTCCATTTGGGAACAGTCATCAGAGATATAGGTAGATTGATAGATAGATTTGTCCCTTGCACCATGCAACCAAGGCATCTTTTAAGTTCTCCAGGTACCTGTGGTGCTAAGAAGTATGAGGTCATCAGTAAAGTTATAAAAATGGATGTGCTCAAACATTATGAGAGAGGTGAACTGATTACTGATGTTATGTTTGCCCTTGGACTTAGTTAATTTACTTTACACACTATTCATGATAGTGCAGAGGTGATCAGGGAAAGTGCCAAGAATTGAAGACTAATCAGTGTATCTTAGACCTCGTATTCCCTAAATTCGATTATGAAAAGAATGGAATGAATATCCTGGCATTTGTATACTATAATTTTTCACTTATGCTATATTTGATACTGTCTTATTAATAATGAAACCCCCTTGATCTCTATTACTTACATTATTTGACTTATGCGACCATTTTCAAGAATGTAACTATTGCATAAATTGAGAGGTCCATGTATATATACATGTATGCATATTTATTTTTTATACTTGATTGCCGTTTCTTGCGACAGCAAGGTAACGCCAGGAAACAGACCCATCCATTCATGTACACACATATATATCAACATAAACACATTTACACATGCATACACAGCCATATACACATGTACATATTCATACTTGCTTGCCCTCATCCATTTCCAGTGCCACCCCACCCCTGCATTAGAAAAGGCCACATTATTTTACACTCAGTCTCTTGCTGTTATATGTAATGCACCAAGACCAGAACTCTCTATCCACATCCAGGCCCCACAGACCTTTCCAAGGTTTACCGTAGAAGTTCCACATGCCCTGGTTCCATTCATTGACAGCACGTTGACCCCGGTATACCACATTGTTCCAATTCACTCTATTCCTTGCCTGCCTCTCACCCTCCTTCATGTTAAGGACCTGATTGCTCAAAATCTTTTTTCACTCCATCCTTTCACCTCCAGTTTGGTCTCCTGCTTCTTTTTCCCTACACCTCTGACACATATATCCTCTTTGTCAAACATTCCTCTTTCATTCTCTCCATATGTCCAAACCATTTCAATATGCTGTCTTCTGCTTTCTCAACCACACTTTTTTTTATTACCACACATCTCTTACCCTTTCATTACTTACTCAATCAAACCACCTGAAACCACATGTTGTCCTTAAGCATTTGCTTTCCAGCACATGCACCCTCCTCCGTACACCCCAATGTAGCCCATGCCTTGCAACCATATCATATTGTTGGACTTGCTATTCCCACAAACATACCCATTTTTGCACTCCATGATATCGTACTCTCCTTCCACACATTCTTCATCGCTCTCAGAACCTTTGTTTCTTATCAACCAATCAACAACACAGTCACTCCCTTTTTTCCTTTTTTGATAAATTCCTCTGCAATACCATCCAAACCCACTGCCCTGCTGGATTTCATCTTCTGCAAGGCTTTTCTTTCTTCACCAAACCACTCTCCCAGACTCTCTCACTTCACACACCACCCCAACCTAAACGCCCTACATCTGCCACTCTGTCATCAAACACATACGGCAAACCTTCAAAATACTCGCTCCACCTCCTCCTCACTTCATCACTACCTTATATTTGATTGCTGTTTCCTGCATCAGCGAGGTAGTATCAGGAAACAGACGAAGAAAAACTCTTTCATTCATATGCACATGTATATACATTTGCATATGAATATCAACATACACATACATATATACACATGTACATATTCATACTTACTCGCTGTCATACATTCTTAGCACCATCCCGACCCAGAGGAAACAGCATCGCCACCCCATATCAGGAAGGTAACACCAGGAAACAGACAAAAGAAAAGGCCACATTCGCTCAAACTCATTCTCTGGCTGTCATATGTTATGCACCAAAACCACAGCTCACTATCCATGCCCAGACCCCACAGACCTTTCTATGGTTTGTCCCTAAATACATCCCATGCCTCACCCACTCCCCTCATGTCATTTGCTCTCACCTTTTGCCATTCTACTTTCAATCTCTCCTCGTACTTCCTCACACAAGTCTCCTTTCCAAGCTCACTTATTTTCACCACTTTCTTCTCCCAACATTCTTTTTTTTTTGAAAACCTCTACAAATCTTCACCTTCACCTCCACAAGATAATGGTTAAACATCACTCCAGCTACCTCTCTCTGCACATTAACATCCAAAAGCCTCTCTTTTGCACACCTATCAATTAAAACATCATCCAGTAATGCCCTTTGACCATCTCCTCTACTCACATATGTATACTTGTGTATATCTATCTTTTTAAACCAGGTATTCACAATCACCAGTCTTTTTTCTGCACACAAATCCATAAGCCCTTCACCATTTCCATTCACAATGCAGAATACCCCATATATACTAATTATACCCTAAAGTGCCACTTTACTCACCTTTACATTTAAATCACCCATCACTAGCACCCGGTCTCATGCCCCAAAGCTGCTGACGCACTTCCTCAGTTGCTCCCAAAACACTTACATCTCATGTCATGATCTTTATTCTCATGATCAAGTGCATAAGCACCAATTATGACCCATCTTTCTCCATCCACTTTCAGTTTTACCCACATCATTCTGGAATTTACTTTCTTACACTTTATCATGTACTCCCACACCTCCTGCTTAAGGAGTAGTGCTACTCCTTCTTTAGCTCTTGTCCTCTAACCAATTCCTGACTTTACTCCTGAAACACTCCCAAAATACTAACACACTCACTCAGCTGCTCACAAAACACTTGCCTTTCATGATATTTCTTCTCATGCCCAGGTGCATATGCACCAATAATCACCCATCTCTCTCCATCCACTTTCAGTTTTACCCATATCAATCTAGAGTTTACTTTCTTACACTCTATCACATACTCCCACCACTTCTGTTTCAGGAGTAGTGCTACTCCTTCCCTTGCTCATGTCCTCTCACCAACCCCTGACCTTACTCCCAAAACACTCCCAAATCACTCTTCCCCTTTACCCTTGAACTTCGTTTCACTCAGAGCCAGAATATCCAGGTTTCTTTCCTCAAACATACTACCTATCCCTCCTTTCTTCTCATGTTGGTTACATTCACACACATTCAGACACCCCAATCAGACCCTTCAAGGAGGATGAGCATTCCCTGCTTGACTCCTTCTGGTTCCCTCAACGTATACATATATAGACTCACACAGACATATACATATTGACACGTGTATAATTCATACTGTCTGCCCTTATTCATTTCCGTCGCAACCCCGCCACACATGAAATGACAACCCACTCCCCCTGCATGTGCGCGAGATAGCACTAGGAAAAGACAACAAAGGCCACATTCGTTCACATTAAGTCTCTAGCTGTCATGTATAATGCACCGAAACCACAGCTCCCTTTCCACAATCAGGTCCCACAAAACTTTCCATGGTTTACCCCAGACACTTCACATGCCCTGGTTCAATCCATTGGCAGTATGTTGACCCCGGTATACCACATCATTCCAATTCACTCTATTCCTTGCATGCCTTTCACAATCCAGCATGTTCAGGTCCCGATCACTCAAAATCTTTTTCACTCCATCTTTCCACCTCCAATTTGGTCTCCCACTTCTCCTCGTTCCCTCCACTTCTGACACATATATCCTCTTTGTCAGTCTTTCCTCACTCATTCTCTCCATGTGACCAAACTATTTCAAAACACCCTCTTCTGCTCTCTCAACCACACTCTTTTTGTTACCACACATCTCTCTTATCCTTTCATTACTTACACGATCAAACCACCTTACACTACATATTGTCCTCATACATCTCATTTCCAGCACATCCACCCTCCTCTGCACAACTCTATCTATAGCCCATATCTCATAACCATATATCATTGTTAGAACCACTATTCCTTCAAACATACCCATTTTTGCTTTCCAAGATAACGTTCTCAACTTCCACAAATTTTTCAACGCTCCCTGAACTTTCGTCCCCTCCCCACCCTATGATTCACTTCCGCTTCCATGGTTCCATCCACTGCCAAATTCACTCCCAGATATCTAAAACACTTCACTTCCTCCAGTTTTTCTCCATTCAAACTTACCTCCCAATTGACTTGTCCCTCAACCCTACTGTACCTAATAACCTTACTCTTATTCACATTTACTCTCAGCTTTCTTCTTTCACACACTTTACCGAACTCAGTCACCAGCTTCTGCAGCTTCTCACCTGAATCAGCAACCAGCGCTGTATCATCAGCGAACAACAACTGACTCACTTCCCAAGCTCTGTCATCCGTAACAGACTGCATACTTGCCCCTCTTTCGAAAACTCTTGCATTCACCTCCCTAACAACCCCATCCATAAAGAAATTAAACAACCATGGAGACATCACACACCCCTGTGGCAAGCCAACATTCACTGAGAACCAACAACTTTCTTCTCTTCCTACACATACACGTGCCTTACATCCTCGATAAAAACTTTTCGCTGCTTCTAACAACTTACCTCCCACTCCATATATTCTTAATACCTTTCACAGAGTATCTCTACCAACTCGATCATATGCCTTCTCCAGATCCATAAATGCTACATACAAATCCATTTGCTTTTCTAAGTATTTCTCACATACATTCTTCAAAGCAAACACCTGATCCACACATCCTCTACCATTTCTGAAACCTCACTGCTCTTCCCCATTCTGATGCTCTGTACATGCCTTCACCCTCTCAATCGATACCCTCCCATATAATATCCCTGGAATACTCAACAAATTTTTTTTTTTTTTTTTTATACTTTGTCGCTGTCTCCCGCGTTTGCGAGGTAGCGCAAGGAAACAGACGAAAGAAATGCCCCCCCCCCATACACATGTATATACATACGTCCACACACGCAAATATACATACCTACACAGCTTTCCATGGTTTACCCCAGACGCTTCACATGCCTTGATTCAATCCACTGACAGCATGTCAACCCCGGTATACCACATCGCTCCAATTCACTCTATTCCTTGCCCTCCTTTCACCCTCCTGCATGTTCAGGCCCCGATCACACAAAATCTTTTTCACTCCATCTTTCCACCTCCAATTTGGTCTCCCTCTTCTCCTTGTTCCCTCCACCTCCGACACATATATCCTCTTGGTCAATCTTTCCTCACTCATCCTCTCCATGTGCCCAAACCACTTCAAAACACCCTCTTCTGCTCTCTCAACCACGCTCTTTTTATTTCCACACATCTCTCTCACCCTTACGTTACTCACTCGATCAAACCACCTCACACCACACATTGTCCTCAAACATCTCATTTCCAGCACATCCATCCTCCTGCGCACAACTCTATCCATAGCCCACGCCTCGCAACCATACAACATTGTTGGAACCACTATTCCTTCAAACATACCCATTTTTGCTTTCCGAGATAATGTTCTTGACTTCCACACATTCTTCAAGGCCCCCAGGATTTTCGCCCCCTCCCCCACCCTATGATCCACTTCCGCTTCCATGGTTCCATCCGCTGCCAGATCCACTCCCAGATATCTAAAACACTTCACTTCCTCCAGTTTTTCTCCATTCAAACTCACCTCCCAATTGACTTGACCCTCAACCCTACTGTACCTAATAACCTTGCTCTTATTCACATTTACTCTTAACTTTCTTCTTCCACACACTTTTCCAAACTCAGTCACCAGCTTCTGCAGTTTCTCACATGAATCAGCCACCAGCACTGTATCATCAGCGAACAACAACTGACTCACTTCCCAAGCTCTCTCATCCCCAACAGACTTCATACTTGCCCCTCTTTCCAAAACTCTTGCATTCACCTCCCTAACAACCCCATCCATAAACAAATTAAACAACCATGGAGACATCACACACCCCTGCCGCAAACCTACATTCACTCAACAAACTTATACCTCTGTAATTTAAGCACTCACTTTTATCCCCTTTGCCTTTGTACAATGGCACTATGCAAGCATTCCGCCAATCCTCAGGCACCTAACCATGAGTCGTACATACATTAAATAATCTTACCAACCAGTCAATAATACAGTCACCCCCTTTTTTAATAGATTCCACTGCAATACCATCCAAACAACTGACTCACAATTTCGTATGATTTATGAGCATATAAATAAGTTGGAAAGCTGCCAGTTCATAGCGAGCAATAGTGACAAGCTGAATAATAATTGCTATTTACGCTGTATCACCTAACTATCATAATTCCAGATACTGATCATTTACAAATAGCTTATCATGCACTGATACCAACAGAAAGAATATGTACTTGAAGTTTTGTGCATAAAAGAAATCTTTAAACAAGGCAAAAACTCATTATCAGATGCATCATATCAATAAAGGAACGTTTTTCATAGGTATTCGCCATTTCCTGCATTAGTGAGGCAGTGTGAAGAACAGAGGCTGAGCTTAAGAGGGAAAAACCTCACTTGGCCCCATTCTCCATTCCTTCTTTTGGAAAAGTCAAAACTGGAGGGAAGGATTTCCATCCCACAGCTCCCTCCCCTTTTAGTCACGTTTTGCGATGTACATGGAATATGTGGGAAGTATTCTTACATGCAAGGAATTAGTGAATATCATAATATTCATATCCAACATTTCTGATATGAATTTTCGTTTTACTATACAAACCTCCAAACCTCTAATCATGGGAAGCATTTTTCTGCTTCATACTTACAGTATACGATAATTTGATGAACATAAAGTATACAGGTAAATAACATTCCCTGCATGAAGAAGTGATGAGTTTAAGAAAATCAAATGACAACCCTCTATTCAGACAAGACCAGATTGTTCATGTCATATATCCAGCATTCAACATCAACTGAATTCACCTGTCCACTTGGACAAATGTGTGAAAGGAGAAAGTTGAGAGTAAATGTGAATAAAAGTAAAGTTATTAGTTTCAGTAGGGTTGAGGGACAAGTTAATTGGGATGTAAGTTTGAATGGAGAAAAATTGGAGGAAGTGAAATGTTTTAGATATTTGGGAGTGGACTTAGCAGCGAATGGAACCAAGCAAGCGGAAGTGAGTCACAGGATGGGGGAGGGGGCAAAGGTTCTAGGAGCGATGAGGAATGTGTGGAAGGAGAGAACGTTGTCTCAGAAAGCAAAAATGGGTATGTCTGTAGGAATAGTGGTTTCAACAATGTTATATGGTTGCAAGGCATGGGCTATAGATAGGGTTGTACAGAGGAGCGGGGATGTGTTGGAATTGAAATGTTTGAGGACAATATGTTTTGTGAGGTGGTTTGATTAAGTAATGAAAGGGTAGGAGAGATGTGTGGTGGTAGAAAGAGTGTGGTTGAGAGAGCGGAAGAGGGTGTGTTGAAATGGTTTGGACATATGGAGAGAATGAGTGAGGAAAGATTGACAAAGAGGATATATGTGTCAGAGTTGGAGGGGAGAAGGAGAAGCAGGAGACCAGATTTGAGAAGGATGGAAAGAAAAGGATTTTGAGCGATCGGGGCCTAAACATATGGGAGGGCGAGAGGTGTGAAAGGAATGATGTGATATACCAGGGTTGACATGCTGTCGGTGGACTGAACCAGGGCATGTGAAATGTGGATAGAGAGCTGTAGTTTTGGTGCATTATACATGACAGCTAGAGACTTAATATGAACGAATGTGGCCTTTTTTGTTTGTTTCCCTGGTGGTACTTGGCTGAAGCAGAGGGTAGTGATGCTGTCTCCTCTGGGGCGGGGTAGCATCAGGAGTGGATGAAGACAAGCAAGTATGAATATGTGCATGTGTATATATGTATATGTCTGTATATGTGTATATGTTGATATGTAAATTTATATGCGTGTATATGTTGATATGTGAATTAATATGCATGTATATAAATGTGTATGGGCATTTATGTTTATATATATGTGTATGAGTGGATGGGCCATTCTTCATCTGTTTTCTAGTGCTACCTCTCTAACATGGGAAACAACAATTAAGTATAATAAAAGCTATAATAATTTTGTATGTATGTATGTATATATTTCATACTTGATCACCATTTTTCACATTAGTGAGGTAGCACCAGGAAGATAAAAAAATGCCTCATCTGCTCTCATCCATTCTTTAGCTTTTGTGTATAATGCCGTGAAACCAAAACCTCCTATCCATAACCAGGCCCCACAGATCTTTCCAGTGCTTCACATATTTCCTGGTTCAGTCTAATGACAGCACATCGACCCCTTTATACCACTTTGTTCTGATTCACCGTATCACATGCATACCTTTTGCCCTCCAGCATGTTTTGGCCCCAATTGCTCAAGTCTTTTTTATACCATCCTTCTATCTCCAATTTTGTCTCCTTGTTTTTCCTGTTCCCTCCACTTACACATATATTCTCTTCGTCAACCTTTCCTTGCTCACTCTCTCTCTGTATCCAAACAATTTCAGCACACCTTCTTCAGCTCTCTCAACCACATTCTTTTATTACTACACCTCACTCTTCCCCTGTCATAACTTACTTGATCAGACCACCTCACTCACCCACCCTTCTTTGCACAGTTGTATCTATATGCCTATCATCCATATAATGATGTAGGGAACATTTTACCTTCAGACATATCCATTCATTTTGCCCTCCCAGATAACAGTCTTTCTTTCCATACATTCTTCATTTCTCCCAGAACCTTTGACTCAATTATGCTTCCATGATTCCATTCACTGACACATCCACCCCCATGAATCTGAAACACTTGACTTCCTCCACTTTCTCTCTGTTCAAACTCACACCTTAACCAACTTGTCCATCAACTCTGCTAAACCTAAAAATCTTGCTTTTAATGATATTTACACTTGACTTTCTCCTTTCACACACCCTTCCAAACTCAGTCACCTATTCTGCAGTTTCACACTCAAATCTGCCGCTAGTGCTCTATCATCAGCAAACAACAACTGACGCACTTCCCAGGCCCTTTCATTCCCCATAGACTGCATCCTCTCCCCTTTCTCCAACACTCACATTTACCTCCCTCACCATCCCATCCATAAACAAATTAAACAGCCTTGGTGACATTGCGCACCCCTGCCACAGACTAACCAACCAAGTACTTATGACGAGATTTAGCCTATGCGATAGGAAGGATAGTGCAAAGTGCTAACACATGTCTTGCTTGACATATGAGACTATTCTTTTCAGTTGCCCCTTGCTTTACTTGTTATTGTTATAGGAGGTGCCAGTCACTGATGAAAGTCCATATGAAGGCTGGGTCTTTATTGAAATATAAAGAGGTTGATGAATGAGTAAAAGAAGAGACACAAAAGAATTTAAGGATTTTGGTGAAAGTGAAAAATCTCTCTTTTAAAAAGTGCCTGGTCGTAGTTATTGGGAAAGACAGGAGAGGGTAGAGAGTTCCAACACTTTGAGATGCAGGGAAAGAAGTACCCTTAAGTTGCCAATTGCTGTGCAGTAATGATGGGATGCAGGAGCTTCCCAAGTGTTGTGTGGCTTAGCAAGTGCAGAGGGCACACAAGCAGCCAGCTCTTGGGGGCAAAAATCAAAGTAATATCTATGGAAGAGGTACAGTGAACCAACATTGCGGCATAGTGCAAGTGGGTCAGGTTTTAAACTTACCCAGGGAAAGTTGATAAGAGTGACTGCTTACAACTCAGCTTTCTCAAGTTAGGATGCAGGACTGGAACCACCTCAGACATGAAAGCAGTACTACATACAAGGATGGATCATTTTGTGTGCATAGACAGTACAAGTGTTCGGAAGAAAAGAAATATTGACCTCTAACCAGAACTCCCTTTGTTGACTTGGTTCATCTAGGACTGATTTCAAATATATGGCAAGTTTTCATTTAAATGTTTCTGTAGTAGTTCCATGCATGCTTCTTATTTCTCCTGACAGTCGTTGAATAATCTAGTTTGCTGGCTGGGTTGTCTAATATTCCTGACTATGATGCATTCACAGGCCAGCCAAGGTTGAGCACATAGGTTTGAACTCTGGTTGCATCAGTCAGTCCAGAGACTTGGAAAGGAGACTTGTGTGAGGAGGTACCAGGAGAGATTGAATGTGGGATGGCGAAAGGTGAGAGCAAATGATGTGAAGGGAGTGGGTGAGGAATGGGATATATTTAGGGAAGCACTGATGGCATGTGGAAAAGGTGCTGGTGGCATGAGAAAGGTAGGAGGTGGGCAGATTAGAAAGGGTAGTGAGTGGTGGGATGAAGAAGTAAAGTTGTTAGGTAAAGAGAAAGGTGAGGTGTTTGGACGATACTTACAAGGAAGGAGTGCAAATGACCAGGAGATGTATAACAGAAAGTGGCAAGAGGTCAAGAGGAAGGTGCAATGGTTAAAAAAGGGGCAAATGAGAGCTGGATGGAGAGTATCATTAAACTTCAGGGAGAATAAGATGTTTTGAAAGAAGGTAGATAACATGCGTAAGACAAGAGTACAGATGGGAACATCGATGACGGGGGCAGATGGGGAGGTGATAACAGGTAGTGATGAAGTGAGGAGATGGAGTGAATATTTTGAAGGTTTGGTGAATGTGTTTTATGATAGAGTGGCATATGTAGAGTGTTTTTTTTTCGGGGGGTGTCTGAAGTCAGAGGGTCAGGGAGAATAGTTTGGTAAAGAGAGAAGAGGTGGTGAAAGCCTTGCGGAAGATGAAATCCGGGAAGACAGTGGGTTTGGATGGTATTGCAGGGGAATTTATTAAAAAAGGGGTGACTGTGTTGTTGATTGGTTGGTAAGGATATTTAATGTATGTATGGATCTTGGTGAAGTGCCTGAGGATTGGCAGAATGCATGCATTGTGCAAAGACAAAGGGAAAAAGATGAGTGTTCAAACAACAGAGGCATAAGATTGTTGAGTATTCCTGGAAAATTGTATAGGAGGGTATTGATTGAGATGAGAAGGTGAAGGAATGTGCAGAGCATCAGATTACAGAGGAGCAGTATGGTTTCAGAAGTGGTAGAGGATGTGTAGATCAGGTGTTTGCTTTGAAGAATGTTGGTGAGAATTACCTAGAAAACATATGGATTTCCATGTAGCATTTATAGATCTGGAGAAGGCATGGATAAAATTTATAGAGATGCTCTGTGGAAGGTCTTAAGAGTATATGGTGTGGGAGTTCAGATGCTAGAAGCAGTGAAAAGTTTTTATCAAGGATATAAGACATGTGTATGAGTTGGAAGAGAGGAGAGTGATTGGTTCCCAGTGAAGGTTTGTCTGCAGTATGGATGTGTGATATCCCCATGGTTGTTTAATTTGTTTATGGGTGGTGTTGTTAGGAGGGTAAATGCAAGAGTTTCAGGGAGAGAGGGGCAAGAATGCAGTCTTTTGGGGATGACAGGGCCTGGGAAGTGAGTCAGTTGTTGTTTGTCAATGATACCGCACTGGTGGCTGATTAGAGTGAGAAACTGCAAAAGTTGGTGACTAGTTTGGAAAAGTGTGTGAAAGGAGAAAATAAATTAAATGTGAATAACAGCAAGGTTATTAGATTCAGCATGGTTGAGGGACAAGTTAGTTGGTATGTAAGTTTAAATGGAGAAAAATTGGAGGAAGTGAAGTGTTTTAAGTAGCTGGGAGTGGCCTTAGCAGTGAATGGAACCATGGAAGTGGAAGTGAGTCACAGGGTTGGGGAGGGGGTGAAGGTTTTGGTAGCAATGAAGAATGTGTGGAAAGAGAAAACCTTATCTCGGAGAACGCAAATGGTTATGTTTGAAGGAATAGTAGTTCCAACAATATTATATGGTTGCGATACATGGGCTATAGATAGGGTTGTATGGAGGAGGGCGGATGTGTTGGAAATGAAATGTTTAAGGACAAAATGTGGAGTGCGGTGATTTGATTGAGTAAGTAATGAAAGGGTAAGAGAGATGTGTGGAAGTAAAAAGAGCATGGTTGAGAGAGCAGAAGAGGGTATGTTGAAATGTTTTTGACATGGAGCGAATGAGTGAGGACAGGTTGAGAAAGAGCATATATGTGTCAGAGGTGGAGGGAAGGAGAGGCAGGAGACCAAATTGGAGGTGGAAGGTTGGCATGAAAAAGATTTTGAGTGATTGAGGCCTGAACATACAGAGGGTGAGAGGCATGCAAGGAATAGAATGAATTGGAATGATGCGGTATACCGGGGTGGATGTGCTGTCAGTGAATTGAACTATTGCATATGATGTGTGAGGTAAACCATGTAAAGGTCTGTGGAGCCTGGATGTGGATAGGGAGCTGTGGTTTTGGTGCATTACACATGACAGCTCGAGACTGAGTGAATGAATGTGGCCTTTTTTGTCTGTTTTCCTGGCATTTCTTTGCTGAAGCAGGGGGTAACGATGCTCTTTCCTGTTGGATGGGTTGGCACCAGGAATGGATGAAGCCAAGCAAATACGAATGTGTACATGTGTATATGTATATATGTCTGTGTATGTGTGAAAGATCTAGCTAGGGTACTTTAACTTGGATCCAAGTCTAAGTATCCTAGATCTTTCATTGATCCCTAAAGTTGGCAGAGAAATCATTTTATAGATATGAACCCAAACCTCCCCTTGACACTATGAACCTTTTAGTTCTCCCTTTTGATGATAGTTTTACTTTACTTCCCATGTTGCTTAAATCCTCTAATGTAAATGTTGTCTTCAGGAACAACAATGGTATAAAGAATATCTTAATCAGAAACTCACCAGAAAGTTCTGCAGGATGCATCTATAGAGTACCATGTAGAAATTGTGATGTGTTATGTTGTGCAGATTGATAAGGATCTTTTTGTTAGACTTAAGCGACATAAATATAGTATAAGAACAGGATGAGAATCAAACACCTTCTTTAATCACATTAAAAGAATTATGGTCATTGTATTGACTGGAGTAATGCCATCTCAGTCATCAACTCTAACTCCTGTACCACGAGAAATATCGTTGAATCATTTATTATTGAATACACAAAGAATTGTAACAATAATATTAGTGAAGGTGTATACGAATTGTATGGCTATACTGTTTATGAAATTTGTAAACAGTTCCCCCTTTTGTCCACATAATATATGATATGCATAGACTTGTATGCACCCAACCTCCATTCGGATAGTCACTTGTTTACCAAATGGTGTCCTAGCTATGTCTCTTCATTGTATATCAACTGTCTGCTATATTTCTTTCCTGTATCTCCCCTGATGATGTGATTATTACACAGAAGTGCACATGGGAACTTACCATGTTTCATTTCCTAATGGACTTACAGGAAAACAGATATCTGGGAGTGGACTTAGCAGCAGATGGAACCATGGAAGTGGAAGTGAATCAGAGGGTGGGGTAGGGGGCAAAAGTTCTGGGAGCGATGAAGAATGTGTGGAAGGAGAGAATGTTATCTCAGAGAGCAAAAATGGGTATGTTTGAAGGAATAGTAGTTCCAATAATTTTGTATGGGTGCAAGGCATGGGCTATAGATAGAGTTGTACAGAGGAGGGTGGATGTGTTTTAAGTGAAGTACTTGAGGACAATATGTGGTGTGAGGTGGTTTGATCGAGTAAGTAATGAAAAGGTAAGAGAGATGTGTGGAAATAAAAAGATTGTGGTTGAAAGAGCAGAAGAGGGTGTGTTGAAATGGTTTGGACACATGGAGAAAATGAGTGAGGAAAGATTGACAAGGAGGATATATGTGTCAGAGGTAGAGGGAAGAAAGAGAAACGGGAGATCAGATTGGAGGAGGAAGGATGGAGCAAAGAAGACTTTGAGTGATTGGGGCCTGAACATACAGGAGGGTGAAAAATGTACAAGGAATAGAGTGAATTGGATCGATGTGGTATACTGGGGTCGACTTGCTGCCAATGGATTGATCCAGGGCATGTGAAGCATCTGGGGTAAACCATGGAAAGTTTTGTGAGGCCAGGATGTGGAAAGGGAGCTGTGGATTGGGTGCATTACACATGACAGGTAGAGACTGAGTGTGTACGAATGTGGCTTTTTTCGTCTGTTCCTGGTGTTGAGGGTGGGGGATGTTATTTCGTGTGTGGCAAGGTGGCAGCAAGTGTGGATATGTACACGTGTATATATGTATGTCTGTCTATGTATATGTGCATATACATTGAAATGTATATGTAGTATATGTGCGTGTGTGGATTTGTATGCATTTACGTGTGTATGCGGATGAGCTGATCCATTCCTTGTCTGTCTCCTTGCCCTACCTCTCTAACGTGGGAGATGGTGGTTAAGTATGACATATACTATATGATATATATATTTATATATTTATTTATTTTGCTTTGTCGCTGTCTCCCGCGTTAGCGAGGTAGCGCAAGGAAACAGATGAAAGAATGGCCCAACTCACCCACATACACATGTATATACATAAACGCCCATACACACACACACATATACATGCCTATACATCTCAACGTATACATATACATACACGCACAGACATATACATATATACGCATGTACATAATTCATACTGTCTGTCTTTATTCATTCCCATCGCCACCCCGCCACACATGAAATAGCAACCCCCTCATGTGCACGAGGTAGTGCTAGGAAAAGACAACAAAGGCCACATTCGTTCACACTCAGTCTCTAGCTGTCATGTAATAATGCACCGAAACCACAGCTCCTTTTCCACATCCAGGCCCTACAGAACTTTCCATGGTTTAACATTGCTCTTATTCTCATTTACTCTCAGCTTTCTTCTTTCACACACTTTACCAAACTCAGTCACCAGCTTCTGCAGTTTCTCACATGAATCAGCCACCAGTGCTGTATCATCAGCGAACAACAACTGATTCACTTCCCAAACTCTTTCATCCACAACAGACTGCATACTTGCCCCTCTTTCGAAAACTCTCGCATTCACCTCCCTAACAACCCCATCCATAAACAAATTAAACAACCATGGAGACATCACACACCCCTGCCGCAAACCTACATTCACTGAAAACCAATCACTTTCCTCTCTTCCTACACATACACATGCCTTTCATCCTTGATAAGATATATATATATACATTTTTTTATACTTAATCGCCTTCTCCCGTGTTAGCAAGGTAGCACAAGGAGTCAGATGAAAGAGTGGTCCAACCCACCCACATACTCATGTATATACATAAATGCCCACACATGCACATATACATAATTATACATTTCAACGTATACCTACATATACATACACAGACATACATATATACACATGTACATATTCATACCTACTTTTCTCCATTGCTGTCACCACCCTGCCGCACATTAAAGAGCATCTCCCCACCCCAGCGTGTGCACGACATAGTGTTGGGAAAAGACAAAAAAGGCCACACATTCAGTCTCAAGCTGTCATGTGTATTGCACCGAAACCACAGCTCCCTTTCCACATCCAGGCCCCACAAAAGTTTCCATGGTTTACCCCAGATGCTTCACATGCCCTGGTTCAATCCATTGACAGCATGTTGACCATGGCATACCACATCGTTCCAATTCACTCTATTTCTTTTATGCCTTTCACCCTCCTGTATGTTCAGGCCCCCCATTGCTCAAAATCTTTTTCACTCCATCCTTCCACCTTCAATTTGGTCTCCCGCTTCTTCTCATTCCCTCTACCTCTGACACATATATCCTCTTTGTCATCTTTCCTCACTGATTCTTTCCATGTGACCAAACCATATCAGAACACCTTCTTGTGTTCTCTCAACCTCACTCTTTTTATTACCACACATCTATCTTACCCTTTCATTACTTACTCGATCAAACCACCTTACACCATGTATTGTCCTCAAACATATCATTTCCAGTGCATCCACCCTCCTCTGCACAACCCTATCTATAGCCCATGCCTTGCAACCATATAACATTGTTGGAACCACTATTCCTCGAACATACCAATATTTGCTCCCCGAGATAACGTTCTCCCCTTCCACACATTCTCCAATGCTCCCACAGCCTTTGCCCCTTCCCTCACACTGTGACTCACTTCCACTTCCATGGTTCCATCCGCTGCGAAATCCACTCCCAGATATCTAAAACACTTCACTTCCTCCAGTTTCTCTTCATTCAAACTTACCTCCCAATTGACTTGTCCCTCAATCCTACTGAACCTGATAACCTTGCTCTTATTCACATTTACTCTTAACTTTCTTCTTTCAAACTTTTTACCAAACTCAGTCACCAACTTCTGCAGCTTCTCATCTGAATCAGCCACCAGTGCTGTATCATCATCAAACAACTGACTCACTTCCCAAGTCCAATCATCCACAACAGACTGCTTACTTGCCCCTCTCTCCAAAACTCTTGCATTCACCTCCTTAACCATCCCATCCTCCATACTTGCCCCTCTCTCCAAAACTCTTGCATTCACCTCCCAAACCATCCCATCCATGAATGAATTAAACAACCATGGAGACATCACACTCCTTTGCCGCAAACCGACATTCACTGGGAACCAGTCACTTTCCTCTCTTCATACTTGTACACATGCCTTACATTTTTGGTAAAAGATTTTCACTGCTTCTAGCAACTAACCTTCTTGATGCCTTCCACAAAGCATTTCTATCCACCCTATCATATGCCTTCTCCAGATCCATAAATACTACATACAAATCCGTCTGTTTTTTAAGTGCTTTTCACATACATTCTTCAAAACAAACATGTGATCCACACATCCCCCGCCACTTCTGAAACCACACTGCTCTTCCCCAATCTGATGCTCTGTACATTCCTTTACCCTCTCAGTCAATACCCTCCCATATAATTTCCCAGGAATACTCAACAAACTTATGCCTCTGTAATTTGAACACTCACCTTTATCCCCTTTGCCTTTGTACAATGGCACTATGCATGCATTCCGCCAAACATTATATATATATATTCTTTCTTTTTTCTTTTAAACTATTCGCCATTTCCCGCGTTAGCGAGGTAGCGTTAAGAACAGAGGACTGGGCCTTTGTGGAATATCCTCACCTGGCCCCCCTCTGTTCCTTCTCTTGGAAAATTAAAAAAAAACGAGAGGGGAGGATTTCCAGCCCCCCCCGCTCCCTCCCCTTATAATCGCCTTCTACAACACGCAGGGAATACGTGGGAAGTATTCTTAATCCCCTATCCCCAGGGATAATATATATATATATATATATATATATATATATATATATATATATATATATATATATATATATATATATATATATATATATATATATAATGTGTGTGAAAGAAGAAAGTTAAGAGTAAATGTGAATAAGAGCAAGGTTATTAGGTACAGTAGGGTTGAGGGTCAAGTCAATTGGGAGGTAAGTTTAAATTGAGAAAAACTGGAGGAAGTAAAGTGTTTTAGATATCTGGGAGTGGATCTGGCAGCAGATGGAACCATGGAAGCGAAAGTGAATCATAGGGTGGGGGAGGGGGCGAAAATCCTGGGAGCCTTGAAGAATGTGTGGAAGTCGAGAACATTATCTCGGAAAGCAAAAATGGGTATGTTTGAAGGAATAGTGGTTCCAACAATGTTGTATGGTTGCGAGGCGTGGGCTATGGATAGAGTTGTGCGCAGGAGGGTGGAGGTGCTGGAAATGAGATGTTTGAGGACAATGTGTGGTGTGAGGTGGTTTGATCGAGTAAGTAATGTAAGGGTAAGAGAGATGTGTGGAAATAAAAAGAGCGTGGTTGAGAGAGCAGAAGAGGGTGTTTTGAAATGGTTTGGGCACATGGAGAGAATGAGTGAGGAAAGATTGAGAAAGAGGATATATGTGTCGGAAGTGGAGGGAACGAGGAGAAGTGGGAGACCAAATTGGAGGTGGAAAGATGGAGTGAAAAAGATTTTGTGTGATCGGGGCCTGAACATGCAGGAGGATGAAAGGAGGGCAAGGAATAGACTGAATTGGATCGATGTGGTATACTGGGGTTGACGTGCTGTCAGTGGATTGAATCTGGGCATGTGAAGCGTCTGGGGTAAACCATGGAAAGTTGTGTGGGGCCTGGATGTGGAAAGGGAGCTGTGGTTTCGGGCATTATTGCATGACAGCTAAAAACTGAGTGTGAACAAATGGGGCCTTTGTTGTCTTTTCCTAGTGCTACCTCGCACACATGAGGGGGGAGGGGGATGGTATTCCATGTGTGGCAAGGTGGCGATGGGAATGAATAAAGGCAGACAGTGTGAATTGTGTTCATGGGTATATATGTATGTGTCTGTGTGTGTATATATATGTGTACATTGAGATGTATAGGTATGTATATTTGCGTGTGTGGACGTGTATGTATATTCATTGTGTATGGGGGTGGGTTGGGCCATTTCTTTCTTCTGTTTCCTTGCGCTACCTCGCAAATGCGGGAGACAGAGACAAAGCAAAATATATAAATGAATATATATATATATATATATATATATATATATATATATATATATATATATATATATATATATATTTTTAGGGAGAATAAAAAGATGTTCTGGAAGGAGGTAAATAGGGTGCGTAAGACAAGGGAGCAAATGGGAACTTCAGTGAAGGGCGTAAATGGGGAGGTGATAACAAGTAGTGGTGATGTGAGAAGGAGATGGAATGAGTATTTTGAAGGTTTGTTGAATGTGTCTGATGACAGAGTGGCAGATATAGGGTGTTTTGGTCGAGGTGGTGTGCAAAGTGAGAGGGTTAGGGAAAATGATTTGATAAACAGAGAAGAGGTAGTAAAAGCTTTGCGGAAGATGAAAGCCGGCAAGGCAGCAGGTTTGGATGGTATTGCAGTGGAATTTATTAAAAAAGGGGGTGACTGTATTGTTGACTGGTTGGTAAGGTTATTTAATGTATGTATGACTCATGGTGAGGTGCCTGAGGATTGGCGGAATGCGTGCATAGTGCCATTGTACAAAGGCAAAGGGGATAAGAGTGAGTGCTCAAATTACAGAGGTATAAGTTTGTTGAGTATTCCTGGTAAATTATATGGGAGGGTATTGATTGAGAGGGTGAAGGCATGTACAGAGCATCAGATTGGGGAAGAGCAGTGCGGTTTCAGAAGTGGTAGAGGATGTGTGGATCAGGTGTTTGCTTTGAAGAATGTATGTGAGAAATACTTAGAAAAGCAAATGGATTTGTATGTAGCATTTATGGATCTGGAGAAGGCATATGATAGAGTTGATAGAGATGCTCTGTGGAAGGTATTAAGAATATATGGTGTGGGAGGCAAGTTGTTAGAAGCAGTGAAAAGTTTTTATCGAGGATGTAAGGCATGTGTACGTGTAGGAAGAGAGGAAAGTGATTGGTTCTCAGTGAATGTAGGTTTGCGGCAGGGGTGTGTGATGTCTCCATGGTTGTTTAATTTGTTTATGGATGGGGTTGTTAGGGAGGTAAATGCAAGAGTCCTGGAAAGAGGGGCAAGTATGAAGTCTGTTGGGGATGAGAGAGCTTGGGAAGTGAGTCAGTTGTTGTTCGCTGATGATACAGCGCTGGTGGCTGATTCATGTGAGAAACTGCAGAAGCTGGTGACTGAGTTTGGTAAAGTGTGTGGAAGAAGAAAGTTAAGAGTAAATGTGAATAAGAGCAAGGTTATTAGGTACAGTAGGGTTGAGGGTCAAGTCGATTGGGAGGTGAGTTTGAATGGAGAAAAACTGGAGGAAGTGAAGTGTTTTAGATATCTGGGAGTGGATCTGTCAGCGGATGGAACCATGGAAGCGGAAGTGGATCATAGGGTGGGGGAGGGGGCGAAAATTTTGGGAGCCTTGAAAAATGTGTGGAAGTCGAGAACATTATCTCGGAAAGCAAAAATGGGTATGTTTGAAGGAATAGTGGTTCCAACAATGTTGTATGGTTGCGAGGCGTGGGCTATGGATAGAGTTGTGCGCAGGAGGATGGATGTGCTGGAAATGAGATGTTTGAGGACAATGTGTGGTGTGAGGTGGTTTGATCGAGTAAGTAACGTAAGGGTAAGAGAGATGTGTGGAAATAAAAAGAGCGTGGTTGAGAGAGCAGAAGAGGGTGTTTTGAAATGGTTTGGGCACATGGAGAGAATGAGTGAGGAAAGATTGACCAAGAGGATATATGTGTCGGAGGTGGAGGGAACGAGGAGAAGAGGGAGACCAAATTGGAGGTGGAAAGATGGAGTGAAAAGGATTTTGTGTGATCGGGGCCTGAACATGCAGGAGGGTGAAAGGAGGGCAAGGAATAGAGTGAATTGGAGCGATGTGGTATACAGGGGTTGACGTGCTGTCAGTGGATTGAATCAAGGCATGTGAAGCGTCTGGGGTAAACCATGGAAGGCTGTGTAGGTATGTATATTTGCGTGTGTGGACGTGTGTATGTACATGTGTATGGGGGGGGTTGGGCCATTTCTTTCGTCTGTTTCCTTGCGCTACCTCGCAAACGCGGGAGACAGCGACAAAGCAAAAAAAAAAAAAAAAAAAAAAAATATATATATATATATATGTTATTTCATGTGTGGCGAGGTGGCGATGGGAATGCATAAAGGCAGAAGTATGAATTATGTACATGGGTATATATGTATATATCTGTGTGTGTGTATATATATGTATACATTGAGATGTATTGGTATGTATATTTGCGTGTGTGGACGTGTATGTATATACATGTGTATGTGGATGGGTTGGGCCATTCTTTCGTCTGTTTCCTTGCGCTACCTCGCTAACGCGGGAGACAGCGACAAAGCAAAATAAATAAAATAAATAAAAATATATATATATATATATATATATATATATATATATATATATATATATATATATATATATATATATATTTTATGGATGGGGTTGTTAGGGAGGTAAATGCAAGAGTTTTGGAAAGAGGGGCAAGTATGAAGTCTGTTGGGGATGAGAGAGCTTGGGAAGTGAGTCAGTTGTTGTTCGCTGATGATACAGCGCTGGTGGCTGATTCATGTGAGAAACTGCAGAAGCTGGTGACTGAGTTTGGTAAAGTGTGTGGAAGGGTAAAGTGTGTGGAAGAAGAAAGTTAAGAGTAAATGTGAATAAGAGCAAGGTTATTAGGTACAGTAGGGTTGAGGGTCAAGTCAATTGGGAGGTGAGTTTGAATGGAGAAAAACTGGAGGAAGTGAAGTGTTTTAGATATCTGGGAGTGGATCTGGCAGCGGATGGAACCATGGAAGCGGAAGTGGATCATAGGGTGGGGGAGGGGGCGAAAATTCTGGGGGCCTTGAAGAATGTGTGGAAGTCAAGAACATTATCTCGGAAAGCAAAAATTGGTATGTTTAAAGG
The DNA here is from genome assembly GCF_036320965.1 of Panulirus ornatus. Taxonomy (NCBI): domain Eukaryota; kingdom Metazoa; phylum Arthropoda; class Malacostraca; order Decapoda; family Palinuridae; genus Panulirus; species Panulirus ornatus. The sequence goes on along the minus strand of NC_092244.1, from coordinate 1,068,196 downwards.
AATAGTGGTTCCAACAATGTTGTATGGTTGCGAGGCGTGGGCTATGGATAGAGTTGTGCGCAGGAGGATGGATGTGCTGGAAATGAGATGTTTGAGGACAATGTGTGGTGTGAGGTGGTTTGATCGAGTAAGTAACGTAAGGGTAAGAGAGATGTGTGGAAATAAAAAGAGCGTGGCTGAGAGAGCAGAAGAGGGTGTTTTGAAGTGGTTTGGGTACATGGAGAGGATGAGTGAGGAAAGATTGACCAAGAGGATATATGTGTCGGAGGTGGAGGGAGCAAGAAGAAGAGGGAGACCAAATTGGAGGTGGAAAGATGGAGTGAAAAAGATTTTGTGTGATCGGGGCCTGAACATGCAGGAGGGTGAAAGGAGGGCAAGGAATAGAGTGAATTGGAGCGATGTGGTATACCGGGGTTGACGTGCTGTCAGTGGATTGAATCAAGGCATGTGAAGCGTCTGGGGTAAACCATGGAAAGCTGTGTAGGTATGTATATTTGTGTGTGTGGACGTGTGTATATACATGTGTATGGGGGGGGGTTGGGCCATTTCTTTTGTCTGTTTCCTTGCGCTACCTCACAAACGCGGGAGACAGCGACAAAGTATAAAAAAAATATATATATATATATATATATATATATATATATATATATATATATATATATATATATATATATATATGTGCATATGCACCCGGGCATGAGAAGAAAGATCATGAGAGGCAAGTGTTTTGGGAGCAGCTGAATGAGTGTGTTAGTGGTTTTGATGCACGAGACCGGGTTATAGTGATGGGTGATTTGAATGCAAAGGTGAGTAATGTGGCAGTTGAGGGAATAATTGGTATACATGGGGTGTTCAGTGTTGTAAATGGAAATGGTGAAGAGCTTGTAGATTTATGTGCTGAAAAAGGACTGATGACTGGGAATACCTGGTTTAAAAAGCGAGATATACATAAGTATACTTATGTAAGTAGGAGAGATGGCCAGAGAGTGTTATTGGATTACGTGTTAATTGACAGGCGTGCGAAAGAGAGACTTTTGGATGTTAATGTGCTGAGAGGTGCAACTGGAGGGATGTCTGATCATTATCTTGTGGAGGCTAAGGTGAAGATTTGTATGGGTTTTCAGAAAAGAAGAGTGAATGTTGGGGTGAAGAGGGTGGTGAGAGTAAGTGAGCTTGGGAAGGAGACCTGTGTGAGGAAGTACCAGGAGAGACTGAGTACAGAATGGAAAAAGGTGAGAACAATGGAAGTAAGGGGACTGGGGGAGGAATGGGATGTATTTAAGGAATCAGTGATGGATTGCGCAAAAGATGCTTGTGGCATGAGAAGAGTGGGAGGTGGGTTGATTAGAAAGGGTAGTGAGTGGTGGGAAGAAGAGGTAAGATTATTATTGAAAGAGAAGAGAGAGGCATTTTGGACGATTTTTGCAGGGAAGAAATGCAATTGAGTGGGAGATGTATAAAAGAAAGAGACAGGAGGTCAAGAGAAAGGTGCAAGAGGTGAAAAAGAGGGCAAATGAGAGTTGGGGTGAGAGAGTATCATTAAATTTTAGGGAGAATAAAAAGATGTTCTGGAAGGAGGTAAATAAAGTGCGTAAGACAAGGGAGCAAATGGGAACTTCAGTGAAGGGCGCAAATGGGGAGGTGATAACAAGTAGTGGTGATGTGAGAAGGAGATGGAGTGAGTATTTTGAAGGTTTGTTGAATGTGTTTGATGATAGAGTGGCAGATATAGGGTGTTTTGGTCAAGGTGGTGTGCATAGTGAGAGGGTTAGGGAAAATGATTTGGTAAACAGAGAAGAGGTAGTAAAAGCTTTGCGGAAGATGAAAGCCGGCAAGGCAGCAGGTTTGGATGGTATTGCAGTGGAATTTATTAAAAAAGGGGGTGACTGTATTATTGACTGGTTGGTAAGGTTATTTAATGTATGTATGACTCATGGTGAGGTGCCTGAGGATTGGCGGAATGCGTGCATAGTGCCATTGTACAAAGGCAAAGGGGATAAGAGTGAGTGCTCAAATTACAGAGGTATAAGTTTGTTGAGTATTCCTGGTAAATTATATGGGAGGGTATTTATTGAGAGGGTGAAGGCATGTACAGAGCATCAGATTGGGGAAGAGCAGTGTGGTTTCAGAAGTGGTAGAGGATGTGTGGATCAGGTGTTTGCTTTGAAGAATGTATGTGAGAAATACTTAGAAAAGCAAATGGATTTGTATGTAGCATTTATGGATCTGGAGAAGGCATATGATAGAGTTGATAGAGATGCTCTGTGGAAGGTATTAAGAATATATTGTGTGGGAGGCAAGTTGTTATAAGCAGTGAAAAGTTTTTATCGAGGATGTAAGGCATGTGTACGTGTAGGAAGAGAGGAAAGTGATTGGTTCCCAGTGAATGTAGGTTTGCGGCACGGGTGTGTGATGTCTCATGGTTAATTTGTTTATGGATGGGGTTGTTAGGGAGGTGAATGCAAGAGTTTTGGAAAGAGGGGCAAGTATGAAGTCTGTTGTGGATGAGAGAGCTTGGGAAGTGAGTCAGTTGTTGTTCGCTGATGATACAGCGCTGGTGGCTGATTCATGTAAGAAACTGCAGAAGCTGGTGACTGAGTTTGGTAAAGTGTGTGAAAGAAGAAAGTTAAGAGTAAATGTGAATAAGAGCAAGGTTATTAGGTACAGTAGGGTTGAGGGTCAAGTCAATTGGGAGGTAAGTTTGAATGGAGAAAAACTGGAGGAAGTAAAGTGTTTTAGATATCTGGGAGTGGATCTGGCAGCGGATGGAACCATGGAAGCGGAAGTGGATCATAGGGTGGGTGAGGGGGCGAAAATCCTGGGAGCCTTGAAGAATGTGTGGAAGTCGAGAACATTATCTCGGAAAGCAAAAATGGGTATGTTTGAAGGAATAGTGGTTCCAACAATGTTGTACGGTTGCGAGGCGTGGGCTATGGATAGAGTTGTGCGCAGGAGGATGGATGTGCTGGAAATGAGATGTTTGAGGACAATGTGTGGTGTGAGGTGGTTTGATCGAGTAACGTATGGGTAAGAGAGATGTGTGGAAATAAAAAGAGCGTGGTGGAGAGAGTAGAAGAGGGTGTTTTGAAATGGTTTGGGCACATGGAGAGAATGAGTGAAGAAAGATTGACCAAGAGGATGTATGTGTCGGAGGTGGAGGGAACGAGGAGAAGTGGGAGACCAAATTGGAGGTGGAAAGATGGAGTGAAAAAGATTTTGTGTGATCGGGGCCTGAACACGCAGGAGGGTGAAAGGAGGGCAAGGAATAGAGTGAATTGGAGCGATGTGGTATACCAGTGCATTGAATCAGGGCATGTGAAGCGTCTGGGGTAAACCATGGAAAGCTGTGTAGGTATGTATATTTGCGTGTGTGGACGTATGTATATACATGTGTATGGGGGTGGGTTGGGCCATTTCTTTCATCTGTTTCCTCGCGCTACCTCACAAACGCGGGAGACAGCGACAAAGTATAATAAAAAAATATATATATATATATATATATATATATTATCCCTGGGGATAGGAGAGAAAGAATACTTCCCACGTATTCCCTGCATGTCGTAGAAGGCGACTAAAAGTGGAGGGAGCGAGGGGCTGGAAATCCTCCCCACTCGTTTTTTTTTAATTTTCCAAAAGAAGGAACAGAGAACGAGGCCAGGTGAGGATATTCCATCAGAGGCCCAGTCCTCTGTTCTTAACGCTACCTTGCTAACGCGGGAAATGCGAATAGTATGAAAGAGATATATATATATATATATATATATATATATATATATATATATATATATATATATATATATATACATATATATATAATGTTTGACGGAATGCATGCATATATATATTTATTTATTTATTTATTCATTCATTCAATTTGCTTTGTCACTGTCTCCCGCGTTAGCGAGGTAGTGCAAGGAAACAGACAAAAGAATGGCCCAACCCACCCACATACACATGTATATACATACACGTCCACACACACAAATATACATACCTATACATCTCAACATATATATATATATATATATATATATATATATATATATATATACACACACACACAGGCATATACATATATGCACATGTACATATTTCATAGTCTGCCTTCATTCATTTCCATCGCCACTCTGCCACACATGAAAGAACAACCCCCTCCCCCTGATGTGTGCGAGGTAGCACTAGGAGTAGACAACAAAGGCCACATTCGTGCACACTCAGTCTCTAGCTATCATGTAATAATGCACTGAAACCACAGCTCCCTTTTCACATCCAGGCCCCACAGAACTTTCCATGGCTTACCCCAGATGCATCACATGCCCTGGTTCATTCCATTGACAGTCCATCGACCCCGGTATACCACATCGTTCCAATTCAATCTATTCCTTGCACTCCTTTCACCCTCCTGCATGTTCAGGCCCCGATCACTCAAAATCTTTTTCACTCCATCTTTCCACCTCCAATTTGGTCTCCCACTTCTCCTCGTTCCCTCCACCTCTGACACATATATCCTCTTTGTCAATCTTTTCTCACTCATTCTCTTCATTTGACCAAACCATTTCAAAACACCCTCTTCTACTCTCTCAACCACACTCTTTTTATTACCACACATCTCTCTTACCCTATCATTACTTACTCAATCAAACCACCTCACACCACATATTGTCCTCAAACATCTCATTTCCAGCACATCCACCTTCCTCCGCACAACTCTATCCATAGCCCACGCCTTGCAACCATATAACATTTTTGGAACCACTATTCCTTCAAACATACCCATTTTTGCACTCCGAGATAATGTTCTCGACTTACACACATTCTTCAACGCTCCCAGAACTTTCACCCCCTCCCCCACCTTATGATTCATTTCCGCTTCCATGGTTCCATCCGCTGCCAGATCCACTCCCAGATATCTAAAACACTTCACTTCCTCCAGTTTTTCTCCATTCAAACTTACCTCCCAATTGACTTGTCCCTCAACCCTACTGTACCTAATAACTTTGCTCTTATTCACATTTACTCCCAGCTTTCTTCAATGACACACTTTACCAAACTCAGTCACCAGCTTCTGCAGTTTCTCACCTGAATCAGCCACCAGCGCTGTATCATCAGTGAACAACAACTGACTCACTTCCCAAGCTCTCTCACTCACAACAGACTGCATACTTGCCCCTCTTTCGAAAACTCTTGCATTCACGTCCTTAACAACCCCATCCATAAACAAATTAAACAACCATGGAGACATCACACACCCCTGCTGCAAACCAACATTCACTGAGAACCAATCACTTTCTTCTCTTCCTACACATACACATGCCTTACATACTCGATAAAAACTTTTCACTGCTTCAAACAACTTACCTCCCACACCATATATTCTTAATACCTTCCACAGAGCATCTCTATCAACTCTATCATATGCCTTCTCCAGATCCATAAATGCTACATACAAATCCATTTGCTTTTCTAAATATTTCTCACATACATTCTTCAAAGCAAACACTTGATTCAAACATCCACTACCACTTCTGAAACCACACTGCTCTTCCCCAATCTGATGCTCTGTACATGCCTTCACCCTCTCAATCAATACCCTCCCATGTAATATCCCAGGAATACTCTAACAAACTTATACCTCTGTAATTTGAACACACACTTTTATCCTCTTTGCTGTTGTACAATGGCACTATGCAAGCATTCCGCTAATCCCCAGGCACCTCACCATGAGTCATATATACATTAAATAACCTTACCAACCAGTCAGCAATACAGTCATCCCCTTTTTTAATAAATTCCACTGCAATACCATCCAAACCTGCTGCCTTGCTGGCTTTCATCTTCCGCGAAGCTTTTACTACCTCTTCTCTGTTTACCGAATCGTTCTCCCTATCCCTCTCACCTTGCACACCACTTCAACCAAAACACCCTATATCTGCCACTCTATCATCAAACACATTCAACAAACCTTCAAAATACTCACTCCATCTCCTTCTCACATCACCACTACTTGTTATCACCTCCCCATTAGCCCCCTTCACTGACGTTCCCATTTGTTCCCTTGTCTTATGCACTTTATTTACCTCCTTCCAAAACATCTTTTTATTCCCCCTAAAATTTAATGATACTCTCTCACCCCGACTCTCATTTGCCCTCTTTTTCACCTCTTGCACCTTTCTCTTGACCTCCTGCCTCTTTCTTTTATACATCTCCCATTCATTTGCATTATTTCCCTGCAAAAATCGTCCAAATGCCTCTCTCTTCTCTTTCACTAATAATCTTACTTCTTCATCCCACCACTCACCACCCTTTCTAATCTGCCCACCTCCCCCGCTTGTCATGCCACAAGCATCTCTTGCGCAAGCCATCACTGCTTCCCTGAATACATCCCATTCCTCCCCCACTCCCCTTACGTTCTTTGTTCTCACCTTTTTCCATTCTGTACTCAGTCTTTCTTGGTACTTCCTCTCACAAGTCTCCTTCCCAAGCTCACTTACTCTCACCAATCACTTTAAATCTTTTTCAGTCCTTCCTTCCACCTCTAATTTGGTGTCCCATTTTTCCTTGTTCCCTCCACCTCTGTCACAAATTTCCTCTTTGTCAACCTTTCTTCTCTCATTCTTTCCCTATATCCAAACCATTTTAACATGCCCTCTTCTGCTCTCTCATATGTACATATATATATTTATTATTTATTTATTTATTATACTTTGTCGCTGTCTCCTCTGTTAGCGAGGTAGCGCAAGGAAACAGACGAAAGAATAGCCCAACTCACTCACATACACGTGTATATATATAAACGCCCATACACACACACATATACATACCTATACATTTCAACATATTCATACAGAGACATATAGATATATACACATGTATATATTCGTACTTGCTTCCTTCGTCCATTCCTGTCGACACCCCGCCACACATGAAATGGCTCCCCTTTCCCCTGTGTACGTGCGAGGTAGCACGAGGAAAAGACAACAAAGGCCACGTTTGTTCTCACGCAGTCTCTAGTTATCATGTGTAATGCACCAAAACCACAGCTCCCTTTCCACATCCAGGCCCCACAGAACTTTCCATGGTTTACCCCAGACGCTTCACATGCCCTGATTCAATCCATTGACAGCACGTCGACCCCGGTATACCACATCGATCCAATTCACTCTATTCCTTGCCGCCTTTCACCCTCCTGCATGTTCAGGCCCCGATCACACAAAATCTTTTTCACTCCATCTTTCCACCTCCAATTTGGTCTCCCACTTCTCGTTCCCTCCACCTCTGACACATATATCCTCTTGGTCAATCTTTCCTCACACATTCTCTCCGGGTGCCCAAACCATTTCAAAACACCCTCTTCTGCTCTCTCAACCACGCTCTTCTTATTTCCACACATCTCTCTTACCCTTACATTACTTACTCGATCAAACCACCTCACACCACATATTGTCCTCAAACATCTCATTTCTAGCACATCACCCTCCTGCGCACAACTCTATCCATAGCCCATGCCTCACAACCATACAACTATTCCCTCAAACATACCCATTTTTGCTTTCCGAGATAATGTTCTCGACTTCCACACATTCTTCAACGCTCCAAGGATTTTCGCCCTCTCCCCCACCCTATGATTCACTTCCGCTTCCATGGTTCCATCCACTGCCAGATCCACTCCCAGAAATCTAAAACACTTTACTTCCCCCAGTTTTTCTCCATTCAAACTTACCTCCCAATTGACTTGACCTTCAACCCTACTGTACCTAATAACCTTGCTCTTATTCACATTTACTCTTAACTTTCTTCTTTCACACACTTTACCAAACTCAGTCACCAGCTTCTCTCTCTCTCTCTCTCTCTCTCTCTCTCTCTCTCTCTCTCTCTCTCTCTATATATATATATATATATATATTTATATACATATATATACATATGTTTCCTTGCGCTACCTCGCAAACGCGGGAGACGGCGACAAAGTATAAAAAAAAAATATATATATATTTATATACATATGTATATATTTATATGTATATATATATTTTTTTTTTTTTTTTGCCGCTGTCTCCTGCGTTTGCGAGGTAGCACAAGGAAACAGACGAAAGAAATGGCCCAACCCACCCCCATACACATGTATATACATACGTCCACACACGCAAATATGGTTTACCCCAGACGCTTCACAAGCCCTGATTCAATCCACTGACAGCACGTCAACCCCGATATACCACATCGATCCAATTCACTCTATTCCTTGCCCTCCTTTCACCCTCCTGCATGTTCAGGCCCCGATCACACAAAATCTTTTTCACTCCATCTTCCCACTTCCAATTTGGTCTCCCACTTCTCCTCGTTCCCTCCACCTCCGACACATATATCCTCTTTCTCAATCTTTCCTCACTCATTCTCTCCATGTGCCCAAACCATTTCAAAACACCCTCTTCTGCTCTCTCAACCACGCTCTTTTTATTTCCACACATCTCTCTTACCCTTACGTTACTTACTCGATCAAACCACCTCACACCACACATTGTCCTCAAACATCTCATTTCCAGCACATCCATCCTCCTGCGCACAACTCTATCCATAGCCCATGCCTCGCAACCATACAACATTGTTGGAACCACTATTCCTTCAAACATACCCATTTTTGCTTTCCGAGATAATGTTCTCGACTTCCACACATTCTTCAAGGCTCCCAGGATTTTCGCCCCCTCCCCCACCCTATGATTCACTTCCGCTTCCATGGTTCCATCCGCTGCCAGATCCACTCCCAGATATTTAAAACACTTTACTTCCTCCAGTTTTTCTCCATTCAAACTTACCTCCCAATTGACTTGACCCTCAACCCTACTGTACCTAATAACCTTGCTCTTATTCACATTTACTCTTAACTTTCTTCTTTCACACACTTTACCAAACTCAGTCACCAGCTTCTGCAGTTTCTCACATGAATCAGCCACCAGCGCTGTATCATCAGCGAACAACAACTGACTCACTTCCCAAGCTCTCTCATCCCCAACAGACTTCATACTTGCCCCTCTTTGCAAAACTCTTGCATTCACCTCCCTAACAACCCCATCCATAAACAAATTAAACAACCATGGAGACATTACACACCCCTGCCGCAAACCTGCATTCACTGAGAACCAATCACTTTCCTCTCTTCCTACACGTACACATGCCTTACATCCTCGATAAAAACTTTTCACTGCTTCTAACAACTTGCCTCCCACACCATATATTCTTAATACCTTCCACAGAGCATCTCTATCAACTCTATCATATGCCTTCTCTAGATCCATAAATGCTACATACAAATCCATTTGCTTTTCTAAGTATTTCTCACATACATTCTTCAAAGCAAACACCTGATCCACACATCCTCTACGACTCCTGAAACCACACTGCTCTTCCCCAATCTGATGCTCTGTACATGCCTTCACCCTCTCAATCAACACCCTCCCATATAATTTACCAGGAATACTCAACAAACTTATACCTCTGTAATTTGAGCACTCACTCTTATCCCCTTTGCCTTTGTACAATGGCACTATGCACGCATTCCGCCAATCCTCAGGCACCTCACCATGAGTCATACATACATTAAATAACCTTACCAACCAGTCAATAATATAGTCACCCCCTTTTTTAATAAATTCCACTGCAATACCATCCAAACCTGCTGCCTTGCTGGCTTTCATCTTCCGCAAAGCTTTTACTACCTCTTCTCTGTTTACCAAATCATTTTCCCTAACCCTCTCACTTTGCACACCACCTCGACCAAAACACCCTATATCTGCCACTCTATCATCAAACACATTCAACAAACCTTCAAAATACTCACTCCATCTCCTTCTCACCTCACCACTACTTGTTATCACCTCCCCATTTGTGCCCTTCACTGAAGTTCCCATTTGCTCCCTTGTCTTATGCACTTTATTTACCTCCTTCCAGAACATCTTTTTATCCTCCTTAAAATTTAATGATACTCTCTCACCCCAACTCTCATTTGCCCTCTTTTTCACCTCTTGCACCTTTCTCTTGACCTCCTGTCTATTTCTTTTATACATCTCCCACTCAATTGCATTTTTTCCCTGCAAAAATCGTCCAAATGCCTCTCTCTTCTCTTTCACTAATAATCTTACTTCTTCATCCCACCACTCACTACCTTTTCTAATCAACCCACCTCCCATGCTTCTCATGCCACAAACATCTTTTGCGCAATCCATCACTGATTCCCTAAATACATCCCATTCCTCCCCCACTCCCCTTACTTCCATTTTTCTCACCTTTTTCCATTCTGCACTCAGTCTCTCCTGGTACTTCCTCACACAAGTCTCCTTCCCAAGCTCACTTACTCTCACCACCCTCTTCACCCCAACATTCACTCTTCTTTTCTGAAAACCCATACAAATCTTCACCTTATCCTCCACAAGATAATGATCAGACATCCCTTCAGTTGCACCTCTCAGCACATTAACATCCAAAAGTCTCTCTTTCGCGCGCCTGTCAATTAACACGTAATCCAATAACGCTCTCTGGCCATCTCTCCTACTTACATACGTATACTTATGTATATCTCGCTTTTTAAACCAGGTATTCCCAATCACCAGTCCTTTTTCAGCACATAAATCTACAAGCTCTTCACCATTTCCATTTACAACACTGAACACCCCATGTATACCAATTATTCCCTCAACTGCCACATTACTCACCTTTGCATTCAAATCACCCATCACTATAACCTGGTCTCGTGCATCAAAACCACTAACACACTCATTCAGCTGCTCCCAAAACACTTGCCTCTCATGATCTTTCTTCTCATGCCCAGGTGCATATGCACCAATAATCACCTATCTCTCTCCATCAACTTTCAGTTTTACCCATATTAATCGAGAATTTACTTTCTTACATTCTATCACATACTCCCACAACTCCTGTTTCAGGAGTACTGCTACTCCTTCCCTTGCTCTTGTCCTCTCACTAACCCTTGACTTTACTCTCAAGACATTCCCAAACCTTATATATATATATATATATATTTTTTTTCAAACTATTTGCCATTTCCCGCGTTAGCGAGGTTGCGTTAAGAACAGAGGACTGGGCCTTCTTTGGAATATCCTCACCTGGCCCCACTCTGTTCCTTCTTTTGGAAAATTAAAAAAAAACGAGAGGGGAGGATTTCCAGCCCCCCGCTCCCTCCCCTTTTAGTCGCCTTCTACGACACGCAGGGAATACGTGGGAAGTATTCTTAATCCCCTTTCCCCAGGGATATATATATATATATATATATATATATATATATATATATATATGTTAGAAGCAGTGAAAAGTTTTTATCGAGGATGTAAGGCATGTGTACGTGTAGGAAGAGAGGAAAGTGATTGGTTCTCAGTGAATGTAGGTTTGCGGCAGGGGTGTGTGATGTCTCCATGGTTGTTTAATTTGTTTATGGATGGGGTTGTTAGGGAGGTAAATGCAAGAGTTTTGGAAAGAGGGGCAAGTATGAAGTCTGTTGGGGATGAGAGAGCTTGGGAAGTGAGTCAGTTGTTGTTCGCTGATGATACAGCGCTGGTGGCTGATTCATGTGAGAAACTGCAGAAGCTGGTGACTGAGTTTGGCAAAGTGTGTGGAAGAAGAAAGTTAAGAGTAAATGTGAATAAGAGCAAGGTTATTAGGTACAGTAGGGTTGAGGGTCAAGTCAATTGGGAGGTGAGTTTGAATGGAGAAAAACTGGAGGAAGTGAAGTGTTTTAGATATCTGGGAGTGGATCTGGCAGCGGATGGAACCATGGAAGCGGAAGTGGATCATAGGGTGGGGGAGGGGGCGAAAATTCTGGGGGCCTTGAAGAATGTGTGGAAGTCGAGAACATTATCTCGGAAAGCAAAAATGGGTATGTTTGAAGGAATAGTGGTTCCAACAATGTTGTATGGTTGCGAGGCGTGGGCTATGGATAGAGTTGTGCGCAGGAGGATGGATGTGCTGGAAATGAGATGTTTGAGGACAATGTTTGGTGTGAGGTGGTTTGATCGAGTTAGTAACGTAAGGGTAAGAGAGATGTGTGGAAATAAAAAGAGCGTGGTTGAGAGAGCAGAAGAGGGTGTTTTGAAGTGGTTTGGGCACATGGAGAGAATGAGTGAGGAAAGATTGACCAAGAGGATATATGTGTCGGAGGTGGAGGGAAGGAGGAGAAGAGGGAGACCAAATTGGAGGTGGAAAGATGGAGTGAAAAAGATCTTGTGTGATTGGGGCCTGAACATGCAGGAGGGTGAAAGGAGGGCAAGGAATAGAGTGAATTGGAGCGATGTGGTATACCGGGGTTGACGTGCTGTCAGTGGATTGAATCAAGGCATGTGAAGCGTCTGGGGTAAACCATGGAAAGCTGTGTAGGTATGTATATTTGCGTGTGTGGACGTATGTATATACATGTGTGTGGGGGGGGTTGGGCCATTTCTTTCGTCTGTTTCCTTGCGCTACCTCGCAAACGCAGGAGACAGCGACAAAGTATAATAAAAGATATAAAAAAATATATATATATATATATATATATATATGTATATTATCCCTGGGGGTATGGGAGAAAGAATACTTCCCACGTATTCCCTGCGTGTCGTAGAAGGTAACTAAAAGGGGAGGGAGCGGGAGGCTGGAAATCCTCCCCTCTCGTTTTTTTTTTAATTTTCCAAAAGAAGGAACAGAGAACGAAGCTAGGTGAGGATATTCCCTCAGAGGCCCAGTCCTCTTTTCTTAACGCTACCTTGCTAACGCGGGAAATGGTGAATAGTATGAAAGAAAGATATGTATATATATATATATATATATATATATATATATATATATATATATATATATTTTTTTTTGCTTTGTCGCTGTCTCCCGCGTTTGCGAGGTAGCGCAAGGAAACAGACGAAAGAAATGGCCCAACCCACCCCCATACACATGTATATACATACGTCCACACACGCAAATATACATACCTACACAGCTTTCCATGGTTTACCCCAGACGCTTCACATGCCTTGATTCAATCCACTGACAGCATGTCAACCCCGGTATACCACATCGCTCCAATTCACTCTATTCCTTGCCCTCCTTTCACCCTCCTGCATGTTCAGGCCCCGATCACACAAAATCTTTTTCACTCCATCTTTCCACCTCCAATTTGGTCTCCCTCTTCTCCTCGTTCCCTCCACCTGCGACACATATAACCTCTTGGTCAATCTTTCCTCACTCATTCTCTCCATGTGACCAAACCATTTCAAAACACCCTCTTCTGCTCTCTCAACCACACTCTTTTATTTCCACACATCTCTCTTACCCTTACGTTACTTACTCGATCAAACCACCTCGCACCACACATTGTCCTCAAACATCTCATTTCCAGCACATCCATCCTCCTGCACACAACTCTATCCATAGTCCACGCCTCGCAACCATACAACATTGTTGGAACCACTATTCCTTCAAACATACTCATTTTTGCTCTCCGAGATAATGTTCTCGACTTCCACACATTCTCGCTCCCAGAATTTTCGCCCCCTCCACCACCCTATGATCCACTTCCGCTTCCATGGTTCCATCCGCTGCCAGATCCACTCCCAGATATCTAAAACACTTCACTTCCTCCAGTTTTTCTCCATTCAAACTCACCTCCCAATTGACTTGACCCTCAACCCTACTGTACCTAATAACCTTGCTCTTATTCACATTTACTCGTAACTTTCTTCTTTCACACACTTTGCCAAACTCAGTCACCAGCTTCTGCAGTTTCTCACAAGAATCAGCCACCAGCGCTGTATCATCAGCGAACAACAACTGACTCACTTCCCAAGCTCTCTCTCATCCCCAACAGACTTCATACTTGCCCCTCTTTCCAAAACTCTTGCATTCACCTCCCTAACAACCCCATCCATAAACAAATTAAACAACCATGGAGACATCACACACCCTTGCCGCAAACCTACATTTACTGAGAACCAATCACTTTCCTCTCTTCCTACACGTACACATGCCTTACATCCTCGATAAAAACTTTTGACTGCTTCTAACAACTTGCCTCCCACACCATATATTCTTAATACCTTCCACAGAGCATCTCTATCAACTCTATCATATGCCTTCTCCAGATCCATAAATGCTACATACAAATCCATTTGCCTTTCTAAGTATTTCTCACATACATTCTTCAAAGCAAACACCTGATATGATAGAGATGCTCTGTGGAAGGTATTAAGAATATATGGTGTGGGTGGCAAGTTGTTAGAAGCAGTGAAAAGTTTTTATCGAGGATGTAAGGCATGTGTACGTGTAGGAAGAGAGGAAAGTGATTGGTTCTCAGTGAATGTAGGTTTGCGGCAGGGGTGTGTGATGTCTCCATGGTTGTTTAATTTTTTTATGGATGGGGTTGTTAGGGAGGTGAATGCAAGAGTTTTGGAAAGAGGGGCAAGAATGAAGTCTGTTGTGGATGAGAGAGTTTGGGAAGTGTCAGTTGTTGTTCGCTGATAATACCGCGCTGGTGGCTGATTCATGTGAGAAACAGCAGAAGCTGGTGACTGAGTTTGGTAAAGTGTGTGAAAGAAGAAAGTTAAGAGTAAATGTGAATAAGAGCAAGGTTATTAGGTACAGTAGGGTTGAGGGTCAAATCAATTGGGAGGTAAGTTTGAATGGAGAAAAACTGGAGGAAGTAAAGTGTTTTAGATATCTGGGATTGGATCTGGCAGCGGATGGAACCATGGAAGCGGAAGTGGATCATAGGGTGGGGGAGGGGGCGAAAATCCTGGGAGCCTTGAAGAATGTGTGGAAGTCGAGAACATTATCTCGGAAAGCAAAAATGGGTATGTTTGAAGGAATAGTGGTTCCAACAATGTTCTATGGTTGCGAGGCGTGGGCTATGGATAGAGTTGTGCGCAGGAGGATGGATGTGCTGGAAATGAGATGTTTGAGGACAATGTGTGGTGTCAGGTGGTTTGATCGAGTAAGTAATGTAAGGGTAAGAGAGATGTGTGGAAATAAAAAGAGTGTGTTTGAGAGAGCAGAAGAGGGTGTTTTGAAATGGTTTGGGCACATGGAGAGAATGAGTGAGGAAAGATTGAGAAAGAGGATATATGTGTCGGAGGTGGAGGGAACGAGGAGAAGTGGGAGACCAAAGTGGAGGTGGAAAGATGGAGTGAAAAAGATTTTGAGTGATCGGGGCCTGAACATGCAGGAGGGTGAAAGGAGGGCAAGGAATAGATTGAATTGGATCGATGTGGTATACCGGGGTTGACGTGCTGTCAGTGGATTGAATTGGGGCATGTGAAGCGTCTGGGGTAAACCATGGAAAGCTGTGTGGGGCCTGGATGTGGAAAGGGAGCTGTGGTTTCGGGCATTATTGCATGAGAGCTAGAGACTGAGTGTGAACGAATGGGGCCTTTGTTGTCTTTTCCTAGCGCTACCCCGCACACATGAGGGGGAGGGGGATGGTATTCCATGTGTGGTGAGGTGGTGATGGGAATGAATAAAGGCAGACAGTGTGAATTGTGTGCATGGGTATATATGTATGTGTCTGTGTGTGTATATATATTTGTACATTGAGATGTATAGGTATGTATATTTGCGTGTGTGGACGTTTGTGTATATACATGTGTATGGGGGTCGGTTGGGGCATTTCTTTTGTCTGTTTCCTTGCGCTACCTCGCAAATGCGGGAGACAGCGACAAAGGAAATAATAATAATAATATATATATATATATATATATATTTCTTTTTCTTTCATACTATCCGCCATTTCCCGCATTAGCGAGGTAGCGTTAAGAACAGAGGACTGGGCCTTTGAGGGAATACCCTCACCTGGCCCAATTCTCTGTTCCTTCTTTTGGAAAATTAAAAAAAAAACGAGAGGGGAGGATTTCCAGTCCCCCGCTCCCTCCCCTTTTAGTCGCCTTCTACGACACGCAGGGAATACGTGGGAAGTATTCTTTCTCCCCTATCCCCAGGGAATATATATTTTATTTTTTTTTTATTATACTTTGTCGCTGTCTCCCGCGTTTGCGAGGTAGCGCAAGGAAACAGACGAAAGAAATGGCCCAACCCCCCCTATACACATGTATATACATACATCCACACACGCAAATATACATACCTACACAGCTTTCCATGGTTTACCCCAGACGCTTCACATGCCTTGATTCAATCCACTGACAGCACGTCAACCCCGGTATACCACATCGCTCCAATTCACTCTATTCCTTGCCCTCCTTTCACCCTCCTGCATGTTCAGGCCCCAATCACACAAGATCTTTTTCACTCCATCTTTCCACCTCCAATTTGGTCTCCCTCTTCTCCTCATTCCCTCCACCTCCGACACATATATTCTCTTGGTCAATCTTTCCTCACTCATTCTCTCCATGTGCCCAAACCACTTCAAAACACCCTCTTCTGCTCTCTCAACCACGCTCTTTTTATTTCCACACATCTCTCTTACCCTTACGTTACTAACTCGATCAAACCACCTCACACCAAACATTGTCCTCAAACATCTCATTTCCAGCACATCCATCCTCCTGCGCACAACTCTATCCATAGCCCACGCCTCGCAACCATACAACATTGTTGGAACCACTATTCCTTCAAACATACCCATTTTTGCTTTCCGAGATAATGTTCTCGACTTCCACACATTCTTCAAGGCCCCCAGAATTTTCGCCCCCTCCCCCACCCTATGATCCACTTCCGCTTCCATGGTTCCATCCGCTGCCAGATCCACTCCCAGATATCTAAAACACTTCACTTCCTCCAGTTTTTCTCCATTCAAACTCACCTCCCAATTGACTTGACCCTCAACCCTACTGTACCTAATAACCTTGCTCTTATTCACATTTACTCTTAACTTTCTTCTTCCACACACTTTACCAAACTCAGTCACCAGCTTCTGCAGTTTCTCACATGAATCAGCCACCAGTGCTGTATCATCACCGAACAACAACTGACTCACTTCCCAAGCTCTCTTATCCATAACAGACTGCATACTTGCCCCTCTTTCCAAAACTCTTGCATTCACCTCCCTAACAACCCCATCCATAAACAAATGAAACAACCATGGAGACATCACGCACCCCTGCCGCAAACCAAGATTCACTGAGATCAAATCACTTTTCTCTCTTCCTACATGTACACATGCCTCACATCCTCGATAAAAACTTTTCACTGCTTCTAACAACTTGCCTCCCACACCATATATTCTTAAAACCTTCTACAGAGCATCTCTATCAACTCTATCATTTGCCTTTTCCAGATCCATAAATGGTACATACAAATCCATTTGGTTTTTTAAGTATTTCTCATACATTCTTTAAAGCAAACACCTGATCCACACATCCTGTACCACTTCTGAAACCACACTGCTCCTCCCCAATCTGATGCTCTGTACATGCCTTCACCCTCTCAATCAATGCCCTCCCATATAATTTACCAGGAATACTCAAACTTATACCTCTGTAATTTGAGCACTGACTTTTATCCTCTTGGTCTTTGTACAGTGGCACTATGCAAGCATTCCGCCAGTCCTCAGGCACCTCACCATGAGTCATACAGACATTAAATAACGTTAGCAACCAGTCAACAGTACGGTTACCCCCTTTTTTAATAAATTCCTCTGCAGTACCATCCAAACCCGCTGCCTTGCCAGCTTTATCTTCTGCAAAGCTTTTACTATCTCTTCTCTGTATACCAAATCATTCTCCCTAACCCTATCACTTTGCATACCACTTCAACCAAAACACCCTATATTTGCCACTCTATCATTAAACACATTCAACAAACCTTCAAAATACTCACTCCATCTCCTCACATCACCACTACTTGTTATCACCTCCTCATTAGCCCCTTCACTGATGTTCCCATTTGTTCCCTTGTCTTATGCACTTTATTTACTTCCTTCCAAAACATCTTTTTCTTCTCCTTAAAATTTGTGCACCTTTCTCTTGACCTCCTGCCTCTTTCTTTTATACATCTCCCACTCATTTACATTATTTCCCTGCAAAAATTGTCCAAATGCTTCTCTCTTCTCTTTCACTAATAATCTTACTTCTTCATCCCACCACTCACTACCCTTTCTAATCTGCCCACCTCCCACTCTTCTCATGCCACAAGCATCTTTTGCGCAAGCCATCACTGCTTCCCTAAATACATCCCATTCCTCCCCCACTCCCCTTATGTCCCCCTTTTTCACCTTTTTCCATTCTGTACTCAGTCTGTTCTGGTACTTCCTCACACAAGTCTCCTTCCCAAGCTCACTTACTCTCACCACTCTCTTCACCCCAACATTCTCTCTTCTTTTCTGAAAACCTCTACAAATCTTCACCTTTGCCTCCACAAGATAATGATCAGACATCCCTCCAGTTGCACCTTTTAGCACATTAACATCCAAAAGTCTCTCTTTCGCACGCCTATCAATTATCACGTAATCCAATAATGCTCTCTGGCCTTCTCTCCTACTTACATACATATACTTATATATATATCTCTTTTTAAACCAGGTATTCCCAGTCATCAGTCCTTTTTCAGCACATAAATCTACAAGCTCTTTACCATTAACATTTACAACACTGAACACCCCATGTACACTAAATATTCCCTCAACTGCCACCTTTGCATGGAAATCACCCATCACTATAACCCAGTCTTGTGTATCAAAACTACTAACACACTCACTCAGCTGCTCCCAAAGCACTTGCCTCTCATGATCTTTCTCATGCCCAAGTGCATGGGCACCAATAATCACCCATCTCTCTCCATCCACTTTCAGTTTCACCCATATCAATCTAGAGTCATATACATACATGTATTTATTCATACTTTTTTACCTTCATCCATTCATGTTGCTACCCCTCCCACAGGAAACAGTATCACTATCCCCTGCTTAAGCGAGGTAGTACCAGGAAAACCAATTCTCTTTAGTAAGTTATAGACTAATTCATATTCTAAAATTGAATTATACTATTATACAATATACATTATCTCGGAAAGCAAAAATGGGTATGTTTGAAGGAATAGTGGTTCCAACAATGTTGTATGGTTGCGAGGCGTGGGCTATGGATAGAGTTGTGCGCAGGAGGGTGGATTTGCTGGAAATGAGATGTTTGAGGACAATGTGTGGTGTGAGGTGGTTTGATCGAGTAAGTAATGTAAGGGTAAGAGAGATGTGTGGAAATAAAAAGAGCGTGGTTGAGAGAGCAGAGGAGGGTGTTTCGAAATGGTTTGGGCACATGGAGAGAATGAGTGAGGAAAGATTGAGAAAGAGGATATATGTGTCGGAGGTGGAGGGAACGAGGAGAAGTGGGAGACCAAATTGGAGGTGGAAAGATGGAGTGAAAAAGATTTTGTGTGATCGGGGCCTGAACATGCAGGAAGGTGAAAGGAGGGCAAGGAATAGAGTGAATTGGATCGATGTGGTATACTGGGGTTGACGTGCTGTCAGTGGATTGAATCAGGGCATGTGAAGCGTCTGGGGTAAACCATGGAAAGTTGTGTGGGGCCTGGATGTGGAAAGGGAGCTGTGATTTCGGGCATTATTGCATGAGAGCTAGAGACTGAGTGTGAACGAATGGGGCCTTTGTTGTCTTTTCCTAGTGCTACCTCGCACACATGAGGGGGGAGGGGGATGGTATTCCATGTGTGGCGAGGTGACGATGGGAATGAATAAAGGCAGACAGTGTGAATTGTGTGCATGGGTATATATGTATGTGTCTGTGTGTGTATATATATGTGTACATTGAGATGTATAGGTATGTATATTTGCGTGTGTGGACGTGTATGTAATACATTGTGTATGGGGGTGGGTTGGGCCATTTCTTTCGTCTGTTTCCTTGCGCTACCTCGCAAACGCGGGAGACAGCGACAAAGCAAAATAAATAAATAAATAAATATTCAGCAAAATGCTGTAACATCCCACCTTCTTATATTACAACCACATTTCTCTGCTTCTCAGACCCACTTATATAGTCACTGAAATTTCTCCAGAAACATTTTATCTCATCCTTACCTTGCTTAATATTCATAATTGTAGGTGCATTTTCTTATACCCATGTGTGCATCACATTTCCAGTTTTTGTTTTCACTCACACTAATCTTGATCCATTCCATCCATGCTCTATAGCACCCTCCCTTACTCTAGATGACAGGATCAGTGCATGTCCTTCTTTCCCTTTTCTTTGATAATGTTCAATCATTCCTCTCTTTACCACTCCTCCTCATATGCCCTCTCACAGTTTGCTCTCATCCTTGTACCCTATACCCCACCAATTATATACCCAAGTGCCACGTTACCCACTTTTACATTCAAATAACCTGCCACTGATATCTAATCTCTCGCAGCATAGCTGCTGACAGACTCAGTCAATTGCCCCCAAATACTTGCCTCACTTTGAAGTTCTTATGGCCATGTGCATAAGCACTAATAATCACCCACTTCATGATTCACTTTCATTTTTGTCCACAACAGTCTGTCTCACTTTCTTACAGTCTTTAACAAATTCCTATAACTCCTTCAGCAGTATTGCTACCCCTTCCTTAGCTCTCACCCTAACACTAACTCCTGACTTTACCATTAAGACATTCCCAAAAAATTTTTCTCCTTTACCCTTGAGGGAAAAAGTAGAGACAAGGGAAAGTATTTATGAATATGCCAGGTCGAAGTTATTGGAAAAAATATGGGAGGGTAGAGATCCAGAGCATGAGGTGTAGGGAAAGAAACAGTTATCAAAATGGCCCTCCCTTGAGTTGCCAACGGCCACAGAAACAGTCAGTTCTTGGTAGCATAAACCAGAGTAATACCTAAAGAAGAGGGAAAGTGAACCAACATTGTGGCATATGGCAAGAGGGTCAAGTTTGGAAGTTAGCCTAGGAGAGTTTGTAAGTCGGACTGCTTTTGACTCTGTCAAGTAAGGATGCAGAGATAGAACTACCTCAGATGTGAGGGTATTACCCTATACAAATATGAAGCAATCCTTTGTATATATGGAGCAACTTCAGAAGAAAAGAAGTTTCAGCATCACAACAGGACACCCAATTTCTCAGTGGCAGACTTAGCTATTCCTGTAATGTGGGATTTCCAAGAAAGAGTGGATGTTACAGTAATACCAACTATGTTCATTGATCCAAGAGGTGGAATTACAGAACTATCAAAGGAGAGATGAGAGTTTTGAGGAGTTTTCGATAGAGAGATGGGCAAAAACTGGGTCTTGGAGGCATTAAACTTGACTAGATTTCATATATCCCACTGAGATATTCTGACTAAGTCTGAGATTATTGAGGAATCTATGTCAAGATGAGATGCAGATCAAGTGAGAAAAGAAAGAGCAGCAATGAAAGATGTGGAGGAATGCAGTGGTGAGTTGTCAGTGTATGAGTGCATTTGATTATTTGTGGAAAAGAGGAAATTGTCAAAAAAGAAAGTGTAGGGAACATGACAGAACATTGAGGGACACTGCTGTTGATGGAGAAAAGTGGGAAGGCCGATCCATCAACATCCACAGAGATAGATCAGCTGGAGAGGAAGCTAGATATGAAGGAGCAAAGTGAGGGAGGGAAGCCAAAAGAGGGTTAGCTTAGAGATGAGACTCCGTTGCTACACCCTGTCAAAAGCTTTGGATATGTCAGGGGCAATTACACATAACTTTCCATAATCTTTCAGGAATGATGACCAGATGTTAGTAAGATAGGAAAGAATATCACCAGTGGCCTAGCCTTATGGAAGCCATACTGATGATCAGAGAGAAGACTGTGAGTTTTGAGGTGTCTAAGGATATGAGAGTTAAGGGGGATTTAAAGACTGGAAATGGTAGACATCAAAGCAATAGGACAAAAGTTAAGAGTGATCAGAATGGTCACCCTTCTTAGGGATGGGATGTATTAATGCATGCTTCCTCGGAGAAGGAAAAGTTTTGATTTTTTAAACAGAAGCAGAACAGACGAGCAAGTACAGGTGCAAGTTCAGAGGCACACTCTTTCATTATGCAGGGATAGATGCCTTTAGGACCATAAGCCTTGCTTTTTTCCAGAGAGAGAGGTACTTTTTGGACAGTCCGAAAAGAGATTACAGGGAGGGGCATAGGATTAGTAAGAGGTGCATCAGAATGTGAAGGAATGTTAGAGTCACCCATGATGGAAATAGAGGAGAAACAGGAACCAAAAGGTTTTGCTTTGTCTACAGGAGATAGAGCTATAGTAATTTTAGAATGGAAAATTGAAGGAAAGGTAGAGCAACAGAAGTTGTTAGAGATGCCCATAGCTTAAGACCAGAAAGACTTATCAGTGGATGAGGAGAGGTTATTGCATAGCCTTCTGTTCCATCTTTCAGCAAGGATTACCTCTTCCTGGACTAAGACTTAGGCTTGTTCTGTTGACCCAATCTTGTCCATATGTTGGAGCTCATAATTTTAGGAAGATTGCCTCCACTTTTGGCCTTCCCTCGGATGCTTTCTTTGAAAGAGACCAGCAGTAGAGATCTATGGCATTCTATTTAACATATCTAGTAACAATACATAAATGTAGATGTTAAGGGTTGACTTAGTTGGGCCTAGGTTTGCAGGGGGTTGATGAACCCTAGTGTGCCAAAAGATGAATCATAAGGTACTTTTTTTTGCTGTTACTTAATCCTTTTCATAAGGAAGTTTTAATATAACCATTATCTTCTTGGCAGCGGATGGAACCATGGAAGTGGAAGTGAATCATAGGGTGGGGAAGGGGGCAAAAGTTCTGGGAGCATTGAAGAATGTGTGGAAGTCGAGAACATTATCTCGGAAAGCAAAAATGGGTATGTTTGAAGGAATAGTGGTTTCAGCAATGTTATATGGTTGCGAGGAATGGGCTATGGATAGAGTTGTGCGGAGGAGGGTGAATGTGCTGGAAATGAGATGTTTGAGGACAATATGTGGTGTGAGGTGGTTTGATAGAGTAAGTAATAATAGGGTAAGGGAGATGTGTGGCAATAAAAAGAGTGTGGTTGAGAGAGCAGAGGAGGGTGTGTTGAAATGGCTTTGGTCACATGGAGAGAATGAGTGAGGAAAGATTGACCAAGAGGATATATGTGTCAGAGGTTAAGGGAACGAGGAGAAGTGGGAGACCAAATTGGAGGTGGAAAGATGGAGTGAAAAAGATTTTGAGTGATCGGGGCCCGAACATGCAGGAGGGTGAAAGGCGTACAAGGAATAGAGTGAATTGGAACAGTGTGGTATACCGGGGTCAACGTGCTGTCAATGGATTGAACCAGGGCATGTGAAGCGTCTGGGGTAAACCATGGAAAGTTCTGTGGGGCCTGGCTGTGGAAAGGGAGCTGTGGTTTTGGTGCATTATTACATAACAGCTAGAGATTGAATGTGAACAAAAGTGGCCTTTGTTGTCTTTTCCTAGTGCTACCTCGCGCACATTTGGGGGGAGGGGGTGGTTATTTTCGTGTGTGGCAGGGTGGCGATGGGAATGAATAAAGGCAGACAGTATGAATTATGTGCATGTGTATATATGTATATATCTGTGTGTGTATACATATGTATACGTTGAGATGTATAGGTATGTATATATTGCGTGTGTGGATGTGTATGTATATACATGTGTATGTGGGTAGGTTGGGCCATTCTTTCGTCTGTTTCCTTGCACTACCTCGCTAACGCGGGAGACAGCAACAAAGCAAAATAATGAAAAAATAGAATTATCTTCTTCCATATTTGTATGCTCCCTAGGCTCATGAGGTGAGCCAACCCAGGTGAGATAAGAAAGATTTGAAGTATCATAATCTTTTATTCCAGGGTGATTTTTTTTTTTTTTTTTTTTTTTTTTTTTTGCTTTGTCGCTGTCTCCCACGTTTGCGAGGTAGTGCAAGGAAGCAGACAAAAGAAATGGCCCAACCCACCCCCATACACATGCCTTGATTCAATCCACTGACAGCACGTCAACCCCGGTATACCACATTGCTCCAATTCACTCTATTCTTTGCCCTCCTTTCACCCTCCTGCATGTTCAGGCCCCGATCACACAAAATCTTTTTCACTCCATCTTTCCACCTCCAATTTGGTCTCCCTCTTCTCCTCGTTCCCTCCACCTCCGACACATATATCCTCTTGGTCAATCTTTCCTCACTCATTCTTTCCATGTGACCAAACCATTTCAAAACACCCTCTTCTGCTCTCTCAACCACGCTCTTTTTATTTCCACACATCTCTCTTACCCTTACGTTACTTACTCGATCAAACCACCTCACACCACACATTGTCCTCAAACATCTCATTTCCAGCACATCCATCCTCCTGCGCACAACTCTATCCATATTCCACGCCTCGCAACCATACAACATTGTTGGAACCACTATTCCTTCAAACATACCCATTTTTGCTTTCCGAGATAATGTTCTCGACTTCCACACATTCTTCAAGGCTCCCAGAATTTTCGCCCCCTCCCCCACCCTATGATCCACTTCCGCTTCCATGGTTCCATCCGCTGCCAGATCCACTCCCAGATATCTAAAACACTTCACTTCCTCCAGTTTTTCTCCATTCAAACTCACCTCCCAATTGAATTGACCCTCAACCCTACTGTATCTAATAACCTTGCTCTTATTCACATTTACTCTTAACTTTCTTCTTTCACACACTTTACCAAACTCAGTCACCAGCTTCTGCAGTTTCTCACATGAATCAGCCACCAGTGCTGTATCATCAGCGAACAACAACTGACTCACTTCCCAAGCTCTCTCATCCCCAACAGACTTCATACTTGCCCCTCTTTCCAAAACTCTTGCATTCACCTCCCTAACAACCCCATCCATAAACAAATTAAACAACCATGGAGACATCACACACCCCTGCCGCAAACCTACATTCACTGAGAACCAATCACTTTCCTCTCTTCCTACACGTACACACGCCTTACATCCTCGATAAAAACTTTTCACTGCTTCTAACAACTTGCCTCCCACACCATATATTCTTAATACCTTCCACAGAGCATCTCTATCAACTCTATCATATGCCTTCTCCAGATCCATAAATGCTACATACAAATCCGTTTGCTTTTCTAAGTATTTCTCACATACATTCTTCAAAGCAAACACCTGATCCACACATCCTCTACCACTTCTGAAACCACACTGCTCTTCCCCAATCTGATGCTCTGTACATGCCTTCACCCTCTCAATCAATACCCTCCCATATAATTTGCCAGGAATACTCAACAAACTTATACCTCTGTAATTTGAGCACTCACTCTTATCCCCTTTGCCTTTGTACAATGGCACTATGCACACATTCCGCCAATCCTCAGGCACCTCACCATGAGTCATACATACATGATATGTAAACATTTTTCCTGGATTGTTCTTTCCAGCTTTTTTCTTTTCCTTTCTTTTGAAAATTCTCTTAACTAATGGTGACTTGCATCAGGTTATGTCAGTGTTGAGAATTATCAGGTGGTCAGTACTGATAGCAAGGGGATGATAAAGTTATTGCCAAATGAAGGTTGGTGATCGGTTGGTGGGTGGACTTGGGTTGGGCAGACACAGCTGTCATCAAACAGGTGCACAGGAAGGATGAGAAGCACTTACCTCACCAGAAGGCAGAGGGTCTGAAGAGGTTTCTAACCCTTTGGGATCATAAAGATTCTTTTAAGGCATGTAGGGCACCACTTTGGAGAGATGATTTGCACACTTCAAAACTTTCATTGTTTTTCCTTGCTATATTTCTTACGAGTAGGAAAAGAGGAAAGTGATTGGCTCCAGCGAATGTCGGTTTGCAGCAGGGGTGAGTGATATCTCCATAGTTGTTTAATTTATTTATGGATGGGATGGTTAGGGAGGTGAATGCAAGAGTTTTGGAAAGAGAGGCAAGTATGCAGTTGGTTGTGGATAAGAGGGCTTAGGAAGTGAGTCAGTTCTTGTTCGCTGATGATACAGTGCTGGTGGCTGATTTGAGTGAGAAACTGCAGAAGCTGGTGACTGAGTTTGGTAAAGTGTGTGAAAGAAGAAAGTTAAGAGTAAATGTGAATAAGCGCAAGGTTATTATGTTTAGTAGGGTTGAGGGATAAGTTAATTGGGAGGTAAGGTTGAATGGAGAAAAATTGGAGGAAGTGAAATGCTGTAGATATCTGGGAGTGGATTTAGCAGTGGATGGAACCATGGAAATGGAAGTGAGTCAGGGTGGGGGAGGGGGCAAAGGTTCTGGGAGTGTTGAAGAATGTGTGGAAGGCGAGAATGTTATCTCTGAGAGCAAAAATGGGTGTTTGAAGGAATAGTGGTTCCACCAATGTTATATGGTTGCGAGGCATGGCCTATAGATAGGGTTGTGTGGAGGAGGGTGGATGTTTTGGAAATGAAATGTTTGAGGACACTATGTGGTGTAAGGTGGTTTGATCGAGTAAGTAATGAAAAGGTAAGAGAGATGTGTGGTAATAGAAAGAGTGTGGTTGAGAGAGCAGAAGAGGGTGTGTTGAAATAGTTTGGAGAGAATGAATGAGGAAAAATTGACCAAGAGGATATATGTGTCAGAGGTGGAGGGAAGAAGAAGTGGGAGACCAAATTAGAGGTGGAAGGATGGAGTGATAAAGATTTTGAGTAATCAGGGCTTGAACATACAGGAGGGTGAAAGGCATGCAAGGAATAGAGTGAATTGGAACAATGTGGTATACTGGGGTCGACGTGCTGTCAGTGGATTGAGCCAGGGCATGTGAAGCATCTGGGGTAAACCATGGAAAGGTCTGTGGGGCCTGGATGTGGAAAGGGAGCTGTGGTTTTGGTGCATTACACATGAAAGCTAGAGACTGGGTGTGAACAAATATGGCCTTTTTGTCTGTTGCTGGTGCTGCCTCGCTGGAGGGGGGTGATGCTATTTCATGTGTGGTGGGATGGCGACGGGAATGGATGAAGGCAGCAAGTATGATATATATTATTTATTATTTATTTTGCTTTGTCGCTGTCTCCCGCATTTGCGAGGTAGCGCAAGGAAACAGATGAAAGAAATGGCCCAACCCACCCCCATACACAATGTATATACATACACGTCCACACACGCAAATATACATACCTATACATCTCAATGTACACATATATATACACACACAGACACATACATATATACCCATGCACACAATTCACACTCTGCCTTTATTCATTCCCATCGCCACCTCGCCACACATGGAATACCATCCCCCTCCCCCCTCATGTGTGCGAGGTAGCACTAGGAAAAGACAACAAAGGCCCCATTCGTTCACACTCAGTCTCTAGCTGTCATGCAATAATGCCTGAAACCACAGCTCCCTTTCCACATCCAGGCCCCACACAACTTTCCATGGTTTACCCCAGACGCTTCACATGCCCTGATTCAATCCACTGACAGCACGTCAACCCCGCTATACCACATCGATCCAATTCACTCTATTCCTTGCCCTCCTTTCACCCTCCTGCATGTTCAGGCCCCGATCACACAAAATCTTTTTCACTCCATCTTTCCACCTCCAATTTGGTCTCCCACTTCTCCTCATTCCCTCCACCTCCGACACATATATCCTCTTGGTCAATCTTTCCTCACTCATTCTCTCCATGTGACCAAACCATTTCAAAACACCCTCTTCTGCTCTCTCAACCACGCTCTTTTTATTTCCACACATCTCTCTTACCCTTACATTACTTACTCGATCAAACCACCTCACACCACACATTGTCCTCAAACATCTTATTTCCAGCACCTTCACCCTCCTGCGCACAACTCTATCCATAGCCCACGCCTCGCAACCATACAACATTGTTGGAACCACTATTCCTTCTAACATACCCATTTTTGCTTTTTGCTTTCCGAGATAATGTTCTCGACTTCCACACATTCTTCAAGGCTCCCAGGATTTTCGCCCCCTCCCCCACCCTATGATGTACACGTTTATATATGTATATGTCTGTGTATGTATATGTATGTATACATCAAAATGTAAATGTATGTATATGTTGAAATGTATGTGTATGTATATGTGCGTGTGTGGGCGTTTATGTATATACATGTTTATTTGGGTGGGTTGGGCCATTCTTTCCTCTGTTTCCTTGCACTATCTTGCTGACGCGGGAGACCGCACTTGCATATAATGAATAAAGAAAAAATATTTCTGCTGTGGGGCTTAATTTGGTTGCTTAGTGTTGGCTAGTGCTTGCCCTGTAGACTCATGTTGTTGGATGGGTTTTGCTTGGCTGATATACACTTGCAATCCAAAATTCCTCATCTGTGGTCCTTTTGTCACTCAGAAATGCTTCTTTGTTCTTATTGATATCTTTAGACATCTTGACATTTGGATATAAATGTTAAAATTTATCTTTTTGTCAGGTCTCGAGGCTTTGGGTTTGTGACGTTCATGAATTCTGATCATGTGGATGCAGTGCAGCGAGCAAGGCCTCACAAAGTAGATGGGCGTCTGGTGGAGACTAAACGAGCTGTTCCTCGAAGTGACACCAACAGCACTATTCTCCCAACCACCAACCATCCTGATGCAACTCATACAAGAATTTTTATAGGAGGTTTACCACAGGTGTGTTGTTAGATATTTCCAAACTGGTATTGGAAAAATGAGAACAGATGATGCATGAAATGAGTTTCTTTAATGAGGGACAGTCCATCACATATGAAAAAATTAGGGTGGAAGTGTTATAACAGTAATGCAGGCAAAACACTAGCATAATTTCTTCAACTAATCTGATAAGGGACAACCTGTGCTGGACTTGAAGGAAACAAACAGCTTTAAGATATATGGTTTTTCACTTAAGATTTCATATTAGGACATTTGTATCATGATGATAAGACAGATGATGACCACAGACACTTGATAATTACCCAGGAGGACACTCAGTCTTTCTGAACCTTTGTGGAAGTTTATATGAGTGACAGCTGATGACACTAGATACACAAGAGGGAACACATTAGCACACTTGATAGACATATGGGGGAACTGACAATTGGGGATTACTTGGGAATTATTTACAAAAAGCTTAGCTCTCTACTACCCCTCCAGCTTGCTCCATCTTCAGCTGACAGATTCACACTAACTTGCAAAGATTACACTTCACATCATGCTGAATGAAATAAATGGCAAGAAGTATCATGTGATGGTGGCAAATATAGTATGATAAATCTGATACTTCCTTTTTCTTGCATGCATCCTGTGCTAAGTATTTAAGTATTTTATGGCTTCAGTATCTTTCACTGGTTTTGATGCACTGGTTGGCTGATAGTTCACCTGGTGGGAGCATATGATGTGATACATGAAAATCACTTGTGTAGGCACATATCTTTGCCCACCACTGTTTTGAACCATTAGATGGATTGAACTATAACTTTTTATCATGCTGAGATTATATAATTCATTATTTAGACTCAAACTGGATCATGGCTGCCAGATATATTCATCAGTCATTGATGACTTCCTGATTGACATTGTCCACAGTTTTGATATGAGAATGGGCACTGGAGCAGTGTGATTTTATAAAGATGAAATCCTCACTGCAGATTCTAATGAACTCCCTGTGAATTTAAGATGTGAAGAACTTGTCTTCAATTATCTCTTTAGACTCAAATAAAATTGCACACACACACACACACACACACACACACACACACACACACACACACACACACACTGTTCCTCTCAGGCTCAGTCTTCTGTTCTTAACGCTACCTCACTAAAGTGGGAAATGGTGAAGAAGTATAAAAGAAAATATTTTGTTTATTATACTTGATTGCCGTTTCTGGTGTCAGTAAGGTAGCACCAGGAAACAAAGAAACTGCCAGTCCACCCATATACACACACACACATATATATATATATATATATATATATATATATATATATATATATATATATATTTTTTTTTCCATACTATTCGCCATTTCCCGCATCAGCGAGGTAGCGCTAAGAACAGAGGACTAGGCCTTTGAGGGAATATCCTCACCTGGCCCCCTTCTCTGTTCCTTCTTTTGGAAAAAAAAAAAAAAAAAAGAGAGAGGGGAGGATTTGCAGCCCCCCGCTCCCTTCCCTTTTAGTCGCCTTCTACGACACGCAGGGAATACGTGGGAAGTATTCTTTCTCCCCTATCCCCAGGGAGTATATATATATATATATTATTATTATTATTATTATTATTATTATACTTTGTCGCTGTCTCCCGCGTTTGCGAGGTAGCGCAAGGAAACAGACGAAAGAAATGGCCCAACCCCCCCCATACACATGTATATACATACGTCCACACACGCAAATATACATACCTACACAGCTTTCCATGGTTTAACCCAGACGCTTCACATGCCTTGATTCAATCCACT
Organism: Panulirus ornatus; assembly: GCF_036320965.1. Classification (NCBI taxonomy): domain Eukaryota; kingdom Metazoa; phylum Arthropoda; class Malacostraca; order Decapoda; family Palinuridae; genus Panulirus; species Panulirus ornatus. Next base: position 1,037,888 of record NC_092244.1, on the reverse strand, counting down.
GACAGCACGTCAACCCCGGTATACCACATCGCTCCAATTCACTCTATTCCTTGCCCTCCTTTCACCCTCCTGCATGCTCAGGCCCCGATCACACAAAATCTTTTTCACTCCATCTTTCCACCTCCAATTTGGTCTCCCTCTTCTTGTTCCCTCCACCTCCGACACATATATCCTCTTGGTCAATCTTTCCTCACTCATCCTCTCCATGTGCCCAAACCACTTCAAAACACCCTCTTCTGCTCTCTCAACCACGCTCTTTTTATTTCCACACATCTCTCTTACCCTTACGTTACTCACTCGATCAAACCACCTCACACCACACATTGTCCTCAAACATCTCATTTCCAGCACATCCATCCTCCTGCGCACAACTCTATCCATAGCCCACGCCTCGCAACCATACAACATTGTTGGAACCACTATTCCTTCAAACATACCCATTTTTGCTTTCCGAGATAATGTTCTCGACTTCCACACATTCTTCAAGGCCCCCAGGATTTTCGCCCCCTCCCCCACCCTATGATCCACTTCCGCTTCCATGGTTCCATCCGCTGCCAGATCCACTCCCAGATATCTAAAACACTTCACTTCCTCCAGTTTTTCTCCATTCAAACTCACCTCCCAATTGACTTGACCCTCAACCCTACTGTACCTAATAACCTTGCTCTTATTCACATTTACTCTTAACTTTCTTCTTCCACACACTTTTCCAAACTCAGTCACCAGCTTCTGCAGTTTCTCACATGAATCAGCCACCAGCGCTGTATCATCAGCGAACAACAACTGACTCACTTCCCAAGCTCTCTCATCCCCAACAGACTTCATACTTGCCCCTCTTTCCAAAACTCTTGCATTTACCTCCCTAACAACCCCATCCATAAACAAATTAAACAACCATGGAGACATCACGCACCCCTGCCGCAAACCTACATTCACTGAGAACCAATCACTTTCCTCTCTTCCTACACGTACACATGCCTTACATCCTCGATAAAAACTTTTCACTGCTTCTAACAACTTTCCTCCCACACCATATATTCTTAATACCTTCCACAGAGCATCTCTATCAACTCTATCATATGCCTTCTCCAGATCCATAAATGCTACATACAAATCCATTTGCTTTTCTAAGTATTTCTCACATACATTCTTCAAAGCAAACACCTGATCCACACATCCTCTACCACTTCTGAAACCACACTGCTCTTCCCCAATCTGATGCTCTGTACATGCCTTCACCCTCTCAATCAATACCCTCCCATATAATTTACCAGGAATACTCAACAAACTTATACCTCTGTAATTTGAGCACTCACTCTTATCCCCTTTGCCTTTGTACAATGGCACTATGCACGCATTCTGCCAATCCTCAGGCACCTCACCATGAGTCATACATACATTAAATAACCTTACCAACCAGTCAACAATACAGTCACCCCCTTTTTTAATAAATTCCACTGCAATACCATCCAAACCTGCTGCCTTGCCAGCTTTCATCTTCCGCAAAGCTTTCACTACCTCTTCTCTGTTTACCAAATCATTTTCCCTAACCCTCTCACTTTGCACACCACCTCGACCAAAACACCCTATATCTGCCACTCTATCATCAAACACATTCAACAAACCTTCAAAATACTCACTCCATCTCCTTCTCACATCACCACTACTTGTTATCACCTCCCCACTTGCGCCCTTCACCGAAGTTCCCATTTGCTCCCTTGTCTTACGCACTTTATTTACCTCCTTCCAGAACATCTTTTTATTCTCCCTAAAATTTAATGATACTCTCTCACCCCAACTCTCATTTGCCCTTTTTTTCACCTCTTGCACCTTTCTCTTGACCTCCTGTCTCTTTCTTTTATACACCTCCCACTCAGTTGCATTTTTTCCCTGCAAAAATCATCCAAATGCCTCTCTCTTCTCTTTCACTAATACTCTTACTTCTTCATCCCACCACTCACTACCCTTTCTAATCAACCCACCTCCCACTCTTCTCATGCCACAAGCATCTTTTGCGCAATCCATCACTGATTCCCTAAATACATCCCATTCCTCCCCTACTCCCCTTACTTCCATTGTTCTCACCTTTTTCCATTCTGTACTCAGTCTCTCCTGGTACTTCCTCACACAGGTCTCCTTCTCAAGCTCACTTACTCTCACCACCCTCTTCACCCCAACATTCACTCTTCTTTTCTGAAAACCCATACAAATCTTCACCTTAGCCTCCACAAGATAATGATCAGACATCCCTCCAGTTGCACCTCTCAGCACATTAACATCCAAAAGTCTCTCTTTCGCATGCCTGTCAATTAACACGTAATCCAATAACGCTCTCTGGCCATCTCTCCTACTTACATAAGTATACTTATGTATATCTCGCTTTTTAAACCAGGTATTCCCAATCATCAGTCCTTTTTCAGCACATAAATCTACAAGCTCTTCACCATTTCCATTTACAACACTGAACACTGCATGTATACCAATTATTCCCTCAACTGCCACATTATTCACCTTTGCATTCAAATCACCCATCACTATGACCCGGTCCCGTGCATCAAAACCACTAACACACTCATTCAGCTGCTCCCAAAACACTTGCCTCTCTTGATCTTTCTTCTCATGCCCAGGTGCATATGCACCAATAATCACCCACCTCTCTCCATCAACTTTCAGTTTTACCCATATTAATCGAGAATTTACTTTCTTACACTCTATCACATACTCCCACAACTCCTGTTTCAGGAGTATTGCTACTCCTTCCCTTGCTCTTGTCCTCTCACTAACCCCTGACTTTACTCCCCAGACATTCCCAAACCACTCTTCCCCTTTGCCCTTGAGCTTCGTTTCACTCAGAGCCAAAACATCCAGGTTCCTTTCCTCAAACATACTACCTATCTCTCCTTTTTTCACATCTTGGTTACATCCACACACATTTAGGCACCCCAGTCTGAGCCTTCGAGGAGGATGAGCACTCCCCGCGTGACTCCTTCTTCTGTTTCCCATTTTAGAAAGTTAATACAAGGAGGGGAGGATTTCTGGCCCCCCGCTCCCGTCCCCTCTAGTCGCTTTCTACGACACGCGAGGAATACGTGGGAAGTATTCTTTCACCCCTATCCCCAGGGATAATATACATATATATATACATATACACATACACACACATACACATACATACGCACATATACACACACACACACATACATATATATACATATGAGAAATGTAAGAAACAATTTAGAAAACTGAAACTTCTAGCTTGAAATGAATGAAAAAAAGAATATATATATATATATATATATATATATATATATATATATATATATATATATATATATATATATATTTATATATATATATCTTTTTTTCTTTTCTTTTAAACTATTCGCCATTTCCCGCGTTAGCGAGGTAGCATTAAGAACAGAGGACTGGGCCTTTGAGGGAATACCCTCACCTGGCCCAATTCTCTGTTCCTTCTTTTGGAAAATTAAAAAAAAAACGAGAGGGGAGGATTTCCAGCCCCCCGCTCCCTCCCCTTTTAGTCGCCTTCTACGACACGCAGGGAATACGTGGGAAGTATTCTTAATCCCCTATCCCTATATATATATATATATATATATATATATATATATATATATATATATATATATATATATATATCTTTTTTTTTCTTTTCTTTTAAACTATTCGCCATTTCCCGCATTAGCGAGGTAGCGTTAAGAACAGAGGACTGGGCCTTTTTTGGAATATCCTCACCTGGCCCCCTCTGTTCCTTCTTTTGGAAAATTAAAGAAAAAAAACGAGAGGGGAGGATTTCCAGCCCCCCGCTCCCTCCCCTTTTAGTCGCCTTCTACGACACACAGGGAATACGTGGGAAGTATTCTTAATCCCCTATCCCCAGGGATATATATATATATATATATATATATATATATATATATATATATATATATATATATATATATATCCCTATATATATATATATATATATATATATATATATATATATATATATATATATATATATATCCCTATATATATATATATATATATATATATATATATATATATATATATATATATTTTTTTTTTTTGCCGCTGTCTCCCGCGTTTGCGAGGTAGCGCAAGGAAACAGACGAAAGAAATGGCCCAACCCACCCCCATACACATGTATATACATACGTCCACACACGCAAATATACATACCTACACAGCTTTCCATGGTTTACCCCAGACGCTTCACATGCCTTGATTCAATCCACTGACAGCACGTCAACCCCGGTATACCACATCGCTCCAATTCACTCTATTCCTTGCCCTCCTTTCACCCTCCTGCATGTTCAGGCCCCGATCACACAAAATCTTTTTCACTCCATCTTTCCACCTCCAATTTGGTCTCCCTCTTCTCCTCGTTCCCTCCACCTGCGACACATATATCCTCTTGGTCAATCTTTCCTCACTCATTCTCTCCATGTGACCAAACCATTTCAAAACACCCTCTTCTGCTATCTCAACCACGCTTTTTTTATTTCCACACATCTCTCTTACCCTTACGTTACTTACTCGATCAAACCACCTCACACCACACATTGTCCTCAAACATCTCATTTCCAGCACATCCATCCTCCTGCGCACAACTCTATCCATAGTCCACGCCTTGCAACCATACAACATTGTTGGAACCATTATTCCTTCAAACATACCCATTTTTGCTATCCGAGATGATGTTCTCGACTTCCATACATTCTTCAAGGCTCCCAGAATTTTCGCCCCCTCTCCCACCCTATGATCCACTTCCGCTTCCATGGTTCCATCCGCTGCCAGATCCACTCCCAGATATCTAAAACACTTCACTTCCTCCAGTTTTTCTCCATTCAAACTCACCTCCCAATTGACTTGACCCTCAACCCTACTGTACCTAATAACCTTGCTCTTATTCACATTTACTCTTAACTTTCTTCTTCCACACACTTTACCAAACTCAGTCACCAGCTTCTGGAGTTTCTCACATGAATCAGCCACCAGCGCTGTATCATCAGCGAACAACAACTGACTCACTTCCCAAGCTCTCTCATCCCCAACAGACTTCATACTTGCCCCTCTTTCCAAAACTCTTGCATTTACCTCCCTAACAACCCCATCCATAAACAAATTAAACAACCATGGAGACATCACACACCCCTGCCGCAAACCTACATTCACTGAGAACCAATCACTTTCCTCTCTTCCTACACGTACACATGCCTTACATCCTCGATAAAAACTTTTCACTGCTTCTAACAACTTTCCTCCCACACCATATATTCTTAATACCTTCCACAGAGCATCTCTATCAACTCTATCATGTGCCTTCTCCAGATCCATAAATGCTACATACAAATCCATTTGCTTTTCTAAGTATTTCTCACATACATTCTTCAAAGCAAACACCTGATCCACACATCCTCTACCACTTCTGAAACCACACTGCTCTTCCCCAATCTGATGCTCTGTACATGCCTTCACCCTCTCAATCAATACCCTCCCATATAATTTACCAGGAATACTCAACAAACTTATACCTCTGTAATTTGAGCACTCACTCTTATCCCCTTTGCCTTTGTACAATGGCACTATGCACGCATTCCGCCAATCCTCAGGCACCTCACCATGAGTCATACATACATTAAATAACCTTACCAACCAGTCAACAATACAGTCACCCCCTTTTTTAATAAATTCCACTGCAATACCATCCAAACCTGCTGCCTTGCCGGCTTTCATATTCCACAAAGCTTTCACTACCTCTTCTCTGTTTACCAAATCATTTTCCCTAACCCTTTCATACTATTCCCCATTTCCCGCGTTAGCAAGGTAGCGTTAAGAACAGAGGACTGGGCCTCTGAGGGAATATCCTCATCTAGCCTCATTCTCTGTTCCTTCTTTTGGAAAATTTAAAAAAAACGAGAGGGGAGGATTTCCAGCCCCCCGCTCCCTCCCCTTTTAGTCGCCTTCTACGACACATAGGGAATACGTGGGAAGTATTCTTTCTCCCCTATCCCCAGGGATATATATATATATGTGTGTGTATTATTGACTGGTTGGTAAGGTTATTTAATGTATGTATGACTCATGGTGAGGTGCCTGAGGATTGGCGGAATGCGTGCATAGTGCCATTGTACAAAGGCAAAGGGGATAAGAGTGAGTGCTCAAATTACAGAGGTATAAGTTTGATGAGTATTCCTGGTAAATTATATGGGAGGGTATTGATTGAGAGGGTGAAGGCATGTACAGAGCATCAGATTGGGGAAGAGCAGTGTGGTTTCAGAAGTGGTAGAGGATGTGTGGATCAGGTGTTTGCTCTGAAGAATGTATGTGAGAAATACTTAGAAAAGCAAATGGATTTGTATGTAGCATTTATGGATCTGGAGAAGGCATATGATAGAGTTGATAGAGATGCTTTGTGGACGGTATTAAGAATATATAGTGTGGGAGGCAAGTTGTTAGAAGCAGTGAAAAGTTTTTATCGAGGATGTAAGGCATGTGTACGTGTAGGAAGAGAGGAAAGTGATTGGTTCTCAGTGAATGTAGGTTTGCGGCAGGGGTGTGTGATGTCTCCATGGTTGTTTAATTTGTTTATGGATGGAGTTGTTAGGGAGGTGAATGCAAGAGTTTTGGAAAGAGGGGCAAGTATGAAGTCTGTTGTGGATGAGAGAGCTTGGGAAGTGAGTCAGTTGTTGTTCGCTGATGATACAGCGCTGGTGGCTGATTCATGTGAGAAACTGCAGAAGCTGGTGACTGAGTTTGGTAAAGTGTGTGAAAGAAGAAAGTTAAGAGTAAATGTGAATAAGAGCAAGGTTATTAGGTACAGTAGGGTTGAGGGTCAAGTCAATTGGGAGGTAAGTTTGAATGGAGAAAAACTGGAGGAAGTAAAGTGTTTTAGATATCTGGGAGTGGATCTGGCAGCGGATATATATATATATATATATATATATATATATATATATATATATATATATATATATATATATATATATATATTTTTTTTTTTTTTTTATTATTATACTTTGTCGCTGTCTCCCGCGTTTGCGAGGTAGCGCAAGGAAACAGACGAAAGAAATGGCCCAACCCCCCCCATACACATGTATATACATATGTCCACACACGCAAATATATATATATATATATATATATATATATATATATATATATATATATATATATATATATATCCGGGGGGTAGGGGAGAAAGAATACTTCCCACCTATTCCCTGCATGTCGTAGGAGGCGACTAAAAGGGGCTGGAAATCCTCCCCTCTCATTATTTTTTTTTAATTTTCCAAAAGAAGAAACAGAGAAGAGGGCCAGGTGAGGATATTCCCTCAAAGGCCCAGTTCTCTGTTCTTAACGCTACCTCGCTAACGTGAGAAATGGCGAATAGTTTGAAAGAAAAAGAAAGATATATATATGTATATTTTTTTTTTTGCTTTGTCGCTTTCTCCCGCGTTTGCGAGGTAGCGCATAATCCTGGGAGCCTTGAAGAATGTGTGGAAGTCGAGAACGTTATCTCGGAAAGCAAAAATGGGTATGTTTGAAGGAATAGTGGTTCCAACAATGTTGTATGGTTGCAAGGCGTGGGCTATGGATAGAGTTGTGCACAGGAGGATGGATGTGCTGGAAATGAGATGTTTGAGGACAATGTGTGGTGTGAGGTGGTTTGATCGGGTAAGTAACGTAAGGGTAAGAGAGATGTGTGGAAATAAAAAGAGCGTGGTTGAGAGAGCAGAAGAGGGTGTTTTGAAATGATTTGGGCACATGGAGAGAATGAGTGAGGAAAGATTGACCAAGAGGATATATGTGTCGGAGGTGGAGGGAACGAGGAGAAGTGGGAGACCAAATTGGTGGTGGAAAGATGGAGTGAAAAAGATTTTGTGTGATCGGGGCCTGAACATGCAGGAGGGTGAAAGGAGGGCAAGGAATAGAGTGAATTGGATCGATGTGGTATACTGGGGTTGACGTGCTGTCAGTGGATTGAATCAGGGCATGTGAAGCGTCTGGGGTAAACCATGGAAAGCTGTGTAGGTATGTATATTTGCGTGTATGGACGTATTTTTTTTTTTTTTTCAATTTTCCAAAAGAAGGAACAGAGAATTAGGCCAGGTGAGGGTATTCCCTCAAAGGCCCAGTCCTCTGTTCTTAACGCTACCTCGCTAATGCGGGAAATGGTGAATAGTTTGAAAGAAAGAATATATATATATATATATATATATATATATATATATATATATATATATATATATATATATATATATATATATATAACCATGGAAAGTTGTGTGGGGCCTGGATGTGGAAAGGGAGCTGTGGTTTCGGTGCATTATTACATGACAGCTAGAGACTGAGTGTGAACGAATGGGGCCTTTGTTGTCTTTTCTTAGCACTACCTCGCTCACAAGAGGGGGGAGGGGGTTGTTATTCCATGTGTAAGTAAATATATATATATATATATATATACATATGTATCCCTGGGGATAGGGGAGAAAGAATTCTTCCCACGTATTCCCTGCGTGTCGTAGAAGGCCACTAAAAGTGGAAGGGAGCGGGGGGCTGGAAATCCTCCCCTCTCATTTATTTTTTTCCAAAAGAAGGAACAGAGAAGGGGGCCAGGTGAGGATATTCCCTCAAAGGCCCAGTCCTCTGTTCTTAGCGCTACCTCGCTAGTGCGGGAAATGGCAAATAGTATAAAAGAAAAAAGATATATATATATATATATACACACACACAGATACGTATATACATATGTACATAATTCATACTTGCTGCCTTTATTCATTCCTGTCGTCACCCCGCCACACATGAAATGACAACCCCTCCCCCTGCACATTTGCGAGGTAGCGCTAGGAAAAGATAACAAAGGCCATGCATCCCCCACGTGTCATAGAAGGCAACTAAAGGGGACGGGAGCGTGGGCTAGAAACCCTCCCCGCCTTGTATTTTAACTTTCTGAAAAGGGAAACAGAAGAAGAGTCATGGGGGGAGTGCTCATCCTCCTCGAATGCTCAGATTGGGGTGTCTAAATGTGTGTGGATGTAACCAAGATGAGAATAAAGGAGAGATAGGTAGTATGTTTGAGGAAAGGAACCTGGATGTTTTGGCTCTGAGTGAAATGAAGCTCAAGGTTAAAGGGGAAGAGTGGTTTGGAAGATTGGTTTGGGAATGTCTTATGAGTAAAGTCAGGTTGATGAGAGGACAAGAACAAAGGAATGAGTAGCACTACTCCTGAAGTGGGAGTTTTGGGAGTATGTGATAGAATGTAAGAAAGTAAACTTTAGATTGATACAAGTAAAACTGAAAGTGGATGGATAGAGATTGGTGATCATTGGTGCCTATGCTCTTGGTCATGAGAAGAAAGATCATGAGAGGCAAGTGTTTTGGGAGCAGCTAAATGAATGTGTTAGCAGCTTTGTTGCATAAGACTGGGTTATAGTGATGGGTGATTTGAATGCAAATATGAGTAATGTGGCAGTTGAGGGTATAATTAGTGCACATAGGGTGTTCAGTGTTGTAAATGGAAATGGTGAAGAGCTTTTAGATTTGTGTGCTGAAAAAGGACTGTTCATTGGGAATGCTTGGTTTAAAAAGAGAGATATCCATAAAGTAAAAGTATGTAAGTAGGAGAGATGGCCAGAGAGCATTATTGGATTACGTATTAATTGATAGGCACAGGAATAAGAGACTTTTGGATGTTAATGTTTTGAGAGGGGCAACTGGAGGGATCTCTGACCATTATCTTGTGGAGGCGAAGGCGAAGATATGTAGAGGTTTTCAGAAAAGAAGAGAGAATATTGGGGTGAAGAGAGTGGTGAGAGGAAGTGAGCTTGGAAAGGAGACTTGTGTGAGGAAGTACCAAGAGAGATTGAGTGCAGAATGGAAAAAGGTGAGAGCAAATGACATAAGGGGTGGGGGGAAGGAATGGGATGTATTTAGGGAAGCAGTGATGGCTTGCGCAAAAGATGCCTGTGGCATGAGAAAGGTGGGAGGACAGATTAGAAAGGGTAGTAATTGGTGGGATGAAGAAGTAAGATTGTTAGTGATGATTTTTGCAGGGAAAAGTGCAAATGACTGGGAGATGTATAAAAGAAAGTGGCAAGAGGTCAAGAGAAAGGTGCAAGAGGTGAAAAAGGGGGCAGATGAGAGTTTGGGTGAGAGAGTATCATTAAGTATTAGGTAGAATAAAAAGATGTTTTGAAAGGAGGTAAGTAAAGTGCAGAAGACAAGAGAACAAATGTGAACATTGGTGAAGAGGGCAAAAGGGGAGGTAATAACGAGTAGTGGTGAAGTGAGAAGGAGATGGAGTGAGTATTTTGAAGGATTGTTGAATGTGTTTGATGATAGAGCGGCGGATATAGGGTGTTATGGTCGAGGTGGTGTGCGAAGTGAGAGGGTCAGGGAGAATGGTTTGGTGAACAGAGAAGAGTTACTGAAAGCTTTGTGAAGGATGAAGGCTGGTAAGGCAATGGGTTTGGATGGTACTGCAGTGGAATTTATAAAGAAGGGGGTGACTTTGTTGTCAATATGTTGGTAAGGATATTCATTGTATGTATGGCTCATGGTGAAGTGCCTGAGGATTGGCAGAATACATGCATACTGCCATTTTATAAAGGCAAAGGGGATAAAGGTGTATGTTCAACTTACAGAGGTATAAGTTTGTTGTGTATTCCTGGGAAATTATATGGGAGAGTATTGACTGAGAAGGTGAAGGCATGCACAGAGCAGATTGAGGAAGAGCAGTGTGGTTTCAGAGGTGGTAGAGGGTGTGTAGATCAGGTGTTTGCTTTGAAGAATGTATATGAGAAATACTTAGAAAAACAGATGGATTTGTATGTAGCTTTTATGGATGTGGAGAAGGCATATGATAGGGTTGATGGAGATGGTTTGTGGAAGGTACCAAGAGTATATGGTGTGGGAGGCAAGTTGCTAGAAACAGTGAAAAGTTTTTATCAAGGATGTAAGGCATGTGTATGAGTAGGAAGAGAAGAAAGTGATTGGTTCCTAGTGAATGTTGGTTTGTGGCATGGGTGCATGATGTCTACATGGTTGTTTAATTTGTTTATGGATAGGGTTGTTAGGGAGGTGAATGCAAGAGTTTTGGAGATAGGGGTCAAGTTGTGGATGATTTGGCTTGAGAAGTGAGTCAGTTGTTGTTCGCTGATGAGACAGTGGTGGTGGCTGATTCGGGTGAGAAACTGCAGAAGTTGGTGACTGAGCTTGGTAAAGTGTATGAAAGAAAAAAGCTGAGAGGGAATGTGAATAAGAGCATGGTTGGTAGGTTTCAGTAGGGTTGGGGGACAAGTTAGTTGGGAGTTATGTTTGAATGGAGAAAGACTGGAGGAATTGAAGTGTAAGAGATATCTAGGAGTGGCTTTAGCAGCGGATGGAACCATGGAAGTGGAAGTGAGTCACAGGGTGGGGGAGGGGGCGAAGGTTCTGGGAGCGTTGAAGAATGTGTGGAAGGCGAGAACGTTGTCTCTGAGAGCAAAAATGGGTATGTTTGAAGGAATAGTAGTTCCAACAATGTTATATCGTTGTGAGGCATGGGCTATAGATAGGGTCTTGCACAGGAGGGTGGGTGTGTTGGAAATGAAATGTTTGAGGACAGTATGTGGTGTGAGGTGGTTTGATCGGGTAAGTAATGAAAGGGTAAGAGAGATGTGTGGTAATAAAAAGAGTGTGGTTGAGAGAGCAGAAGAGGGTGTATTGAAATGGTTTGGACACTTGGAGAGAATGAGAGAGGAAAGATTGACGAAGAAGATATACGTGTCATAGGTGGAGGGAAGAAGAAGTGGGAGACCAAATTGGAGGTGGAAGGATGAAGTGAAAAAGAAGTTGAGTGATCCGGGCCTGAACATACAGGATGGTGTAAGGCGTGCAAGAAATAGAGTGGATTGGAACGATGTGGTATACCGAGGTGGATGTGCTTTCAATGGATTGAACCAGGGCATGTGAAGCATCTGAGGTAAACCATGGAAAGGTCTGTTGGGCCTGGATGTGGAAAGGGAGCTGTGGTTTTGGTGCATTACACATGAAAGCTAGAGACTGAGTGTGAACAAATGTGGCCTTTTTTGTCTTTTCCTGTGGCTGCCTTGCTTTGGAGGGGGTTGCTATTTCGTGCGTGCCAGGGTGGTGACGGGAATGGATGAAGGCAGGAAGTATGGATATGTACATGTGTATATGTCTGTGTTTGTATATGTATGTATATGTTGAAATGTATATGTATGTATATGTGCGGGTGAGGGCGTTTATGTGTATACATGTGTATGTGGGTGGGTTCTGCCATTCCTCATTTGTTTCCTTGCACTACCTCGCTAATGTGGGAGATGGCGTTTAAGTATGAATAGACATAATGATATTCATACGTATTCATACACATACAAAGACATGCATATATACACATATACATATTCTTACTTGCCTGCCTTCATCCATTGCTGGTGCTACCCCACCCCACAGGAAACAGCATCACTGCCCCCTGCTTCAGTGAGTTAGTGCCAGGAAAACAGACATAAAAGGCCACATTCATTCACATTCAGTCTGTAGCTGTATAGTTTAAGTACTTGCAGCTTCGTGTGTGTTAAATCATGTGCTTCAGTCCATTGGACTTGCTTGTAAAATTTTATTATATTCTTTCTACTTTGTTTATTCCCATCCATTTTACTGATGACCACAGAACACAGTATTATTCTGTTCATTTCTTTATGTTACATTGAACAGTTTCACCACCAGCATCATTCTGTCTTTGTTGTAAAAGGTCTTTTGTTGTACAACTCATTATGTTTCTTGAAAGATTATCTTATTGATGTGTTCCTTAAATTCAAGTTTTACATTTATGGTAACTCTTGTGTTTTTAACATCATCTTTGCTCACAATTTCTTCCTTGTTCCTTTTTAGGAAGGTGCTGATACTCTTTTATCATTTCATAACTTACCTTTTTAAAGTTTTTCTCATTCAATTTCATTAGGTTCATTTTTGCCCATTTTATAGAATAGCCAGTTCTCATAGTTTTTCTTGGTCCTCTTCATTACTTACAGTATTCCTTACTTTTGTGTTATCTTTAAAACATCTGATTATTTTACATCCATGTCTGTGTCAGGTATCACACTTGCAGAAGTTACAAATGATTTTGGTTCCATTTTTGGCATTTCTGAGGAGCCTTTCCTTGGAGAAGATCAGCTAAGGAGGTCTTTGGCATTCCTGTTAAGTATCCAGAATTACAGAGTTATGAGTTAGTTTAGTGTCACTAGGGAAGTTGTATGGAAGAGAGGTGATTGATAGGGCAGGGACTTGCACAGAGCATGAGATTAGGGAAGAACAGCGTGGATTCAGGGAGTGGTAGAGGGTTTGTGAGTTAAGTGTTTGTTTTGAAGGTGTGAGAGAAATACTTTAAGAAGCAGAAGGATTTCTCTGAGCATTTATGGATCTAGAGTAAGCATAGACTGAGTCGATAGAGATGCTCTGTGGAAGGTGCTACAGATGTATGGTGTGGAAGGGAAGCTATTAGAAGAGAGGAGTCTTTATCAGAATGATAAGGCATGTGTGCGAGTAAGTAGAGAGGAGGGTAAGCATTTCCAGCTGATGGTAGGTCTGTGGTAGGGATGTTTAATCAGGTTGTAGATGGGTTGGTGAAGGAGGTGAATGCAAGGGTCATGGAGAGAGAAGATATGTGTCTTCTATGGGTAAGAGTGCCTGAAAGGTGAGTTGGTTGTTTAAAGATGACAATGTGTTGGTGACAGATTTGAGTGTGAAATTGCAGAAGCTTGTGTCTGAATTTAAAAAAGTGTGTGAAAGGAGGAAGTTGAGTGTAAATGCGAATAAAAGCAAAGTTACTAGTTGTAGCAGTGAAATGAGACAGGTTACTTGGAGTGTAAGATTAAATGGAGAAAACTTGCAGGAAATGGAGTGTTATAGAGACCTGGGAGTAGATGTGGCAGTGAATGGATCCATAGTAGCTGAAGTGAGCCACAAAAGGCTTGGATGCATTAAGGAATTTGTGGACAGAAAGGTCACTGTCACCAAGGGCAAAGATGGGTATATTTGATGATATGATAGTCCCATTGATGCTGAATGGATGTAAGGCATATGCCTTTGACAGAAATGTAAGGGATAAGTTGAATTTTGGGGAAATGAAGTACTTGAGGAAAATATTTGGTTTGAAGAGGCTCAACAAAAAATATTGGGTAAAAGAGAGGTGTGGTTGTAAGAGGAGTATGTATGAGAGAGTGAAGAGGATATGCTGAAATGGTTAGTACATATAGGTAAGAAAAGGATGACTGAGGGGGTATACATGGCAGAAGTTGAAAGAACAAGGAAAAGGACACCGAGGAGATGATGGAGTGAAACATGCTTTGAAGGCTCTGGCCTGAATATGCAGGAGGGTGTGAAGTGAGAAAGGGATAGAGAAACTGCAGCAATGTGGTCTACAGGAGATGACTTGCTGTCGATGGAGGAACCAGGGCAAATGAAGCAGTTTGGGGGAACCATGGAAAGGTGTGTGTGGCCTGATTGAATGAGTTCATTTCTTCATGTGTTCCTGGTACTACCTTGCTAATATAGGAAATGGCAGACATATGAAAAAAAAATAGATGTCAAAGGTTTGCCCTGTATGGTTCTGGGGTTACCACCATCAAGGCAGATCCATGTGTGTCAGAAGATGACTCTTAAGGAACTGTTGTTTTTTGCTTTACCATATCCTCTTTTTCAAGAGTTTTTCTTAAACCTCTTCCATGAAAAATGCTTTTAAGGCTGGCAGGACAAACTGACCTTGGAGAAAAGTGTAGGTTTTGAAGTATGAAAAACTGTTTCTTTCTGGTGCAGTGTCCCATGAGCATATTATCCTTTTTATTTTTTCCTGTCATTCCCCTTTCTGTTGAAAAACCATTCTCTGAACTGATGGTGACCAGTATTGGGTTGACATCTGTACTCTGAGAAGAGTTGAAGGTTAGAGAAATAATGAGCTCTGAAGTACTTAAGTACCTGGACCAATTAAATCCTAACAAACAAAATGGCCCAGATAACTTAGTTCCAAGATTTTTAAAGGTCAGGAGACAGCTGATATACCCCAGAACAAAAATATTTAACAAATCTGTGTTGGATTGGCAGGTCCCAGCTGACTGGGAACTAGCAAATGTTACTCCTGTATATAAAAAAGGAGACAAAAAGTGTGCCTTGAATTACCACCCAAGTAGCTGTACGTCAGTGTTAGGTAAAGTGATGGAAAAAATAGTACAAGAGAAGATTGTCTCATTTCTAGAACACAAAATTATATCGGACAACTAAGACAGTCTCTGCTATAGAAGATCCTGCTTGACAAATTTGTTCAAATTTTTTAATGTTTATCAGGATTCGGATGAAAAATTACCATCTGATGTATATTTAGATTTCCTAAAGGCTTTCAATAAAGTACCTTACAAGAGACTTTTACATAAACTCAAAACACATGGAATTGATGAAAAACTCTGTACGTGGATCATAGACTGGCTTACCGGAAGAAAGCAGCATGTAGTATTAAATTGCAAAGCCTCAGATTGACCAGACATAACAAGTTGTGTGCCACAGGGGTCAGTCCAAGGCCCATTTCTTTTCATTATATACATTAATGATGTAGAACTCAGTCTCATATCTAAGATCTCCAAATTTGCCGACGATACTAAACTAGGAGGTAGAGCTGTAAACAGGTGGGACTGCAAAATGATTCAAAGAGATCTTAACTTACAAGCAGAGTGATCAGGCACATGACAAATGGAGTTTGACATAGACAAGTTTAAAGTTATGCACTTTGGAGACAAGAGTATATGTTACAACTACAAATTATTCAGAAACTCACTAACTAAAGTAAATGAAGAAAAGTATCTTGGAGTTGTCAGTAGCAACAATTTGAAACACACTAAACACTGTCAAACAGCAAGGAAAAAAGGCCACCAAATGCTAGGAATCATAGCCAGGAACATAGATTACCAGACACCAGAAACAATTCTCACACTTTATAATTCTCTAGTAAGATTATACCTTGAATATGCAGTCCAGTTTTGGTCCCCAAACTATAAAAATGATGAAGAAAAATTAGCGCAAGTACAAAGATGCACACTGAAATTGATCCATCCCATACAAATCTGGCATACAAAGAGACTTAAACAATTGGATCTTTTCTCCTTTAAAAATGTAGACTTTGTGGAGACATAATCCAAGTGCTCAGAATTCTGAAGTAGTTTGATAAAGTAAACCACAAGCATCTGTTCGAAATACAAGAAAATACTGTCACTAGAACAAATGGAATAAAATTCAAAGCTAGAAGATGTAATACAAACATGGGAAAAAAGCCTTTTTTCATATAGGTATGTTGAGCACTGGAATAAGTTACTTTCAGATGTAGTGAATGCTAAATCTATAGATAACTTCAAAAGTTGTTTAGACAGATATTTTATAAATTCAGCTTTACTCTAAGAAAAATGCGTGATATAAATGTATAAACAACAGTGGTAACAGGGACACTAGAAGGCTAATGTGCAGCCGCGGGGAGTCAGTGATAGCTTAAAAAACTACTCGGTGGAATTACATTATTTTTTTCAGACAACTCAGTAGTTATGGGCCAATCAAGCCTCCTGTTGTGTGTCTTTCTCATGCGAACTCATGTAAACTTATGAGGCAGGTAGCTGATGGGTTGGTTGGTGAAATGCTGACCTGAAAGCCACTATCATTAAGTAATTAGTTAGGGATGAGAAGTATTTTTCTTCAACAGGAGGCAGGGGGTTAAGATGTTTCAAACCTTTAGGATCCTAGAGATTCTCTCAAGGTTTAAGAAATGCCAGCTTTGAGGGAAACAGTTTTTCATACTTTGAAACTTACATTTATTCTACGCCATTGGCAACTCGGTTGTTTTCTAGCTAGAACATCATCCCAAATTACTCAAAATTTATCAAATATAGTGTATTGCTTGTGGATCCTTTGCTCTTAATGGTGTGAATGTCTGGTAACTTGCATGTTTATTTTGCACAGGCTACAGCAGGAATTGGCATACGTAATGAAAATTGTGATTGATTCATGGATATTCAGAATGACTGATTAGGGATTAAGCTGAAGCTTTAATACTATTATCTGCTATGTAACGTAACATCTAATGATGATATGATAGAGAGACCACCTCGGCTTATAACTTGGTAATGATGCTGAATTGATGTTTTTATGTGCTGTGAGCACTATGTAAGCAAGAAAAAGAATATTTTGTATTCATAGAACTAATTCTCATATATGTTTTTTCCAGGATGTAAAAGAAGATGACTTAGAGTCTTATTTTGCACACTTTGGTGGTGTGACTTGCGTCAACATCATGTACGATAAAAACAGTGGTCGGCATCGTGGGTTTGCTTTTGTTGACTTTAATGATTATGATCCTGTTGATAAAGTTTTGTGTAAGTTACTTCTTTCATTGTATGTATAGATATTGTATTTATTTTGATTTTATTTATTATTATTAGTTTTCATACATGTTTGACATTTCCTGCATTAGCAAGGTAGCACCAGGAACAGATGAAGAAATGGCATCATTTGCTCTAACCCATACTCTAGCTGTCATGTATAATGCACTGAGACTAAAGACCCTACCCAGAATCAGGCCCCACAGACCTTTCAGTGGTATCCCCATCCACTTCATGGGCCCTGGTATAGCCCATTGACAGTATGTTGTCCCATGTAAACCTCATCGCTCCAGTGTGCTCTATCCCTTGCACACCTCACACCCTCCTGCATGTTCAGGCCCCAACCCTTCAAAGGCTGTGTCACTCTCCTTCCAACTCCTCCTTGATTTCCCCATTCTCCTTGATTACTTCCTGGCCTTAATTGAGATGTAAATAGGTTAATCAAAGGGAAAAGGAAGACACATGGAAAAGTATTTATGAACTTTGGAGGAAGTGAAAAACCTGTCATTAAAAGTGCTTAGTCATGTTATTGGGAAAGACATGAGATGTTAGAGAGTTCCAGAGCAGTGAGGTGTGGAAAAGAAACAGTTATCAGTATGGCCACCCTTGAATTGCCAGTAGCCACACAGTAATGATGTGGTGTAGGAGCTTGCTGAGTATTGTATGGTTTAGTTAGTGGTGGGGGCTTGCCAGCAACCAGCTCTTGGTAGCAGAAACAGAAGTATTGCATAGAGAAGAGGGAAAGTGAACCACCATTGTGGCACTGGGCAAATGGGTCAGGTTTTGAAGTTACCTTTGGAGAGTTGATATGTCAGACTGCTTTCCACTCAACTCAAGTAAGGAATTAGTGCTAGAACCATCCCTGATGTGAGAGCAATGCTCCATTCAAGGATGAATCAGTCCTTTGCATAAACGGAGCAACTGATCAGCTGAAAAGAAATTTCAACATCTAAGCAGGACTTCCACTCTCTTTGAAGTAAAATCAACTATTTCTGTAATGTGGGGTTTCCAAGTTAATGTGGATTTTACAGTAATAGTAAGTATGTTCACTGAGTCTAGAGGTAGAATTACAGAGCCATTGAAGGAGGGAGGAAAGTTGTGAGGAGTTTTTGATAGAGAAATGGGCAGAAATTGCATCTTTGAGGCATTAAACTTAACAAGATTTCATCTGCTGAGATGTCCTGTTCAAGTCTGAGTTTATTGAGGAAGAGGTGTCAATGCGAGCTGCATATTGAATGAGAGAAGGAACAGAATTGAAGGATATGGAGGAATGTAGTGTTAAGTCATCAGCATGTAAGTGCATTTGGTTATTTGGAGAAGAAAGGAAATCATTGATAAAGGGGAGAAAAAGTGTAGGAGACAGGACAGAACCTTGAGGGACACCACTGTTGATGGAGAAAAAGGGAGAGGCTGGTCCATGAACAACCACAGAGATAGATTGGCCGTAGAGGAGGCTAGATATGAGAGAGGAAAGTGAGGGAGGTAAGCCAAAAGAGGGGAGCTTAGGGATGAAACTCCAATACCATACCATACCCCGTCAAAAGCTTTGGACATGTCAAGGACAACTACATAGGATTCCCCAAAATCCTTCCGAGATGATGACCACTCATAAGTAAGATAGGAAAGAATATTACCAGTGAATCTTGCCTCATGGAAGCCATACTGTTAGTCATCCTTTCTTCACTCATCCTCTCCATATGTTCATACCATTTTATCTCATGCTCTTTACTTCTCTCATACTTGTCTTGCTACCACACTTCTTAAACCTTTTTTTATTTTGTATCCAACACATTCACCATGTTCTTTACATTTTTGTCAGAAACCCATCCCCAATATCAATGTATCACTGATAGGACTTTTTTCATGTTAGCTGGTATGGCACAGGCAACTGAATGCCCTAATCAAAGCCATCTCATCCCAATTAGGGGTGATCATAGAGTAGATGTTAGTGTTCCCATGTACCACACAAAAGGTCCTGGGTTCGAATCCTGGCTGTTAGAGGGTATTATGGATTAAGGCAAGCAAGTATGAATATGTAAATGTGTATATATGTGTACGTGTGTGTATTCTCATTTATACATTATACATGACAGCTAGAAACTGAGTGTGAACAAATGTGGTCTTTGTGGTCTTTTCCTGGTGCGCATGTTGGGGGGAGGGGGGTTGTCATTTCATGTGTGCCGGGGTGGCAATGGGAATGAATAAAGGCAGCAAGTATGAATTATGTACTTGTGTATACATGTATATGTCTGTGTATGTATATATATATGTATACGTTGAGATGTATAGGTATGTATATTTGTGTGTGTGGACGTGTGTGCATATACATGTGTATGTGGGTGGGTTGGGCCATTCTTATTGCTCTTATTCACATTTACTCTCAACTTTCTTCTTTCACACACTTTACCAAACTCAGTCACCAGCTTATGCAGTTTGTCACATGAATCAGCCACCAGCGCCGTATCATCAGTGAACAACTGACTCACTTCCCAAGCTCTCTCATCCACAACAGATTGCATACTTGCCCCTCCTTCCAAAACCCTTGCATTCACCTCCCTACAACCCCATCCATAAACAAATTAAACAACCATGGAGACATCACACACCCGTGCCGCAAACCTACATTCACTGAGAACCAATCATTTCCTCTCTTCCTATACGTACACATGCCTTACATCCTCGATAAAAACTTTTCACTGCTTCTAACAACTTGCCTCTCACACCATGTATTCTTAATACCTTCCGCAGAGCATCTCTATCAACTCTATCATATGCCTTCTCCAGATCCATAAATGCTACATACAGGTCCATTTGCTTTTCTAAGTATTTCTCACATACATTCTTCAAATCAAACACCTGATCCACACATCCTCTACCACTTCTGAAACCACACTGCTCTTCCCCAATCTGATGCTCGGTACATGCCTTTACCCTCTCATTCAATACCCTCCCATATAATTTCCCAGGAATACTCAACAAACTTATACCTCTGTAATTTGAGCACTCACCTTTATCCCCTTTGCCTTTGTACAATGGCACTATGCAAACATTCAGCTAATCCTCAGGCACCTCACCATGAATCATACATACATTAAATAACCTCACCAACCAGTCTACAGTACAGTCACCCCCTTTTTTAATAAATTCTACTGCAATGCCATCGAAACCTGCTGCTTTGCTGGCTTTCGTCTTCTGCAAAGCTTTTACTACCTCTTCTCTGTTTACCAAATCATTCTCCCTAACCCTCTCACTTTGCGCACCACCTCGATCAAAACACCCTATACCTGCCACTCTATCATCAAACACATTTAACAAACCTTCAAAATACTCACTCCATCTCCTTCTCACATCACCACTACTTGTTATCACCTCCCCATTAGCGCCCTTCACTGAAGTTCCCATTTGTCCCTTGTCTTACACAATTTATTTACCTCCTTCCAAAACATCTCTTTATTCTCCCTAAGACTTAATGATACTCTCTCACCCCAACTCTCATTTGCCCTCTTTTTCACCTCTTGCACCTTTCTCTTGACCTCCTGCCTCTTTCTTTTAGACATCTCCCACTCATTTGCATTATTTCCCTGCAAGAATCATCCAAATGCCTCTCTCTTCTCTTTCACGAATAATCTTACTTCATTCAGCCACCCACTACCCTTTCTAATCTGCCCACCTCCCACGCTTCTCATGCCACAAGCATCTTTTGCGCAAGCCATCACTGTTTCCCTAAATAAATCCCATTCCTCCCCCACTCCCCTTCCGTCCTTTGTTCTCACCTTTTTCCATTCTGTGCTCAGTCTCTCCTGGTACTTCTTCACACATGTCTCCTTCCCAAGCTCACTTACTCTCACCACTCTTTTCACCCCAACATTCTCTCTTCTTTTCTGAAAACCTCTACAAATCTTCACCATCGCCTCCACAAGATAATGATCAGACATCCCTCCAGTTGCACCTCTCAGCACATTAACATCCAAAAGTCTCTCTTTCGCACGTCTATCAATTAACATGTAATCCAATAATGCTCTCTGGCCATCTCTCCTTCTTACATACGTATACTTATGTACATCTCTCTTTTTAAACCAGGTATTCCCAATCACCAGTCCTTTTTCAGCACATAAGTCTACAAGCTCTTCACCATTTCCATTTACAACACTGAACACCCCATGTATACCAGTTATTCCCTCAACTGCCACATTACTCACCTTTGCATTCAAATCACCCATCTTTATAACCCGGTCTCGTGCATCAAAACCACTAACACACTCATTCAGCTGCTCCCAAAACACTTGCCTCTCATGATCTTTCTTCTCATGCCCGGGTGCATATGCACCACTAATCACCCATCTCTCTCCATCCACTTTCAGTTTTACCCATATCAATCTAGAGTTTACTTTCTTACACTCTATCACATACTCCCACCACTCCTGTTTCAGGAGTAGTGCTATTCCTTCTCTTGCTCTTGTCCTCTCACTAACCCCCTGACTTTACTCCCAAGACATTCCCAAACCACTCTTCTTCCCCTTTACCCTTGAGCTTCGTTTCACTCAGAGCCAAAACATCCAGGTTCCTTTCCTCAAACGTACTACCTATCTCTCCTTTTTTCTCATCTTGGTTACATCCACAGACATTTAGACACCCCAATCTGAGCCTTCGAGGAGGATGAGCACTCTTCGCGTGACTCCTTCTTCTGTTTCCCCTTTTAGAAAGTTAAAATTCAAGTAGAGGAGGGTTTCTATCCCCCCGCTTCCATCCCCTTTAGTCGCCTTCTACGACACATGACGAATGCGTGGGGAAGTATTCTTTCTCCCTTATCCCCAGGGATTTATATCATATTTATCATACTTTGTCGCTGTCTCCCACGTTAGCGAGGTAGCGCAAGGAAACAGATGAAAGAATGGCCCAACCCACCCACATACACATGTACACACATAAATGTCCACACTTGCACATATACATACCTATATATTTCAACATATACATATATATATACATACACAGACATGTACATATATACACATGTACATAATTCATACTTGCTGCCTTTATTCATTCCCATTGCCACCCCGCCACACATGAAATGACAACACTCTCCCTCCACACATGCGCAGGGTAGCGCTAGGAAAAGACAACAAAGCCCACATTTGTTCACACTCAGTCTGTATCTGTCATGTATAATGCACCCAAATTCACAGCTCCCTTTTCATATCTAGGCCCCACAAAACTTTCCATGGTTTACCCCAGACACTTCATGTGCCCTGGTTCAATCCATTGACAGCAAGTCGACCCTGGTATACCAAATTGTTCCAATTCACTCTATTCCTTGCACGCCTTTCACCCCCATGCATGTTCAGGCCCTGATCACTCAAAATCTTTTTCACTCCATCCTTCCACCTCCAATTTGGTCTCCCACTTCTCGTTCCCTCCACCTCTGACACATATATCCTCTTGGTCAGTCTTTCCTTACTCATTCTGTCCATGTGACCAAACCATTTCAAAACACCCTCTTCTGCTCTCTCAACCATACTCTTTTTATTTCCACACATCTCTCTTACCCTATTATTACTTACTCGATCAAACCACCTCATGCCACATATTGTCCTTAAACATCTCATTTCCAGCACATCCACCCTCCTGCGCACAACTCTATCTATAGCCCACGCCTTGCAACCATATAACATTGTTGGAACTATTATTCCTTCAAACATACCCATTTTTGCTTTCTGAAATAATGTTCCTGACTTCCACACATTTTTCAATGCTCCTAGAACTTTCGCCCCCTCCCCCACGCTATGATTCTTTTCCACTTCCATGGTTCCATCCACTGCCAAATCCACTCCCAGATATCTAAAGCACTTCACTTCCTCCAGTTTTTCTCCATTCAAACTTACCTCCCAGTTGACTTGTCCCTCAACCCTACTGTACCTAACAACCATGCTCTTATTCACATTTACTCTTAACTTTCTTCTTTCACACACTTTGCCAAACTCAGTCACCAGCTCCTGCAGTTTCTCACCTGAATCAGCCACCAGCACTGTATCATCAGTGAACAACAACTGACTCACTTCCCAAGCTCTCTCATCCACAACGGATTGCATACTTGCCGCTCTTTCCAAAACTCTTGCATTCACCTCCCTAACAACCCCATCCATAAACAAATTAAACAACCATGGAGACATCACGCACCCCTGCCGCAAACCAGCATTCACTGAGAACAAATCACTTTCCTCTCTTCCTACACGTACACATGCCTTACATCCTCGATAAAAACTTTTCACTGCTTCTAACAACTTTCCTCCCACACCATATATTCTTAATACCTTCCACAGAGCATCTCTATCAACTCTATCATATGCCTTCTCCAGATCCATAAATGCTACATACAAATCCATTTGCTTTTCTAAGTATTTCTCACATACATTCTTCAAAGCTAACACCTGATCCATACATCCTCTACCATTTTTGAAACCACACTGCTCTTCCCCAGTCTGATGCTCTGTACATGCCTTCACCCTCTCAATCAATACCCTCCCATATAATTTACCAGGAATACTCAACAAACTTATACCTCTGTAATTTGAGCACTCACATTTATCCCCTTTGCCTTTGTACCATGGCACTATGTAAGCATTCCGCCAATCCTCAGGCACCTCACCATGAGTCATACATACATTAAATAGCCTTACCAACCGGTCAGCAATACAGTCACCCCCTTTTTTGATATCACTGCAATACCATCCAAACCCGCTGCCTTGCCGGCTTTCATCTTCTGCAAAACTTTTACTACCTCTTCTCTGTTTACCAAATCATTCTCCGTAACCCTCTCAATTTGCACACCACCTCGACCAAAACACCCTATATCTGCCACTCTATCATCAAACACATTCAACAGACCCTCAAAATACTCACTCCATCTCCTTCTCACATCACCACTACTTGTTATCACCTCCCCATTAACCCCCTTCACTGATGTTCCCATTTGTTCCCTTGTCTTACACACTTTATTTACCTCCTTCCAAAACCTTTTTTTTTTTTCATACTATTCGCCATTTCCCGCATTAGCGAGGTAGCGTTAAGGAAAGAGGACTGAGCCTTTGAAGAAATATCCTCACTTGGCCCCCTCCTCTGTTCCTCTTTTGGAAAATTAAAAAACGAGAGGGGAGGATTTCCAGTCTCCGGCTCCCTCTCCTTTTAGTCGCCTTCTACAACACGCAGGCAATACGTGGCAAGTATTCTTTCTCCCCCTATCCCCAGGGATAAAATTATTATTATTATTATTATTAATTTAATATTTTTTTTTTTTTTTTTTTTTATACTTTGTCGCTGTCTCCCGCGTTTGCGAGGTAGCGCAAGGAAACAGACGAAAGAAATGGCCCAACCCCCCCCATACACATGTATATACATACGTCCACACACGCAAATATACATACCTACACAGCTTTCCATGGTTTACCCCAGACGCTTCACATGCCTTGATTCAATCCACTGACAGCACGTCAACCCCGGTATACCACATCGCTCCAATTCACTCTATTCCTTGCCCTCCTTTCACCCTCCTGCATGTTCAGGCCCCGATCACACAAAATCTTTTTCACTCCATCTTTCCACCTCCAATTTGGTCTCCCTCTTCTCCTCGTTCCCTCCACCTGCGACACATATATCCTCTTTGTCAATCTTTCCTCACTCATTCTCTCCATGTGCCCAAACCACTTCAAAACACCCTCTTCTGCTCTCTCAACCACGCTCTTTTTATTTCCACACATCTCTCTTACCCTTACGTTACTCACTCGATCAAACCACCTCACACCACACATTGTCCTCAAACATCTCATTTCCAGCACATCCATCCTCCTGCGCACAACTCTATCCATAGCCCACGCCTCGCAACCATACAACATTGTTGGAACCACTATTCCTTCAAACATACCCATTTTTGCTTTCCGAGATAATGTTCTCGACTTCCACACATTCTTCAAGGCCCCCAGAATTTTCGCCCCCTCCCCCACCCTATGATCCACTTCCGCTTCCATGGTTCCATCCGCTGCCAGATCCACTCCCAGATATCTAAAACACTTCACTTCCTCCAGTTTTTCTCCATTCAAACTCACCTCCCAATTGACTTGACCCTCAACCCTACTGTACCTAATAACCTTGCTCTTATTCACATTTACTCTTAACTTTCTTCTTCCACACACTTTACCAAACTCAGTCACCAGCTTCTGGAGTTTCTCACATGAATCAGCCACCAGCGCTGTATCATCAGCGAACAACAACTGACTCACTTCCCAAGCTCTCTCATCCCCAACAGACTTCATACTTGCCCCTCTTTCCAAAACTCTTGCATTTACCTCCCTAACAACCCCATCCATAAACAAATTAAACAACCATGGAGACATCACACACCCCTGCCGCAAACCTACATTCACTGAGAACCAATCACTTTCCTCTCTTCCTACACGTACACATGCCTTACATCCTCGATAAAAACTTTTCACTGCTTCTAACAACTTTCCTCCCACACCATATATTCTTAATACCTTCCACAGAGCATCTCTATCAACTCTATCATATGCCTTCTCCAGATCCATAAATGCTACATACAAATCCATTTGCTTTTCTAAGTATTTCTCACATACATTCTTCAAAGCAAACACCTGATCCACACATCCTCTACCACTTCTGAAACCACACTGCTCTTCCCCAATCTGATGCTCTGTACATGCCTTCACCCTCTCAATCAATACCCTCCCATATAATTTACCAGGAATACTCAACAAACTTATACCTCTGTAATTTGAGCATTCACTCTTATCCCCTTTGCCTTTGTACAATGATACTATGCACGCATTCCGCCAATCCTCAGGCACCTCACCATGAGTCATACATACATTAAATAACCTTACCAACCAGTCAACAATACAGTCACCCCCTTTTTTAATAAATTTAATTTAATTTAATATATATATATATATATATATATATATATATATATATATATATATATATATATATATATATATATACATACAGGGAGGGAAAAGTTTCCAGGCCCCTGCACCTGCTCCCATTATTTACCTTTTGATGTCTTAAAAGGTAAATAATGGGAGCAGGTGCAGGGGCCTGGAAACTTTTCCCTCCCTGTATTTCAGTTTCTAAAAAATGCAATGTAAGAAGGAACTAGGGAGTGCTGTCTTTTGTTATATTATTATTATTGTTTATTATTATTATTATTATTATTATTATTATTATTATTATTATTATTATTATTATTATTATTATTATTATATCCCTGGGTATAGGGGTTTAAGGATACTTCCCACGTATTCCCTGCGTGTCGTAGAAGGCGACTAAAAGGGGAGGGAGCGGGGGGGGCTGGAATTCCTCCCCTCTCTTTTTTTTTTTTTTTTTTTTTTTTTAATTTTCCAAAAGAAGGAACAGAGGGGGGCCAGGTGAGGATATTCCAAAAAAGGCCCAGTCCTCTGTTCTTAGCACTACCTCGCTAATGCGGGAAATGGCGAATAGTTAAAAAAAAAAAAAAAAAAAATATATATATATATATATATATATATATATATATATATATATATATATATATATATATATATATATATATATATATTTTTTTTTTTTATACTTTGTCGCTGTCTCCCGCGTTTGCGAGGTAGCGCAAGGAAACAGACGAAAGAAATGGCCCAACCCCCCCCCATACACATGTACATACACACGTCCACACACGGAAATATACATACCTACACAGCTTTCCATGGTTTACCCCGGACGCTTCACATGCCCTGGTTCAATCCACCGACAGCATGTCAACCCCTGTATACCACATCACCCCAATTCGCTCCATTTCTTGCCCTCCTCTCACCCTCCTGCATGTTCAGGCCCCGATCACACAAAATCCCTTTCACTCCATCCTTCCACCTCCAATTTGGTAACGTAAGGGTAAGAGAGATGTGTGGAAATAAAAAGAGCGTGGTTGAGAGAGCAGAAGAGGGTGTTTTGAAATGGTTTGGGCACATGGAGAGAATGAGTGAGGAAAGATTGACCAAGAGGATATATGTGTCGGAGGTGGAGGGAACGAGGAGAAGATATATACATATATATATATATATATATATATATATATGAGAGAGCTTGGGAAGTGAGTCAGTTGTTGTTCGCTGATGATACAGCGCTGGTGGCTGATTCATGTGAGAAACTGCAGAAGCTGGTGACTGAGTTTGGTAAAGTGTGTGAAAGAAGAAAGTTAAGAGTAAATGTGAATAAGAGCAAGGTTATTAGGTACAGTAGGGTTGAGGGTCAAGTCAGTTGGGAGGTGAGTTTGAATGGAGAAAAACTGGAGGAAATGAAGTGTTTTAGATGTCTGGGAGTGGATCTGGCAGCGGATGGAACCATGGAAGCGGAAGTGGATCATAGGGTGGGGGAGGGGGCGAAAATTCTGGGAGCCTTGAAGAATGTGTGGAAGTCGAGAACATTATCTTTGAAAGCAAAAATGGGTATGTTTGAAGGAATAGTGGTTCCAACAATGTTGTATGGTTGCGAGGCATGGGCTATGGATAGAGTTGTGCGCAGGAGGATGGATGTGCTGGAAATGAGATGTTTGAGGACAATGTGTGGTGTGAGGTGGTTTGATCGAGTAGGTAACGTAAGGGTAAGAGAGATGTGTGGAAATAAAAAGAGCGTGGTTGAGAGAGCAGAAGAGGGTGTTTTGAAATGGTTTGGTCACATGGAGAGAATGAGTGAGGAAAGATTGACCAAGAGGATATATGTGTCGGAGGTGGAGGGAACGAGGAGAAGAGGGAGACCAAATTGGAGGTGGAAAGATGGAGTGAAAAAGATTTTGTGTGATCGGGGCCTGAACATGCAGGAGGGTGAAAGGAGGGCAAGGAATAGAGTGAATTGGAGCGATGTGGTATACCGGGGTTGACGTGCTGTCAGTGGATTGAATCAGGGCATGTGAAGCGTCTGGGGTAAACCATGGAAAGCTGTGTAGGTATGTATATTTGCGTGTGTGGACGTATGTATATACATGTGTATGGGGGTGGGTTGGGCCATTTCTTTCGTCTGTTTCCTTGCGCTACCTCGCAAACGCAGGAGACAGTGACAAAGCAAAAAAAAAAAAAAAAAAAAATTTTTTTTTTGCTTTGTCGCTGTCTCCCGCGTTTGCGAGGTAGCGCAAGGAAACAGACGAAAGAATTGGCCCAACCCACCCCTATACACATGTATATACATACACGTCCACACACGCAAATATACATACCTACACAGCTTTCCATGGTTTACCCTAGATGCTTCACATGCCCTGATTCAATCCACTGACAGCACGTCAACCCCGGTATACCACATCGATCCAGTTCACTCTATTCCTTGCCCTCCTTTCACCCTCCTGCATGTTCAGGCCCCGATCACACAAAATCTTTTTCACTCCATCTATCCACCTCCAATTTGGTCTCCCACTTCTCCTTGTTCCCTCCACCTCCGACACATATATCCTCTTGGTCAATCTTTCCTCACTTATTCTCTCCATGTGCCCAAACCATTTCAAAACACCCTCTTCTGCTCTCTCAACCACGCTCTTTTTATTTCCACACATCTCTCTTACCCTTACGTTACTTACTCGATCAAACCACCTCACACCACACATTGTCCTCAAACATCTCATTTCCAGCACATCCACCCTCCTGCGCACAACTCTATCCATAGCCCACGCCTCGCAACCATACAACATTGTTGGAACCACTATTCCTTCAAACATACTCATTTTTGCTTTCCGAGATAATGTTCTCGACTTCCACACATTCTTCAAGGCTCCCAGGATTTTCGCCCCCTCCCCCACCCTATGATCCACTTCCGCTTCCTTAAAATTTAATGATACTCTCTCACCCCAACTCTCATTTGCCCTCTTTTCACCTCTTGCACCTTTCTCTTGACCTCATGCCTCTTTGTTTTATACATCTCCCAGTCATTTGCATTATTTCCATGCAAAAATCGTCCAATGCCTCTCTCTTCTCTTTCACTAATAATCTTACTTCTTCATTCCACCACTCGCTACTCTTTCTAATCTGCCCAACTCCCATGCTTCTCATGCCACAAGCATCTTTTGCGCAAGCCATCACTGCTTCCCTAAATACATTCCATTCCTCCCCCACTCCCCCTATGTCCTTCGTTCTCACTTTTTTCCATTCTGTATACAGTCTCTCCTGGTACTTCCTCACACAAGTCTCCTTCCCAAGCTTACTTACTCTCACCACTCTCTTCACCCCAACATTCTCTCTTCTTTTCTCAAAACCTCTACAAATCTTCACCTTTGCCTCCAAAATGATCAGACATCCCTCCAGTTACACCTCTCAGCACATTAACATCCAAAAATCTCTCTTTTGCGCGCCTATCAATTAACACGTAATCTAATAACGCTCTCTGGCCATCTGTCCTACTTACATACATATACTTACATATATCTCTCTTTTTAAACCAGGTATTCCCAATCACCATTCATTTTTCAGCACATAAATCTACAAGCTCTTCACCATTTCCATTTACAACACTGAACACCCCATGTACACCAATTATTCCCCCAACTGCCACATTGCTCACCTTTGCATTTAAATCACCCATCACTATAACCTGGTCTCGTGCATTAAAACTACTAACACACTCACTCAGCTGCTCCCAAAACACTTGCCTCTCATGATCTTTCTTCTCATGCCCAGGTGCATATGCACCAATGGTCACCCATCTCTCTCCATCCACTTTCAGTTTTACCCATATTAATCTAGAGTTTACTTTCTTACACTCTATCACATACTCCCACCACTCCTGTTTCAGGAGTAGTGCGACTCCTTCCCTTGCTCTTGTCCTCTCACTAACCCCTGACTTTACTCTCAAGACATTCCCAAACCACTCTTCTCCTTTACCCCTGAGCTTCATTTCACTCAGAGCCAAAACATCCAGGTTCCTTTCCTCAAACATGCTACCTATATCTCCTTTTTTCTCATCTTGGTTACATCCACACCTATGTATTTCAATGTATACATATATATACATACACAGACATATACATATATAAACATGTACCCTCTTTTTATTACCGCACATCTCTCTTACATTACGTTGAAATATATAGGTATGTATATTTGCGTGTGTGGACGTGTATGTATATACATGTGTATGTGGGTGGGTTGGGCCATTCTTTCATCTGTTTCCTTGTGCTACCTTGCTAACGTGGGAGACAGCGACAAAGTATGATAGATAAATATGAATATATATGTGTGTGTGTGAGTTCATTCATGTTTATTTGTCTGTTCCCCGGCACTACCTTGCTGACACATGAAACGGTGATCAAATATGATTATAAAAGATAATGAATACTTTGGTTTTTACAGTGACCCGCAATCATTCCATCAAAGGTCGACTAATAGATGTTAAGAAGGCAATAAGCAAGTCTGACATTAGCAAAATCAAAAGCTTGATGTCTGGTGTTGTTGGTGGGCCAGATGCTAACTTCCTCGCAAGTTTAGGGGGAAGCAGCTCCAATGATGGCACTCCAGCCACCACTCCCTTGCCTCCTCCTATAGGGACTCTGCCTGCAATACCAGGGCCCTCAGGTGCCACTGCTATCAATGGTGCCACTCTAGGGCGTGTCACTGCAGCTTCATCCATCAACAGCGCTGTCACAACTACAGCTGGCCATCCAGGTCTACCTAATGCAGGGATGGTGCCTCCAGTAGCACAGCTTGCACACCCATTTTTTCCCCGTCTCCCTCTGGCTGGCCTTCCAGGCTTCTCAGCCCAGCTGCGGTCTGGGTGGCAGTACAGTGTGTCAGGCAATGCTGAGGTCCTGAGAAACACAGCTGGTTAGTGTAATGTGAACTTCTATTTCCTTTATTGTGAAGCAGGTAGACTTCTGATGCTTAATCTTTCAGCCTTATATTTTAGTTATATCATTTGATAAACTTGATGGTATTGTATTGCATGTTGTTGGTGTCCCATTAAGAGTGTGGGCATTTGACTCACCTTCTGAAAGAATGGGATATGAGATATGGTGTTTTAAGTGTACAATATAAGAAGTGGTGGGACCCAAAGAGAAGTGGGTTGGACATATTTTGT
Source organism: Panulirus ornatus (assembly GCF_036320965.1). Classification (NCBI taxonomy): domain Eukaryota; kingdom Metazoa; phylum Arthropoda; class Malacostraca; order Decapoda; family Palinuridae; genus Panulirus; species Panulirus ornatus. The sequence goes on along the minus strand of NC_092244.1, from coordinate 1,006,338 downwards.
TTAGATGTTTGACATATTTATTATGGGTAAGGCTAATTTTCCTTGGTAATTATTTTCAGTTTACTGTGGCTAGGGCGTATGTGGCTTGGTATTTGTTTTCTATTTGCTGCAGCTGGGGCACATATATACAGCTGTTAATGCTTTTGTTGTCATCCTACTCATTGTTTCTATTTTTTTCTTACACTGGTCAGTACATGTAGAGGTGTCAAGGGAGTCTGTTATAGATCTGCACCTTCAGGTTATGTAATAACTTTTGAATTTGTGTCAGTCTTATAAGATGATAAATATTAATGATGAAGACCCTAAGTAATCATGTTTATTTGAGACAAAAATACGTAGAAGGATACTCTCATCATACAACCAGTGTCTGAAAATACTTCCTAAATACCTCATATGCCTGACAGTGGATTAGCAGGAAGTAAGGATGCATTGTACATATAAAGATTGTCTCATCAGGTTTTCTTGTAAATCAGTTCATGTAAACAGTTACATTGTATTTAATCATGATAACAAACTTATTTATTTTTTGTATTACACTTTGTCACTGTCTCCCACGTTAGCGAGGTAGTGCAAGGAAACAGACCAAAGAATGGCCCAGCCCACCCACATACACATGTATATACATAAACATCCACACACACACGCACATATACATACCTATACATTTGAACATATACATACATATACATACACAGACATATACATATATACGCATGTACATATTCATACATGCTGCCTTCATCCATTCCCTCCGCCACCCAGCCACACATGAAATGGCACCCCTTTCCCCCTGCGTGCATGCAAGGTAGCGCTAGAAAAAGACAACAAAGGCTTCATTTGTTCACACTCAGTCTCTAGCTGTCATGAATAATGCACCAAAACCACAGCTCACTTTTCGCATTTAGGCCCCACAAAACTTTCCATGGCTCAATCCATTGAGAGCACATTGACCCCGGTATGCCACATTGTTCCATTTCACTCTATTCCTTGCATGCTTTTCACCCTCCTGTATGTTCAGGCCCTGATCGCTCTCAAAATCTTTTTCACTCTATCCTTCCACCTCCAAGTTGGTCTTCCACTTCTTCTCGTTCCCTCCACCTCTGACACGTATATCCGGTTTGTCAATCTTTCCTCACTCATTCTCTCCATGTGACCAAACCATTTTGATACACCCTCTTCTGCTTTCTCAACCACACTCTTTCTCTTACCACACATCTCACTTACCCTTTCATTACTTAATCAAACCACCCCACACCACATAATGTCCTCAAACATCTCATTTCCAACACATCCACCCTCCTCCACACAACCCTATCTATAGCCCATACCTCACAACCATATAACATTGTTGGAACCACTATTTCTTTAAACATACCCTTTTTTGCTCTCCACGATAACGTTCTCTCCTTCCACACATTCTTCAGCGCTCCCAGAACCTTCACCCCCTCCATCACCCTATGACTCACTTCCACTTCCATGGTTCCATCTGCTGCTAAATCCACTCCCAGATATCTAAAACACTTCACTTCCTCCAGTTTTTCTCCATTCAAACTTACCTCCCAATTTACTTGTCCCTCAACCCTCCTGAACCTAATAACCTTGCTCCTATTCACATTTACTCTCAACTTCCTTCTTACACACACTTTACCAAACTCAGTCACCAGCTTCTGCAGTTTCTCACCCGAATCAGCCACCAGTGCTGTATTTTCAGCGAACAACAACTGACTCACTTTCCAATCCCTCTCATCCACAACAGACAGCATACTTGCCCCTCTCTTCAAACCTTTTGCATTCACTTCCCTAACAACCCCATCCATAAACACATTAAACATCCATGGAGACATCACACACCCCTGCCGCAAACCAACATTCACAGGGAACCAATCACTTTCCTCTCTTCCTACTTGTACACATGCCTTACATCCTCAACAAAAACGTTTCACTGCTTCTAGCAACTTACCTCCCACACCATATACTCTTAATACCTTCCACAAAGCATCTCTGTCAACTCTCTTGTATGCCTTCTCCAGATCCATAAATGCTACAAAAAATCCATCTGTTTTTCTAAGTATTTCTCACATACTTTCTTCAAAGCAGATACCTGATCCACACATACTCTACCACTTCTGAAACCACATTGCTTTTCCCCAATCTGATGCTCTATACATGCCTTTACCCTCTCAATCAATACCCTCCTATACAATTTCCCAGGAATACTCAACAAACTTATACCTCTGTATTTTGAACAGTCACCTTTATCCCCTTTGCCTCTGTACAATGGCACTATGCATGCATTCTGCCAATCCTCAGGCACTTCAACATGAATCATACATACATTGAATATCTTAACCAACCAGTGAACAACACAGTCACCCCCTTTTTTAATAGATTCCACAGCAATACCATCGAAACCCATCTCCTTGCTGGCTTTTATCTTCCGCAAAGCTTTCACTATCCCTTCTCTGTTTACCAAATCATTCTTTCTAATCCTCTCACTTTGCACACCACCTCTACCAAAACACCTTATATCTGCCACTCTATATCAAACGCATTTAACAAACCTTCAAAATAATCCCTCCATCTCCCTCTCACTTCACAACTACTTGTTATCACCTCCCCATTTGCCCTTTCACCAATGTTTCCATTTGTTCTCTTGTCTTATGCACTTTATTTACCTCCTTCCAAAACAAACTTATATACATATTATTATAGAATATTTGAAAATATCCTGCACACAGAGTGTCTCTCTATGTTATGGCTGTTGCAGTGAAAGGGTTGAAATGTGCATAAAGCTTTAATGTTATTAGAAAATTGACAGAAAGAGAATATGTCGATGTTGTGAATGGTAGTAAAATTTAGGGAAGATTTGAGATTGAGAGATAATGTAATCAAATGTGTATGAGATGAAGAAGTACTCTCTGCATTTTGGAAATGGGATATTCCATTACTAAAATGTTGGCATGAGTCTCAGCTTGGACTTCTTTTTCACTATGATTCAGGAGATAGGATGTTGCTTTGAGATAGGTATTGAGCAGGGCATCTGAGAGGAGTTTTATCAAGGGGTACATAGTTTCTTTCGGGTTCCCTTTCCTTCTCCATTAGTCATCGTGTTTTAATCCATTACAGTTTTATGCCATGAGCTGTAAGGCCAAAAAGGGTATGGAAGATGAGAGAGGGGTGGAATTCTAGAGTTCATTATATGTAAATTTTTTCCAAGATCCCAGGAAATTCCTGGGCCTACCACCTTTTGGACCTTTGGGCCTGGTTAGGTTAGGTTAGGTTAGGTTAGGTAAGCATGCACTCCCCCCCTCTCAGAGGCCCTGAATTATTTTATTGAATAAAGTTAGTGATTAAAGGACTGAAATTTTCAAGCAAGTGTGATGGTAAAGACAAATGAAAGGCTTTGCTCTCTCAGTGAAAGAAATGAAAAAAATAGTAAAAGAAAGTTTTGTGGACAGCAATGGCTTTTGACAGAATTTTTTTTTTTTTTTTTTTTTTTTTTTATACTTTGTCGCTGTCTCCCGCGTTTGCGAGGTAGCCTGGGGGATAGGGGTGAAAGAATACTTCCCACGTATTCCTCGCGTGTCGTAGAAAGCGACTAGAGGGGACGGGAGCGGGGGGCCAGAAATCCTCCCCTCCTTGTATTAACTTTCTAAAATGGGAAACAGAAGATTGACAGAATTATTTCTACTATTACTGTCAGTGGATTGAACCAGGGCATGTGAAGCGTCTGGGGTAAACCATGGAAAGTTCTGTGGGGCCTGGACATGGAAAGGGAGCTGTGGTTTCGGTGCATTATTACATGACAGCTAGAGACTGCTTGTGAACGAATGTGGCCTTTGTTGTCTTTTCCTAGCACTACCTCGCGCACATGAGGGGGGAGGGGTTTGTTATTTCATGCGTGGCAGGGTGGCGATGGGAATGAATAAAGGCAGACAGTATGAATTGTGTACATGTGTATATATGTATATGTCTGTGTGTGTATATATATGTATACGTTGAGATGTATAGGTATGTATATTTGTGTGTGTGGACGTGTATGCATATACTTGTGTATGTGGGTGGGTTGGGCCATTCTTTCATCTGTTTCCTTACGCTACCTCGCTAACGCGGGAGACAGCTACAAAGCAAAAATAAAAAATAATGTAAGAATTACTAATATCTGCAAGCTAAGTGTTGAGTTGTAGGGGATAGGCTAATAGACTGCAAATGATTGGAACAAACAAGATTGAGGGATGAGAAATGGTAGATGTAGAAAAATGAAGACCAAACATTTCTGAAGGCATAACTGAGCCTGAAACAAGAGTGTAGGTTTAAGAGACAAATGATAAAAGTAATATCTAATGAAGTTGGTGGGTGGTGCATTTTCACTGGAAATCATAGTTTAAAATCATTGCTTTGCTCTTAACTAGTAAACCTAGATAATATCATTAATAGAAACAATATGAGTGTATATTAGGAGAGTTTTAGTAAAATGTTCAAAGTAGTGGAAGGAACATATGTGCCAGTGTGTAGTAGTCGTTCTTTCTCTAAAGGAAAGCTAAAATGGTGGAACAGTGACAAAGAAATGGCTGTTGTCTAAAAAAGCAAGACAGAAGCATTTCAAAGAGACTAGTCTTCAGTATGATAGAGCATATTATGTAAACCTACACAGAGGAACTAAGAGACTCAATTATCTCTCTGTCTATCTATCTGTCTGTCCATCAATCTATCTATCTATATGTGTATCTATATATCTGATGCCCATTCTCTATGGGAACTCCCATTTGAGGGGTGGCCAGGGCAATAGAGTTTCCACTTGTCCCTGTCCTTATATGCCTTGCTCAAGAACAGCATTCTATGCATTCTTCAATTTCTTTCCTTCCGGTATTCTTCCAATCTGTTTCCCCATATTATAGTTGGTCTTCCTTTCATACAAGAGACTCATATCAAAGTAAATGTTAGTATGATGCATATATTGCTGAAAACAGCAAATGCAACCATAAAGAGTTTACACATATGTTAAAAGCAAGAGAGTCATTACCCAGGCAATTGGTCCAGTATTAACAGAAAATGTTGCCAGGACATTTATATCATTCTGCCATAGTTTTAGTTCCCATAGATTTACCTAAAAGGCTTTTTGAATAATGTTCAGGGTGAAATATTCTCACTGCTGCATATGATTGCTCAATAACATCATTACTTTTCAGTACTTGTTCCACCAATTTGTGAAATGAAAAACATGCAATTATTCATTTAAAAGTACAAATTTGCACAGTATGGTTAGGGACTTTTACACTAATGAGGTCCCATCCCTTGAACTTTTCTCTACTATTATACAGTTTGTTAGATTTTTGTAAATCATCTGGATTTATAGTTTCATCATTTGATTTATTCCATTTATTTACTACTATGGTACTTTAAAGAAATTATCTACATTTTTTCAAACAAGTTCCTAGATAGCTCTTGTTTATGGCTTCTACTAGCTTTATCTTTGCATCTTTTGAAGGACTGTTTACTATCCGCTTCATCAAACAGATTTAGAAACTTTTAAGTTTGTGGTGAAGTCACCCTTAACTCTCCTGTTTTCTGTGGAGAGCAAACTTATGGCTTTTTACCTCTTATTGTAACTCATCTTTCTTAATTTTGGTTCCATCTTTGTTGCTTTCCTGTGGACCTTCTATGTTAGTTTTATCCACTCCTTTAATTGCTGTAACCAAACTTGAGAGGCTATTTATTTCTGACACCTGTTCCCCTCTGGGAACTCCCTCTTGGGTGTGGTCACCTCCAAAGAGTCTCCATAATTGGTGAACTCTAGTGCTGATTGTTGGCCTTTAGTGCCTTGCTCTTAACAGGTCAGTGGCAGAGGGCAATTCTAGTGCAGTGTTTTTAGAGACTCCTGCCTAATGTTCCCACCGATTACTACCTATCCCTAATATTCCGGCCTATTACTTAACCTAATGCTCTTACATAGTCTTCTTACCTACTACTTCTACCTAATACTGTCTAATATTTGTATCTGTTACTTCCATCTCTTTCTCCTACCATTTTGCCAAAAGGCAGGGTTGGTGCATACCGCTCTCTGCAGAAAAACTTCAGAGTTATGAGGAATGAGCTGTATGAGTTTAGTGTTGTCAAGGGTTATATCTGACAATTAGAGATTGTATGTTTGTGAACAGAATGCTGGCAGATTACGTTTGGGTGAGGTCGAAAGAATCGACAGCTTTCTGGGTCAGAGGAGTGCAACTTGACAACCACTAAAGTGTTGGTCATTTGCTGCTTACTAACTGCTACCTAACTACTAATTACTGTAAACTTGAGAACATTCTTGTGTGTGCCTTATATATGATGTGAATAGTTTACTGAACATTTCCTTATGTGTTTTTAAATGCAATTTGGGTATTTACCAGCAGAAAGTTTGTCTCCTTCACAATTCTTCTAAGATGGAATTTTGGTGAAAGGTTCGATACATTGTATTATTCTTTTACTGTTACACACAGTTTTGAAAATAAGAATTAAAGAAGATCGTATTGGTAGTGTCTCACTTTGAATGAAAAGTCCTTGTGTATTTTGTTTCTTTTTTAGTTGTTTCCCCGAGAAACAATTGTTTTGATCTTTTTCACTAAAACTCAATGAAACTGTATATTTATTGCTTTCATGAAGTTTTTCTCAGTTATGATGGTTCCAAACTTGCAAGTTTAGAAGTGTTTTCACCCAATTCCCATATGATGGTACGTATGATTTGAAGGTTACAGAAAATACTATTTTTTAGGAGCAGTGAGCAACCGGCCATCAGGAGCTCCAGTTCTAAATGCCACAGCCTCAGCAGCAAGGGGTGGACCCTCTGTACTTGGAGGAACAGAAAGTGATGGCGACTCAGAGGGTTCAGTTGATGACCAGGTGATGGACACAGAGGATGGAGGAAGTGAAGCATGGGGCGGTGCTGGAGTAGAGGACACTTGTCCTCCTGGTGCCAGACTCCTCTTAATTGAGCCCTTCTATGGAGGTTCACACAAGCAGCTCATCACTTGTCTCAGAAGTGGTTTGTAAATTTGTAGGTTGTGATTCAGAAATGTATATCTACCTGTCATTTCTCTTGATGAATATGTATGTAGCATCCCTGCCTGGTGGTAGTTGGGTTATGGATGCAAATCCCTTCAAATTCAAATACAGTTCTATTCTTATAGGCTGTAGGTCAGGATGAAAGTGATGAACTGGCCATGTAGAAGGCAAGGCTCTACAGAGTTTCATGGGAATTTGAAGTAGTATCATAAGTACCAGGTATAGATCTTGTAATTTTTCCTTCACATTTCATACGATTCATGGATGTTACCATAAATCATGTAATTTTTTTAACATTTTGTACAATACATGGATGTTACCATAGATCTAGTAATTTTTCCTCCACATTTCAGATAGTACATGGAAGTTACCATAAATCTAAAGAATTTTCCATATCATTTTGTACAATTCATTGATGTTTAGTATATTAAGATGATATGTTATATCATCCTGATTTTCATATTCCATATATCATGAGGTTTTTTGATGTGTAAACTGTTGCAAAGGATGATGTACATTCCTGTTATGCTTGCTCTTGATTTGATATAGTGTTCAGAAACGTAGATGCAACACAGAATAGAGTACATTCTTGGCATCCCTTCTCCATACTTCATAAGATGTGTGGATGTCTAGATTATAACACTCATCAGTCATGTTGTTTGGCCTGTTTTGCATATCACAGAATGAAGGTGAAATCCTACTAGTAATTCATATGATTTTATTTAGCATGTAATTTTTCTGTACATGTGGCACCACATGTTTCGTGGAGACTATCCACCTCATCAGGTGCCAGTACTGAACAAAGTTATTTAAATCCCAACATCACAACTTTTAAGTACTGGCACCTGATGAGGTGGATTGTCTCCACAAAACATGCTGTGCCACATGTATAGAAAAATTACGGTAGATAAAATTATATGAACTCCTACTGAAGTGCAGTTTCACCTTAATATCTATCAACACAGACTAGTGTGCTCATTATATCTACATATCATAGAATATATGGATATGTAAGGTACACCAGAGGAGGGTTTGCTTTCTTGGTATGCATTTTCCACATTTTGATGGTTATGGGTATGTACATCTAGAAAGTTATACTGTCCTGCTTTGCTTTCTTCATTCATCATTTAATGTATGAATACAGTAAAACATCACATATCCAAAATGCTCTGGGAATTTTGAATGACAAAATTTCTGGTTATTTTAAATTCTTTAATTCATTAAATGATTCAGAAATTATAGCCTTTTGAAATATTTTACTTTGAGGGAATATTGATATATGTAAGCAAATGCTTCAATCTTCATCTGTTGGTTGGTGATATCATAAATTGTGGTCTTGCTGATGTTGAAGTCCTTTATAAGTCTTGCCTTGTGCAAGCCCTTAACCAGCCCCTTACACAACTCTGTCCTCTTCTTGGGGCTTAAAACATTCCTCTTGTGCCTCATGTGAGAATGGATGGCATCAAGGAGTTGCTAAGCAATTGCTAACGATGTTTGAAAAGGGCCATTGTCCAGTGGTAATCTAGGGGAAACAAAATACATAAATATGCTAGACCAGCACACATCACTGCTCTACAAGATACATGGGAGATGATAATCACCAGTGCCACAAAACACTGGTGGGTGAGTAGATTAATCACTATGGTGTGGTGCTTGCGTGATTTTAAATGTTTTACATGTTTTTTAATTTTTTGATTTTCTGATAATCAGGTGATGCCAACTGAAATTGAAAAATATAAGTTTGTTTTTTTCGAATTATGGATAACAAAGGTTTCACTGTATATAGTTGTATAGGTTTCAACATATACCTGTCAGTCTTTTTGTCTCGCTTGCTTCATACCTTCTTTTTATATTTATCTCACACTTCACATACTATGTAGATGTGTAGCCTGTTACACAAAACTCTGTACTTTCATGGAATATTTGATCCAGTCTTTGTAATACTGAAAATAATGATAATCAACAGTTTAATCAATAAATGCTACAGAGGCTGAAAATACAGAGAAAAGGTATTATTTATATTATTCATTATTTATTTATTTTGCTTTGTCGCTGTGTCCCGCGTTTAGCAAGGTTGCACAAGGAAACAGACGAAAGAATGGCCCACCCCACCCACATACACATGTATATACATACACGTCCACACACGCAAATATACATACCTATACATCTCAATGTATACACATATATATATATATACACACACAGACATATACATATATACACATGTACATAATTCACACTGTCTGCCTTTATTCATTCCCATCGCCACCCTGCCACATGAAATAACAAACCCCTCCCCCTTCATGTGCACGAGGTAGCGCTAGGAAGACAACAAAGGCCCCATTCGTTCACCCTCAGTCTCTAGCTGTAATGTAATAATGCACCGAAACCACAGCTCCCTTTCCACATCCAGGCCCCACAGAACTTTCCATGGTTTACCCCAGACGCTTCACATGCCTTGGTTCAATCCATTGACAGCATGTCGACCCCGGTATACCACATCGTTCCAGTTCACTCTATTCCTTACACTCCTTTCACTCTCCTGCATGTTCAGGCCGCGATCACTCAAAACCTTTTTCACTCCATCCTTCCACCTCCAATTTGGTCTCCCACTTCTCCTCATTCCCTCCACCTCTGACACATATATCCTCTTTGTCAATCTTTCCTCACTCATTCTGTCCATGTGACCAAACCATTTCAAAACATCCTCTTCTGCTCTCTCAACCACACTCTTTTTATTACCACACATCTCTCTTACCCTATTATTACTTACTCGATCAAACCACCTCACACCACATAATGTCCTCAAACATCTCATTTCCAGCACATCCACCCTCCTCCGCACAACTCTATCCATAGCCCACGACTTGCAACCATATAACATTGTTGGAACCACTATTCCTTCAAACATACCCATTTTTGCTTTCCGAGATGATGTTCTCGACTTCCACACATTCTTCAATGCTCCCAGGATTTTCGCCCCCTCCCCCACCCTATGACTCACTTCCGCTTCCATGGTTCCATCCGCTACGAAATCCACTCCCAGATATCTAAAGCACTTCACTTCCTCCAGTTTTTCTCCATTCAAACTTACCTCCCAGTTGACTTGACCCTCAACCCTACTGTACCTAATAACCTTGCTCTTATTCACATTTACTCTCAACTTTCTTCTTTCACACACTTTACCAAACTCAGTCACCAGCTTCTGCAGTTTGTCACATGAATCAGCCACAAGCGCCGTATCATCAGTGAACAACAACTGACTCACTTCCCAAGCTCTCTCATCCACAACAGACTGCATACTTGCCTCTCCTTCCAAAACCCTTGCATTCACCTCCCTACAAACCCATCCATAAACAAACCTACATTCACCGAGAACCAATCATTTCCTCTCTTCCTATACGTACACATGCCTTACATCCTCGATAAAAACTTTTCACTGCTTCTAACAACTTGCCTCTCACACCATGTATTCTTGATACCTTCCACAGAGCATCTCTATCAACTCTATCATATGCCTTCTCCAGATCCATAAATGCTACATACAAATCCATTTGCTTTTCTAAGTATTTCTCACATACATTCTTCAAATCAAACACCTGATCCACACATCCTCTACCACTTATGAAACCACACTGCTCTTCCCCAATCTGATGCTCTGTACATGCCTTTACCCTCTCAATCAATACCCTCGCATATAATTTCCCAGGAATACTCAACAAACTTATACCTCTGTAATTTGAGCACTCACTTTTATCCCCTTTGCCTTTGTACAATGGCACTATGCAAACATTCAGCCAATCCTCAGGCACCTCACCATGAATCATACATACATTAAATAACCTTACCAACCAGTCAACAATACAGTCACCCCCTTTTTTAATAAATTCTACTGCAATGCCATCGAAACCCGCTGCTTTGCCGGCTTTCATCTTCTGCAAAGCTTTTACTACCTCTTCTCTGTTTACCAAATCATCCTCCCTAACCCTCTCACTTTGTGCACCACCTCGATCAAAACACCCTATATCTGCCACTCTATCATCAAACACATTTAATAAACCTTCAAAATACTCACTCCATCTCCTTCTCACATCACCACTACTTGTTATCACCTCCCCATTAGCGCCCTTCACTGAAGTTCCCATTTGTTCCCTTGTCTTACACACTTTATTTACCTCCTTCCAAAATATCTTTTTATTCTCCCTAAGATTTAATGATACTCTCTCACCCCAACTCTCATTTGCCCTCTTTTTCACCTCTTGCACCTTTCTCTTGACCTCCTGCCTCTTTCTTTTATACCTCTCCCACTCATTTGCATTATTTCCCTGCAAAAATCATCCAAATACCTCTCTCTTCTCTTTCACGAATAATCTTACTTCATTCAACCACCCACCTCCCACGCTTCTCATGCCACAAGCATCTTTTGCGCAAGCCATCACTGTTTCCCTAAATACATCCCATTCCTCCCCCACTCCCTTCCATCCTTTGTTCTCACCTTTTTCCATTCTGTGCTCAGTCTCTCCTGGTACTTCTTCACACATGTCTCCTTCCCAAGCTCACTTACTCTCACCACTCTTTTCACCCCAACATTCTCTCTTCTTTTCTGAAAACCTCTACAAATCTTCACCTTCGCCTCCACAAGATAATGATCAGACATCCCTCCAGTTGCACCTCTCAGCACATTAACATCCAAAAGTCTCTCTTTCGCACGTCTATCAATTAACATGTAATCCAATAATGCTCTCTGGCCATCTCTCTTTCTTACATACGTATACTTATGTATATCTCTCTTTTTAAACCAGGTATTCCCAATCACCAGTCCTTTTTCAGCACATAAATCTACAAGCTCTTCACCATTTCCATTTACAACACTGAACACCACATGTATACCAATTATTCCCTCAACTGCCACATTACTCACCTTTGCATTCAAATCACCCGTCACTATAACCCGGTCTCGTGCATCAAAACCACTAACACACTCATTCAGCTGCTCCCAAAACACTTGCCTCTCATGATCTTTCTTCTCATGCCCAGGTGCATATGCACCAATAATCACCCATCTCTCTTCATCCACTTTCAGCTTTACGCATATCAATCTAGAGTTTACTTTCTTACACTCTATCACATACTCCCACCACTCCTGTTTCAGGAGTACTGCTACTCCTTCTCTTGCTCTTGTCCTCTCACTAACCCCCTGACTTTACTCCCAAGACATTCCCAAACCACTCTTCTTCCCCTTTACCCTTAAGCTTCTTTTCACTCAGAGTCAAAACATCCAGGTTCCTTTCCTCAAACGTACTACCTATCTCTCCTTTTTTCTCATCTTGGTTACATCCACAGACATTTAGACACCCCAATCTGAGCCTTCGAGGAGGATGAGCACTCTTCGCGTGACTCCTTCTTCTGTTTCCCCTTTTAGAAAGTTAAAATGCAAGGAGGGGAGGGTTTCTATCCCCCCGCTCCCATCCCCTTTAGTCGCCTTCTACGACACATGAGGAATGCGTGGGGAAGTATTCTTTCTCCCCTATCCCCAGGGATTTATATCATATTTATTATACTTTGTCGCTGTCTCCCATGTTAGTGAGGTAGCGCAAGGAAGCAGATGAAAGAATGACCCAACCCACCCACATACACATGTACACATAAATGTCCACACTTGCACATATACATACCTATATATTTCAACATATACATATATATACATACACAGACATATACATATATACACATGTACATAATTCATACTTGCTGCCTTTATTCATTCCCATTGCCACCCCGCCAAACATGAAATGACAACACTCTCCCTCCACACGTGTGCAAGGTAGCGCTAGGAAAAGACAACAAAGGCCAAATTTGTTCACACAATCTATATCTGTCATGTATAATGCACCCAAATTCACAGCTCCCTTTTCATATCTAGGCCCCACAAAACTTTCCATGGTTTACCCCAGACACTTCATGTGCCTTGGTTCAATCCATTGACAGCAAGTCGACCCTGGTGTACCAAATCATTCCAATTCACTCTATTTCTTGCACGCCTTTCACCCCCCTGCATGTTCAGGCCCTGATCACTCAAAATCTTTTTCACTCCATCCTTCCACCTCCAATTTGGTCTCCCACTTCTCCTCGTTCCCTCCACCTCTGACACATATATCCTCTTGGTCAGTCTTTCCTTACTCAATCTCTCCATGTGACCAAACCATTTCAAAACACCCTCTTCTGCTCTCTCAACCATACTCTTTTTTTTACCACACATCTCTCTAACCCTATTATTACTTACTCGATCAAACCACCTCACGCCACATATTGTCCTCAAACATCTCATTTCCAGCACATCCACCTTCCTCTGCACAACTCTATCTATAGCCCACGCCTTGCAGCCATATAACATTGTTGGAACTATTATTCCTTCAAACATACCCATTTTTGATTTCCGAAATAATGTTCTTGACATCCACACATTTTTCAATGCTCCTAGAACTTTCGCCCCCTCCCCCACGCTATGATTCTTTTCCACTTCCATGGTTCCATCCACTGCCAAATCCACTCCCAGATATCTAAAGCACTTCACTTCCTCCAGTTTTTCTCCATTCAAACTTACCTCCCAATTGACTTGTCCCTCAACCCCACTGTACCTAATAACCATGGTCTTATTCACATTTACTCACAGCTTTCTCCTTTCACACACTTTGCCAAACTCAGTCACCAGCTTCTGCAGTTTCTCACCTGAATCAGCCACCAGCACTGTATCATCAGTGAACAACAACTGACTCACTTCCCAAGCTCTCTCATCCACAACGGATTGCATACTTGCCGCTCTTTCCAAAACTCTTGCATTCACCTCCCTAACAACCCCATCCATAAACAAATTAAACAGCCATGGAGACATCACGCACCCCTGCCGCAAACCAGCATTCACTGAGAACGAATCACTTTCCTCTCTTCCTACACGTACACATGCCTTACATTCTCGATAAAAACTTTTCACTGCTTCTAACAACTTGCCTCCAACACCATATATTCTTAATACCTTCCACAGAGCATCTCTATCAACTCTATCATATGCCTTCTCCAGATCCATAAATGCTACATACAAATCCATTTGCTTTTCTAAGTATTTCTCACATACATTCTTCAAAGCAAACACCTCTGTACATGCCTTCACCCTCTCAATCAATACCCTCCCATATAATTTTCCAGGAATACTCAACAAACTTTTTTTTTTTTTTTTTTTTTTTACTTTGTCGCTGTCTCCCGCGTTTGCGAGGTAGCGCAAGGAAACAGACGAAAGAAATGGCCCAACCCCCCCCATACACATGTATATACATACGTCCACACACGCAAATATACATACCTACACAGTTTCCATGGTTTACCCCAGACGCTTCACATGCCTTGATTCAATCCACTGACAGCACGTCAACCCCGGTATACCACATCGCTCCAATTCACTCTATTCCTTGCCCTCCTTTCACCCTCCTGCATGTTCAGGCCCCGATCACACAAAATCTTTTTCACTCCATCTTTCCACCTCCAATTTGGTCTCCCTCTTCTCCTTGCTCCCTCCACCTCCGACACATATATCCTCTTGGTCAATCTTTCCTCACTCATCCTCTCCATGTGCCCAAACCACTTCAAAACACCCTCTTCTGCTCTCTCAACCACGCTCTTTTTATTTCCACACATCTCTCTTACCCTTACGTTACTCACTCGATCAAACCACCTCACACCACACATTGTCCTCAAACATCTCATTTCCAGCACATCCATCCTCCTGCGCACAACTCTATCCATAGCCCACGCCTCGCAACCATACAACATTGTTGGAACCACTATTCCTTCAAACATACCCATTTTTGCTTTCCGAGATAATGTTCTCGACTTCCACACATTCTTCAAGGCTCCCAGAATTTTCGCCCCCTCCCCCACCCTATGATCCACTTCCGCTTCCATGGTTCCATCCGCTGCCAGATCCACTCCCAGATATCTAAAACACTTCACTTCCTCCAGTTTTTCTCCATTCAAACTCACCTCCCAATTGACTTGACCCTCAACCCTACTGTACCTAATAACCTTGCTCTTATTCACATTTACTCTTAACTTTCTTCTTCCACACACTTTACCAAACTCAGTCACCAGCTTCTGCAGTTTCTCACATGAATCAGCCACCAGCGCTGTATCATCAGCGAACAACAACTGAGTCACTTCCCAAGCTCTCTCATCCCCAACAGACTTCATACTTGCCCCTCTTTGCAAAACTCTTGCATTCACCTCCCTAACAACCCCATCCATAAACAAATTAAACAACCATGGAGACATCACACACCCCTGCCGCAAACCTACATTCACCGAGAACAATCACTTTCCTCTCTTCCTACACGTACACATGCCTTACATCCTCGATAAAAACTTTTCACTGCTTCTAACAACTTTCCTCCCACACCATATATTCTTAATACCTTCCACAGAGCATCTCTATCAACTCTATCATATGCCTTCTCCAGATCCATAAATGCTACATACAAATCCATTTGCTTTTCTAAGTATTTCTCACATACATTCTTCAAAGCAAACACCTGATCCACACATCCTCTACCACTTCTGAAACCACACTGCTCTTCCCCAATCTGATGCTCTGTACATGCCTTCACCCTCTCAATCAATACCCTCCCATATAATTTACCAGGAATACTCAACAAACTTATACCTCTGTAATTTGAGCACTCACTCTTATCCCCTTTGCCTTTGTACAATGGCACTATGCACGCATTCCGCCAATCCTCAGGCACCTCACCATGAGTCATACATACATTAAATAACCTTACCAACCAGTCAACAATACAGTCACCCCCTTTTTTAATAAATTCCATTGCAATACCATCCAAACCTGCTGCCTTGCCGGCTTTCATCTTCCGCAAAGCTTTCACTACCTCTTCTCTGTTTACCAAATCATTTTCCCTAACCCTCTCACTTTGCACACCACCTCGACCAAAACACCCTATATCTGCCACTCTATCATCAAACACATTCAACAAACCTTCAAAATACTCACTCCATCTCCCTCTCACATCACCACTACTTGTTATCACCTCCCCATTTGCGCCCTTCACTGAAGTTCCCATTTGCTCCCTTGTCTTACGCACTTTATTTACCTCCTTCCAGAACATCTTTTTATTCTCCCTAAAATTTAATGATACTCTCTCTTCTCCCAACTCTCATTTGCTCTCTTTTCACCTCTTGCACCTTTCTCGTGACCTCATGCCTCTTTCTTTTATACATCTCCCAGTCATTTGCATTATTTCCCTGCAAAAATCATCCAATGCCTCTCTCTTCTCTTTCACTAATAATCTTACTTCTTCATCCCACCACTAACTACTCTTTCTAATCTGCCCAACTCCCATGCTTTTCATGCCACAAGCATCTTTTGCACAAGCCATCACTGCTTCCCTAAATACATTCCATTCCTCTCCCACTCCCCCTATGTCCTTTGTTCTCACTTTTTTCCGTTCTGTATACAGTCTCTCCTGGTACTTCCTCACACAAGTCTCCTTCCCAAGCTTACTTGCTCTCACCACTCTCTTCACCCCAACATTCTCTCTTCTTTTCTCAAAACCTCTACAAATCTTCACCTTCGCCTCCAAAATGATCAGACATCCCTCCAGTTACACCTCTCAGCACATTAACATCCAAAAATCTCTCTTTTGCGCGCCTATCAATTAACACGTAATCTAATAATGTTCTCTGGCCATCTGTCCTACTTACATACATATACTTACGTATATCTCTCTTTTTAAACCAGGTATTCCCAATCACCATTCATTTTTCAGCACATAAATCTACAAGCTCTTCACCATTTCCATTTACAACACTGAACACCCCATGTACACCAATTATTCCCCCAACTGCCACATTGCTCACCTTTGCATTTAAATCACCCATCACTATAACCCGGTCTCATGCATTAAAACTACTAACACACTCACTCAGCTGCTCCCAAAACACTTGCCTCTCTTGATCTTTCTTCTCATGCCCAGGTGCATATGCACCAATAATGACCCATCTCTCTCCATCCACTTTCAGTTTTACCCATATTAATCTAGAGTTTACTTTCTTACACTCTATCACATACTCCCACAACTCCTGTTTCAGGAGTAGTGCTACTCCTTCCCTTGCTCTTGTTCTCTCACTAACCCCTGACTTTACTCCCAAGACATTCCCAAACCACTCTTCTCCTTTACCCTTGAGCTTCATTTCACTGAGAGCCAAAACATCCAGGTTCCTTTCCTCAAACACGCTACCTATATCTCCTTTTTTCTCATCTTGGATACATCCACACACATTTAGACACCGCAATCTGAGCCTTCAAGGAGGATGAGTACTCCCTGCATGACTCCTGTTTCCCCTTTTAGAAAGTTAAAATACTTATACCTCTGTATTTGAACACTCACCTTTATCCCCTTTGCCTTTGTACCATGGCACTATGCATGCATTCCGCCAATCCTCAGGCTTTCATCTTCCGCAAAGCATTCACTACCTCTTCTCTGTTTACCAAATCATTCTCCTTAACCCTCTCGCTTCGCACACCACCTCAACTAAAGCACCTTATATCAGCCACTCTATCATCTAACACTTTCAACAAACCCTCAAAATTCTCATCCCATCTCCTTTTCACATCGCCATTACTTGTTATTATCTCCCCATTAGCTCCCTTCACCAATGTTCCTCTTTTTTCTCTTGTCTTACGCAGTTTATTTACCGCCTTCCAAAAATAGGTACACACTATATATATGGGAGGGTATTGATTGAGAGGGTAAAGGCGTGTACAGAGCATCAGATTGGGAAAGAGCAGTATGGTTTCAGAAGTGGTAGAGGATGTGTGGATCAGTTGTTTGCTTTGAAGTATGTATGTGAGAAATACTTAGAAAAACAGATAGATTTGTATTTAGCATTTATGGATCTGGAGAAGGCATGTGATAGGGTTGATAGAGATGCTTTGTGGAAGGTTTAAAGAGTATATTGTGTGGGAGGTAAGTTGCTAGAAGCAGTGAAAAGTTTTACCAAAGATGTAAGGCTTGTGTATGAGTAGGAAGAGAGGAAAGTGATTGGTTCCCAGTTAATGTCAGTTTGCCGTAGGGGTGCATGATGTGTCCATGGTTGGTTAATTTGTTTATGGATGGGGTTGTTAGGAAGGTGAATGCAAGAGTTTTGGAGAGAGGGGCAAGTATGCAATCTGTTGTGGATGAGAGGGCTTGGGAAGTGAGTCAGTTGTTCGTTGCTGATACAGTGCTGGTGGTTGATTCGGATGAGAAAATGTAGAAGTTGGTGACTAAGTTTGGTAAAGTGTGTGAAAGAAGAAAGTTGATAGTAAATGTGAATAAGAGCAATGTTATTAGGCTCATTAGGGTTGAGGAACAAGTCAGTTGGAAGTTAAGTTTGAATGGAGAAAAACTGGAGGAAGTAAAGTGTTTTAGATATCTGGGAGTGGACGTGGCAGCGGATGGAACCATGGAAGCGGAAGTGAGTCACAGGGTAGGGGAGGGGCAAAGGTTCTGGGAGCGTTGAAGAATGTGTGGAAGGTGAGAATGTTATCTCGGAAAGCAAAAATGGGTATGTTTGACAGAATAGAGTTTCCAACAATGTTATATGGTTGCAAGGCATGGGCTGTACATAGGGTGGATGTGTTGGAAATGAAATGTTTGAGGACATTATGTTGTGCGAGGCATGGATGGGGAAAGGGAATTGTGGTTTCGTTGCATTACTCTTGACAGCTGGATACTGAGTGTGAACAAGTGTGGCCTTTTTTTTTGTCTTTTCATGGCACTACCTCACTGGAGGGGGGGGGGGGGTGGAGAGGTGCCATTTCATGTGTGGTGGGGTGGTGACAGGAATAGATGAAGGCAGCAAGTATGAATATATACATGTGTATATATGTATATGTCTGTGTATGTATATGTATGTATACATTGAAATGTATATGCATACATGTATGTGCGTATATGGGCGTTTATGTATGTATATGTGTATGTGGGTGGTGGTGGTGACAGGAATAGATGAAGGCAGCAAGTATGAATATATACATGTGTGTATATGTATATGTCTGTGTATGTATATGTATGTATACGTTGAAATGTATATGCGTACATATATGTGCGTATATGGGCGTTTATGTATGTATATGTTTATGTGGGTGGGTTGGGTCATTCCTTGTCTGTTTCCTTGTGCTGCCTCACGTTTGAAGGAATAGTGATTCCAACAATGTTGTATAGTAGGGAGGCATGGGCTATAGATAGGGTTGTATGGAGGAGGGGGGTTGTGTTGGAAATATAGTGTTTGAGGACAATATGTGGTGAGAAGTGGTTTGATCGAGTAAGTAATGAAAGGGTAACAGATGTGTGGAAATAAAAAAAGTGTGGTTGAGAGAACAGAAGAGGGTGTGCTGAAATGGTTTGAACATATGGAGAGAATGAGTGAAGAAAAATTGACAGAGAGGATATATATATCAGCAGTGGAGGGAAGAAGGAGAAGTGGGAGACCTAATTGGAGGTGGAAGGATGGCATGAAAAAGATTTTGAGTTATCAGGGCCTGAACATACAGGAAGGTGAAAGGAGTGCAAGGAAAACAGTAAGTTGGAGTGATGTGGCATAACGGGATGGACACGCTGTCAATGTGCTGAACCAGGGCATGTGAAGCATCTGGGGTAAACCATGGAAATCTTTGTGGGGCCTGAATGTGAATAGGGAGCTGAGTTTTTGGTGCATTTTACATGACCTGGGCATGAGAAGAAAGATCATGAGAGGCAAGTGTTTTGGGAGCAGCTGAATGAGTGTGTAAGTGGTTTTGATGCAAAAGACTGGGTTATAGTGATGGGTGATTTGAATGCAAAGGTGAGTAATGTGGCAGTTGAGGGAATAATTGGTATACATGGAGTGTTCAGTGTTGTAAATGGAAATGGTGAAGAGCTTGTAGATTTATGTGCTGAAAAAGGACTGATGATTGGGAATACCTGGTTAAAAAAGCGAGATATACAAAAGTATACATATGTAAGTAGGAGAGATGGCCAGAGAGTGTTATTGGATTACGTGTTAATTGATAGACGCACGAGAGAGACTTTTGGATGTTAATGTGCTGAGAGGTGCAACTGGAGGGATGTCTGATCATTATCTTGTGGAGGTGAAGGTGAAGATTTGTGGGGGTTTTCAGGAAAGAAGTGAGAATGTTGGGGTGAAGAGAGTGGTGAGAGTAAGTAAGCTTGGGAAGGAGACTTGTGTGAGGAAGTACCAGGAGAGACTGAGCACAGAATGCAAAAAGGTGAAAACAAAGGAGGTAAGGGGAGTGAGGGAGGAGTGGGATGTATTTAGGGAAGCAGTGATGGCTTGCACAAAAGATGCTTGTGGCATGAGAAGTGTGGGAGGTGGGTTGATTAGAAAAGGTAGTGAGTGGTGGGATGAAGATGTAAGATTATTAGTGAAAGAGAAGAGAGAGGCATTTGGGCAATTTTTGCAGGGAAAAAATGCAAATGAGTGGGAGAGGTATAAAAGAAAGAGGGAGGAGGTCAAGAGAAAGGTGCAAGAGGTGAAAAAGAGGGCAAATGAGAGTTGGGGTGAGAGAGTATCATTAAATTTCAGGGTGAATAAAAAGATGTTTTGGAAGGAGGTAAATAAAGTGCATAAGACAAGGGAGCAAATGGGAACTTCAGTGAAGGGGTCTAATGGGGAGGTGATAACAAGTAGTGGTGATGTGAGGAGATGGAGTGAGTATTTTGAAGGTTTGTTGAATGTGTTTGATGATAGAGTGGCAGATATAGGGTGTTTTGGTCGAGGTGGTGTGCAAAGTGAGAGGGTTAGGGAAAATGATTTGGTAGATAGAGAAGAGGTAGTAAAAGCTTTACGGAAGATGAAAGCCGGCAAGGCAGCAGGTTTGGATGGTATTGCATTGGAATTTATTAAAATAGGGGGTGACTGTATTGTTGACTGGTTGGTAAGGTTATTTAATGTATGTATGATTCATGGTGAGGTGCCTGAGGATTGGCGGAATGCTTGCATAGTGCCATTGTACAAAGGCAAAGGGGATAAGAGTGAGTGCTCAAATTGCAGAGGTATAAGTTTGTTGAGTATTCCTGGGAAATTATATGGGAGGGTATTGATTGAGAGGGTAAAGGCATGTACAAAGCATCAGATTGGGGAAGAGCAGTGTGGTTTCAGAAGTGGTAGAGGATGTGTGGATCAGTTGTTTGCGTTGAAGAATGCATGTGAGAAATACTTAGAAAAACAAATGGATTTGTATGTAGCATTTATGGATCTGGAGAAGGCATATGATAGAGTTGATAGAGATGCTCTGTGGAAGGTTTTAAGAATATATGGTGTGGGAAGCAAGTTGTTAGAAGCAGAGAAGTTTTTATTGAGGATGTAAGGCATGTGTACGTGTAGGAAGAGAGGAAAGTGATTGGTTCTCAGTGAATGTACATTTGTGTTAGGGGTGTGTGATGTCTCCATGGTTGTTTAATTTGTTTATGGATGGGGTTGCTAGGGAGGTGAATGCAAGAGTTTTGGAAAGAGGGGCAACTATGCAGTCTGTTGTGGATGAGAGAGCTTGGGAAGTGAGTCAGTTGTTGTTCGCTGATGATACAGCGCTGGTGGCTGATTCATGTGAGAAACTGCAGAAGCTGGTGACTGAGTTTGGTAAAGTGTGTGAAAGAAGAAAGTTAAGAGTAAATGTGAATAAGAGCAAGGTTATTAGGTACAGTAGGGTTGAGGGTCAATTCAATTGGGAGGTAAGTTTGAATGGAGAAAAACTGGAGGAAGTGAAGTGTTTTAGATATCTGGGAGTGGATCTGGCAGCGGTTGGAACCATGGAAGTGGAAGTGAATCATGGGGTGGGGGAGGGGGCGAAAATTCTGGGAGCATTGAAGAATGTTTGGAAGTCGAGAACATTATCTCGGAAAGCAAAAATGGGTATGTTTGAAGGAATAGTGGTTCCAACAATGTTGTATGGTTGCGAGGCGTGGGCTATGGATAGAGTTGTGCGCAGGAGGGTGCATGTGCTGGATATGAGAGGTTTGAGGACAATATGTGGTGTGAGGTGGTTTGATCGAGTAAGTAATGTAAGGGTAAGAGAGATGTGTGGAAATAAAAAGAGTGTGGTTGAGAGAGCAGAAGAGGGTGTTTTGAAATGGTTTGGTCACATGGAGAGAATGAGTGAGGAAAGATTGACAAAGAGGATATATGTGTCAGAGGTGGAGGGAACGAGGAGAAGTGGGAGACCAAATTTTAGGTGGAAGGATGGAGTGAAAAAGATTTTGAGTGATCGGGGCCTGAACATGCAGGAGGATGAAAGGCGTGCAAGGAATAGAGTGTATTGGAACGATGTGGTATACCGGGGTCGATGTGCTGTCAATGGAATGAACCAGGGCATGTGAAGCGTCTGGCGTAAACCATGGAAAGTTGTGTGGGGCCTGGATGTGGAAAGGGAGCTGTGGTTTCGGTGCATTATTACATGACAGCTAGAGACTGAGTCTGAACGAATGGGGCCTTTGGTGTCTTTTCCTAGTGCTACCTCACACACATGAGGGGGGAGGGGGTTGTTATTCCATGTGTGGCGGGGTGGCGATAGGAACAGATAAAGGCAGACAGTATGAATTATGTACATGTGTATATGTGTATATGTCTGTGTGTGTATATATATGTGTACATTGAGATGTATAGGTATGTATATTTGTGTATGTGGACGTGTATGTGTATACATGTGTATGTGGGCGGATTGGGCCATTCTTTTGTCTGTTTCCTTGCGCTACCTCGCTAACGCGGGAGACAGCGACAAAGCAAAATAAATAAATAAAATAAAAATATACATGACAGCTAGAGACTGAGTGTGAATGAATGTGGCTTTTATTTGTCTGTTTTCTTGCTGCTACCTCTTACTCTGCTGTATGTTCAGGCCTTGATCGCTCCATCCTTCCACCTCCAATTTGGTGTCTTGCTTCTCCTTGTTCCCTTCATCTCTGACACATATATCCTCTTTGTCAACCTATTCTCACTCATTCTCTCCATATGTCCAAACCATTTCAAAACACTGTCTTCTGCTCTACGAACACACTCTTTATTACCACACATATCTCTTACCCGTTCAGTACTTATTTGATCAAATCACCTCACACCACATATTTTCCTCAAACATTTCATTTCTAACATATCCACCCTCCTCTGTACAACCTTATCTATAGCCCATTCCTTGCAACCATATAATATTGTTGAAACAACTATTCTTTCAAACATAACCATTATTGCTCTCTGAGATAATGGTCTCTCTTTCAACACCTTCGAACCTTCGACCCCTCCCCCACCCTTTGACTCACTTCCACTTCCATGATTCCATTTGCTACTAAGTTCACTCCCAGATATCCAAAACACTTCACTTCCTCCAATTTTTCTCCATTCCAGCTCACATCCCAACTGACTTGTCTTTCTACCCTGCTGAACCTGATATCCTTACTCTTATTCACATATACTCTCAACTTTCTCCTTTCACAAACTTTTCCAAACTCAGTCAGCAACTTATGCAGTTTCTCACTCGAATGAGCTACCAGTGCTGTATCATTGGGAACAGCGACTGTCTCACTTCCCAGGCTCACTCATCCCCAACAGACTGCATACTCGCCCCTCTCTCCAAAACTCTTGCATTTACCTCCCAAACCACCCCATACCACTCCATCCATATACAAATTAAACATTCATGGGGGATATCACACACCATTGCTGTGGACTGACCTTCACAGGGAACCAGTCACTCTCCTCCTAATAACTTAGGTCATATGACCATCTACATATTATCAGTGGGATCTTTGTGTATGCATGACCTTCAAGTGGATGGCCATGCACTTACAATAGTGGTTGTAGGGATACCGAGGATTGCAAATTTTTCTCCCCACACCTTCTAAGTGATAAAATAGACCTCTGTAGGCTACTAATAGTACCATAAGTCAGCTGGATATTTAAACTGTGGCTGGAAAAGTTTGAAAATCAGTTTACATTCACTGGATTCTGAGGAAAAACTCAGTTATTGTCTTTCATTGTTTATGGGTTAAATGTTTTTAAGCTTTTAATCCATAATCTTTCAGCTGCATTTCTCAGTATATTCTGTAAATTGCCATGCTGCTATCCATTATTTATTTGTAATCTTAAGTCACTGTATGGTAAGATTTGAATCTAATATTTTAATCTAATTTTAGCCTCCAGCTTTTGTTTGAGAAATGTTAGTGTTAAATTATATGTAGATCAGTTAAGATATCAGCAAAAGTGCAAGATTGCTCTTACTATGTTTATTATAGGATGGTAACTATTTACATACACTCTTCAACCTTTAGCAGTGTTATTTTCTCACTATCAGTTAAGCCTTACCTCATGCTGGAAGTTTATGAAGCAGCTGTACTTGCATTTTGTCTTTTGCCTTTTAACTCCTTCATTAATGTTACTTGTCACTTTCTTTTCTTTTTCAAGCATAAATGATTTGACCCTTTTATCCGTTGAAGTACCCACATTCTTGGTGGTAGACTTCAGCTTTGCTAAATTTTCCCTTCCACTTAGTATTTTTCCAGGTTTTGTTCCTATGGACTGCAGTATCCTTTCTTAACTTCTCTACTTATATGGTTACTACAGCATGTTACACATCTACACCTTAAAATTTTCTTGATTTTTGTCAATATTTCTAGGACTAGCATGATCCCAGAAGCTAAGTATGGCAGACCACATATGTTATGAATGAAATAACTCTTGACTGGAAATATAGACTGGGGAAGAAATTGTTATGTGTAGTTTGAATACACTGTTGCAAAACTAAAAGAGTTGGCATTGCACCCAGATGAGTCAGTTATTGGAAGTGAGGATGCTGCCTTGTTCACCCTTCCCAGCAAGAAGTGGCACTGGAGGGCACGCACTGCTGCACTTTACTTCTACCAAAAAATACCTCTCACTCATGACTTTAAGGTAATGTTTTTCAACTAATTATTTTGTTGCTGTTGTTCAGTGCTCAAACACATTAGAATTTTTATTAGGTAAACCAAACTAATTAAAAGCATATCAGTATTTGTACACCTTTTCAATGCAAATAACAAAACCTTACAGCAAGTTTTCAAGAGAACAAACAGTATGTTCTTTCTTTATATTGATGCATCTTAGGAAAATGCACCATTAGATGAATCAACTTAAAACATGATACATAATGTTATCATTGAATGAGTGATATGAATGTAGATGTGCCTTGGGTCATTTTTTAGCTGGAAGTTGCTGGAAACATTTTTTTTTTTTATATAAATTCACCATTTCCCACATTAGCAAGGTAGCGTTAAGAACTGAGGACTGAGCCTTAGAGGGAATATCCTCACTTGGCCCCCTTTCTCTGTTCCTTCTTTTGTAAAGGTTTAAACAAGAGGATGGATTTCCAGTCCCCGCTCCCCCCCTTTTAGTTGCTTTCTATGACATGCAGGTGATAAGTAGGAAGTATTCTTTCTCCCTCATCCCTAAAAACATATTAAAGTGAATATTAGGTAGTATGCTGTTGGCAGCAGTCGCCCAGGGTGGTACTGCTGTACTTACTCAGGAGCATTAAATTTGTTCCAAGAACTATCTTATGCTCTCAGTGTTAGGATTGATGGTCTTACTTTCTGTCACATCAAAATGGGACTACTGATCTAGACCTGCCATCTCTTCCATACAAGTACCATACAATTACTCATACCTCTTTCATTTTTTCACATAGGTTCCTGCCATCTTCTGTTTGCACAATAATTTTTAAATGTAATCATGATAAAGTCCAGCAAACCTATGGCCCGTAGTCCCTGACATCATGGGGAGCTAAGAATCTCCGGGTTCTCACCTGACTATTGTCCATGAGAGGGAAGGCTTCGACAGTAGTATTACTGGCCCCTATGATGATGCTTCCTAGTGTGGTAGACATGTCTCTTTTTCTGTTCATTGAACCAACACTTATGATGTCTCTAGTAAGCTCTCTTCATTGAATGCCATCTGTCTATTACCTCACTAAAAATCTTGCTTCTCTTTGAGACCCAGTTGACATATATTGTTTTTGTAAGCTCCTTTTTCATATCCAACTGTAATCTAGGTCTACTCATGATTCTGGTTTGAAAGTAGTATCTGTTCTTATTCCAGCATCAACACAACTGTTGCATCCCTTGAGGACCCAAACTTTACATCCACACACCTTTGGACACTCCAACCTGAGGTCTTGAGAAGGATGGGTACTCCCTATGGTTCTTTCTTGCCCCCTTTAGTCACCTTCTACAACACACAGAGAATACTGAGGTAGAATTCCTTCTTCCCTACCCCAGGGATTTATAAAACATATGTACAATCACCATGCTTCCTGTTTGGTGGGGTAGTGCCAATTATGGATGAAGGCAAGCAAGTATGAATGTGTACATGTGTATATATGTGTATATATGTTTTCCTAAAGAAGGAACAGAGGAGGGGGCCAAGTGAGGATATTCCCTAAAAGGCTCAGTCCTCTGTTCTTAACACTACCTTGCTAACATGGGAAATGGTGAATGCTGTAAAAAAAAAATGTGTATGTATATGTATGTACATGTGTATATGTTGATATATATTTGTATATGTGCGTGTATGGGCATTTATGTATATATACTTGTATATGAGTGGATGGGCCATTCTTCATCTGTTTCCCAGCGCTACCTTGCTGACGTGGGAAATGGCGATCAAGTATAATATATGAAGAATATTTATTATTCTTATTTGTTATACCTAATCGCTGTCTCCCACGTTAGCGAGGTAGTGCTAGGAAACAGATGAGGAATGGCCCAACCCACCCACATACACATGTATATACAGAAACGCCCACACACGCACATATACATACCTATACATTTCAAAGTATGCAAACATATACATACACAGACATATACATGTGTACGCATGTACATATCATACATATCCATACTTGCTACCTTCATCCACTCCAGTTGCCACCCCGCCACACACGAAATAGTGCCAGGAACAGACAAAAAGGCAGCCTTCATAATGCACTGAAACCATAGCTCCCTTTCCACATCCAGGCCCCACAAACTTTTCCATGGTTTACCCCAGATGCTTCACATGCCCTGGTTCAATCCACTGACAGCACAGTGACCCCAGTATACCACATCATTCCAATTCACTCTATTCCTTACATGCCTTTCACCCTCCTGTAAGTTCAGGCCCCGATCGCTCAAAATCTTTTTCACTCCATCCTTTCACCTCCAATTTGGTCTCCCGCTTCTCCATCTTCCCTCCACCTCTGACACATATATCTTCTTTGTTAATCTTTCTTCACTCATTCTCTCCATGTGTCCAAACCATTTCAACACACCCTCTATTGCTCTCTCGACCACACTCTTTTTATTACCACACATCTCTCTTACCCTTTCATTCTTTACTCGGTCAAACCACCTCACACCACTGATTATCCTCAAACATCTCATTTCCAGTGCATCCACCCTCCTCCACACTACCCTATCTATAGCCCATGCCTCATCAACCATATAACATGGTTGGAACCACTATTGCTTTAGACATACCCATTTTTGCTCTCCGAGATAACGTTTTTGCCTTTCACACATTCTTTAATGCTCCCTGAACCTTCGTTCCCTCCTCCACCCTCTGACTCACTTCCGCTTCCATGGTTCCATCCGCTATCTAAGTCCACTCCCAGATATCTAAAACACTTCACTTTCTCCATTTTTCTCCATTGAAAACTTTCCTCCCAATTTACTTGTCCCTCAACCCTACTGAACCTTGCTCTTATTCACATTTACTCTCAACTTTCTTCTTTCACACACTTTACCAAACTCAGTCACCAACTTCTGCAGTTTCTCACCCGAATCAGCCACCAGCGCTATATCATCAGCAAACAACAACTGACCCACTTCCCAAACCCTCTCATCCAGAACAGACTGCATACTTGCCCCTCTTTCCAAAAATCTTGTATTCACTTCCCTAACCACCCCATCCATGAATAGATTAAACAACCATGGAGACATCAAGCACCCCTGCATCAAACCGACATTCACTGGGAAAAAATCACTCTTCTCTCTTCCCACTTGTTCACATACCTTACATCCTTGGTAAAACCCTACAGCACCTACATCCTGTGTCTTCCTGGAATGTCCTTGGTCGATCTCCCGCCCGCCCCAACACCTAGGTTGGCTGCTTTCATCAACTGTGCCCTCGCCACTATGGTCAATGCTTTCTTGAAGCTCCCACCCATGCCCTCGCTTGGTCAGCCAGGGGCGTCTGTGGCCCTGGTCCAGGGCACAGGGATGCTAGGTATGTATGCAGTGGCCTTCCTGAAGGAGGCAGGCTACAAGAAGGTGTTCTGTATCGATGTGAAGTGGAAGGAGGTTAGGGAGCGTGACTAAGTTCGGTGCTTCGCCTGTCCATGGTGACCAAGAGGAATAACTCATAGAGAGTAACAGTGTTGATGCAGTTTTCGAAGTGTGTGGCAACAAACAGGTTTTGCCTCAAGACATGAGGGTGCTGAGGAATGGTGGAAATTATGTCTTGGTGGGCCTTGTCCACCGAGACTCTCGCATGGACATCACAGCCCAAGCCATCATACTCAAGTGCCTTACTGTTGTTGTTGTACACAATTACACTGTTCAGCACCTGAAGGAAGCAGTGTCCTTTTTAAACCGCCATCATGAACACTCCCCCTTTGACACTCTCAAGGAACCCCCTTACCCACTCTCTGACTTCAGGAATGCAGTGGAGGTTGCCTGATAAGGACAGTTCTTCCGTGTGGTAATAAATCCACAACAGTAATGAAGCTTGTGTTTTTTGTTTCCCATGCATGGTGGTTAGCCACGTGAAAGTCTTGAGATTTTTCTGATTAATCACTTGATGGCCATAGAAGTAACAATCTGAATACAACACTCTCCAGTTGTGCCTCTTCAGTTGCCTAGATAACCAAGACTGGTGGTTTTTTTGTATCAGAGTTATCACTTGTAACCTTTTACATGTAAGAGTTGCTAATTTTATCTCCTTGGTTCCCCTAATGGCAAAACTGATGTCCATCTTTATTAAATGTTGTTAGTTGTGTCCACATTGTTACCCAGATGGCCAAGTCTTTTGGGTGTTCACATATAAGACTTGCCAGTTGTCCTGTGTCGTTTAGACAGCCATACTATTGGTTATATATTTTTTTATTTATTTTGCTTTGTCGCTGTCTCCCGCGTTAGCGAGGTAGCACAAGGAAACAGACGGAAGAATGGCCCAACCCGCCCACATACACATGTATATACATACACGTCCACACACGCAAATATACACACCTATACATCTCAAAGTACACATATATATACACGCACAGACATAGACATATATACACATGTACATAATTCATACTGTCTGCCTTTATTTGTTCCCATCGCCACCCCGCCACACATGGAATAACAACCCCCTCCCCCGTCATGTGTGCGAGGTAGCGCAAGGAAAAGACACCAAAGGCCCCATTCGTTCACACTAAGTCTCTAGCTGTCATGTAATAATGCACCGAAACCACAGCTCCCTTTCCACATCCAGGCCCCACACAACTTTCCATTGTTTACCCCAGACGCTTCACATGCCCTGGTCAATCCATTGACAGCACGTCGACCCCGGTATACCACATCGTTCCAATTCACTCTATTCCTTGCACGCCTTTCGCCCTCCTGCATGTTCAGGCCCCGATCACTCAAAATCTTTTTCACTCCATCCTTCCACCTAAAATTTGGTCTCCCACTTCTCGTTCCCTCCACCTCTGACACATATATACTCTTTGTCAATCTTTCCTCTCTCATTCTGTCCATGTGACCAAACTATTTCAAAACACCCTCTTCTGCTCTCTCCACCACACTCTTTTTATTTCCACACATCTCTCTTACCCTATTATTACTTACTCGATCAAACCACCTCACACTACATATTGTCCTCAAACCTCTCATTTCCAGCACATCCACCCTCCTGCGCACAACTCTATCCATAGCCCACGCCTCGCAACCATACAACATTGTTGGAACCACTATTCCTTCAAACATACCCATTTTTGCTTTCCAAGATGATGTTCTTGACTTCCACACATTCTTCAAGGCTCCCAGGATTTTCGCCCCCTCCCCCACCCAATGATTCACTTCCGCTTCCATGGTTCCATCCACTGCCAGATCCACTCCCAGATATCTAAAACACTTTACTTCCTCCAGTTTTTCTCCATTCAAACTTACCTCCCAATTGACTTGACCCTCAACCCTACTGTACCTAATAACCTTGCTCTTATTCACATTTACTCTCAACTTTCTTCTTTCACACACTTTACCAAACTCAGTCACCAGCTTCTGCAGTTTCTCACATGAATCAGCCACCAGCGCTGTATCATCAGCGAACAACAACTGACTCACTTCCCAAGCTCTCTCATCCACAACAGACTGCATACTTGCCCCTCTTTCCAAAACTCTTGCATTCACTTCCCTAACAACCCCATCCATAAACAAATTAAACAACCATGGGGACATCACACACCCCTGCCACAAACCTACATTCACTGAGAACCTATCACTTTCCTCTCTTCCTACATGTACACATGCATTACATCCTCGATAAAAACTTTTCACTGCTTCTAATAACTTGCCTCCCACACCATATATTCTTAAAACCTTCCACAGAGCATCTCTATCAACTCTATCATATGCCTTCTCCAGATCCATAAATGCTACATACAAATCCATTTGCTTTTCTAAGTATTTCTCACATACATTCTTCAAAGCAAACACCTGATCCACACATCCTCTACCACTTCTGAAACCACACTGCTCTTCCCCAATCTGATGCTCTGTACATGCCTTCACCCTCTCAATCAATACCCTCCCATATAATTTACCAGGAATACTCAACAAACTTATACCTCTGTAATTTGAGCACTCACTCTTATCCCCTTTGCCTTTGTACAATGGCACTATGCAAGCATTCCGCCAATCCTCAGGCACCTGACCATGAATCATACATACATTAAATAACCTTACCAACCAGTCAACAATACAGTCACCCCCTATTTTAATAAATTCCACTGCAATACCATCCAAACCTGCTGCCTTGCCGGCTTTCATCTTCCGTAAAGCTTTTACTACCTCTTCTCTATTTACCAAATCATTTTCCCTAACCCTCTCACTTTGCACACCACCTCGACCAAACACCCTATATCTGCCACTCTATCATCAAACACATTCAACAAACCTTCAAAATACTCACTCCATCTCCTTCTCACATCACTGCTACTTGTTATCACCTCCCCATTAGCCCCCTTCACTGATGTTCCCATTTGCTCCCTTGTCTTATGCACTTTATTTACCTCCTTCCAAAACATCTTTTTATTCTCCCTGAAATTCAATGGTACTCTCTCACCCCAACTCTCATTTGCCTTCTTTTTCACCTCTTGCACCTTTCTCTTGACCTCCTGCCTCTTTCTTTTATACCTCTCCCACTCATTTGCATTTTTTCCCTGCAAAAATTGTCCAAATGCCTCTCGCTTCTCTTTCACTAATAATCTGACTTCTTCATCCCACCACTCACTACCTTTTCTAATCAACCCACCTCCCATGCTTCTCATGCCACAAGCATCTTTTGCACAAGCCATCACTGCTTCCCTAAATACATCCCATTCCTCCCCCACTCCCCTTACCTCCTTTGTTCTCACCCTTTTCCATTCTGTACTCAGTCTCTCCTGGTACTTCCTCACACAAGTCTCCTTCCCAAGCTCACTTACTCTC
Source organism: Panulirus ornatus (assembly GCF_036320965.1). NCBI lineage: Eukaryota > Metazoa > Arthropoda > Malacostraca > Decapoda > Palinuridae > Panulirus > Panulirus ornatus. The sequence continues at coordinate 974,491 of NC_092244.1, read as the reverse complement.
ACCACTCTCTTCACCCCAACATTCTCACTTCTTTTCTGAAAACCCCCACAAATCTTCACCTTCGCCTCCACAAGATAATGATCAGACATCCCTCCAGCTGCACCTCTCAGCACATTAACATCCAAAAGTCTCTCTTTCATGCGTCTATCAATTAACACGTAATCCAATAACACTCTCTGGCCATCTCTCCTACTTATATACGTATACTTATGTATATCTCGCTTTTTAAACCAGGTATTCCCAATCACCAGTCCTTTTTCAGCACATAAATCTACAGGCTCTTCACCATTTCCATTTACAACACTGAACACTCCATGTATACCAATTTTTCCCTCAACTGCCACATTACTCACCTTTGCATTCAAATCACCCATCACTATAACCCGGTCTTTTGCATCAAAACCACTGACACACTCTTCAGCTGCTCCCAAAACACTTGCCTCTCATGATCTTTTTCTCATGCCCAGGTGCATATGCACCAATAATCACCCATCTCTCTCCATCAACTTTCAGTTTTACCCATATCAATCTAGAATTTACTTTCTTACACTCTATCACATACTCCCACAACTCCTGATTCAGGAGTAGTGCTACTCCTTTCCTTGCTCTTGTCCTCTCACTAACCCCTGACTTTACTCCCAAGACATTCCCAAACCACTCTTCCCCTTTACCCTTGAGCTTCGTTTCACTCAGAGCCAAAACATCCAGGTTCCTCTCCTCAAACATTCTACCTATCTCTCCTTTTTTCTCACCTTGGTTACATCCACACACATTTAGACACCCCAATCTGAGCCTTCGAGGAGGATGAGAACTCCTCGCGTGACTGCTTCTGTTTCCCCTTTTAGAAAGTTAAAATACAAGGAGGGGATGGTTTCTGGCCCCCCGCTCCCGTCCCCTTTAGTCGCCTTATACGACACGTGAGGAATGCGTGGGAAGTATTCTTTCTCCCCTATCCCCAGGGTTATATATATATATATATATATATATATATATATATATATATATATATATATATATTATTTATTTATTTATTATACTTTGTCGCTGTCTCCCGCGTTTGCGAGGTAGTGCAAGGAAACAGACGAAAGAAATGGCCCAACCCCCCCCCCCATACACATGTATATACATACGTCCACACACGCAAATATACATACCTACACAGCTTTCCATGGTTTACCCCAGACGATTCACATGCCTTGATTCAATCCACTGACAGCACTTCAACCCCGGTATACCACATCGCTCCAATTCACTCTATTCCTTGCCCTCCTTTCACCCTCCTGCATGTTCAGGCCCCGATCACACAAAATCTTTTTCACTCCATCTTTCCACCTCCAATTTGGTCTCCCTCTTCTCCTCGTTCCCTCCACCTCCGACACATATATCCTCTTGGTCAATCTTTCCTCACTCATTCTCTTCATGTGCCCAAACCACTTCAAAACACCCTCTTCTGCTCTCTCAACCACGCTCTTTTTATTTCCACACATCTCTCTTACCCTTACGTTACTCACTCGATTAAACCACCTCACACCAAACATTGTCCTCAAACATCTCATTTCCAGCACATCCATCCTCCTGCGCACAATTCTATCCATAGCCCACGCCTCGCAACCATACAACATTGTTGGAACCACTATTCCTTCAAACATACCCATTTTTGCTTTCCGAGATAATGTTCTTGACTTCCACACATTCTTCAAGGCTTCTAGGATTTTCGCCCCCTCCCCCACCCTATGATCCACTTCCACTTCCATGGTTCCATCCGCTGCCAGTTCCACTCCCAGATATCTAAAACACTTCACTTCCTCCAGTTTTTCTCCATTCAAACTCACCTCCCAATTGACTTGACCCTCAACCCTACTGTACCTAATAACCTTGCTCTTATTCACATTTACTCTTAACTTTCTTCTTCCACACACTTTACCAAACTCAGTCACCAGCTTCTGCAGTTTCTCACATGAATCAGCCACCAGCGCTGTATCATCAGCGAACAACAACTGACTCACTTCCCAAGCTCTCTCATCCCCAACAGACTTCATACTTGCCCCTCTTTCCAAAACTCTTGCATTTACCTCCCTAACAACCCCATCCATAAACAAATTAAACAACCATGGAGACATCACACACCCCTGCCGCAAACCTACATTCACTGAGAACCAATCACTTTCCTCTCTTCCTACACGTACACATGCCTTACATCCTCGATAAAAACTTTTCACTGCTTCTAACAACTTTCCTCCCACACCATATATTCTTAATACCTTCCACAGAGCATCTCTATTAACTCTATCATATGCCTTCTCCAGATCCATAAATGCTACATACAAATCCATTTGCTTTTCTAAGTATTTCTCACATACATTCTTCAAAGCAAACACCTGATCCACACATCCTCTACCACTTCTGAAACCACACTGCTCTTCCCCAATCTGATGCTCTGTACATATATATATATATATATATATATATTTTTTTTTTTTTTTTTTTTTTTTTATACTTTGTCGCTGTCTCCCGCGTTTGCGAGGTAGCGCAAGGAAACAGACGAAAGAAATGGCCCAACCCTCCCCATACACATGTACATACACACGTCCACACACGCAAAATATACATACCTACACAGCTTTCCATGGTTTACCCCGGACGCTTCACATGCCTTGATTCAATCCACTGACAGCACGTCAACCCCTGTATACCACATCGCTCCAATTCACTCTATTCCTTGCCCTCCTTTCACCCTCCTGCATGTTCAGGCCCCGATCACACAAAATCCTCTTCACTCCATCTTTCCACCTCCAATTTGGTCTCCCTCTTCTCCTCGTTCCCTCCACCTCCGACACATATATCCTCTTGGTCAATCTTTCCTCACTCATTCTCTCCATGTGCCCAAACCATTTCAAAACACCCTCTTCTGCTCTCTCAACCACGCTCTTTTTATTTCCACACATCTCTCTCACCCTTACGTTACTTACTCGATCAAACCACCTCACACCACACATTGTCCTCAAACATCTCATTTCCAGCACATCCATCCTCCTGCGCACAACTCTATCCATAGCCCACGCCTCGCAACCATACAACATTGTTGGAACTACTATTCCTTCAAACATACCCATTTTTGCTTTCCGGGATAATGTTCTCGACTTCCACACATTTTTCAAGGCTCCCAAAATTTTCGCCCCCTCCCCCACCCTATGATCCACTTCCGCTTCCATGGTTCCATCCGCTGACAGATCCACTCCCAGATATCTAAAACACTTCACTTCCTCCAGTTTTTCTCCATTCAAACTCACCTCCCAATTGACTTGACCCTCAACCCTACTGTACCTAATAACCTTGCTCTTATTGACATTTACTCTTAACTTTCTTCTTCCACACACTTTACCAAACTCCGTCACCAGCTTCTGCAGTTTCTCACATGAATCCGCCACCAGCGCTGTATCATCAGCGAACAACAACTGACTCACTTCCCAAGCTCTCTCATCCCCAACAGACTTCATACTTGCCCCTCTTTCCAAGACTCTTGCATTTACCTCCCTAACAACCCCATCCATAAACAAATTAAACAACCATGGAGACATCACACACCCCTGCCGCAAACCTACATTCACTGAGAACCAATCACTTTCCTCTCTTCCTACACGTACACATGCTTTGTCGCTGTCTCCCGCGTTTCCAAGGTAGCGCAAGGAAACAGACGAAAGAAATGGCCCAACCCACCCCCATACACAATGTATATACATACACGTCCACACACGCAAATATACATACCTATACATCTCAATGTACACATATATATACATACACAGACACATACATATATACCCATGCACACAATTCACACTGTCTGCCTTTATTCATTCCCATCGCCACCTCGCCACACATGGAATACCATCCCCCTCCCCCCTCATGTGTGCGAGGTAGCACTAGGAAAAGACAACAAAGGCCTCATTTGTTCACATTCAGTCTCTAGCTGTCATGCAATAATGCCCGAAACCACAGTTCCCTTTCCACATCCAGGCCCCACACAACTTTCCATTGTTTACCCCAGACGCTTCACATGCCCTGATTCAATCCACTGACAGCACGTCAACCCCGGTATACCACATTGATCCAATTCACTCTATTCCTTGCCCTCCTTTCACCCTCCTGCATGTTCACACAAAATCTTTTTCACTCCATCTTTCCACCACCACTTTGGTCTCCCACTTCTCCTTGTTCCCTCCATCTCCGACACATATATCCTCTTGGTCAATCTTTCCTCACTCATTCTCTCCATGTGACCAAACCATTTAAAACACCCTCTTCTGCTCTCTCAACCACGCTCTTTTTATTTCCACACATCTCTCTTACCCTTACATTACTTACTCGATTAAACCACCTCACACCGCACATTATCCTCAAACATCTCATTTCCAGCACATCCACCCTCCTGCGCACAACTCTATCCATAGCCCACGCCTCGCAACCATGCAACATTGTTGGAATAACTATTCCTTCAAACATACCCATTTTTGCTTTCAAAGATAATGTTCTCGACTTCCACACATTCTTCAAGGCTCCCAGGATTTTCGCCCCCTCCCCCACCCAATGATTCACTTCCGCTTCCATGGTTCCATCCGCTGCCAGATCCACTCCCAGATATCTAAAACACTTTACTTCCTCCAGTTTTTCTCCATTCAAACTTACCTCCCAATTGACTTGACCCTCAACCCTACTGTACCTAATAACCTTGCTCTTATTCACATTTACTCTTAACTTTCTTCTTTCACACACTTTACCAAACTCAGTCACCAGCTTCTGCAGTTTCTCACATGAATCAGCCACCAGCGCTGTATCATCAGCGAACAACAACTGACTCACTTCCCAAGCTCTCTCATCCCCAACAGACTTCATACTTGCCCCTCTTTCCAAGACTCTTGCATTCACCTCCCTAACAACCCCATCCATAAACAAATTAAACAACCATGGAGACATCACACACCCCTGCCGCAAACCTTCATTCACTGAGGCCCAATCACCTTCCTCTCTTCCTACACGTACACATGCCTTTCATCCTCGATAAAAACTTTTCACTGCTTCTAGCAACTTGCCTCCCATACCATATATTCTTAATACCTTCCACAGAGCATCTCTATCAACTCTATCATATGCCTTCTCCAGATCCATAAATGCTACATACGAATCCATTAGCTTTTCTAATTATTTCTCACATACATTCTTCAAAGCAAACACCTGATCCACACATCCTCTACCACTTCTGAAACCACACTGCTCTTCCCCAATCTGATGCTCTGTACATGCCTTCACCCTCTCAATCAATACCCTCCCATGGATCATAGGGTGGGGGAGGGGGCGAAAATTCTGGGGGCCTTGAAGAATGTGTGGAAGTCGAGAACATTATCTCGGAAAGCAAAAATGGGTATGTTTGAAGGAATAGTGGTTCCAACAATGTTGTATGGTTGCGAGGCGTGGGCTATGGATAGAGTTGTGCGCAGGAGGATGGATGTGCTGGAAATGGGATGTTTGAGGACAATGTGTGGTGTGAGGTGGTTTGATCGAGTGAGTAACGTAAGGGTAAGAGAGATGTGTGGAAATAAAAAGAGCGTGGTTGAGAGAGCAGAAGAGGGTGTTTTGAAGTGGTTTGGGCACATGGAGAGAATGAGTGAGGAAAGATTGACCAAGAGGATATATGTGTCGGAGGTGGAGGGAACGAGGAGAAGAGGGAGACCAAATTGGAGGTGGAAAGATGGAGTGAAAAAGATTTTGTGTGATTGGGGCCTGAACATGCAGGAGGGTGAAAGGAGGGCAAGGAATAGAGTGAATTGGAGCGATGTGGTATACCGGGGTTGACGTGCTGTCAGTGGATTGAATCAAGGCATGTGAAGCGTCTGGGGTAAACCATGGAAAGCTGTGTAGGTATGTATATTTGCGTGTGTGGACGTATGTATATACATGTGTATGGGGGGGGTTGGGCCATTTCTTTCGTCTGTTTCCTTGCGCTACCTCGCAAACGTGGGAGACAGCGACAAAGTATAATAATAAAATAAAAAAATATAATTTACCAGGAATACTCAACAAACTTATACCTCTGTAATTTGAGCACTCACTCTTATCCCCTTTGCCTTTGTACAATGGCACTATCCACGCATTCCGTCAATCCTCAGGCACCTCACCATGAGTCATACATACATTAAATAACCTTACCAACCAGTCAACAATGCAGTCACCCCCTTTTTTAATAAATTCCACTGCAATACCATCCAATCCTGCTGCCTTGCCAGCTTTCATCTTCCGCAAAGCTTTTACTACCTCTTCTCTGTTTACCAAATCATTTTCCCTAACCCTCTCACTTTGCACACCACCTCGACCAAAACACCCTATATCTGCCACTCTATCATCAAACACATTCAACAAACCTTCAAAATACTCACTCCACCTCCTTCTCACATCACCACATCACATATATATATACATATATATATGTGTAGGTATGTATATTTGCGTGTGTGGACGTATGTATATACATGTGTATGGGGGGGGGGGGTTGGGCCATTTTTTTTCGTCTGTTTCCTTGCGCTACCTCGCAAACGCAGGAGACAGCGACAAAGTATAATAAAAAAAATAATATATATATACATATATATATATATATATATATATATATATATATATATATATATATATATATATATATATGTATATTTCCGTGTGTGGACGTGTGTATGTACATGTGTATGGGGGGGGTTGGGCCATTTCTTTCGTCTGTTTCCTTGCGCTACCTCGCAAACGCGGGAGACAGCGACAAAGTATAAAAAAAAAAAAAAAAAATATATATATATATATATATATATATATATATATATATATATATATATATATATATATATATATATATATATATATATATATTTTTTTTTTCTTTTTTTGCCGCTGTCTCCCGCGTTTGCGAGGTAGCGCAAGGAAACAGACGAAAGAAATGGCCCAACCCACCCCCATACACATGCCTTGATTCAATCCACTGACAGCACGTCAACCCCGGTATACCACATCGCTCCAATTCACTCTATTCTTTGCCCTCCTTTCACCCTCCTGTATGTTCAGGCCCCGATCACACAAAATCTTTTTCACTCCATCTTTCCACCTCCAATTTGGTCTCCCTCTTCTCCTCGTTCCCTCCACCTCCGACACATATATCCTCTTGGTCAATCTTTCCTCACTCATTCTCTCCATGTGACCAAACCATTTCAAAACACCCTCTTCTGCTCTCTCAACCACGCTCTTTTTATTTCCACACATCTCTCTTACCCTTACGTTACTTACTCGATCAAACCACCTCACACCACACATTGTCCTCAAACATCTCATTTCCAGCACATCCATCCTCCTGCGCACAACTCTATCCATAGTCCACGCCTCGCAACCATACAACATTGTTGGAACCACTATTCCTTCAAACACACCCATTTTTGCTTTCCGAGATAATGTTCTCGACTTCCACACATTCTTCAAGGCTCCCAGAATTTTCGCCCCCTCCCCCACCCTATGATCCACTTCCGCTTCCATGGTTCCATCCGCTGCCAGATCCACTCCCAGATATCTAAAACACTTCACTTCCTCCAGTTTTTCTCCATTCAAACTCACCTCCCAATTGACTTGACCCTCAACCCTACTGTACCTAATAACCTTGCTCTTATTCACATTTACTCTTAACTTTCTTCTTTCACACACTTTACCAAACTCAGTCACCAGCTTCTGCAGTTTCTCACATGAATCAGCCACCAGCGCTGTATGATCAGCGAACAACAACTGACTCACTTCCCAAGCTCTCTCATCCCCAACAGACTTCATACTTGCCCCTCTTTCCAAAACTCTTGCATTCACCTCCCTAACAACCCCATCCATAAACAAATTAAACAACCATGGAGACATCACACACCCCTGCCGCAAACCTACATTCACTGAGAACCAATCGCTTTCCTCTCCTCCTACACGTACACATGCCTTACATATATATATATATATGGATGGATGGAGTGATAAGAGATAAAAGCAAAACTAGGGAAAGGGGTGCAAAAATGGAGTGTGGTGGTGAGATATGATGGCTAGTGGCAAGCCTATTTGCAGATGATACTATGTCGTTTGCAGAGAGAGGAGTTGCAGAAGGTTGTAAGTGTGTTTTGTGATGTGTGTAATCATAGGTAATTGAAGATAAATGCAAGTAAAAATAAAGTATTGGTGTTTGAAAGGAAACAGAGTGAAAGAATATATAGATTTTGTAAAGCCATGTAGATTGATAGAAGAAAGTGTACTAAATTATGCTTTGGATATGGGGGTGGGAGAGACTGGAAGAAGTGATAGACTAAGTATATAGAAGCTGTCTTGGGTAAATGTAGTTACATGGAAGGAGAGATAAGGGAGAGAGCAGTACAGGGTAGAAGTGTCATTGGGTCCCTTAATAGAATAATGAAGAGTAGAGGTGTAAGTGAAGAGAGGATTAAGGGACAGCATAGTCTTCCCAACCCTGACCTGTGCAGCCAAAACATGAACATGGAATGAGGCACAGAGGTCAAGAATCCAGGCTGTGGAAATGAGCTAATTGAGAAGAGCATGTGGTGTGACTAGATGGAATGAAGGAAGAAATGAAAGGGTGTATGAGAGATGTGGTATAGCAAGGAATGCAAAGGGAGTGAATTGTGGAGTGGTAGAATGGATGAAATGTAATGCTTTGTGGTGGTTTCATCGTGCGGAAAGAATACAAGACTGGGAGTTTACAAGGAGAGTGTATGATAGTGTAATTGAAGGGGTTGGTGTGAGAAGAAGGCCACCTGTGACATGGGCAAATAGGGTGGAGGAATACTGGAGGGAGAGAAGTGGTGGAAGAATGCATGGAATGGTATGTGCAAGGGAGGTATGTAAGGACCGGGATAAGTAGAGACTCTTTTGCCATGGCCACCCCTTGATGGGACTTTCCAGAGGGAACAGGGTTAGAGATATATATAGGTACATAACAAGGGAAATGTGTGTATAAAAAGGAAGTGTGGGAGAATATGAATTTCACTGTGCTTGTCATATTTGGAGGAAATTCTTGGTAGGATATTCTGCTGTGGATTGTTTTCCTTATAGTTAATAAATGACTGTTAGAGTGAGATGCAAGAAGATCGATTGGTAATGGGTAGGGTGTTGTTTATGGTGGATATATTGTTTCAGATGTAGGTGAGTTGATATATGTGATGATAGATTTTTTCTTCTGAACTAATTTCTGTCATCTCCATATTCTAGATCCTGTTTGCATCTTCAACACTTAACCTGTGTGAGCTGATTGGTCTGCGGCCTGATTTGGGCAGATTACGGAAGGTACTTTATTTCCATGAGAATCAGCTGGTATACCCTGTCCGTAAACAGAAGGATCGAGACTTTCAATATGGATATAATCAAATATTATCCTGGTGAGTGACAGGAGACTGAGGCAAGTTGTGCACATTCGACAGCTTTTGTTGTATCTTTTCAGGAATGAATAGGTGAATTTTGTTATTACCTTTTTGACTCTATGGGGAGGGAGTTTTACACTCATCCCCATCTCTTGAACATTCTCTATTGTCATACATCATTGTAAATTTATGTATGCTGTCTGCTTTAACCATGTCTTCAGTCTTTTTTTTTTTTGTTGTTGCTCATCCAACACTTTTGTATATTTAAAGTATTTCTTTACATCTTCTTTTAGAAGTTTCGTACTTAATATCATGTTATGTCCTCTGGTTTCTTTATCCCTACATCTATCAAAGAACTATTTACTCTCTCAAGTTGTGGATCTGTTGTAAAATCCTAAAGGTTATAATTAGGTCACTCTTTCCTCTCTTTTCTTCCAAGTAGGGCAAATTCAAAGCCTCCAGCCTTTCCCTGTAACATAGCTCTTTTAATTGTGGCACCTTCTTGGACCTTCTTTGTTAGTTCTTTCTGCATTGACCAAACCTGAGAAGTGCGCTTTAGTTCTGACCTTGTATTGGATATGAAAAACTTGCTAGATATTTTGCTATCCATATACTTGAAGGCAATTCTGATATTTGCCAATAAACAGTGTGTATCCATAACCATTTTCCTAATATGGAACTCTGGCCTCATATAGGATTCTGAAGCTTATTTCCTGCCTGATAATCGTATCAAGGCCTTCTTTCAGTTTGTCCCATCCCCATTACTTTACATTTGCTTAGGTTGAATTTTGTCATCCGTGTATCAGACCAACTTGATTTTCTTCATATCACTCTAATCTGATGCCATCCTCTTTTTCAACTTCCCTCATAACTGTTGTATCACCTGGAAATACATTCAGGTAAGGAGTCTATACCTTCAGGCAAGTCATTTATATAGATCAAAAGGAGTAGCGGTACCAAAACAGAATCCAGTAGCACTGTGTTGGTCGTCTCAAATCTTTTGGAAAAGGCTCCTTAAACATGCATCCTCCTTCCCCTTCCACTGTTATAGTGTTCTGTTCATTAAAGGAGTTTTTCCTCATTTCTGCTTGGTGAACCAGTTTCATACTCAGCCAGCCATGCTGTGCGGTGTCAAAAGCTTTCTGGCAGTCCAGATTCAAATGGTTCACCAAACCTTCCTTTTTCTGTAGGGCTGAGCTTACTCTCTTGGAGAACTCAGAGTGGTTTGTTACAAATGACTTTGTTTCCTGAAAACCATACTGTATTTCACTTAGGAAATTTTTCCTCTGCAGAAACTCATCCACATGTCTTTTAATAACCTTTTCCAGAACCTTACACACCACACCCATTAGTGAAACTGTTTTGTATTTTAACATCTGTTCCTAGTGTCCTTTCTTATGTATTGGTATGACCTTTGCTGTTTTCCATTCCCTTGGCACTTTGTCTCTTTTTAGTGACATCTTGAACAGTAATACAAGGTTTTCTTTTTTCAAACTATTCGCCATTTCCCGCGTTAGCAAGGTAGCATTAAGAACAGAGGACTGGGCCTCTTAGGGAATATCCTCACCTGGCCTCCTTCTCTGTTCCTTCTTTTGGAAAATTAAAAAAATACGAGAGGGGAGGATTTCCAGCCCCCGCTCCCTCCCCTTTTAGTTGCCTTCTACGACACGCAGGGAATACGTGGGAAGTATTCTTTCTCCCCTATCCCCTAATACAAGGTATCTGCAGATATATCTCTAAGTTTTTTTGCACACATCTGCTGCACATATGGTGATATTTCATCAGGACTATGAGCCTTGTAAGGGTCGAGTCCCTTTAGTATTATGTTATTGTCTTTTGTAGACATTTCACTGATTTCCAAAACCTCCTTTCCATTCCCTCTCCTAGGTGTTGGGGTTATAGTGTCTGCCAATGTGAAAACACTTGAACTTGTTATTCGTTTTTTCATAATCCCTACATCATCCTCTACAATTCTTTGCTCTGAATCCCTTGTCCCTAATTAGCTGCTTCTCAACTGACAACTGACTCTTGATGAATTTATGGAAAAGTCTTGGATTTTCACCTTCCTTGCTCACAGGGTTCTATTCAAAGTTTCATTTTTCCTCCACTTATTTTGCTGTACTCATTCCATACTCTTTTGCACTTTGCAAATGTTGGTTGGCTGGAGCACATTCTTGATCATCTCCACTGCACATCCCAAAGCTCCTCTTCTTTTAGGCATCTTTTGGTAAACTTTCTTGCCTTTCCCTTACCATTCCCTCTGTGTTTAAGGTCTCAGGCACCCATTTTTCTACTACTCCATTGTAGATTTCTCAGAATTACTCACCAGAAAGCACTGGTTCTAGGCTTCTTAACTCCATTTCCCTGACTACATTACCGAAGATATAGTTATTAACATGCTCATCCTGTGAGTGGTAGAGCAAAAGGATTGCAGGAATCACAAAGGGTCTTAGACCCCAGTAGATTGATGGTACATATGATGTTACAATTCAAATTTCAGTATGTACATTATGCAGTTTCATGTGTTAAGTTTTACCAACTAGATGCAAAACGTGGATACAAACTTAAAATTTCAGTTTTTTTTTTTTTTTTTTTTTTTTTTTTATACTTTGTCGCTGTCTCCCGCGTTTGCGAGGTAGCGCAAGGAAACAGACGAAAGAAATGGCCCAACCCCCCCCCCCATACACATGTACATACACACGTCCACACACGCAAATATACATACCTACACAGCTTTCCATGGTTTACCCCAGACGCTTCACATGCCTTGCTTCAATCCACTGACAGCACGTCAACCCCTGTATACCACATGACTCCAATTCACTCTATTTCTTGCCCTCCTTTCACCCTCCTGCATGTTCAGGCCCCGATCACACAAAATCTTTTTCACTCCATCTTTCCACCTCCAATTTGGTCTCCCTCTTCTCCTCGTTCCCTCCACCTCCGACACATATATCCTCTTGGTCAATCTCTCCTCACTCATTCTCTCCATGTGCCCAAACCATTTCAAAACACCCTCTTCTGCTCTCTCAACCACGCTCTTTTTATTTCCACACATCTCTCTCACCCTTACGTTACTTACTCGATCAAACCACCTCACACCACACATTGTCCTCAAACATCTCATTTCCAGCACATCCATCCTCCTGCGCACATCTCTATCCATAGCCCACGCCTCGCAACCATACAACATTGTTGGAACCACTATTCCCTCAAACATACCCATTTTTGCTTTCCGAGATAATGTTCTCAACTTCCACACATTTTTCAAGGCTCCCAAAATTTTCGCCCCCTCCCCCACCCTATGATCCACTTCCGCTTCCATGGTTCCATCCGCTGACAGATCCACTCCCAGATATCTAAAACACTTCACTTCCTCCAGTTTTTCTCCATTCAAACTCACCTCCCAATTGACTTGACCCTCACCCCTACTGTACCTAATAACCTTGCTCTTATTCACATTTACTCTCAACTTCCTTCTTCCACACACTTTACCAAACTCAGTCACCAGCTTCTGCAGTTTCTCACATGAATCAGCCACCAGCGCTGTATCATCAGCGAACAACAACTGACTCACTTCCCAAGCTCTCTCATCCCCAACAGACTTCATACTTGCCCCTCTTTCCAGGACTCTTGCATTTACCTCCCTAACAACCCCATCCATAAACAAATTAAACAACCATGGAGACATCACACACCCCTGCCGCAAACCTACATTCACTGAGAACCAATCACTTTCCTCTCTTCCTACACGTACACATGCCTTACATATATATATATATATGGATGGATGGAGTGATAAGAGATAAAAGCAAAACTAGGGAAAGGGGTGCAAAAATGGAGTGTGGTGGTGAGATATGATGGCTAGTGGCAAGCCTATTTGCAGATGATACTATGTCGTTTGCAGAGAGAGGAGTTGCAGAAGGTTGTAAGTGTGTTTTGTGATGTGTGTAATCATAGGTAATTGAAGATAAATGCAAGTAAAAATAAAGTATTGGTGTTTGAAAGGAAACAGAGTGAAAGAATATATAGATTTTGTAAAGCCATGTAGATTGATAGAAGAAAGTGTACTAAATTATGCTTTGGATATGGGGGTGGGAGAGACTGGAAGAAGTGATAGACTAAGTATATAGAAGCTGTCTTGGGTAAATGTAGTTACATGGAAGGAGAGATAAGGGAGAGAGCAGTACAGGGTAGAAGTGTCATTGGGTCCCTTAATAGAATAATGAAGAGTAGAGGTGTAAGTGAAGAGAGGATTAAGGGACAGCATAGTCTTCCCAACCCTGACCTGTGCAGCCAAAACATGAACATGGAATGAGGCACAGAGGTCAAGAATCCAGGCTGTGGAAATGAGCTAATTGAGAAGAGCATGTGGTGTGACTAGATGGAATGAAGGAAGAAATGAAAGGGTGTATGAGAGATGTGGTATAGCAAGGAATGCAAAGGGAGTGAATTGTGGAGTGGTAGAATGGATGAAATGTAATGCTTTGTGGTGGTTTCATCGTGCGGAAAGAATACAAGACTGGGAGTTTACAAGGAGAGTGTATGATAGTGTAATTGAAGGGGTTGGTGTGAGAAGAAGGCCACCTGTGACATGGGCAAATAGGGTGGAGGAATACTGGAGGGAGAGAAGTGGTGGAAGAATGCATGGAATGGTATGTGCAAGGGAGGTATGTAAGGACCGGGATAAGTAGAGACTCTTTTGCCATGGCCACCCCTTGATGGGACTTTCCAGAGGGAACAGGGTTAGAGATATATATAGGTACATAACAAGGGAAATGTGTGTATAAAAAGGAAGTGTGGGAGAATATGAATTTCACTGTGCTTGTCATATTTGGAGGAAATTCTTGGTAGGATATTCTGCTGTGGATTGTTTTCCTTATAGTTAATAAATGACTGTTAGAGTGAGATGCAAGAAGATCGATTGGTAATGGGTAGGGTGTTGTTTATGGTGGATATATTGTTTCAGATGTAGGTGAGTTGATATATGTGATGATAGATTTTTTCTTCTGAACTAATTTCTGTCATCTCCATATTCTAGATCCTGTTTGCATCTTCAACACTTAACCTGTGTGAGCTGATTGGTCTGCGGCCTGATTTGGGCAGATTACGGAAGGTACTTTATTTCCATGAGAATCAGCTGGTATACCCTGTCCGTAAACAGAAGGATCGAGACTTTCAATATGGATATAATCAAATATTATCCTGGTGAGTGACAGGAGACTGAGGCAAGTTGTGCACATTCGACAGCTTTTGTTGTATCTTTTCAGGAATGAATAGGTGAATTTTGTTATTACCTTTTTGACTCTATGGGGAGGGAGTTTTACACTCATCCCCATCTCTTGAACATTCTCTATTGTCATACATCATTGTAAATTTATGTATGCTGTCTGCTTTAACCATGTCTTCAGTCTTTTTTTTTTTGTTGTTGCTCATCCAACACTTTTGTATATTTAAAGTATTTCTTTACATCTTCTTTTAGAAGTTTCGTACTTAATATCATGTTATGTCCTCTGGTTTCTTTATCCCTACATCTATCAAAGAACTATTTACTCTCTCAAGTTGTGGATCTGTTGTAAAATCCTAAAGGTTATAATTAGGTCACTCTTTCCTCTCTTTTCTTCCAAGTAGGGCAAATTCAAAGCCTCCAGCCTTTCCCTGTAACATAGCTCTTTTAATTGTGGCACCTTCTTGGACCTTCTTTGTTAGTTCTTTCTGCATTGACCAAACCTGAGAAGTGCGCTTTAGTTCTGACCTTGTATTGGATATGAAAAACTTGCTAGATATTTTGCTATCCATATACTTGAAGGCAATTCTGATATTTGCCAATAAACAGTGTGTATCCATAACCATTTTCCTAATATGGAACTCTGGCCTCATATAGGATTCTGAAGCTTATTTCCTGCCTGATAATCGTATCAAGGCCTTCTTTCAGTTTGTCCCATCCCCATTACTTTACATTTGCTTAGGTTGAATTTTGTCATCCGTGTATCAGACCAACTTGATTTTCTTCATATCACTCTAATCTGATGCCATCCTCTTTTTCAACTTCCCTCATAACTGTTGTATCACCTGGAAATACATTCAGGTAAGGAGTCTATACCTTCAGGCAAGTCATTTATATAGATCAAAAGGAGTAGCGGTACCAAAACAGAATCCAGTAGCACTGTGTTGGTCGTCTCAAATCTTTTGGAAAAGGCTCCTTAAACATGCATCCTCCTTCCCCTTCCACTGTTATAGTGTTCTGTTCATTAAAGGAGTTTTTCCTCATTTCTGCTTGGTGAACCAGTTTCATACTCAGCCAGCCATGCTGTGCGGTGTCAAAAGCTTTCTGGCAGTCCAGATTCAAATGGTTCACCAAACCTTCCTTTTTCTGTAGGGCTGAGCTTACTCTCTTGGAGAACTCAGAGTGGTTTGTTACAAATGACTTTGTTTCCTGAAAACCATACTGTATTTCACTTAGGAAATTTTTCCTCTGCAGAAACTCATCCACATGTCTTTTAATAACCTTTTCCAGAACCTTACACACCACACCCATTAGTGAAACTGTTTTGTATTTTAACATCTGTTCCTAGTGTCCTTTCTTATGTATTGGTATGACCTTTGCTGTTTTCCATTCCCTTGGCACTTTGTCTCTTTTTAGTGACATCTTGAACAGTAATACAAGGTTTTCTTTTTTCAAACTATTCGCCATTTCCCGCGTTAGCAAGGTAGCATTAAGAACAGAGGACTGGGCCTCTTAGGGAATATCCTCACCTGGCCTCCTTCTCTGTTCCTTCTTTTGGAAAATTAAAAAAATACGAGAGGGGAGGATTTCCAGCCCCCGCTCCCTCCCCTTTTAGTTGCCTTCTACGACACGCAGGGAATACGTGGGAAGTATTCTTTCTCCCCTATCCCCTAATACAAGGTATCTGCAGATATATCTCTAAGTTTTTTTGCACACATCTGCTGCACATATGGTGATATTTCATCAGGACTATGAGCCTTGTAAGGGTCGAGTCCCTTTAGTATTATGTTATTGTCTTTTGTAGACATTTCACTGATTTCCAAAACCTCCTTTCCATTCCCTCTCCTAGGTGTTGGGGTTATAGTGTCTGCCAATGTGAAAACACTTGAACTTGTTATTCGTTTTTTCATAATCCCTACATCATCCTCTACAATTCTTTGCTCTGAATCCCTTGTCCCTAATTAGCTGCTTCTCAACTGACAACTGACTCTTGATGAATTTATGGAAAAGTCTTGGATTTTCACCTTCCTTGCTCACAGGGTTCTATTCAAAGTTTCATTTTTCCTCCACTTATTTTGCTGTACTCATTCCATACTCTTTTGCACTTTGCAAATGTTGGTTGGCTGGAGCACATTCTTGATCATCTCCACTGCACATCCCAAAGCTCCTCTTCTTTTAGGCATCTTTTGGTAAACTTTCTTGCCTTTCCCTTACCATTCCCTCTGTGTTTAAGGTCTCAGGCACCCATTTTTCTACTACTCCATTGTAGATTTCTCAGAATTACTCACCAGAAAGCACTGGTTCTAGGCTTCTTAACTCCATTTCCCTGACTACATTACCGAAGATATAGTTATTAACATGCTCATCCTGTGAGTGGTAGAGCAAAAGGATTGCAGGAATCACAAAGGGTCTTAGACCCCAGTAGATTGATGGTACATATGATGTTACAATTCAAATTTCAGTATGTACATTATGCAGTTTCATGTGTTAAGTTTTACCAACTAGATGCAAAACGTGGATACAAACTTAAAATTTCAGGTTTTTTTTTTTTTTTTTTTTTTTTTTATACTTTGTCGCTGTCTCCCGCGTTTGCGAGGTAGCGCAAGGAAACAGACGAAAGAAATGGCCCAACCCCCCCCCCATACACATGTACATACACACGTCCACACACGCAAATATACATACCTACACAGCTTTCCATGGTTTACCCCAGACGCTTCACATGCCTTGCTTCAATCCACTGACAGCACGTCAACCCCTGTATACCACATGACTCCAATTCACTCTATTTCTTGCCCTCCTTTCACCCTCCTGCATGTTCAGGCCCCGATCACACAAAATCTTTTTCACTCCATCTTTCCACCTCCAATTTGGTCTCCCTCTTCTCCTCGTTCCCTCCACCTCCGACACATATATCCTCTTGGTCAATCTCTCCTCACTCATTCTCTCCATGTGCCCAAACCATTTCAAAACACCCTCTTCTGCTCTCTCAACCACGCTCTTTTTATTTCCACACATCTCTCTCACCCTTACGTTACTTACTCGATCAAACCACCTCACACCACACATTGTCCTCAAACATCTCATTTCCAGCACATCCATCCTCCTGCGCACATCTCTATCCATAGCCCACGCCTCGCAACCATACAACATTGTTGGAACCACTATTCCCTCAAACATACCCATTTTTGCTTTCCGAGATAATGTTCTCAACTTCCACACATTTTTCAAGGCTCCCAAAATTTTCGCCCCCTCCCCCACCCTATGATCCACTTCCGCTTCCATGGTTCCATCCGCTGACAGATCCACTCCCAGATATCTAAAACACTTCACTTCCTCCAGTTTTTCTCCATTCAAACTCACCTCCCAATTGACTTGACCCTCACCCCTACTGTACCTAATAACCTTGCTCTTATTCACATTTACTCTCAACTTCCTTCTTCCACACACTTTACCAAACTCAGTCACCAGCTTCTGCAGTTTCTCACATGAATCAGCCACCAGCGCTGTATCATCAGCGAACAACAACTGACTCACTTCCCAAGCTCTCTCATCCCCAACAGACTTCATACTTGCCCCTCTTTCCAGGACTCTTGCATTTACCTCCCTTACAACCCCATCCATAAACAAATTAAACAACCATGGAGACATCACACACCCCTGCCGCAAACCTACATTCACTGAGAACCAATCACTTTCCTCTCTTCCTACACGTACACATGCCTTACATCCTCGATAAAAACTTTTCACTGCTTCTAACAACTTGCCTCCCACACCATATATTCTTAATACCTTCCACAGAGCATCTCTATCAACTCTATCATATGCCTTCAGGTATCTTGTTATTAACAATAAGATGTTGTGATAATTCGTGCTGGGTTTTGTTTAGCTCTATCCCTAAAAGACTGTATTTTTCACATTCTAAGACAAAGTGTTCTAGTTTGTGTCCAAACCTTTGACCACAAACTTTACACTTCACACGGTTAACATCTCCAGTTAGTCCAAAGCGCTAATAGTACCTATAGCCTGGCCTTAGTCTAGCAACTACATCACTTCATCTGCTGATAATATTACTTTCTCCATATATGTGTTTCACTTTACACATTTCACTGTGATGGAAAATGTTTCTTCTTATGCTTATCTGAACTCGTCTTTGTGCATCAAAGTGGTCCGTTAGTTCCTTCCATTTACAGTTATGAGGCTTCTATTTGACAACCCAATGTTGTTTTCAACGTCACGGTTGCTATGGGCAAGTTTAGCTAAGGCATCAGCTTTGTCATGCTCATGGGGTCCTATACGAGGGGATTCTATGATAGTTTGATTTGAATCCCTTTAGCAATAATATCTGAGTATTTGTGTTTGGCTTCAGAGACCAGCATGTCACATTCTGATCCCAGGGTGGTAAGGACAAGTAGTGAAGATAAAGAATCAGAGATAATTGTGCTGTCTGTGGCAGTGAAATCTACTTGCTCAAGAGTGATAAGTATGGTGAACAATTTAATTTGTAGAGTATTTGCCCAGTTGTTTGTTCTAACATTTTTCTCTAATCTGTTACCATTGGGCTGGATCACAATAGCAACATTGCCTGCCCTTCCAGTGGCAGTCACAAGAATTGTCAGTATAGATGCACTGGGCTATGTTATTGTCAGTCTGGAGTTTCTGTATATGTTCAAGAGCACTGGTCTTGGCTAAGTGTTGAAGGTGAAGAGTACAAGTAATTAGTTTCTTGGGTGGATAAGTAGGTGTTGTGACATCAAAGGGAGTTATCTGCCAGGGAGGCAGGAAATGCTGTGGCTTCCTAATTTTATACAAATTATGTACACCTAACATTGTCTTGTAGTTGGCTGTTATTTGGATCCATTTAGATTCACTTGTGCCATGGTATATATGGTTTAACAATTCTTTAGAGACAACTCTATCTGGATCACCACGCAGAAGTTTCAGTCCATCATAAGATTGATTTCAAGTATTCTGTCTTCAATGCTGGGAATACCAAGTTCTTTCTGCATGTTGAGTACTCTAGTGGACTTTGGACTACCAAGTATGATTCTTAAGGCTTCATTTTGCATTTTTTCAAGTCTGTTGATACCTTTACTGTTGTGTAGGACCAAAACTAGTGTGTGGTAAGCTATTATAGACCTAATATAAGCTAAATTCATCATTTTAGCAATTCTGATATTTGCACCATAATTAGGATTGTATCCTGCAACAGCTCTAAGAGCTCTGAGTCTGTCTCTGCATTGTCGATTTATATTTTTCACACTAGCTGTAGCATGTGGGACTGTGACACCAAGATATTTAGATGAGGAGACATAGTCAATCAGGTTTCCACCAATTGTCATTTTATATGGTCCGCTCCTACCGTTACCAATTTGTTAATTGAAGACCTTAGTTTTATCTGCAGATATGATGAAGCCAAGGCTTTCACAAGCTATATGTGTGCAGTTAAGAATAGTTTGCATTTCACGATATGTTTTGGTATATACAAGAATATCATGAACATAACTAATAGTGATGAAGACTTATCATGGCAAATCAACAATCCACGTTAGCGCCGGAGACAGCGACAAAGTATAAAAAAAAAAAAAAAAAACTAATAGTGATATTTCTGGGACACTCTGGAATCGATTTCAGTATTGCATTGATTAGTACATTGAATAAAGTGGGGTTAAGTACTCCACCTTGAGGAGTGCCAAGTAGGATGTCTTTAACTTCACTTTTGTAGCCTTGAAACAACACAGCTGTCTTTCTATTAGAGAGATTGCCGAGTATGCAGTTCAGGAGCCAGCCGCCTATATCCATTTTTGCTAACTTGCCTATTGGCATTATCAGATGCAACTTTTAGGTCATGAAAAGTGGTGTACTTATGCCTTCTGTCCCCATGAACTATTCGGAAAGTAGTGATACAGTTGTGTACACTTTTGCTGTGTGTGAAACCATTAATATTTGGTCTCATATGTTCTTTGATTCTGTGTAATAGTCTGTTGAGTACAATCCTCCCAAAGTTTTGCACAAACAACTCGTCAGGGAGATTGGGCAAAATTCATCAGACTGATTGTGTTTAGGTATTGGTACAATTAGGCTGTTGGTCCATGAGGATCCACATTTCCCTTCTTACCTATTTATAATTGAGATCCCCCATATTAGTACTTTACCATCTCTAAGAAGTTAGTATTTCATTGCTGCACATACCATCCTGATCGTTCATTTACTGATATCCTCTTATATTTGTTCTAGACCACTGCAGTTCTATAGGGGATTTTATGATATTAACACCACTGCTCTTTTTCTCTACAGTTACCTTTCC
The DNA here is from genome assembly GCF_036320965.1 of Panulirus ornatus. NCBI lineage: Eukaryota > Metazoa > Arthropoda > Malacostraca > Decapoda > Palinuridae > Panulirus > Panulirus ornatus. The sequence goes on along the minus strand of NC_092244.1, from coordinate 953,529 downwards.
CAATATGTATGGTTTGAGCGGGCCATTTTTCTCAGTTTCTTGAAATGTGAGGCTATCTTTTAATAAGAGGACTAATCCTCACACTCCTTTGTCTTTTATCTCCTTTCTTACTGTCATGTGCCCATTTGAGTAGGATAGGTGAGATCTTATCCCTTTGGTAAGCTAATTTTCCAGAACTCCAACAATATTGGGTGCTCTTTCCTTTGTACATTCTTCAGTTCCAGCTCTTTACCACTAACTATTAATCCATCAACATTTGAATGCAGTGCTTTCAATCTGACTTAAAGTCTCTTAAGACTTCTGTTGTCACTTTAGTACTGGTGGGGCTGTTCCACCCTGTTGTCATGTGTGGCATCTTAAGTTTTTTCATCTTCTGACAGTGCTCTTTGTTTTTCTCCTTCTTCCTTGATATGTCACATTTGATTAATATCCCACTGAATTTCACCTTACCTTTAAGTTTCTTAACTTTCCCAAGTACCTCCTGGCTAGTGACTTCTCAAGTCAAATGTAACTCCTTTACATGTTTATATCCACCAGTTCTTCTCCTTATCCTTTTCATGGGATTTACTTCAGGCAATCCCTTATCCTCCAGCAATCTTTCACTATGCAATGCCTTCTTTTCAGATTCTTCGTTATGTGATGTATGGTCTGCCAAGCCCCTACCAAAAAATATCAGATTTTCATCTGTCACCTCCTGCTTTACTAATCTTTCTAAATTTGGTGCCACCCACTTTTCACCTTAATCCATCTGTGTCTTTAACTTTCTGTATAATCCCTCTTTTAGCCAGCAAGTACTAATCTCATGTTCTCTACTTTTCTAAGCCTTCCATCAACAAGCCCATGAACTTCCTAGATTGTTTCAGCTTTAACACTGCCTATTATTCTTTCTGTTTGCATGATCTTAGGTCTGTGTTTCCTCTTCATCACTCTTTGCATTTTGCGTCTATTGATCTTTTACTGAAATTGATTCTTCAGATCATCCCTGCCAACTACTGTCAGTTGTCTGTATTTATGTTAAGGTTTTTCTCTAACTGAACAGCTGTCAGTAATGCACCTTCAGCACTTCCATGCCCTCTGTTTCAACAGATTGTGTGTGTGTTTCATTCCTTCCTTTTAGCTGATCAGCTACTGATAATGCTCTTGCATTACCTACCCAGTATTTTTGATAGATTCTGTATATGTTTTCGTCCTTTCTTCTACCAGAAAAATACTTATTACATCTGGAAAAGACCCATCAGACTTTATTTGCTTTTTAATGGCTTTAATGGTCTCTTGCCTCTGATTTTGTATCTTTTGAACCCCCTCCACTGAACAGAATTTTTTTTTATACTAAAAAACTATATATCCTAGATTTTTTTAATCTCTCTCTCATCTCATGACTCCCTTCATGACTCGTGAAATGTTTCCTCAGTTCTTTTAACAGTAGCTTTTGTTGTGTTACCCTCGGTATTGCTCCTTAACAAAAGTTCCCATAACATCCCTAAACATTTACTCTGGTGTTTTCATCTATAATATTCTCTTTGCAGACTTTAGTTATGATTGACTGATCTTAGTACATTTCTGTAACTGAGTCCATACTAGTCTTAAGTGACTCGGACAGTGGTAGGGATCTTAATGTGTAGTTAGTAGGTGTAAAGACTTTTGAATAAGGACCTAGCATAGTAACTGTGGTGCTTGGTTGGTGTGTTGAGAATGATAGAGATGTATTGTTTACATTTAGCATTTAACTCTCTCTAATAGCTTGGTGGCAGATGTGATTGTATTCAACTCCCAGTACAACCTTGAATCTTTTCTGCGTGAACTCCCACGTCACCTCAAGCTTCAGCCTGACCACCGGCCTGATGCTCATGCTATTGCACAGACTATCAGGGACAAGAGTCAGGTAGGCATGATGTAATCATATTTTTAGTGGTGATACAACAAATCTGAGGTAGCATGGGTACCAAGCTTGAAGTTGTGTGTCTAGATCAGGCTCAGGCCGACCTTGAAAGGTGTGAGATTCATTTAACCATGTTTATCCCTTTCAGTCCTCTCTTTCTCTCTGAAGTAGGTTGCTACAGTCTTCATTTTAGCTGGTTATTGATGTATATACAACAGGCATTGTTAAAGCTGTTGGCTGGCCATAGGTGGAAACTCAAATGAAGGATGAGTCTGGAATGGTTTGGAAGCTTCAGTACCCCTCTAGTAATGAAAGGGAATAGTTGTGCACCTTTTGGGGGGACTTGCCTCATTTGAGGCAAATTTGTGGCCACTTATGCATTCCCACCTGCCTGTCCACCCATCTTTCAGTGCATGCTGTGCTCCTGCTTCACACTTAAATATTCTTCTCCCTGCAAAAATATGGAGAGTGCTGGGTAAGGCTATCAGATGAAGAAATTCTATCACTTCAATTTATCTGAAGAAGAGAGTGAAGTGGAAATGTTCAGTGTTGGCAAGAATGAAAAGGATGCACTTGTGAGAATGGGAGGGCAACAGAAGGATCAAGGGTGAATTTGATTAGGAGGCTGTGGTTATAGGCTGAGTGTGTACCCCACTGGTAACTGTGATTGTGAGATTGTATTTCTTAAGAATGAATAAAAGGTTTTGATATTTTTATTAATGTTTTAATGAATGAGAACAAAATATAGTGTGCTTTTTTCAAATTAGGGGTAAAAGTAAAAGTGTAATGAAAGGGCTGAATGGGTTCTTGGTCCTTGAAACTCGGGGAATCTAAGGCAGTTGGATGTAGTACCACTCATAGTACTCCCTCATGTAGCACTGGCTTTGAAACTGGTGTGTTGTAATGATGTCAGCCCCATACCAGACAGAACTAGAATGGAAAGTAGATCCATTTTGTGCCTAATTGCATGTCACTTTAACACTAGAGGCATGGTTAGCAGTCATGTCTTTGGTTAGTTTTGCAGTTTACATCAAGTATGTTGATAGGCATTCCCCACTGCTTTGTGCTTTTTCTGTCAGGTGAATAGTGAAGATTTGTGGAAGGATTTGGTTGAGTGGATAGGTTACAAAAAAATCAAGAGTGTATGAAGCATTTGATAATCAGCTAATTGCAGTAGATTAGGTAGAGGATGTTTTAAGAGATGCTGAGTACAAGCAGAAGTGTGATGATGGTGTTTGAGAAGGTGATTCACCTTCATACCTGCTTAGAATCATCATAAAATTTTATATGTAGGTTCAGTAGAAAAACAAATTTTCTGATCTGACCTATTGTTTGATTGATGAATTTTTCTGGTCCTTAACCAAAAGCATCTCCAGTAACTTCTGGAATTCAGTCTTTCCTCCTCTTTTCCAACGTGATCAGTCTATAACTACGATAAAACCTCTCTTTCCTCTGATATTATTTGTAATAACTCTTCATCTAGTTCTTTTTCTTTGCTTCCTGTCACTAAGCTTGTACCTTCATGTGTATTTTCATGAATAATCTTTCAACTACAAGTTGGATAGGAGTATGATTCAGATAGCACTCCTTATGTCCTTAAGGAAGTGTGCATTTGAGGTAGGTACGATCTTTGCTTCTCTATTTCATCCATGTCACAAAACTCAAATCTCCCAGCAAGTAGAAGTCATAAAAAGTAATGCCTTAAGTCTGAAAGGTTCTCAACAAGAAAGTCTTAGCACTATCAAATAGGAAGTGATTCCTGGAGGTATACTAAAAAGATATCATATAGACTTGTACAAATATCCATTAAAGAAACTTGAAAGATTATTTTATTCATTTACATAAAAATTATGAAACATTCATAAGGTGTCTACAAATACATGTACATAGAAGAATAGATGCTATTTTCTGTGTGGTGGGGTAGGGCCAGAAATGGATGAAGGCAAGCAAGTATCAATATGTACATATGTATATATGTATATGTCTGTGTATGTATATATGTGATATGTTTATGTACATGTGTGGATATTTATGTATCCCTGGGGATAGGGGAGAAAGAATACTTCCCACGTATTCCCTGTGTGTTGTAGAAGGTGACTAAAAGGGGAGGGAGCGGCGGGCTGGAAATCCTCCCCTCTCGTCTTTGATTTTCCAAAAGAAGGAACAGAGGGGGAACCAGGTGAGGATTTCCCTCAAAGGCTCTGTCCTTTGTTCTTAACACTACCTCGCAAATGTGGGAAATGGCGAATAGTATAAAAAAGAATATGTGTGAATATGAGTGGTTGGGCTATTCTTCGTTTGTTTCCTGGCACTACCTTGGTGATGCAGGAATCAGCGATTGAGTTTGATAATGATGATGATGATAATAATAATATTTTTTTATTATTATACTTTATCACTGTGTCCCGCGTTAGTGAGGTATTGCAAGGAAACAGATGAAAGAATGGCTCAACCCACCTACATACACATGTATATACATACACGTCCACACACGCACATATACATACCTATACATCTCAGCGTATACATATATATATATATATATATATATATATATATATATATATATATATATATATATATATATACCTCGCAAATGCGGGAGACGGTGAAAAATGCCGGCTTTCATCTTCCGCAAAGCTTTTACTACCTCTTCTCTGTTTACCAAATCATTTTCCCTAACCCTCGCACTTTGCACACCACCTCGACCAAAACACCCTATATCTGCCACTCTATCATCAAACACATTCAACAAACCTTCAAAATACTCACTCCATCTCCTTCTCACATCACCACTACTTGTTATCACCTCCCCATTTGCGCCCTTCACTGAAGTTCCCATTTGCTCCCTTGTCTTACGCACTTTATTTACCTCCTTCCAGAACATCTTTTTATTCTCCCTAAAATTTAATGATACTCTCTCACCCCAACTCTCTTTTGCCCTTTTTTTTCACCTCTTGCACCTTTCTCTTGACCTCATGTCTCTTTCTTTTATACGTCTCCCACTCACTTTCATTTTTTCCCTGCAAAAATCGTCCAAATGCCTCTCTCTTCTCTTTCACTAATACTCTTACTTCTTCATCCCACCACTCACTACCCTTTCTAATCAACCCACCTCGAAGGCTCAGATTGGGGTGCCTAAATGTGTGTGGATGTAACCAAGATGTGAAAAAAGGAGAGATAGGTAGTATGTTTGAGGAAAGGAACCTGGATGTTTTGGCTCTGAGTGAAACGAAGCTCAAGGGTAAAGGGGAAGAGTGGTTTGGGAATGTCTTGGGAGTAAAGTCAGGGGTTAGTGAGAGGACAAGAGCAAGGGAAGGAGTAGCAGTACTCCTGAAACAGGAGTTGTGGAAGTATGTGATAGAATGTAAGAAAGTAAATTCTCGATTAATATGGGTAAAACTGAAAGTTGATGGAGAGAGATGGGTGATTATTGGTGCATATGCACCTGGGCATGAGAAGAAAGATCATGAGAGGCAAGTGTTTAGGGAGCAGCTGAATGAGTGTGTTAGTGGTTTTGATGCACGAGACCGGGTTATAGTGATGGGTGATTTGAATGCAAAGGTGAGTAATGTGGCAGTTGAGGGAATAATTGGTATACATGGGGTGTTCAGTGTTGTAAATGGAAATGGTGAAGAGCTTGTAGATTTATGTGCTGAAAAAGGACTGATGATTGGGAATACCTGGTTTAAAAAGCGAGATATACATAAGTATACTTATGTAAGTAGGAGAGATGGCCAGCGAGCGTTATTGGATTACGTGTTAATTGACAGGCGCGCGAAAGAGAGACTTTTGGATGTTAATGTGCTGAGAGGTGCAACTGGAGGGATGTCTGATCATTATCTTGTGGAGGCTAAGGTGAAGATTTGTATGGGTTTCCAGAAAAGAGGAGTGAATGTTGGGGTGAAGAGGGTGGTGAGAGTAAGTGAGCTTGGGAAGGAGACTTGTGTGAGGAAGTACCAGGAGAGACTGAGTACAGAATGGAAAAAGGTGAGAACAATGGAAGTAAGGGGAGTGGGGGAGGAATGGGATGTATTTAGGGAATCAGTGATGGATTGCACAAAAGATATATATATATATATATATATATATATATATATATTTTTTTTTTTTTTTTTTTTTTTTTTTTTTATACTTTGTCGCTGTCTCCCGCGTTTGCGAGGTAGCGCAAGGAAACAGACGAAAGAAATGGCCCACCCCCCCCCCCATACACATGTACATACACACGTCCACACACGCAAATATACATACCTACACAGCTTTCCATGGTTTACCCCAGACGCTTCACATGCCTTGATTCAATCCACTGACAGCACGTCAACCCCTGTATACCACATCGCTCCAATTCACTCTATTCCTTGCCCTCCTTTCACCCTCCTGCATGTTCAGGCCCCGATCACACAAAATCTTTTTCACTCCATCTTTCCACCTCCAATTTGGTCTCCCTCTTCTCCTCGTTCCCTCCACCTCCGACACATATATCCTCTTGGTCAATCTTTCCTCACTCATTCTCTCCATGTGCCCAAACCATTTCAAAACACCCTCTTCTGCTCTCTCAACCACGCTCTTTTTATTTCCACACATCTCTCTTACCCTTACGTTACTTACTCGATCAAACCACCTCACACCACACATTTTCCTCAAACATCTCATTTCCAGCACATCCATCCTCCTGTGCACATCTCTATCCATAGCCCACGCCTCGCAACCATACAACATTGTTGGAACCACTATTCCTTCAAACATACCCATTTTTGCTTTCCGAGATAATGTTCTCGACTTCCACACATTTTTCAAGGCTCCCAAAATTTTCGCCCCCTCCCCCACCCTATGATCCACTTCCGCTTCCATGGTTCCATCCACTGACAGATCCACTCCCAGATATCTAAAACACTTCACTTCCTCCAGTTTTTCTCCATTCAAACTCACCTCCCAATTAACTTGACCCTCACCCCTACTGTACCTAATAACCTTGCTCTTATTCACATTTACTCTTAACTTTCTTCTTCCACACACTTTACCAAACTCAGTCACCAGCTTCTGCAGTTTCTCACATGAATCAGCCACCAGCGCTGTATCATCAGCGAACAACAACTGACTCACTTCCCAAGCTCTCTCATCCCCAACAGACTTCATACTTGCCCCTCTTTCCAGACTCTTGCATTTACCTCCCTAACAACCCCATCCATAAACAAATTAAACAACCATGGAGACATCACACACCCCTGCCGCAAACCTACATTCACTGAGAACCAATCACTTTCCTCTCTTCCTACACGTACACATGCCATACATCCTCGATAAAAACTTTTCACTGCTTCTAACAACTTGCCTCCCACACCATATATTCTTAATACCTTCCACAGAGCATCTCTATCAACTCTATCATATGCCTTCTCCAGATCCATAAATGCTACATACAAATCCATTTGCTTTTCTAAGTATTTCTCACATACATTCTTCAAAGCAAACACCTGATCCACACATCCTCTACCACTTCTGAAACCGCACTGCTCTTCCCCAATCTGATGCTCTGTACATGCCTTCACCCTCTCAATCAATACCCTCCCATATAACTTACCAGGAATACTCAACAAACTTATACCTCTGTAATTTGAGCACTCACTCTTATCCCCTTTGCCTTTGTACAATGGCACTATGCACGCATTCCGCCAATCCTCAGGCACCTCACCATGAGTCATACATACATTAAATAACCTTACCAACCAGTCAACAATACAGTCACCCCCTTTTTTAATAAATTCCACTGCAATACCATCCAAACCTGCTGCCTTGCCGGCTTTCATCTTCCGCAAAGCTTTTACTACCTCTTCTCTGTTTACCAAATCATTTTCCCTAACCCTCTCACTTTGCACACCACCTTGACCAAAACACCCTATATCTGCCACTCTGTCATCAGACACATTCAACAAACCTTCAAAATACTCATTCCATCTCCTTCTCACATCACTGCTACTTGTTATCACCTCCCCATTTACGCCCTTCACTGAAGTTCCCATTTGCTCCCTTGTCTTACGCACCCTATTTACCTCCTTCCAGAACATCTTTTTATTCTCCCTAAAATTTACTGATAGTCTCTCACCCCAACTCTCATTTGCCCTTTTTTTCACCTCTTGCACCTTTCTCTTGACCTCCTGTCTCTTTCTTTTATACTTCTCGCACTCAATTGCATTTTTTCCCTGCAAAAATCGTCCAAATGCCTCTCTCTTCTCTTTCACTAATATTCTTACTTCTTCATCCCACCACTCACTACCCTTTCTAAACAGCCCACCTCCCACTCTTCTCATGCCACAAGCATCTTTTGCGCAATCCATCACTGATTCCCTAAATACATCCCATTCCTCCCCCACTCCCCTTACTTCCATTGTTCTCACCTTTTTCCATTCTGTACACAGTCTCTCCTGGTACTTCCCCACACAGGTCTCCTTCCCAAGCTCACTTACTCTCACCACCTTCTTCACCCCAACATTCACTCCTCTTTTCTGAAAACCCATACTAATCTTCACCTTAGCCTCCACAAGATAATGATCAGACATCCCTCCAGTTGCATATATATATATATATATATATATATATATATATATATATATATATATATATATATATATATATATATATTATCCCTGGGGATAGGGGATTAAGAATACTTCCCACGTATTCCCTGCGTGTCGTAGAAGGCGACTAAAAGGGAAGGGAGCGGGGGGCTGGAAATCCTCCCCTCTCGTTTTTTTTTAAATTTTCCAAAAGAAGGAACAGAGGGGGACAGGTGAGGATATTCCAAAAAAGGCCCAGTCCTCTGTTCTTAACGCTACCTCGCTAACGCGGGAAATGGCGAATAGTTTAAAAGAAAGAAAGAAATATATATATATATATATATATATATATATATATATATATATATATATATATATATATATATATATATATATATTTTTTTTTTCCGCTGTCTCCCGCATTTGCGAGGTAGCGCAAGGAAACAGACGAAAGAAATGGCCCAACCCACCCCCATACACATGTATATACATACGTCCACACACGCAAATATACATACCTATACAACTTTCCATGGTTTACCCCAGACGCTTCACATGCCCTGATTCAATCCACTGACAGCACGTCAACCCCGGTATACCACATCGATCCAATTCACTCTATTCCTTGCCCTCCTTTCACCCTCCTGCATGTTCAGGCCCCGATCACACAAAATCTTTTTCACTCCATCTTTCCACCTCCAATTTGGTCTCCCACTTCTCCTCGTTCCCTCCACCTCCGACACATATATCCTCTTGGTCAATCTTTCCTTTCACCCTCTCAATCAATACCCTCCCATAAAATTTCCCAGGAATACTCAACAAACTTATACCCTTTGTCTTTGTACAATAGCATTATGCATGCATTCAGTCAATCATCAAGCACTTCACTAAGAGCTATACATACACTGAATATCCTCACCAACCAGTGAACAACACTGTCAATCCCTTTTTTAATAAATTCCACTGCAGTACCATCCAAACCCACCACCTTGCCGGCTTTCATCTTCTGCAAAGCTTTCACTACCTCTTCTCTAATTACGAAATCATTCTCCCTCACCCTCTCATTTCGCACACCACCTCAACCAAAACACCCAGTATCTGCCACTCTATCATCAAACACATTCAACAAACCTTCAAAATACTCACTACATCTCCTTCTCACATCAACACTACTTGCTACTGTCTCCCCATTAGCCCCCTTCACCGATGTTCCCATTTGTTCTCTTGTCTTACGCACTTTATTTACCTCCTTCCAAAACCTCTTTTTATTCTCCCTAAAATTTAACAATACTCTCTCACCCCAACTCTCATTTGCCCTCTTTTTCACCTCTTGCACCTTTCTTTACCTCCTGCCTCTTTCTTTTTATATATCTCCCAGTCATTTGCACTATTTCCCTGCAAAAATCATCCAAATGCCTCTCTCTTCTCTTTCACTAACAATCTTACTTCTTCATCCCACCACTCACTACCCTTTCTAATCTGCCCACCTCCCACCTTTCTCATGCCTCAAGTATCTTTTGCATAAGTCATCATTGCTTCCCTAAATACATCCCATTCCTCCCCAACTCCGCATACATCATTTGCTCTCACCTTTTTCCATTCTGCACTCAATCTCTCCTGGTGAACTGGAACGATGTGGTATACCGGAGTGGACATGCTGTCAATGGATTGAACCAGGGCATGTGAAGCGTCTGGGGTAAACCATGGAAAGTTTTGTGGGCCTGGATGTGGAAAGGGAGCTGTGGTTTTGGTGCATTATACATGACAACTAGAGACTGAGTGTGAACGAATGTGGCCTTTGTTGTCTTTTCCTAGCGCTACCTCTTGCATATGCAGGGGGAGGGGGTTGTCATTGCATATGTGGTGGGGTGGCAACGGGAATGAATGAGGGCAGACTATGAATTTTTTTTTTTTTTTTTTTTTTTTTTTTCTCCAAAGGAAGGAACAGAGAAGGGGGCCAGGTGAGGATATTCCCTCAAAGGTCCAGTCCTATGTTCTTAACGCTAACTCGCTAACGCGGGAAATGGCGAATAGTTTGAAAGAAAGAAAGATATATATATATATATATATATATTATATTTATTTTATTTATTATACTTTGTCGCTGTCTCCCGCATTTGCGAGGTAGCGCAAGGAAACAGATGAAAGAAATGGCCCAACCCCCCCCATACACATGTATATACATACGTCCACACACGCAAATATACATACCTACACAGCTTTCCATGGTTTACCCCAGACGCTTCACATGTCTTGATTCAATCCACTGACAGCACGTCAATCCCGGTATACCACATCGCTCCAATTCACTCTATTCCTTGCCCTCCTTTCACCCTCCTGCATGTTCAGGCCCCGATCACACAAAATCTTTTTCACTCCATCTTTCCACCTCCAATTTGGTCTCCCTCTTCTCCTCGTTCCCTCCACCTCCGACACATATATCCTCTTGGTCAATCTTTCCTCACTCATTCTCTCCATGTGCCCAAACCACTTCAAAACACCCTCTTCTGCTCTCTCAACCACGCTCTTTTTATTTCCACACATCTCTCTTACCCTTACGTTACTCACTCGATCAAACCACCTCACACCACACATTGTCCTCAAACATCTCATTTCCAGCACATCCATCCTCCTGCGCACAACTCTATCCATAGCCCACGCCTCGCAACCATACAACATTGTTGGAACCACTATTCCTTCAAACATACCCATTTTTGCTTTCCGAGATAATGTTCTCGACTTCCACACATTCTTCAAGGCCCCCAGAATTTTCGCCCCCTCCCCCACCCTATGATCCACTTCCGCTTCCATGGTTCCATCCGCTGCCAGATCCACTCCCAGATATCTAAAACACTTTACTTCCTCCAGTTTTTCTCCATTCAAACTCACCTCCCAATTGACTTGACCCTCAACCCTACTGTACCTAATAACCTTGCTCTTATTCACATTTCTTCTTAACTTTCTTCTTCCACACACTTTACCAAACTCAGTCACCAGCTTCTGCAGTTTCTCACATGAATCAGCCACCAGCGCTGTATCATCAGCGAACAACAACTGACTCACTTCCCAAGCTCTCTCATCCCCAACAGACTTCATACTTGCCCCTCATTCTCTGGCAGCGGATGGAACCATGGAAGCGGAAGTGGATCATAGGGTGGGGGAGGGGGCGAAAATTCTGGGAGCCTTGAAGAATGTGTGGAAGTCGAGAACATTATCTCGGAAAGCAAAAATGGGTAAGTTTGAAGGAATAGTGGTTCCAACAATGTTGTATGGTTGCGAGGCGTGGACTATGGATAGAGTTGTGCGCAGGAGGATGGACGTGCTGGAAATGAGATGTTTGAGGACAATGTGTGGTGTGAGGTGGTTTGATCGAGTAAGTAACGTAAGGGTAAGAGAGATGTGTGGAAATAAAAAGAGCGTGGTTGAGAGAGCAGAAGAGGGTGTTTTGAAATGGTTTGGTCACATGGAGAGAATGAGTGAGGAAAGATTGACCAAGAGGATATATGTGTCGGAGGTGGAGGGAACGAGGAGAAGAGGGATACCAAATTGGAGGTGGAAAGATGGAGTGAAAAAGATTTTGTGTGATCGGGGCCTGAACATGCAGGAGGGTGAAAGGAGGGCAAAGAATAGAGTGAATTGGAGCGATGTGGTATACCAGGGTTGACGTGCTGTCAGTGGATTGAATCAAGGCATGTGTATGGGGTGGGTTGGGCCATTTCTTTCGTCTGTTTCCTTGCGCTACCTCGCAAACGCGGGAGACAGCGACAAAGCAAAAAAAAAAAAAATATATATATATATATATATATATATATATATATATATATATATATATATGTATATATATATATATATATATATATAGGGAGAATAAAAAGATGTTCTGGAAGGAGGTAAATAAAGTGCATAAGACAATGGAGCAAATGGGAACTTCAGTGAAGGGCGCAAATGGAGAGGTGATAACAAGTAGTGGGGATGTGAGAAGGAGATGGAATGAGTATTTTGAAGGTTTGTTGAATGTGTTTGATGATAGAGTGGCAGATATAGGGTGTTTTGGTCGAGGTGGTGTGCAAAGTGAGAGGGTTAGGGAAAATGATTTGGTAAACAGAGAAGAGGTAGTAAAAGCTTTGCGGAAGATGAAAGCCGGCAAGGCAGCAGGTTTGGATGGTATTGCAGTGGAATTTATTAAAAAAGGGAGTGACTGTATTATTGACTGGTTGGTAAGGTTATTTAATGTATGTATGACTCATGGTGAGGTGCCTGAGGATTGGCGGAATGCGTGCATAGTGCCATTGTACAAAGGCAAAGGGGATAAGAGTGAGTGCTCAAATTACAGAAGTATAAGTTTGTTGAGTATTTCTGGTAAATTATATGGGAGGGTATTGATTGGGAGGGTGAAGGCATGTACAGAGCATCAGATTGGGGAAGAGCAGTGTGGTTTCAGAAGTGGTAGAGGATGTGTGGATCAGGTGTTTGCTTTGAAGAAGGTATGTGAGAAATACTTAGAAAAGCAAATGGATTTGTATGTAGCATTTATGGATCTGGAGAAGGCTTATAATAGAGTTGATAGAGATGCTCTGCGGAAGGTATTAAGAATATATTGTGTGGGAGGCAAGTTGTTAGAAGCAGTGAAAAGTTTTTATCTAGGATGTAAGGCATGTGTATGTGTAGGAAGAGAGGAAAGTGATTGGTTCTCAGTGAATGTAGGTTTGCGGCAGGGGTGTGTGATGTCTCCATGGTTGTTTAATTTGTTTATGGATGGGGTTGTTAGGGAGGTAAATGCAAGAGTTTCGGAAAGAGGGGCAAGTATGAAGTCTGTTGTGGATGAGAGAGCTTGGGAAGTGAGTCAGTTGTTGTTCGCTGATGATACAGTGCTGGTGGTTGATTCATGTGAGAAACTGCAGAAGCTGGTGACTGAGTTTGGTAAAGTATGTGAAAGAATAAAGTTAAGAGTAAATGTGAATAAGAGCAAGGTTATTAGGTACAGTAGGGGTGAGGGTCAAGTCAATTGGGAGGTAAGTTTGAATGGAGAAAAACTGGAGGAAGTAAAGTGTTTTAGATATCTGGGAGTGGATCTGGCAGCAGATGGAACCATGGAAACGCAAGTGGATCATAGGGTGGGGGAGGGGGCGAAAATCCTGGGAGCCTTGAAGAATGTGTGGAAAGCAAGAACATTATCTCAGAAAGTAAAAATTGGTATGTTTGAGGGAATAGTGGTTCCAACAGTGTTATATGGTTGCAAGGCGTGGGCTATAGTTAGGGTTGTGCGGAGGAGGGTGGATGTGTTGGAAATGAGATGTTTGAGGACAATGTGTGGTGTGAGGTGGTTTGATCGAGTAAGTAATGAAAGGGTAAGAGAGAAGTGTGGTAATAAAAAGAGTGTGGTTGATAGAGCAGAAGAGGGTGTATTGAAATGGTTTGGTCACATGGAGAGAAGGAGTGAGGAAAGATTGACAGATGTTCAGTGTTATAAATGGAAATGGTGAAGAGCTTGTAGATTTGTGTACTGAAAAAGGACTGGTGATTGGGAATGTCTGGTTTAAAAAGAGAGATATATATATATATTTTTTTTTTTTTTTGCTTTGTCGCTGTCTCCCGCGTTTGCGAGGTAGCGCAAGGAAACAGACGAAAGAAATGGCCCAACCCACCCCCCTACACATGTATATACATACGTCCACACACACAAATATACATACCTACACAGCTTTCCATGGTTTACCCCAGACGCTTCACATGCCCTGATTCAATCCACTGACAGCACGTCAACCCTGGTATACCACATCGATCCAATTCAATCTATTCCTTGCCCTCCTTTCACCCTCCTGCATGTTCAGGCCCCGATCACACAAAATCTTTTTCACTCCATCTTTCCACCTCCAATTTGGTCTCCCACTTCTCATTCCCTCCACCTCCGACACATATATCCTCTTGGTCAATCTTTCCTCACTCATTCTCTCCATGTGCCCAAACCATTTCAAAACACCCTCTTCTGCTCTCTCAACCGTGCTCTTTTTATTTCCATACATCTCTCTTACCCTTACGTTACTTACTCGATCAAACCACCTCACACCACACATTGTCCTCAAACATCTCATTTCCAGCACATCCATCCTCCTGCGTACAACTCTATCCATAGCCCACGCCTCGCAACATACAACATTGTTGGAACCACTATTCCTTCAAACTTACCCATTTTTGCTTTCCGAGATAATGTTCTTGACTTCCACACATTCTTCAAGGCTCCCAGAATTTTCGCCCCCTCCCCCACCCTATGATCCACTTCCGCTTCCATGGTTCCATCTGCTGCCAGATCCACTCCCAGATATCTAAAACACTTTACTTCCTCCAGTTTTTCTCCATTAATACATAAGTATTAGTATTAGGAGAGATGGCCAGAGAGCATTATTGGATTGTGTTAATTGATAGGCATGTGAAATTTTTTTTTTCTGTATTATTATGCTTAATTGCCATCTCCCATGTAAACAAGGTACTGCAAGGAAACAGACAAAAGAATGGCCAAACTCACCTACATGCACATGTATATACATAAATGCCCACACATGCACATATACATACCTATACATTTCAACGTATACATACATATACATACACAGACATACATATATATACACTTGTGCATATTCATACATGCTGCCTTCATCCATTCCCGTTGCCACCCCCCCCCCCTCCCCACACACACACACACACACACACACACACACACACACACACACACACACACACACACACCCCATGAGGTAGCTCTTGTAAAAGACAAAAATGGCCACATTCATTTACACTCAGTCTTTAACTGTCATGTGTAATGCACCCAAATCACAGCTCCCTTTCCTCATCCAGACCCCACAAATCTTTCCATGGTTTACCCCAGACACTTCACATGCCCTGGTTCAATCCATTGACAGCACGTCCACCCTGGTATACCACATCGCTCCAATTCACTCTATTCCTTGCACGCCTTTCACCCTTCTGTATGTTCAGGCCCCGATCCCTCAAAATCTTTTTCACCCCATCCTTCCACCTCCAATTTCATTTCCCACTTCTCCTCATTCCCTCCACCTCTGACACATATATCCTCTTTGTCAATCTTTCCTCACTCATTCTCTCCATGTGACCAAACCATTTTAACACACCCTCTTCTGCTCTCTCAACCACACTCTTTTAATTACCACACATCTCTCTTACCCTTTCATTACTTACTCAGTCAAACCACCTAACACCACGTATTGTCCTCACGCATTTCATTTCCAACACGTCCACCCTCCTCTGCACAACCCTATCTATAGCCCATGCCTTGCAAACATATAGCATTGTTGGAACCACTGTTCCTTGAAACATACCCATTTTTGCTCTCCAATATAACGTTCTGGTCTTCCACACATTCTTCAACATTCCCAGAATCTTTGCCCCCTCCCCCACCTGTGACCCATTTCCACATCTGTGGTTCCATCCGCTGCTATATCCACTCCCAGATATGTAAAACACTTAACTTCTTCCAGTTTATCTCCATTCGAACTTACCTCCCAGTTAACTTATCCCTCAACCCTACTGAACCTAATGTCCTCATTCTTATTCATGTTTATTCTCAGCTTTCTTCTTTCACATACTTTACCAAACTCAGTCACCAACTTCTGCAGTTTCTCACCCGAATCAGCCACCAGTGCTGTATCATCAGCGAACAACAACTGACTCACTTCCCAAGCTCTCTCATCCACAACAGGCTGTATACTTACCCCCTCTCCAAAACTCTTGCATTCACCTCCGTAACCACCCTATCCATAAACAAATTAAACAACCATGGAGACATCATGCACCCCTACCGCAAACTGACATTCACAGGGAACCAATCACTTTCCTCTCTTCCTGCTCGTACACATGCCTTACTTCCTTGGTAAAAACTTTTCACTGCTTCTAGCAACTTACTTCCCACACCATATACTCTTGATACCTTCTACAAAGCATATCTATCAACCCCATCATATGCCTTCTCCATATCCATGAAACCAGGCAAGTTTAAAATATTGATAACAGTTACTTCAAACCTTTACTGAAAAGTTATTAGTTACATGTGAAAAGTGAATTGCATTGTAGATGCAGTGAAAGTGAAGTGTAGTAAAAGTACCAATAATATGAAAGATTGAAAAAATACACAGTTGAAACTGAAGTATGATTAACCATTTGTTTACAAGAAATAGTGTTGTGTGTTTCTTGTGTTATGATACAGTGTTATTTTGGTTCTAGTGTTACATATTTAATGATGGAACCTCTTTTTCCAGTAGCTCTCATGTCGTCTCTTCATTTACATTAGGAACCACGTAGACATATCCATTGCTGCTGAATAGCCTATTTTGTCTCTAATAAAGAATTCCCTTAGTTTTGGAGTGAAGTTTCCCAAGTTTGAACGTACAGGAAGTTTACAATATGATGCAGTTTCATATATCATTGTCTACTGGTTTATCAGGATGTGGTTGCTACCCTCTGCATGGAAGCCGTAGAGCGTCAAATGTCATACCATTAAAGTTGCTCTTTTTGTCCACTTGAAAGCATTGAAATGAACACCTTCTTGAACTTTCTTGAACATTTTTTTGATTTTAGACTTCAATTTTTATTCTGATTTTCAGGTGATATACTTCCCTGTCAACATATCTCACAAAACTCGTTGTCCTAAGGATGCCTTAGAACCTCTCCACATCATCTGGCCACACCGCTGGTAAGAGGCTTCTCATCACCTAGCTTTCTGCCAGGAGTGTATTGGAAGTGTCAGATGCATTTGTAATTTATAAGTGGAGGAAAAACTACGTGAAATGTTTAGTTATGTTAGACTTTTGGGGATATATATTTTCAGTGGTCTTTGATTTTTACCTGAGTCATGATGTCTGTGGTTGTTTGGTCATTTAATGGAGCCCCAAATAAAAAGCTCTTGCTGCTCTCAGATAAAGATTAAGTTAATTTTTGAATACAGATAATATTACGGAAGCGCAGTACAGTAATGCTGTGAGTTAGTTTTAGAATAAAGAAACAATTACTGAAGTGCAGTACAGTAATGTTCTTGTATAGTAGTAGTATCATTCTTGTGATAGAAAAATTGATTGTTCATTAACTCACATAAAGAAGTTCTGCCCTGTTGAATAATCCACAGAGATACAAATGTGTAGTGTGCTTCATGTACATATTGTAAAAACATGGCTGGAAAGAAGCCACAGCATGTTTAATGTGCCTTAGTGTGTTGTTGTCTTATGTGTTATGTAAGTGCCCAATCTGTCTTAATGCTTTGTGAAAGACCAAGGGAGCAATGAAAATATAGTTTTCGATTAAAGAATCACCATAGGGTTAGTGCTTATCTTTTATGTGATTACAAAATCATTTGTGTATTCATTCATGTAGATTAAGTTCTGCCATTGTAAATAGTAAGTAAATGGTATGTATTTGTATTATATGCTTAGGTTATTTCAAACTTGAACGCTGTTTCCTGTCTTAGCAAGGTAGCACCAGGAACAGCTGAAGAAAAGTTGCATCCACTCACATCCATTCTCTATCTGTCATGTAATGCACCCCACAGACTTTTCCATGGTTTACCGTGATGCTTCACATGCCCTGGTTCAGTCCTTTGACATTATGTTGACCACTATATACTGCATTGTTCCAATTTACTCTGTCCCATGCATACCTTTTACTCTCCTGCATCATGTTTAGGTCCCATTCACACAAAATCTTGTTTGCTCCATCCTTCCATTTCCAATTTAGTCTTTCCTTTCTCCTTGTTCCCTCCACTTCTGACACATGTAATCTCTTGCACTTGTGACACATTTAAATGAGAAACTGCAGAAGTTGAGTTTAAATGTGAATAAAAGCTAGGCTATTATGTTTAGCAAGCTTGATTGACAGGTTTGTTGGGATGTGGGTTTGAATGGAGAAAATTTGGAAGTGAAGTTTTTGTAAATACATGGGAGTGGTTAAGTATGACAACAAAAATACATATTTTATTGTACTTAATCGCTATCTCACATTAGCGAGGTAGCTCAAGGAAACAGATGAAAGAATGGCCCATCCCACCCACATACACATGTATACACATAAACACCCACACACGCATATATACATACCTATACATTTTGACGTATACTTACATATACATTCGCAGACATGTACGTATATACACATTTACCTGTTCATACTTGCTGCCTACATCCATTCTCATTGCCACCCCCACACATGAAATAGCAACCCCCCGCCCTGCCATGCACTAGGAAAAGACAAAAAAGGCCACATTCATTCACCCTCAGTCTCTAGCTGTCATGTGAAATGCACCCAAACCACAGCTCCTTTTCCACATCCAGGCCCTGCAGATTTTTCCATGGTTTACCCCAGATGCTTCACATGCTCTGGTTCAATCCATTGAGAACACATCCACCCCCAGTATGCCACATCGTCCCAATTTACTATGTTCCTTGCGTGCCTTTCACCCTCCTGCATGTTCTGGCCCCGGTCCCTCAAAATCTTTTTCACTCCATCCTCCCACCTCCAATTTGGTCTCCTGCTTCTCCGTATTTCCTCTGCTTCTGACTTCTGACACATATATCCTCTTTGTCAAACTTTCCTCACGCATTCTCTCCATCTGACCAAACCATTTCAACACACCCTCTTCTCTCTCAACCACACACTTTTTATTACCACCCATCTCTCTTACCAGTTCATTACTTACTCGATCAAACCACCTCACACCACATATTGTCCTTAAGCATCTCATTTCCAACACATTAACCCTCCTGCGCACAACCCTATATATAGCCCATGCCTCACAACCATATAACATTGTTGAAACCACTATTCCTTCAAACATACCCAATAATGCTCTCCGAGATAACGTTCTCACCTTCCACACATTCTTCAATGCTCCCAGAACCTTCGCCCCCTCCCCCACCCTATGATTCACTTCCGCTTCCATGGTTCCATCCGCTGCTAAATCCACTCCCAGATATCTAAAACACTTCACTTCCACCAGTTTTTCTCCATTCAAACTTACCTCTCAGTTAACTTGTTCTTCAACCCTACTGAACCTAATAACCTTGCTCTTATTCACATTTACTCTCAGCTTTCTTCTTTCACACACTTTACCAAACTCAGTCTCCAGCTTCTGCAGTTTCTCACATGAATCAGCCACCAGCACTGTATCATCAGCGAACAACAACTGACTCACTTCCCAAACCCTCTCATCTACAACAGACTGCATACTTGCCCCTCTCTCCAAAACTCTTGCATTCACCTTCCTAACAACCCCATCCATAAACAAATTAAACAACCATGGAGACATCACGCACCCCTGCCACAAAATGATATTCACCGGGAACCACTCACTTTCATCTCTTCCTACCGTGCACATGCCTTCCATCCTTGATGAAAGCTTTTCAATGTTTCGAGCAACTTACCTCCCACACCATATAATCTTAATACCTTCAACAGAGCATCTCTATCAACTCTGTCATATACCTTCTCTAGATCCATAAATGCTACATACAAATCCATTTGCTTTTCTAAGTATTTCTCACATACATTCTTCAAAGCAAACACCTGATCCACCTTTCTCTTGACCTCTTGCCTCTTTTTTTTTTTTTTTTTATACATCTCCCAGTCATTTGCACTATTTTCCTGAAAAATCATCCAAATGCCTGTCTCTTCTCTTTCACTAACAATCTTACTTCTTCATTCTACCAGTCACTACCCTTTCTAATCTGCTCTCCTCCCACCTTTCTCATGCCACAGGCATCTTTTGTGCAAGCCATCACTGCTTCCCTAAATACATCCCATTCTTCCCCCACTCCCCTTACATCATTTGCTCTCACCTTTTTCCATTCTGCACTCAATCTCTCCTGGTACTTCCTCACACGTCTCCTTGCTGAGCTCACTTACTCTCACCACTCTCTTCACCCCAACATTCTCTTCTTTTCTGAAAACCTCTACAAATCTTCATGTTCACCTCCACAAGATAATGGTCAGACATCCCCCAGTTGGTCCTCTCAGCACATTAACATCCAAAAGTCTCTCTTTCATGCACCTATCAATTAACCTGTGATCCAGAAATGCTATCTGGCCATCTCTCCTACTTACATATGTTTTTTTTTTTTTTTTTTTTTTTTTATACTTTGTCGCTGTCTCCCGCGTTTGCGAGGTAGCGCAAGGAAACAGACGAAAGAAATGGCCCAACCCCCCCCCCCCATACACATGTACATACACACGTCCACACACGCAAATATACATACCTACACAGCCTTCCATGGTTTACCCCAGACGCTTCACATGCCTTGCTTCAATCCACTGACAGCACGTCAACCCCTGTATACCACATGACTCCAATTCACTCTATTTCTTGCCCTCCTTTCACCCTCCTGCATGTTCAGGCCCCGATCACACAAAATCCTTTTCACTCCATCTTTCCACCTCCAATTTGGTCTCCCTCTTCTCCTCGTTCCCTCCACCTCCGACACATATATCCTCTTGGTCAATCTCTCCTCACTCATTCTCTCCATGTGCCCAAACCATTTCAAAACACCCTCTTCTGCTCTCTCAACCACGCTCTTTTTATTTCCACACATCTCTCTTACCCTTACGTTACTTACTCGATCAAACCACCTCACACCACACATTGTCCTCAAACATCTCATTTCCAGCACATCCATCCTCCTGCGCACATCTCTATCCATAGCCCACGCCTCGCAACCATACAACATTGTTGGAACCACTATTCCCTCAAACATACCCATTTTTGCTTTCCGAGATAATGTTCTCGACTTCCACACATTTTTCAAGGCTCCCAAAATTTTCGCCCCCTCCCCCACCCTATGATCCACTTCCGCTTCCATGGTTCCATCCGCTGACAGATCCACTCCCAGATATCTAAAACACTTCACTTCCTACATATGTATATTTATGTATATCTCTTTTTAATCCAGGTATTCCCAATCACCAGTCCTTTTTCAGCACACAAATCTACAAGCTCTTCACCATTTCCATTTACAACACTGAACACCCCATGTACACCAGTTATACCCTCAACTGCTACATTACTCATCTTTGCTTTCAAATCACCCATCACTATATCCCAGTCTCGTGCATCAAAGCTACTAACACACTCACTCAGCTGCTCCTAAAACACTTGCCTCTCATGATCTCTCCTATCA
This sequence comes from Panulirus ornatus, assembly GCF_036320965.1. NCBI lineage: Eukaryota > Metazoa > Arthropoda > Malacostraca > Decapoda > Palinuridae > Panulirus > Panulirus ornatus. The sequence goes on along the minus strand of NC_092244.1, from coordinate 931,906 downwards.
TGACTAGGTGCATAGGCACCAATAATCACCTATCTCTCCATCCACTTTCAGTTTTACCCATATCAATCTAGAGTTTAATTTCTTACACTCTATCACATACTCCCACAACTCCTGCTTCAGGAGTAGTGCTACTCCTTCCTTTGCTCTTGTCCTCTCACCAACCCCTGACTTTACTCCCAAGACATTCTCAAGCCATTCTTCCCCTTTACCTTGAGCTTTGTTTCACTTAGAGCCAAAACATCCAGGTTCCTTTCCTCAAACATACTACCTATCTCTCCTTTTTTCTCATCTTGGTTACATCCACACACTCCTGAAGCAGGAGTTGTGGGAGTATGTGATAGAGTGTGAGAAAGTAAACTCTAGATTGATATGGGTAAAACTGAAAGTGGATGGAGAGAGATGGATGATTATTGGTGCCTATGCACCTGGGCATGAGAAGAAAGATCATGAGAGGCAAGTGTTTTGGGAGCAGCTGAGTGAGTGTGTTACTAGTTTTGATGCACGAGACCAGGTTATAGTGATGGGTGATTTGAATGCAAAGGTGAGTAATGTGGTAGTTTAGGGAATAATTGGTGTACATGGGGAGTTCACTGATGTAAATGGAAATGGTGAAGAGCTTGTAGATTTATGTGCTGAAAAAGGACTGGTGATTGGGAATACCTGATTTAAAAAGAGAGATACACATAGTATATGTATGTAAGTAGGAGAGATGGCCAGAGAGCGTTATTGGATTACGTGTTAATTGATAGGCGTGTGAAAGAGAGACTTTTGGATGTTAATGTGCTGAGAGATGCAACTGGAGGGATGTCTGATCATTATCTTGTGGAGGTGAAGGTGAAGATTTGTAGAGGTTTTCAGAAAAGAAGAGAGTATCTTGGAGTAAAGATAGTGGTGAGAGTAAGTGAGCTTGGGAAGGAGACCTGTGTGAGGAAGTACCAGGAGAGACTGAGTACAGAATGGAAAAAGGTGAGAACAAAGGATGCAAAGGGAGTGTGGGAGGAATGGAATGTATTTAGGGAAGCAGTGATGGCTTGTGCAAAAGATGCTTGTGGCATGAGAAGCATGAGAGGTGGGCAGATTAGAAAGGGTAGTGAGCGGTGGGATGAAAAAGTAAGATTATTAGTGAAAGAGATGAGAAAGGCATTTGGACGATTTTTGCAGGGAAATTATGCAAATGACTGGGAGATGTCTAAAAGAAAGAGGCAGGAGGTCAAGAGAGAGGTGCAAGAGGCAAAAAAGAGGGCAAATTAGAGTTAGGGTGAGAATCATTAAATTTTGGGAGAGTGAAAAGATATTTTGGAAGGAGGTAAATAAAGTGCGTAAGACAAGGGAACAAATGGGAACATTAGTGAAGGGGGCTAATGGGGAGGTGATAACAAGTAGTGGTGATATGAGAAGGAGATGGAGTGAGTATTTTGAAGGTTTGTTGAATGTGTTTGATGATAGAGTGGCAGAAATAGGGTGTTTTGGTTGAGGTGGTGTGCAAAGTTAGAGGGTTAGGGAGAATTATTTGGTAAACAGAGGAGAGGTAGTAAAAGCTTTGCGGAAGATGAAAGCCGGCAAGGCAGCAGGTTTGGATGGTATTGCAGTGGAATTTATTAAAAAAGGGGGTGACTATTGTTGACTGGTTGGTAAGATTATTTAATGTATGTATGACTCATGGTGAGGTGCCTGAACATGCAGGAGGGTGAAAGGCGTGCAAGGAATAGAGTGAATTGGAACGATGTGGTATACTGGGGTCGACGTGCTGTCAGTGGATTGAACCAGGGCATGTGAAGCGTCTGGGGTAAACCATGGAAAGGTCTGTGGGGCCTGGATGTGGAAAGGGAGCTGTGGTTTCAGTGCATTATTACATGACAGCTAGAGACTGAGTGTGAACGAACGTGGCCTTTGTAGTCTTTTCCTAGCGCTACCTTACGCACATGAGGGGGGAGGGAGTTGTTATTTCATGTATGGCGAGGTGGCGATGGGAATGAACAAAGGCAGACTATGAATTATGTACATGTGTATATATGTATATGTCTGTGTGTGTATATATATGTATACGTTGAGATGTATAGGTATGTAGATTTGCGTGTGTGGACTTGTATGTATATACATGTGTATGTGGGTGGGTTGGGCCATTCTTTCGTCTGTTTCCTTGCGCTACCTCGCAAACATGGGAGACAGCGACATAGCAAAATAAATGATATATATATATATATATATATATATATATATATATATATATATATATATATATATATATATATATATATACACACATGTACATATTCGTACTTGCTGCCTTCATCCATTTCCGTCGCCACCTTGCCGCACATGAAAGAACATCCCCCCCATGTAAGTATGAGACTGGATGTGTCTTTCTTTATCTGTTTCCTGGCGCTACCTCACTAATGCAGGAAACAGAGATCAAGTAGGAAAAAAGATAGTGCTTATGCACTCGGCCATGAGAAGAAAGATCATGAGAGACAAGTGTTGTGGGAGTAGCTAAGGGAGTGTGTCAGTAGTTTTGATGTTGGAGACTGGGTATTAGCAATGGATGATTTAAATGCGAAAGTGAGTAATATGACAGTTGAGGATATAATTGGTTTATGGAGCATTCAGTATTATGAATAGAAATAGTGAACAGGTTAGGACTTGTGACTGGGAATACCTGGTTTAAAATGAGGGACACACACAAGTATGTATATATATATATATATATATATGATAAGGAGAGATGGCCAGCGGCCATTATTGGATTATATGTTAATTGATAGGTGTGTGAAAGAGAGACCTATGAATGTAAGTGTCCTGAGAGGGGCAGCTAGTAGAAGGTAAGGGAAGGTAAGGATTTGTAGAGGTGTTTGGAGAACAGGAAAGAATGTTGGTGAGAAGAGAGTGGTGAGAGTAAGTGAACTTGGAAAAGAGACTTGTGTGAAGGAAATCCAGGAGAAATTATATGAGTGCAGAATGGCAGACATTGAGAGTAAATGAAGCAAAGGGAGTGAGTGAGGAATGGGAGGTATGTAAGGAAGCAGTGCACACATGTGGGAGAGATGCATGTTGCATGTGAAAGGTGGGAGGTGAGCAGATTCAGAAAGGTAGTTAGTGGTGGGATGAAGAAATCAAGTTGCTTGTAAAGAGAAAAGAGAGATGTTTTGGTGGTACTTACATGAAAGGAGTGCAAATAACTGGGGAATATTTATCTAAAGCAGCAAGAGGTCAGGAGGGAGGTGTAAGGGTTGAAAAAGAGGGCAAATGAGAGATTGGGTGATTGAGTATCAGGAAACTTTGGTAGAGAAAGGTGTTTTGAAAGGAGGTTAATAATGTGCAGAAAATGAGAGAATAAATAAGAACAATGGTAAAGGGGGCAAAAGGGGAAATGGTAATGGGTAGTGATGAAATGAAGAGATGGAGCAAGTATTATGAATGACGGTTGAATGTTTATGTAATAGAGTGGCAGATGTAGAATGCTTGGGTCAGAGTGGTATGCAAAGTGAGTTTCACTGAAAATGATGTGATGAAGAGAGAAGGTTGGTTAAGATTATCAGTGTATGTATAGATCATGGTGAGGTGCCTGAGGATTGGCAAAATGCAAGTATGGTACCATTTTATAAAGGTGATTGTTCAAACTACAGAATTGTAAGTTTGTTTAGCTGTACCTGGTGAGTTATATGAGAGAGTATTGATGAAGAGACTGAAGGCATGTACAATGCATCAGACTCGGGAGGAGCTGTGTTGTTTCAGAAGCAATAGAGGATGAGTTGATCATGTGTTTGCTTAAAAGAATGTGTCTTTAGAAATACTTAAAGAAACAGATGGATTTGTATGTGGCATTTATGAAATTGGAGAAAGCATGTAATAAGGTTGATAGGGGATGCCATATGGAAGGTCTTAAGAATATACTGCATGCCAGAAAAGCTGCTGGAAGCATTGAGAAGTTTTAGCAAGGGTATAAGACATGTGTATGAGTAGAAAATGAGGACAGTGAGTATTCCAAGTGACTGCTGGTCTGCAGCAAAGGTGTGTGATGTCACTGTGGTTGTTCACTTTATTTATGGATGGGGTTGTGAGAGTCTTGGAGAGCGGGGTGACTGTGCAGTCTGTAGGGGATGAGAGGTCCTAGGTAGTATGTCAGTTGTTTGTTGATGATACAGCACTGGTGGCATAGTCAAGAGAGCAACTGCAGAAGTTGGTGACTGAGTTTGGAAGACTGTGTGAAAGGAGGAAGTTAAGAGTAAATGTGAATAAAAGCAAGGTTAATAAGTTTAGTATGGTTGAGGGACAGGTTAGTTGGGGTGTGAGTTTGAAAGGGGAAAACTTGGAGGAAGTGCTATGTTTTTTATCCCTGGAAATGTACATGGCAGTGAACTGAACCATGGAAGTAGAAGTGACTCATAGGTTGGGTAAGGGGCGAAGATTCTGGGAGCACTGAAGAGTGTGTGGAAAGAGAGTATATTTGAAGGTGTAGTAGTCCCAAAAATATTATATGGTTGTGAGGCATGGGGTTTAGATAAGGCTGTTCAGAGAAGGGTGAATGTTTTGGAAATGAAATGTTTGAGGGCAATATGTTGTGTGAGGTGGTTTGATCAAGTAAGTAATGAAAGGGCAAGAGAGAAGTGTAGTAATAGAAATAATGTGGTTGAGAGAGCCGAAGAGGATGTACTGAAATGGCTTGGACATATGGAGAGAATGAGTAAGGAAAGGTTGACTAAGCGGATATATGTATGAGAAGTGAAGGGAACAAGGAGAGCAGGGAGACCACTTTGGAGATGAAAGGATGGGGTGAAAAAGATTTTGAGCAATTAGGGCCTAAACATGCAGGAGGGTGAAAGGTGTGCATTGAACGGAATGAATTGGAATGATGTGGTATACGGGGGGTTGATGTGCTGTCAGCGGACTGAACCATGGCATGTAAAGCATCCAGGATAAACCATGGAAAGGTCTGTGGGACCAGGTTGTGGATAGGGAGCTGTGGTTTGAGAGCATTACATTTGACAGCTAGAGAATGGATGTGAGCAGATGTGGCCTTTCTTTGTCTGTTCCTGGTGCTACCTTGCTAATGTGGGAAACATCAGTCAGGTATAGAAAAGGATTATCTAATGTATTATAACCATGTATTTAAAAATGTTTTCTATTTTCTTTAGTGTGTGTTAACTTTTGTCTTGGATTTGCTAAGTATTCCATAGGAATGCTTATCAAATAAAAACTAGGAGTCTTTGGTAAAACAGGTTTCATGGTATGAAATTTTCCCAGTTTATCAACAGTATTCCTACTCTATATAGTGAGGGATGGGTAGATATCACATAATGTTATATCTTCAGACCAGTGAATGCAACATTTCTTCTCTTCATTCAGGGAGCATGATAAGGATCCAGACACGATGTTCCATGTCCTGTATCAACTAGCAGAAGCAGGACTTAATTTCCGTGTGTGTGTTTTGGGTCAGTCATACTCGGAGAATCCACCTGTGTTTGCTGAAGCTCGACAACGGTTGGCAAACTTTATCACACATTGGGGTTATGCAGAGAACAAGGAGAAGTAAGGAATCAATATTTGCGTTTCTGCCTTTGGTGTTTATCAGTTTATGTCATTTTTTTTTTCATTCATATCAAATCAGTGCTCTGTATACTAGTTCGAATAAAAACGTGAATTCAGTCTGTGGAGAGAGGTTTCTGAAGATTCTTGTTTTCATTCTTGTTCGCCATTTCCTGTGTTAGCAAAGAAGTGCCAGGAACAGATGAAGAAAAGGCCTCATTTGCACATATCCATTCTGTATCTGTTATGTGTAATGCACTGAGACTTCATCCCCCTATCTACAACCAAGCCCCACAGACCTTTCCCAGGTTTCTTCTGGCTGCTTCGTATATCATGGTACATTGCACCGTGTATACCACATTGCCCAAATTCTTTCTGTCCTGTGCATACCTTTCACCCAACTGCATGTTGAGACCCTAAGCACTCAAATTCTTATTTAATCCTTCCTTTCATCTCCCACTTTTCCATGTCCCTTCCACATTTTGATATATATTATCTTTGGCATCTTTTCCTGAATCATTCTCTCCAAATTTCATCTTGCCGTCTTCAGTTCTTATCCATACTCTTCATATTACCATACCTTTGCCATACCCTATCATTACTTAAACAACCTTCCTTAAACCACATTTTGCCCTCAAACATTTAATTTCCATCGCATTCACCCTCTTCCATATATTCTCATCTGTAGCTGTAGCTTGTGTCCATACAGCACCATCAGGACTACTTTACCTTCCAGCATACTCAGTTTTTCCCTTCCAGATAGCAAGTGATCTCTCTTTCCACACATTCTTCAGTGCTTCCAGAACTGTTGCCCTTTCCCCTTTCACATGGCTTAGCTCAGCTTCCATGGTTCCATTCTCTGCTTGGAAAGACTCCTTCCTCTGACACCCATTCAGCTTTTGTAACTGCCTGTAATTATTGCTAGTATGTTATCCATAAAGCAAAGCGTTCCTTTATTCAAAGTAAGTGCAGTAACCTCTCATTGTCATCCATTGATGGGGCTTTTGTATCTTTAGGTAAGAGCATGACTAAGAACTTCTGTAGCTCTACCCTTCACTTTTCTGTTCTGACAGTGCTATAGCTTCTCTCCCTTAGACAAAGCAACTCTCTTTGTTCCTGTTTCTCCTCTATCTCCACCTTGGATGACTAGCATTTCTTTTTACCTCCAGATGCTCCTCATACTAATCGTATGCCCTTTCCTGTAATCTCTTTTTGGACTATCCAAAATGCAGCTCTCTCTCTCTCTCTGGATGCATGCAAGGCAAATAGTCCTGATGGCATCCATCCCTATGTACTGAAAGAGTGTGCCTCACTTGCACCTATACTGTATTTATATATATAAATACACATACACATTCGTATACATGCACACACAGATGCTTCTCAACATAATGAGGTTACGTTCCAATAAACTCTTCATAAGTTGAATATTGTAAGTCAAAAATACATTTTTTTTTTTTTTTTTTTTTTGCTGTCTCCCGCGTTTGCGAGGTAGCGCAAGGAAACAGACGAAAGAAATGGCCCAACCCACCCCCATACACATGTATATACATACGTCCACACACGCAAATATACATACCTACACAGCTTTCCATGGTTTACCCCAGACGCTTCACATGCCTTGATTCAATCCACTGACAGCACGTCAACCCTGGTATACCACATCGCTCCAATTCACTCTATTCCTTGCCCTCCTTTCACCCTCCTGCATGTTCAGGCCCCGATCACACAAAATCTTTTTCACTCCATCTTTCCACCTCCAATTTGGTATCCCTCTTCTCCTCGTTCCCTCCACCTCTGACACATATATCCTCTTGGTCAATCTTTCCTCACTCATTCTCTCCATGTGACCAAACCATTTCAAAACACCCTCTTCTGCTCTCTCAACTGCGCTCTTTTTATTTCCACACATCTCTCTTACCCTTACGTTACTTACTCGATCAAACCACCTCACACCACACATTGTCCTCAAACATCTCATTTCCAGGACATCCACCCTCCTGCGCACAACTCTATCCATAGTCCACGCCTTGCAACCATACAACATTGTTGGAACCACTATTCCTTCAAACATACCCATTTTTGCTTTCCGAGATAATCTTCTCGACTTCCACACATTCTTCAAGGCTCCCAGAATTTTCGCCCCCTCCCCCACCCTATGATCCACTTCCGCTTCCATGGTTCCATCTGCTGCCAGATCCACTCCCAGATATCTAAAACACTTCACTTCCTCCAGTTTTTCTCCATTCAAACTCACCTCCCAATTGACTTGACCCTCAACCCTACTGTACCTAATAACCTTGCTCTTATTCACATTTACTCTTAACTTTCTTCTTTCACACACTTTACCAAACTCAGTCACCAGCTTCTGCAGTTTCTCACATGAATCAGCCACCAGCGCTGTATCATCAGCGAACAACAACTGACTCACTTCCCAAGCTCTCTCATCCCCAACAGACTTCATACTTGCCCCTCTTTCCAAAACTCTTGGATTCACCTCCCTAACAACCCCATCCATAAACAAATTAAACAACCATGGAGACATCACACACCCCTGCCGCAAACCTACATTCACTGAGAACCAATCACTTTCCTCTCTTCCTACACGTACACATGCCTTACATCCTCGATAAAAACTTTTCACTGCTTCTAACAACTTGCCTCCCACACCATATATTCTTAATACCTTCCACAGAGCATCTCTATCAACTCTATCATATGCCTTCTCCAGATCCATAAATGCTACATACAAATCCATTTGCTTTTCTAAGTATTTCTCACATACATTCTTCAAAGCAAACACCTGATCCACACATCCTCTACCACTTCTGAAACCACACTGCTCTTCCCCAATCTGATGCTCTGTACATGCCTTCACCCTCTCAATCAATACCCTCCCATATAATTTGCCAGGAATACTCAACAAACTTTTATTTATTTATATTTATTATACTTTGTCGCTGTCTCCCGCGTTTGCGAGGTAGCGCAAGGAAACAGACGAAAGAAATGGCCCAACCCCCCCCCATACACATGTATATACATACGTCCACACACGCAAATATACATACCTACACAGCTTTCCATGGTTTACCCCAGACGCTTCACATGCCCTGCTTCAATCCACTGACAGCACGTCAACCCCGGTATACCACATCGCTCCAATTCACTCTATTCCTTGCCCTCCTTTCACCCTCCTGCATGCTCAGGCCCTGATCACACAAAATCTTTTTCACTCCATCTTTCCACCTCCAATTTGGTCTCCCTCTTCTCCTTGTTCCCTCCACCTCCGACACATATATCCTCTTGGTCAATCTTTCCTCACTCATCCTCTCCATGTGCCCAAACCACTTCAAAACACCCTCTTCTGCTCTCTCAACCACACTCTTTTTATTTCCACACATCTCTCTTACCCTTACGTTACTCACTCGATCAAACCACCTCACACCACACATTGTCCTCAAACATCTCATTTCCAGCACATCCATCCTCCTGCGCACAACTCTATCCATAGCCCACGCCTCGCAACCATACAACATTGTTGGAACCACTATTCCTTCAAACATACCCATTTTTGCTTTCTGAGATAATGTTCTCGACTTCCACACATTCTTCAAGGCCCCCAGGATTTTCAACCCCTCCCCCACCCTATGATCCACTTCCGCTTCCATGGTTCCATCCGCTGCCAGATCCACTCCCAGATATCTAAAACACTTCACTTCCTCCAGTTTTTCTCCATTCAAACTCACCTCCCAATTGACTTGACCCTCAACCCTACTGTACCTAATAACCTTGCTCTTATTCACATTTACTCTTAACTTTCTTCTTCCACACACTTTTCCAAACTCAGTCACCAGCTTCTGCAGTTTCTCACATGAATCAGCCACCAGCGCTGTATCATCAGCGAACAACAACTGACTCACTTCCCAAGCTCTCTCATCCCCAACAGACTTCATACTTGCCCCTCTTTCCAAAACTCTTGCATTTACCTCCCTAACAACCCCATCCATAAACAAATTAAACAACCATGGAGACATCACACACCCCTGCCGCAAACCTACATTCACTGAGAACCAATCACTTTCCTCTCTTCCTACACGTACACATGCCTTACATCCTCGATAAAAACTTTTCACTGCTTCTAACAACTTTCCTCCCACACCATATATTCTTAATACCTTCCACAGAGCATCTCTATCAACTCTATCATATGCCTTCTCCAGATCCATAAATGCTACATACAAATCCATTTGCTTTTCTAAGTATTTCTCACATACATTCTTCAAAGCAAACACCTGATCCACACATCCTCTACCACTTCTGAAACCACACTGCTCTTCCCCAATCTGATGCTCTGTACATGCCTTCACCCTCTCAATCGATACCCTCCCATATAATTTACCAGGAATACTCAACAAACTTTACCTCTGTAATTTGAGCACTCACTCTTATCCCCTTTGCCTTTGTACAATGGCACTATGCACGCATTCCGCCAATCCTTAGGCACCTCACCATGAGTCATACATACATTAAATAACCTTACCAACCAGTCAACAATACAGTCACCCCCTTTTTTAATAAATTCCACTGCAATACCATCCAAACCTGCTGCCTTGCCGGCTTTCATCTTCCGCAAAGCTTTCACTACCTCTTCTCTGTTTACCAAATCATTTTCCCTAACCCTCTCACTTTGCACACCACCTCGACCAAAACACCCTATATCTGCCACTCTATCATCAAACACATTCAACAAACCTTCAAAATACTCACTCCATCTCCTTCTCACATCACCACTACTTGTTATCACCTCCCCACTTGCGCCCTTCACCGAAGTTCCCATTTGCTCCCTTGTCTTACGCACTTTATTTACCTCCTTCCAGAACATCTTTTTATTCTCCCTAAAATTTAATGATACTCTCTCACCCCAACTCTCATTTGCCCTTTTTTTCACCTCTTGCACCTTTCTCTTGACCTCCTGTCTCTTTCTTTTATACATCTCCCACTCAATTTCATTTTTTCCCTACAAAAATCGTCCAAATGCCTCTCTCTTCTCTTTCACTAATACTCTTACTTCTTCATCCCACCACTCACTACCCTTTCTAATCAACCCACCTCCCACTCTTCTCATGCCACAAGCATCTTTTGCGCAGTCCATCACTGATTCCCTAAATACGTCCCATTCCTCCCCCACTCCCCTTACTTCCATTGTTCTCACCCTTTTTCCATTCTGTACTCAGTCTCCTGGTACTTCCTCACACAGGTCTCCTTCTCAAGCTCACTTACTCTCACCACCCTCTTCACACCAACATTCACTCTTCTTTTCTGAAAACCCATACAAATCTTCACCTTAGCCTCCACAAGATAATGATCAGACATCCCTCCAGTTGCACCTCTCAGCACATTAACATCCAAAAGTCTCTCTTTCGCACGCCTGTCAATTAACACGTAATCCAATAACGCTCTCTGGCCATCTCTCCTACTTACATAAGTATACTTATGTATATCTCGCTTTTTAAACCAGGTATTCCCAATCATCAGTCCTTTTTCAGCACATAAATCTACAAGCTCTTCCCCATTTCCATTTACAACACTGAACACCCCATGTATACCAAAAATTATTCCCTCAACTGCCACATTACTCACCTTTGCATTCAAATCACCCATCACTATGACCCGGTCTCGTGCATCAAAACCACTAACACACTCATTCAGCTGCTCCCAAAACACTTGCCTCTCTTGATCTTTCTTCTCATGCCCAGGTGCATATGCACCAATAATCACCCACCTCTCTCCATCAACAAACTTATACCTCTGTAATTTGAGCACTCACTCTTATCCCCTTTGCCTTTGTACAATGGCACTATGCACGCATTCCGCCAATCCTCAGGCACCTCACCATGAGTCATACATACATTAAATAACCTTACCAACCAGTCAACAATACAGTCACCCCCTTTTTTAATAAATTCCACTGCAATACCATCCAAACCTGCTGCCTTGCCGGCTTTCATCTTCCGCAAAGCTTTTACTACCTCTTCTCTGTTTACCATTTAATATGTACATTTAATCTATTGAACATCATAGCTTAGCCTAGCTTACCTTAAATGTTTTCAGAATACTTACATTAGCCTACAGTCAGACAAAATCATCTGACACAAAGCCTATTTTATGATAGTGTTGAATATTGCACCATCGTGAAGTTGAAAAATTGTAAGTTGAACTGTCATAAGTCGGGGAGCATCTGTATATACTTATGTACGCATTCTTACTTACTCGCCATGTACTTATTCATACTTGCTCACCATTATCCATTCCTAATGCCACCCTATCCCACAGAAAACAGTACAAATGCATGAAAGATAGATATCTGGGAGTGGATCTGGCAGTGGATGGAACCATGGAAGCGGAAGTGGATCATAGGGTGGGGGAGGGGGCGAAAATTCTGGGAGCCTTGAAGAATGTGTGGAAGTCGGGAACATTATCTCGGAAAGCAAAAATGGGTATGTTTGAAGGAATAGTGGTTCCAACAATGTTGTATGGTTGCGAGGCGTGGACTATGGATAGAGTTGTGCGCAGGAGGATGGATGTGCTGGAAATGAGATGTTTGAGGACAATGTGTGGTGTGAGGTGGTTTGATCGAGTAAGTAACGTAAGGGTAAGAGAGATGTGTGGAAATAAAAAGAGCGTGGTTGAGAGAGCAGAAGAGGGTGTTTTGAAATGGTTTGGTCACATGGAGAGAATGAGTGAGGAAAGATTGACCAAGAGGATATATGTGTCGGAGGTGGAGGGAACAAGGAGAAGAGGGAGACCAAATTGGAGGTGGAAAGATGGAGTGAAAAAGATTTTGTGTGATCGGGGCCTGAACATGCAGGAGGGTGAAAGGAGGGCAAGGAATAGAGTGAATTGGAGCGATGTGGTATACCGGGGTTGACGTGCTGTCAGTGGATTGAATCAAGGCATGTGAAGCGTCTGGGGTAAACCATGGAAAGCTGTGTAGGTATGTATATTTGCGTGTGTGGACGTATGTATATACATGTGTATGGGGGGGGGTTGGGCCATTTCTTTCGTCTGTTTCCTTGCGCTACCTCGCAAACGCGGGAGACAGCGACAAAGCAAAAAAAAAAAAAAAATCCATTCTCTTCTCCATACCCAAACACTTTCCCCTGCATCAGTGAGGTTGCAATAGGAAACAGACATATTAAGACCACATCTGCTCACATCCGTACATGAGCTGTTGTGTAATGCACCAAAACCACCGCTCCCAATCTACATCTAGGCCCACAGACTTTTCCATGGTTTACCCTAGATATTTCAGATGCCCTAGTTCAGTCATTTGACAGCACATTGACCCCAGTATACCTCATAGTTTCAGTTCACTCTGTTCTGTGCATGACTTTCTACCTCCTGCTTGTTCAGGCCCCATTTGCTCAAAATTGTTTTCATTCCATCCTTCCATCTGCAGTTTGGCCACCCCACTCTCCTTGTTCCCTATGCTTTTGACACATATATCCTCTCTGTCAGCCCCTCCTTTCTCATTCTCTCCATTTATTGATACCATTTTAACGTACTCTTTTCTGCTCTCTCAACCACTCTTTCATTTCTACACATATCTTACCCTTTCATAACTTATTCAACCAAACCTTCTCACACAACATACTGTCCTCAAACATTTCATTTCCAACACATCCACCCTTCTCCACACAACCCTATGTATTGCTTATGCCTCACAACCATATAATATTGTTGGGACTACTATTCCTTCAAACACACCCATTTTTGCCCTCCCAGACAATATTCTCTCTTTCCACACATTTTTTAGCACTCTCAGAACCTCTGCCCCATCCCCCACCCTATGACTCACTTCCGGTTCTATGGTTCCATTTGCTGCCATGTCCACTCTCAGATTTCTAAAACACTTCACTTTCTCCCATTTTTCTCTATTCAAACTCTTATCCCAACTAATAACTTTTCCCTCCAAAATTCGAACCTAATAGCTTGCCTTTTATTCACATTCACTCTCAACTTTCTCCTTTCACAAACTCCTCCAAACTCAGTCATCAACGTTAATTTCTCACTTGAATCAGCCACCAGCGCTGTATCATCAGCGAACAACAACTGACTCACTTCCCAAGCTCTCTCATCCCCAACAGACTTCATACTTGCCCCTCTTTCCAAAACTCTTGCATTTACCTCCCTAACAACCCCATCCATAAACAAATTAAACAACCATGGAGACATCACACACCCCTGCCGCAAACCTACATTCACTGAGAACCAATCACTTTCCTCTCTTCCTACACGTACACATGCCTTACATCCTCGATAAAAACTTTTCACTGCTTCTAACAACTTTCCTCCCACACCATATATTCTTAATACCTTCCACAGAGCATCTCTATCAACTCTATCATATGCCTTCTCCAATCCATAAATGCTACATACAAATCCATTTGCTTTTCTAAGTATTTTTCATACACATTCTTCAAAGCAAACACCTGATCCACACATCCTCTACCACTTCTGAAACCACACTGCTCTTCCCCAATCTGATGCTCTGTACATGCCTTCACCCTCTCAATCAATACCCTCCCATATAATTTACCAGGTAATACTCAACAAACTTTACCTCTGTAATTTGAGCACTCACTCTTATCCCCTTTGCCTTTGTACAATGGCACTATGCACGCATTCCGCCAATCCTTAGCACCTCACCATGAGTCATACATACATTAAATAACCTTACCAACCAGTCAACAATACAGTCACCCCCTTTTTTAATAAATTCCACTGCAATACCATCCAAACCTGCTGCCTTGCCGGCTTTCATCTTCCGCAAAGCTTTCACTACCTCTTCTCTGTTTACCAAATCATTTTCCCTAACCTCTCACTTTGCACACCACCTCGACCAAAACCACCCTAGTATCTGCCACTCTATCATCAAACACATTCAACAAACCTTCAAAATACTCACTCCATCTCCTTACACAATCACCACAAATTGTATCACCTCCCCACTTGCGCCCTCACCGAAGTTCCCCCAATTGATCCCTTGTCTTACCACTTTAATTACTCTTCCAGAACATCTTTTTATTCTCCCTAAAAATTTAATGATACTCTCTCACCCCAACTCTCATTTGCCCTTTTTTTCACCTCTTGCACCTTTCTCTTGACCTCCTGTCTCTTTTCTTTTATACATCTCCCACTCAATTTCATTTTTTCCCTACAAAAAACGTCCAATGCCTCTCTCTTCTCTTTCACTAATACTCTTACTTCTTCATCCCACCACTCACTACCTTTCTAATCAACCCACCTCCCACTCTTCTCATGCCACAAGCATCTATTCCGCAGATACCATCACTGATTCCCTAAAAAACGTCCCTTCCCTCCCCCACTCCAATCTAATCCTAATACATACAAATAAACTGACGTTAAATCTCTTAGCTATTAAATCCTCTACCTACTACAAAATGCCTATTCTTACTCCATCTACTTACTCATTTTACCAACACATTCCACCCCCCTGCCTCTTTATAATAAACCCCTTACTTACATTGTTCTCGACCTTTCCATTCTGTACTCAGTCTCCTGGGTACTTCCTCACACAGTCTCCTTCTCAGCTCACTTACTCTCACCACCCTCTTCACACCAACATTCACTCTTCTTTTCTGAAAACCCATACAAATCTTCACCTTAGCCTCCACAAGATAATGACAACATCCCTCCGTTGCACCTCTCACACATTTAAACAACCCAAAGTCCTCTCTTTCGCACGCCTGTCAATTAACACGTAATCCAATAACGCTCTCTGGCCATCTCTCCTACTTACATAAGTATACTTATGTATATCTCGCTTTTTAAACCAGGTATTCCCAATCATCAGTCCTTTTTCAGCACATAAATCTACAAGCTCTTCCCCATTTCCATTTACAACACTGAACACCCCATGTATACCAAAAATTATTCCCTCAACTGCCACATTACTCACCTTTGCATTCAAATCACCCATCACTATGACCCGGTCTCGTGCATACAAAACCACTAACACACTCATTCAGCTGCTCCCAAAAACTGCCTCTCTTGATCTTTCTTCTCATCACAATGCATATGCACCAATAATCACCCACCTCTCTCCATCAACAAACTTATACCTCTGTAATTTGAGCACTCACTCTTATCCCCTTTGCCTTTGTACAATGGCACTATGCACGCATTCCGCCAATCCTCAGGCACCTCACCATGAGTCATACATACATTAAATAACCTTACCAACCAGTCAACAATACAGTCACCCCCTTTTTTAATAAATTCCACTGCAATACCATCCAAACCTGCTGCCTTGCCGGCTTTCATCTTCCGCAAAGCTTTCACTACCTCTTCTCTGTTTACCATTTAATATGTACATTTAATCTATTGAACATCATAGCTTAGCCTAGCTTACCTTAAATGTTTTCAGAATACTTACATTAGCCTACAGTCAGACAAAATCATCTGACACAAAGCCTATTTTTATGATAGTGTTGAATATTGCACCATCGTGAAGTTGAAAAATTGTAAGTTGAACTGTCATAAGTCGGGGAGCATCTGTATATACTTATGTACGCATTCTTACTTACTCGCCATGTACTTATTCATACTTGCTCACCATTATCCATTCCTAATGCCACCCTATCCCACAGAAAACAGTACAAATGCATGAAAGATAGATATCTGGGAGTGGATCTGGCAGTGGATGGAACCATGGAAGCGAAGTGGATCATAGGGTGGGGGAGGGGGCGAAAATTCTGGGAGCCTTGAAGAATGTGTGGAAGTCGGGAACATTATCTCGGAAAGCAAAAATGGTATGTTTGAAGGAATAGTGGTTCCAACAATGTTGTATGGTTGCGAGGCGTGGACTATGGATAGAGTTGTGCGCAGGAGGATGGATGTGCTGGAAATGAGATGTTTGAGGACAATGTGTGGTGTGAGGTGGTTTGATCAAGTAAGTAATGAAAGGGTAAGAGAGATGTGTGGAAATAAAAAGAGCGTGGTTGAGAGAGCAGAAGAGGGTGTTTTGAAATGGTTTGGTCACATGGAGAGAATGAGTGAGGAAAGATTGACCAAGAGGATATATGTGTCGGAGTGGAGGGAACAAGGAGAAGAGGGAGACCAAATTGGAGTGAAAGATGAGTGAAAAAGATTTTGTGTGATCGGGGCCTGAACATGCAGGAGGGTGAAAGGAGGGCAAGGAATAGAGTGAATTGGAGCGATGTGTTATACCCGGGGTGCGTCAGTCAGTGGATTGAATCAAGGCATGTGAAGCGTCTGGGGTAAACCATGGAAAGCTGTGTAGGTATGTATATTTGTATGCGTGTGTGGACGTATGTATATACATGTGTATGGGGGGGGGTTGGGCCATTTCTTTCGTCTGTTTCCTTGCGCTACCTCGCAAACGCGGAGACAGCGACAAAGCAAAAAAAAAAAAAAAATCCATTCTCTTCTCCATACCCAAACACTTTCCCCTGCATCAGTGAGGTTGCAATAGGAAACAGACATATTAAGACCACATCTGCTCACATCCGTACATGAGCTGTTGTGTAATGCACCAAAACCACCGCTCCCAATCTACATCTAGGCCCACAGACTTTTCCATGGTTTACCCTAAAAGTCAGATGCCCTAGTTCAGTCATTTGACAGCACATTGACCACAGTATACCTCATAGTTTCAGTTCACTCTGTCTGTGCATGACTTTCTACCCCTGCTTGTTCAGGCCCCATTTGCTCAAAATTGTTTTCATTCCATCCTTCCATCTGCAGTTTGGCCACCCCACTCTCCTTGTTCCCTATGCTTTTGACACATATATCCTCTCTGTCAGCCCCTCCTTCTCATTCTCTCCATTTATTGATACCATTTTAACGTACTCTTTTCTGCTCTCTCAACCACTCTTTCATTTCTACACATATCTTACCCTTTCATAACTTATTCAACCAAACCTTCTCACACAACATACTGTCCTCAAACATTTTCCATTTCCAACACATCCACCCTTCTCCACACAACCCTATGTATTGCTTATGCTCACAACCATATAATATTGTTGGACTACTATTCCTTCAAACACACCCATTTTTGCCCTCCCAGACAATATTCTCTCTTTCCACACATTTTTTAGCACTCTCAGAACCTCTTCTGCCCCATCCCCCACCCTATGACTCACTTCCGGTTCTATGGTTCCATTTGCTGCCATGTCCACTCTCAGATTTCTAAAACACTTCACTTTCTCCCATTTTTCTCTATTCAAACTCTTATCCCAACTAACTTTTCCTCAAAATTTGCGAACCTAATAGCCTCCTTTTATTCACATTCACTCTCAACTTTCTCCTTTCACAAACTCCTCCAAACTCAGTCAACAACTTTAATTTCTCACTTGAATCAGCCACCAGCGCTGTATCATCAGCGAACAACAACTGACTCACTTCCCAAGCTCTCTCATCCCCAACAGACTTCATACTTGCCCCTCTTTCCAAAACTCTTGCATTTACCTCCCTCCACCCCATCCACAAACAATTGAATAACCATGATGACATCACACACTCCTGCCACAGACCAACCTTTGCTTGGAGCCATTCACTTTCCTGTTTTCCTACTCATACACATGCCTTACTGCTTCTTCAGCTTACATATCACACCATGTAATTGTAATAACCTTTCCACAAAGCATCTTTATCGACCCTATTATTTTCCTTCTCAAGATCCATAAATGCAACATACAAATCCATCTGTTTTTCTAATATTTTTTCATACACATTCTTCAAAGCAAACACCTGACCCACACATCCTCCTCCACTTCTGAAACTCCATGCTCCTCCCCAGTCAGGTGCTGTGTACATGCCTTCATCCTCTCAATTAATACCCTGCCAGCAACTTAATAGGTATGCTTTGCAAACTTTATACATGTACAAAGCCAGCCGAATTTCCAGCAACTGATGGTTCAGCACTCCTTTAGTCTGGACAAAATTACGCAAGGGAACTTGCCACAGATGGCTTGTTGTAGGGTGTGCTTATTTACTTTCTTTACACTGAACTTGTTGGTGGTGATACCGCAATTCAGTGAGACTCTTTAGCTTATTTTGCTTAAATTAATCCTAGCTGTGGCTTCTAAGATATATGAGAGTGTCAGTTGTGGTGTCAAATGTAAACACCAAGTCCATATTGATCCAAGATAAAGTAGAACTGTTGAAAAAAATGGACTGTGGTGTTTCGATGCATAAGCTGTGTGACATCTACAGTATTGGTTCATTAACTGTTTATGATATAAAGAAGCAAAGAGAGAAAATATTTGAATTCTATGCTGACAGCAATTCCAAGAAGCAAATGACAATTAGAAAAACTATGAAAGATGGTAAAGTACTGAGCACAATCAAGTGATGATGGAATGGTTTTGGCAGTGTTGGAAGTAGACATGTCAGGTAGCTATGACAATGGGGGAACCAGGCTAAGTTGTTCCATAAAGAACTTAAAGTGCAACATGAGCATGACCTAAGTGAAGGGATGGCTTCAAAGATACAAGAAACAGTCCATGGAAATCTCCATGAATAAAGTGTGTGGAGAAAAAGCGTCTGCAAACCGCGAAGGAGCTGTCGAGTATGTGGACAAATTTGCAAAACTCGTACCTGATGAGGCACCTCATTCCTGAGCAGTTTATATGTAATTTCATTTATTTTTTTAATGGTGAAGTGCCTGAGGATTGGCAGAATGCATGCATAGTTGCCATTGTACAAAGGCAAAGGGGGTAAAGGTGAGTGTTCAAATTACAGAGGAATATGTTTTGTTGAGTATTCCTGGGAAATTATATGGGAGGGTATTGATTGAGGGGGTGAAGGCATGTACTGAGCATCACATTGGGAAGAGCAGTGTGGTTTCAGAAGTGGTAGAGGATGTGTGGATCAGGTGTTTGCTTTGACGAATGTATGTGAGAAATACTTAGAAAAACAAATGGATTTGTATGTGACATTTATGGATCTGGAGAAGGCATATGACAGAGTTGATAGAGATGCTCAGTGGAAGTTATTAAGATTGAGTGGTGTGGGAGGTATGTTGCTAGAAGGAAGTGAAAAGTTTTTTATCGAGGATGTAAGGCATGTGTACAAGTTGGAAGAGAGGAAAGTGATTGGTTTCCAGTGAATGTTGGTTTGCGGCAGAGGTGCGTGATGTCTCCATGGATGTTTAATTTGGTTTATGGATGGGGTTGTTAGGAGTGAATGCAAGAGTTTTAGAGAAAGAGGGAAGTATGCAGTCTGTTGTGGATGAGAGGGTTTGGGAAGTGAGTCAGTTGTTCGCTGCTGATACAGCACTGATGGCTGATTCATGTGAGAAGCTGCAGATGTTTGGTGACTGAGTTTGGTAAAGTGTGTGAAAGAAGAAAGCTGAGAGTAAATGTGAATAAGAGCAAGGTTATTATGTTCAGTAGGGTTGAGGTCAAGTCAATTGGGAGGTAAGTTTGAATGGAGAAAAACTGGAAGAAGTGAAGTGTTTTAGATATCTGGGGGTGGATTTGGCAGCGGATGGAACCATGGAAGAGGAAGTGAGTCACAGATGGGGGAAGGGATGAAGGTTCTGGAGCTTTGAAGAATGTGTGGAAGGAGAGAACATTATCTTGGAAAGCAAAAATGGGTATGTTTGAAGGAATAGTGGTTCCAACAATGTTGTATGGTTGCGAGGCGTGGACTATGGATAGAGTTGTGCGCAGGAGGATGGATGTGCTGGAAATGAGATGTTTGAGGACAATGTGTGGTGTGAGGTGGTTTGATCGAGTAAGTAACGTAAGGGTAAGAGAGATGTGTGGAAATAAAAAGAGCGTGGTTGAGAGAGCAGAAGAGGGTGTTTTGAAATGGTTTGGTCACATGGAGAGAATGAGTGAGGAAAGATTGACCAAGAGGATATATGTGTCGGAGGTGGAGGGAACAAGGAGAAGAGGGAGACCAAATTGGAGGTGGAAAGATGGAGTGAAAAAGATTTTGTGTGATCGGGGCCTGAACATGCAGGAGGGTGAAAGGAGGGCAAGGAATAGAGTGAATTGGAGCGATGTGGTATACCGGGGTTGACGTGCTGTCAGTGGATTGAATCAAGGCATGTGAAGCGTCTGGGGTAAACCATGGAAAGCTGTGTAGGTATGTATATTTGCGTGTGTGGACGTATGTATATACATGTGTATGGGGGGGGGTTGGGCCATTTCTTTCGTCTGTTTCCTTGCGCTACCTCGCAAACGCGGGAGACAGCGACAAAGCAAAAAAAAAAAAAAAAATCCATTCTCTTCTCCATACCCAAACACTTTCCCCTGCATCAGTGAGGTTGCAATAGGAAACAGACATATTAAGACCACATCTGCTCACATCCGTACATGAGCTGTTGTGTAATGCACCAAAACCACCGCTCCCAATCTACATCTAGGCCCACAGACTTTTCCATGGTTTACCCTAGATATTTCAGATGCCCTAGTTCAGTCATTTGACAGCACATTGACCCCAGTATACCTCATAGTTTCAGTTCACTCTGTTCTGTGCATGACTTTCTACCTCCTGCTTGTTCAGGCCCCATTTGCTCAAAATTGTTTTCATTCCATCCTTCCATCTGCAGTTTGGCCACCCCACTCTCCTTGTTCCCTATGCTTTTGACACATATATCCTCTCTGTCAGCCCCTCCTTTCTCATTCTCTCCATTTATTGATACCATTTTAACGTACTCTTTTCTGCTCTCTCAACCACTCTTTCATTTCTACACATATCTTACCCTTTCATAACTTATTCAACCAAACCTTCTCACACAACATACTGTCCTCAAACATTTCATTTCCAACACATCCACCCTTCTCCACACAACCCTATGTATTGCTTATGCCTCACAACCATATAATATTGTTGGGACTACTATTCCTTCAAACACACCCATTTTTGCCCTCCCAGACAATATTCTCTCTTTCCACACATTTTTTAGCACTCTCAGAACCTCTGCCCCATCCCCCACCCTATGACTCACTTCCGGTTCTATGGTTCCATTTGCTGCCATGTCCACTCTCAGATTTCTAAAACACTTCACTTTCTCCCATTTTTCTCTATTCAAACTCTTATCCCAACTAACTTTTCCCTCAAAATTGCTGAACCTAATAGCCTTCCTTTTATTCACATTCACTCTCAACTTTCTCCTTTCACAAACTCCTCCAAACTCAGTCATCAACTTTAATTTCTCACTTGAATCAGCCACCAGTGCTGTATCATCAGCAACCAGCAACTGAGTCACTTACCAGGCCCTCTCATCCCCACAGACTGCATACTCACCCCTCTTTCCAAGACTCTTGCATTTACCTCCCTCCACCCCATCCACAAACAATTGAATAACCATGATGACATCACACACTCCTGCCACAGACCAACCTTTGCTTGGAGCCATTCACTTTCCTGTTTTCCTACTCATACACATGCCTTACTGCTTCTTCAGCTTACATATCACACCATGTATTTGTAATACCTTCCACAAAGCATCTTTATCGACCCTATTATTTTCCTTCTCAAGATCCATAAATGCAACATACAAATCCATCTGTTTTTCTAAGTATTTTTCATACACATTCTTCAAAGCAAACACCTGACCCACACATCCTCCTCCACTTCTGAAACTCCACTGCTCCTCCCCAGTCAGGTGCTGTGTACATGCCTTCATCCTCTCAATTAATACCCTGCCAGGCAACTTAATAGGTATGCTTTGCAAACTTATACAGGTACACCGCCGAATTTCCAGCAACTGATGGTTCAGCACCTCCTTTAGTCTGGACAAAATTACGCAAGGGAACTTGCCACAGATGGCGTTGTGTGTAGGGTGTGCTTATTTACTTTCTTTACACTGAACTTGTTGGTGGTGATACCGCAATTCAGTGAGACTCTTAGCTTATTTTGCTTAAATTTAATCCTAGCTGTGGCTTCTAAGATATATGAGAGTGTCAGTTGTGGTGTCAAATGTAAACACCAGTCCATATTGATCCAAGATAAAGTAGAACTGTTGAAAAAAATGGACTGTGGTGTTTCGATGCATAAGCTGTGTGACATCTACAGTATTGGTTCATTAACTGTTTATGATATAAAGAAGCAAAGAGAGAAAATATTTGAATTCTATGCTGACAGCAATTCCAAGAAGCAAATGACAATTAGAAAAACTATGAAAGATGGTAAGAGTACTGAGCACAATCAAGTGATGATGGAATGGTTTTGGCAGTGTTGGAGTAGACTTGTCAGGTAGCATGACAATGGACCAGGCTAAGTTGTTCCATAAAGAACTTAAAGTGCAACATGAGCATGACTATGGTGAAGGATGGCTTCAAAGATTCAAGAAACGTCATGGAATCTCCATGAATAAAGTGTGTGGAGAAAAGCGGTCTGCAAACCGCGAAGGAGCTGTCGAGTATGTGGACAAATTTGCAAAACTCGTACCTGATGAGCACCTCAGTCCTGAGCAGGTGTATAATGTATTTCATTTATTTTTTTAATGGTGAAGTGCCTGAGGATTGGCAGAATGCATGCATAGTGCCATTGTACAAAGGCAAAGGGGATAAAGGTGAGTGTTCAAATTACAGAGGTATAAGTTTGTTGAGTATTCCTGGGAAATTATATGGGAGGGTATTGATTGAGGGGGTGAAGGCATGTACTGAGCATCACATTGGGGAAGAGCAGTGTGGTTTCAGAAGTGGTAGAGGATGTGTGGATCAGGTGTTTGCTTTGACGAATGTATGTGAGAAATACTTAGAAAAACAAATGGATTTGTATGTGACATTTATGGATCTGGAGAAGGCATATGACAGAGTTGATAGAGATGCTCAGTGGAAGGTATTAAGAGTGTGTGGTGTGGGAGGTAAGTTGCTAGAAGGAGTGAAAAGTTTTTTATCGAGGATGTAAGGCATGTGTACAAGTTGGAAGAGAGGAAAGTGATTGGTTTCCAGTGAATGTTGGTTTGCGGCAGAGGTGCGTGATGTCTCCATGGATGTTTAATTTGTTTATGGATGGGGTTGTTAGGGAGGTGAATGCAAGAGTTTTAGAGAAAGAGGGAAGTATGCAGTCTGTTGTGGATGAGAGGGTTTGGGAAGTGAGTCAGTTGTTCGCTGCTGATACAGCACTGATGGCTGATTCATGTGAGAAGCTGCAGAAGTTGGTGACTGAGTTTGGTAAAGTGTGTGAAAGAAGAAAGCTGAGAGTAAATGTGAATAAGAGCAAGGTTATTAGGTTCAGTAGGGTTGAGGGTCAAGTCAATTGGGAGGTAAGTTTGAATGGAGAAAAACTGGAAGAAGTGAAGTGTTTTAGATATCTGGGGGTGGATTTGGCAGCGGATGGAACCATGGAAGAGGAAGTGAGTCACAGGATGGGGGAAGGGATGAAGGTTCTGGGAGCTTTGAAGAATGTGTGGAAGGAGAGAACATTATCTTGGAAAGCAAAAATGGGTATGTTTGAAGGAATAGTGGTTCCAACAATGCTATATGGTTGCAATGCATGGGCTATAGATAGAAATATGTTGAGGAGGGTGGATGTGTTGGAAATTAAATGTTTGAGGACAATATATGGTGTGAGGTAGTTTGATCGAGTAAGTAATGAGTAAGTAAGTGTTTTAGATATCTGGGGGTGGATTTGGCAGCAGATGGAACCATGGAAGAGGAAGTGAGTCACAGGGTGGGGGAGGGGATGAAGGTTCTGGGAGCATTGAAGAATGTGTCGAAGGCGAGAACATTATCTGGGAAAGCAAAAATGGGTATGTTTGAAGGAACATTGGTTCCAACAATGTTATATGGTTGCAAGGCATGGGCTATAGATAGAAATATGCGGAGGAGGGTGGATGTGTTGGAAATGAAATGTTTGAGGACAATATATGGTGTGAGGTGGTTTGATCGGGTAAGTAATGAAAGGGTAAGAGAGGTGTGTGGTAATAAAAAGAGTGCGGTTGAGAGAGCAGAAGAGGGTGTTTTGAAATGGCTTGGTCACATGGAGAGAATAAGTGAGGAAAGATTGACAAAGAGGATATATATGTCAGAGGTGGAGGGAATGAGGAGAAGTGGGAGACCAAATTAGAGATGGAAGGGAGTGAAAAAGATTTTGAGTGATCGGGGTCTGAACATACAGGAGGGTGAAAGGCTGGCAAGGAATAAAGTGAATTGGAACGATGTGGTATACCAGGGTCGATGTGCTGTCAATGGATTGAACCAGGGCATGTGAAGCATCTGGGGTAAACCATGGAAAGTTTTGTGGGACCTGGATGTGGAAAGGGAGCTGTGATTTTGGTGCATTACACATGACAGCTAGAGACTGACTGTGAATGAAAGTGGCCTTTATTGTCTTTTCCTAGCGCTGCCTCGCTAGGGGGAGGGGGAAATGCTATTTCATGTGTGGTGGGGTGGCAACGGGAATGGATAAGGCAGCAAGTATGAATATGTACATGTGTATACATGTATATGTCTGTGTATGTATATGTATGTATATGTTGAAATGTATAGGTTTGCATATATGTGTGTGTGGGCATGTATGTGTATACTTGTGTATGTGGGTGGGTTGGGCCATTTTTTCATTTGTTTCCTTGTGCTACCTCGCTAACACGGGAGACAGCGACAAAGTATGATAGAGAAATATCAATAATTTAATTTACATTTGATATTTGTTTGTTTAAATTTGTAGCCGTCCATGGTATATTTTAGACAAATGGGAGATGTAGAATTAGTGGGTTAGAGGTGTGTTGATGAATTATTATTACATGACCATGGTTGGTCCAGCAAAATGGTTAATCCGACGAGGCTTTGGAACCAAGAGTGCTGGAAAATCGATGGTGTATACATGTATGTGTCTGTGTATGTATATGTATGTATACGTTGAAATGTATAGGTATGTATATATGTGTGTGTGGGCTTGTATGTTTATACTTGTGTATGTGGGTGACTTGGGCCATTTTTTTCATCTGTTTCCTTGCACTACCTTGCTAACGCGGGAGACAGCGACAAAGTATGATAAATGAATATGAATGATTTAATTTGCATTTAATATTTGTTTAATTTAAATTTGTAGCAGTCCATGGTATATTTTAGACAAATGGGAGATGTGTAATTAGTGGGTTAGAGGTGTGTTGATGAATTATTATCACATGACCATGGTTGGTCCAGCAAAATGGTTAATCCGACAAGGCTTTGGAACCAAGAGTGCTGGAAAATCGGTGGTTTACTTGTACCTGTGTATTTGAACATCCACCTTTATCCCCCTTGCCTTTATACATTGGCACTATACATGCATTCAGCCATTCCTCAGGCACCTCACCATGATCTGTACACATTAAACGTCCTTACCAGCCAATCAGCATCACAGACACCTCCTTTCTTGATAAATTCAACTGCAATACCATCCACTCCTGCCACCTTGCCGGATTTCATCGTATACAAGGCTTTCACTATCTCTTTTTATCACCAAACCACTCTCCATGACCCTCTCACTTCGCATACCAAAACACCTATATCTGCCACTCTATCATCAAACACATTTAACAGTGCCTTAAGATACTTACTCCATCTCCTCCTGACATCATCACTACATGCTATCACTTCCCCTTTTGCCTCTACACTGATGTTCCCATTTGTTCTCTTATCTTTCACACATCATTAACCTCCTTTCAAAACATCTTTTTATTCTCCTTAAAGTTTAATGACACTCTCGTAGCTCAGCTCTCATTTGCCGCATTTTTTCAACCCCTACACCTCTCTCTTGACCTCATGATGCTTTCTCTTATACATCTCCCAGTCGTTTGGACTCCTTTCCTGTAAGTGCTGCCCAAACACCTCCCTTTTGTTTTTTACTTGCAACTTTACTTTTTCATCCCGCCACTCACTACCCTTTCTAATCTGTCAACCTCTCACCTTTCAGTTGCCACATGCATTTCTTGCACATGCCATCCCTACTTCCCTAAATACCTCTTATTCCTCACTCACTCCCCTCACTTCATTTACTCTCATCTTTTGCCATTCTAACACTCAGTCTCTCCTGGTATTTCTTCACACAAGTCCTCTCTCCAAGCTCACTTACTTTTCCTAACATTGTTTCCTCTTTTTTGAAAACTTCTACAAATCTTAACCCTCACCTTCACGAGATAGTGATTACACATCCCACCAGCTGCCCCTCTCAGCACATTAACATCCAAAAGTCTCTCTTTTACATGCCAATCAATTAATATGTAATCTAATAATGCCCATTGTCCATCCCTCCTACTCTCATAGTATATTCATGTATATCCATCTTTTTAAACCAGGTATTCCCAATAACCAGTCTTTTCTCTGCACACAACTCCACAAGCTCTTTGAATCCCTCCTAAACTCCCATGTCATTAAACACCTCAAAAATCACAGCCTTCTCTCTGATCACCATTATGGCTTCCGGGAGGTGAGATCCACTGGTGATATTCTTTCCTATCTTACTAATGTTTGGTCATTATCCCTGAAAGATTATGGGGAGTCATATATAGTTGCCTATAACATATCTAAGGCTTTTATCAGGGTGTGGCATCAGGATCTCATCTCTAAGCTTCCCTCTCTTGGCTTCTCTCCCTCACTTTGCTCCTTGATATCTAGCTTCCTTTCTGGCCACATTTTCTCTGTGGTTGTTGATGGATCAGCCTCCCCACTTTTCTCCATAAACAGTGGTGTCCCTCAAGGTTCTGTCCTGTCCCCTACACTTTTTCTCCTTTTTTTCCATGTTTTAATCTCCTCAAATAATCTAATACACTCATATGCTGATGACTCATCACTGTACTCATCCACATCCTTCAATAGTGCTCCATCTTCTCTCAGTCTGCATCTCATCTTGACACAACTTCCTCAGTAAACTCAGACTAAGACAGGATACCTCATTGGGGTACACAAAATCTTGTTGAGTTTAATGTCTCCAAGACCCAATTTCTACTCGTCTTTCTATTGGAAACTTCTCACAATCCTTATCTCTCCTTTAATGGTTCTGTAATTCCACCTCTTGACTCAATGAACATAATTGGTATTACTCTAACATCCATTCTTTCTTGGAAACCCCACATTACAGGAATAGGTAAGTCTGCCTCTCGGAACTGGGTGTCCTGTTTAGATGTCCAGACTTCTCTTATGAACAGTTGCTCCTTTATACAAGGGATTGATTCATCCTTGTATGGAGTACTGCTCTCACATTTGGGGTGGTTCTAGCTCTGTATGCTTACTTGACAGAGTTGAGTCAAAAGCAGTCCAACTTATAAACTGTCTCAGGCTAACTTCCAAACTTGACCTTTTTGCCCTGTGCTATAATGTTGGTTCACTTTCCCTCATCTTTAGGTATTACTTTGGTTTTTGCTCCCAAGAGCTGGCTGCTTGTGTGCTCCTGCCACTAGCTAGACCATGCAATACTTGGCAAGCTGTTGCATCTTTTGATCATTGTGTGGCCATCTGGAACTCAAGGGTATGGCTTTTTGATACCTGCTTCTTTCCGTACATGTTGAAGCTTTGGAACTTTCTACCTGTTCATGTCTTTCCCAGTTACTATGACCAGGCACATTTCAAAAGACGGTTCTTTCACTTTCTCAAAAATTGTTAAATACATTCCCTTGTTTTTTCTTTTTCCGTTTCATAATTCTTTCTATATTTCAAAGAAGGCCTGGCCTTGATGTGGACATTTGTCTATGACTGGAGTCTTCATCATAGAAATGAAAACATTTCCATTCATAACACTGAATACCTTATGTGCCCCCAACTGTACCCTAACTATAATCTCCACTTACAATTCTGGTCCAAAGGTGGTGTGTACCTATTCCAACATTTGCACAACTTTTGCATGCTTTGAGGACCTTGGAGTCCCCAAACTTTGGTGTCACCTGGTTTAAAGTGTGTCTCCCAACTACCATGCTTTTCATTTGTTTTAGCTACTGCTCACCTAATTCTACAATATTTTTAGCTTTCTTCGACTACCTAAACTTCTGCCTGGAGGATTTAACATCCTGTCACCAGCAAGCCAGAATCCCTTACCTATGAGATTTCAAATTTCATTGTTCACCACAGGGAATGGTTAAATTCCTCCCATATGTATTGATCACCTTAATGATCTAGGGCATCTTATCACCCACCCCACCCTTATTACTGACCGATGTGACTGTTTACCTAATATTCTGTATTTATTTTTCACCACAAATTTTTGTGCTGTAGCTACACAGTCTAACCTCCAGTTGGTTCTTGTGGCCCTGCTCTCATAATTGTCTCTATTCTAATGGCATTTTCTCCATTATTAGCTCCTTCAAAACGTAAATACTGGCACCTGAACAAAGCTGACTGGAATACTTATAGGGATTCTTTTCTGACTTTCCTTGGGATGAATTACTGTCTCTTATGTGATGATGATTCTGTCTGTAGTGGATGCTTAGCAGAGTTTATTGTTGTGGGAATGGAAGATGACCTGTCCAAATCCTTGGTTCAACTGTTTATGCTCTTAGGCTGTTCAGGCAAGGGATCAAGGATTTTGGACTTGGAATAACTCTCCTTCCTTGACTCCCATTCAGCTTTCATCACTGACTGCAGTCACTGCATGTATGTTATCCATAAAGCAAACCATTCCGTTATTCAAAGGAAGTGTGATAACCTCTCGTCTTCATCCACTGATGAGTCTTTTTGGTCTTTAGCTCAGAGCGGTAGTAAAAGCTTCTGTCACTGTATGTTTCTTTCACTTTTTTGATCTGACAGTACTATAGCTATCTCTCCCATAGACAGAGCAACTCTCTATGGCAGATGCTCCTCCCTGTAATCTCTTTTTGAACTGTTTAAAAAGCACTTCTCACTGTGGACTCAAGTTCCTGATGGCATCCATCCCTGTGTACTGAAAGAGGATGCCTCTGAAGTTGCACTTGTGCTAGCTTGTCTGTTCCATTATTGTTTAAAAACGAGAACCTTTCCTTCTTCTAAGGAGCATGCGTTAGTATATCCTATCCCTAAGGAGGATGACCGTTTTAATTCATATAACTATTATCCTGTTGCTTTGACATCTATCATTTCCAGAGTCTTTAAATCCCCCTTCATTTCCCAAATCGTTAGACATCTTAAGTCTCACAGTATCCTCTTTGATCACCAATATGGCTTCCATAAGGTGAGATCCACTGATGACACTCTTACCTATCTTACTAATGTCATTTAATCATCCCTGGAAGATTTTGGGGAATCCTATTTAGTTCTTGATATGTCCAAAGCTCTTGACAGGATGTGGCATCAAGGGTTCCCTCCTTCACTGTGCTCCCTCATATCTAGCTTCCTTTTTAGCTGATCTATCTCCATGGTTGTTGATGAATCAGTCTCTTCTCTTTTTTCCATCAATATTGGTGTTCCTCAAGGTTCTGTCCTGTCTCTTGCACTTTTTCTCCTTTTTATCACCAATTTCCTTTCTTCTGCAAATAACTGAGTGCACTCATACACTAATGACTTAACAATGAATTCTTACACATCCTTCTGGCTGGAGTGCTGTAGTTGAACATAGGTATATTGAAGATGGTGTAGACATTCTAGAGTTTAAATGGTGGGTTGCCTAGTGATTTCAGTCTGCAAAGTTATAGACGGTATAAGGAAGATTTGAAGATAGTGCTGAAATGAGCATGTATTGGGGTACTGTCTCAAATGCTTTATTGATGTATGTTGCCACTAGTAGTGTGTGGGATGGGGGTTGTGGTTGGTTGAAGTCATCAAGGATGTGTTGTGTGAGGTCATTGTGGAGAGTGAATGGGATATTTTGATTTATTCTGTTGTGAATTGATTTTTCACATGTTTGGATACAAAAGAGAAAGGTGATTTAGGGCAGTAAGAGGAGAAGTTGAGTGGTTTGATATGCTTTTAGGATTGGTATTATGTTAGCATGTTTTAAGAAGTTAAAGATTTTGTTGTGTAGCCAGAGTGGTTGAAGATATCTACAAGTGCTTGGATTACAATTGGGGCACAGTGTTTTATGTGAAAGTTTGACATATTATGTGGTCCTGTTGCAGGAGAGTTCATTAAAGTTTTAATTGCACTGTTTTTATCATTGTGAGTGAAGGAAGGGTGGGCAGTTATTTCTGGATGGACTCTATAGGTTTTTCATGACTTTATTGTTTAAGGGTAAAGTTGGTTTGTTGTTGAATTTTCAGTAGTGTCTGATGATTGTGTTTTTCAATTCTTTTAGAGAAGGAATGTCATCATAGGTCAGAAGTGCTACATGAGAAGGGGCTGGATTAGTGTGGTAAGTATGGTTCTTTAACTTGATCCTGATGATGATTTTTTTTTATAATCACTTGCCATTCCACTTTTTTCTTATTCAATCTGCAAATATTTTGATCTTTTATCTCTTTTATCTGGTACCTGACTCTTGTTTTTTTTTGTTTTTTTTTTCTTCCGCTGTCTCCCGCATCTGCGAGGTAGCGCAAGGAAACAGATGAAAGAAATGGCCCAACCCACCCCCATACACATGTATATACACACGTCCACACACGCAAATATACATACCTACACAGGATTCCATGGTTTACCCCAGACGCCTCACATGCCCCGATTCAATCCACTGACAGCACGTCAACCCCGGTATACCACATCGCTCCAATTCACTCTATTCCTTGCCCTCCTTTCACCCTCCTGCATGTTCAGGCCCTGATCACACAAAATCTTTTTCACTCCATCTTTCCACCTCCAATTTGGTCTCCCTCTTCTCCTCGTTCCCTCCACCTCCGACACATATATCCTCTTGGTCAATCTTTCCTCACTCATTCTCTCCATGTGCCCAAACCATATCAAAACACCCTCTTCTGCTCTCTCAACCACGCTCTTTTTATTTCCACACATCTCTCTTACCCTTACATTACTTACTCGATCAAACCACCTCACACCACACATTGTCCTCAAACATCTCATTTCCAGCACATCCATCCTCCTGCGCACAACTCTATCCATAGCCCACGCCTCGCAACCATACAACATTGTTGGAACCACTATTCCTTCAAACATACCCATTTTTGCTTTCTGAGATAATGTTCTTGACTTCCACACATTCTTCAAGGCTCCCAGAATTTTCGCCCCCTCCCCCACCCTATGATCCACTTCCGCTTCCATGGTTCCATCCGCTGCCAGATCCACTCCCAGATATCTAAAACACTTCACTTCCTCCAGTTTTTCTCCATTCAAACTCACCTCCCAATTGACTTGACCCTCAACCCTACTGTACCTAATAACCTTGCTCTTATTCACATTTACTCTTAACTTTCTTCTTTCACACACTTTACCAAACTCAGTCACCAGCTTCTGCAGTTTCTCACATGAATCAGCCACCAGCGCTGTATCATCAGCGAACAACAACTGACTCATTTCCCAAGCTCTCTCATCCCCAACAGACTTCATACTTGCCCCTCTTTCCAAAACTCTTGCATTCACCTCCCTAACAACCCCATCCATAAACAAATTAAACAACCATGGAGACATCACACACCCCTGCCGCAAACCTACATTCACTGAGAACCAATCACTTTCCTCTCTTCCTACACGTACACATGCCTTACATCCTCGATAAAAACTTTTCACTGCTTCTAACAACTTGCCTCCCACACCATATATTCTTAATACCTTAATACCTTGTGTTTTTTGTATTCACATATATGAATGTATGTACGTATGTATGTTAGTGTGTTATTTCTGTTATTGTTAGTGCTTACACCCTCTTAAGTTCATCCAAATATATCCTCAGCTTAGCCTCTTGTGCTAATGTAAGCAAAGTTTTCCTCACTTCTGCAACACTCCCTCAATATTTGCTTTACATATTTGGTTGATTTTCTCAGAGACAAACATCTTTCATTTTTCTGCCCCCACACAGAAACCCCTCCATTGCACACAGTGATACTTCAGGTTTTAAACCTTTTATTTCAGGTACTGGGAGTTGTTACATTCTGGAGATGTAGTTGTATCAACAGCACACCATGAGTTCTTTGGTGTTGCCATGTTGGAGGCAGTCGGTGCTGGTTGCTTTCCAATATGTCCTAACAGATTGGTTTATCCTGAAATTTTTCCTCAGGTATGTTTATGGCAAACTTTAAGGAGTCAAGTTCATTTGATATTTTTTTCATAAGGATCAGCAGCTAAGCTCTAATCAGATTTAGTTTGTTTTCAATTCAGTAAGCAAAACAGGTGATTAAATATGTGTTTAAGAACTCATTATAGATTTTCTTTTAAGATGAGCTGAAAAATAAATCTATTTATGACCAAAAAATATTCAGAAACTTTAAGAATATATTTGCATCTTCTCTTTGTGTTTTATCTCTTTTTGGTAATCAAGACTGTTTGACCAAAGGTGTTGATTAAGTAGACATACCATTGATTCACCTTTGTTTTCACTTGGCACATTTTCTTACTGCTTTACACAAAGTGTTCATTTTCCCCTCTCACAGTATCTTTATGCAAACACTGCCTCAGCAGACATCCTTCATGTACTTCAGGAAACTCATAACTATATCTGATTTGAAATTGCTCATTCTTCATCATCCAGGTCTGATTTCATATCTGCATTTTATGAGCCTAACAGGTGATTTAAATGCACTATGCCTTGTACATCTTGCCTGTACAGTTTGTTGAAATACACAGTCATATGGCAGACCATGTTGTGAAATTTATTATCACCAGATGACCAGGTTCAGATTCTAAAATTCAAAAATTTAATCTGAGGAGAAAAGAGACATCCTCAATAGGGTGAGGTGCCTGCATTACAATACTACCAGTTTCAGCTGGCTTCACATAAGTAACAGTTTTTATTTTTACAATACTTCCAAAGTTTAATAACCTTATTAGTTCATTTTATTAATCTAATAGCATTAAATTTCATATCATCTCCTTTCTTTCTAAAACTCATTATATTTCATATCATCTCCTTTCTTTCTAAGATTAGGCAGTATTTTACATTCTTAGAAATTATGCTTATCCCTGAGATTGCATTTTACAGTTAGTTGCAACAACAGCATTTTCCCAACAGTATACAAAAAATTTTGAGTCTTGCTGACCCTCACCAACCAGGAAATGGCAATAGGGTCCTCTAAGATGCTTTCCTCATTTGGTTGATGGTTGAAACTTGATGCATAAACAGTAACTCAGTCAATCTGATGGCTGGCACCTACTTAGTGATTCATTTCTGTTTTTACCTTTCTCTGTTATTTACATACTTTATGGGTGTTTTGATGTTTAGATGTGCTATGTTGTGTATTATAATTCAAAGATAATGATATATGATGTTTTGATGAATATTAATGAGTCGACAACACTGGGCTGCTTTGCATTCATTTAAATCTGGTGCTTTATTCCTTTTGCATATTTTACAATTTTTTCTTCTTCATGAGTCTATGTTATATATTATAATGCATGATTATTGATGCTCTGCTGACATACAATGTTTTTGATGAGATCATCAGTTGGCAATGCAGTGTTGCTTAGTGTTCCATTAAATCTGACTATTTCATTTTTTATGTCCTTTACAATTTGGCTTGAGGCTTTCTGAAAAGAAGAAATGACATGAATGAGAAAAGGTTAGTGAAAGTATGTGAGCTTGGAAAAGTGACTTGTGTGAAGAAATACCAGGAGAGATTGAGTGTACAATGGCAAAAAGTGAGAGTGAATGAGTTGAGGGGTAGTGGGTATGGAATAGGAAGTATTTAGAAATGCAGTATTGGAATCTGTAAGAAAAGTCTCTTGCATGTGGGAAGTGGACTTGTGAGAAGGGATGGTGAATGGTGGGATGAAAGAGTAAAATTGTTCATAAAAGAGAAAAGAGAGGTATATGAGAAGTTTTTATGGAAGGAATGTAAGTAATTGGTAGATGTACAAGAGAAAGTGACAGGAGATCAAAAGGAAAGTGCAGAGGCTGAAAAAGAGAGCAAATGAGAGTTTGGGTGAGTGAGCATTGGCAAACATCATGGAGAACAACATGGAAGATGGTTTGGAAGGAGGTTCATAGAGTGAGAAAAACAAGAGAGCAACTGGGAACATCAGTGAAGGGGGCAAATTGGAAAGTGGTAATAGGCAATGAGGTGAAGAGGAGATGGAGTTAATGACTTTGATAGGTTGTTGAATGTGTTTGATGATAGGATAGTATATGTAGGGTGTTTGATTCTGGAAGTATGTCAAGTGAGAGACTCATGGCAAGTGGTTTGGTAAAGAGAGAAGCAGTGGTGAAAGTCTTTCATAAAATGAAATGTGGCAAGGCAGCTGGAGTGGATGTGATTGCAGTTGAATTTCATAAGGAAGGGGGTGACTGTGTTGATTTATTTGTTGGTATTTTCAAAGCTTGTATGGATCATGGTAAGGTGCCTGAGGATTGTTAGAATTCATGTATAGTGCCATTGTATAAAGGCAAGAGGAACAAAGATGTGTGTTTGAATTACAGAATTATAAGTTTGTTTATTATACCTGGTAAGTAGTATGGAAGAATGGCATGCACAAACCTTCAGATTGGGGAGAATCAGTGTGGAGTCAGGAGTGGTAGATAATTTGTGGACCAGATGTTTACTTTCAAGAATGTGTATGAAAATATTTACAGAAATAAGGATTTATATGTGGCATTTATAGATTCAGAGAAAGTGTATGGTGCAGTTAAAAGAGATGTAGTGTGGAATGTTTACCTATCTGTTTATATGTCTATCTATCTATCTTTCTCTCTGATGCCCATTCCTTCCATGAACTCCCATCAAGGATTGGCCACAGGAGAAGTCTTCACTTATCCTTTTCCTTACATGCCTCCCTTGCATACACCATTCCATGCATTCTTCCACTATTTCTCTCTCTCCCCAGTATTCCTCCACCCTATTTGCCTATGTCACAGGTAGTCTTCCACTCACACCAACCCCTTTAATTGTACTATCATATATTTTCCTTGTAAACTCCCAGTCCTGCATTCTTTCCACATATCTAAACCTTTTTAAAGTATAATGTTTCACCCATTCTACCGCTCCACTCGGTTCACTCCCTTTGCATTCCTTGCCATACCACATCTGCATAGGTTAGGGTTGGGAGGACTGTGCTGTTCCTAAATCTTCTCTTCACTTCGATACTAACACCTCTACCCTTCATTATTCTGTTCATGGACCCAGTGACTCTTCTACTCTGTACTGCTTTCTCCTTTATCTCTCCATTCATATCACCACACTTACAAAAGACAGCTCCTAGATATTCAAATTCCCTCACATCTTCCAGTCTTTTTCCCCCCATATCCAAAGGACAATTTAGTACACTTTTTCTTTCTCTCTATATGGCTTTACAAAATCTATACTGTAACTCTTTTTCCTTTCAAACATCATGAATTTACTTTTACTTGCATTTACCTTCAGCTGTCTATGATTACACACATCATAAAACACACTTACAACCTTCTGCAACTCCTCTTCACTCTCAGCAGATAACACAGTATCATCCACAAACATGCTTGCCACTAGTCACCATATCTCACCACCACACTCCATCTCTGCATCTCACTAACTTAGTTTTCCTTTCATATCTCATATCACTCCATCCTTATATATATTAAAAAGTGACAGTGACAGCCCTGCATCACACCTACATGTATCCCAAAACTTTCACTCAGCTTTCCATACACTCGTACACACTTATTTGCTACTATGTAGGAGGCTTTTACACCATCCAGCAGTTGTACCCCTATACCGCATATCCTTAACACATCCCACAAAGTTTTCCACTCAACTCTGTCATATGCTTTCTTTCTCCAGATCCACAAGAGCTGCATACAACGTATTACCTTTCACTAAATACTTTTCCACGGTCATCTTTACTTAAAAAAAATCTGATCCATACATCCCCAACCTTTCCTTAAACCCCCTTGCTCTTCACTTATTCTGCATTCAATCACTTCCATCACTCTGTCAATTGATATTCTTGCATACACTTCTGGTATACTGAACAGACTTATTCATATTATTTATTATATTATACTTTGTTGCTGTCTCCCGCATTAGCGAGGTAGTGCAAGGAAACAGACGAAAGAATGGCCCAACCCACCCACATACACATGTATATACATACACGTCCACACACGCACATGCACATACCTATACATCTCAACGTATATGTATATATACACACACAGACATATACATATATACACATGTACATAATTCATACTGTCTACCCTTATTCTTTCCTGTCGCCACCCCGCCACATATGAAATAACAACCCCCTCCCCCCACATGTGCGCGAGATAGCGCTAGGAGACGACAACAAAGGCCACATTCGTTCACACTCAGTCTCTAGCTGTCATGTATAATGCACCGAAACCACAGCTCCCTTTCCACATCCAGACCCCATAAAACTTTCCATGGTTTTCCCCAGATGTTTCACATGCCCCGGTTCAATCCATTGACAGCACGTCGACCCTGGTATACCACATCGGTCCAATTCACTCTGTTCCTTGCACGCCTTTCACCCTCCTACATGTTTAGGCCCTGATCACTCAAAATCTTTTTCACTCCATCTTTCCACCTCCAATTTAGTCTCCCACTTCTCCTCATTCCCTCCACCTCTGACACATATATCCTCTTTGTCAATCTTTCCTCACTCATTCTCTCCATGTGACCAAACCATTTCAAAACACCCTCTTCTGCTCTCTCACCCACACTCTTTTTATTACCACACATCTCTCTTACCCTTTCATTACTTATTCGATCAAACCACCTCACACCACATATTGTCCTCAAACATCTCATTCCCAATACATCCACCCTCCTCCGCACAACTGAATCTATAGCCCATGCCTCACAACCATATAACATTGTTGGAACCACTATTCCTTCAAACATCCCCATTTTTGCTTTCCAAGATAATGTTCTCGACTTCCACACATTCTTCAAGGCTCCCAGAACTTTCGCCCCCTCCCCATCCTATGATTCACTTCCGCTTCCATGGTTCCATCCTCTGCCAAGTCCACTCCCAGATATCTAAAACACTTCACTTCCTCCAGTTTTTCTATATTTAAACTTACCTCCCAATTGACTTGCCCCTCAACCCTCCTGTAACTAATAACTTTGTTCTTATTCACATTTACTCTCAGCTTTCTTCTTTCACACACTTTACCAAACTCAGTCACCGCTTCTGCAGTTTCTCACCTGAATCAGCCACCAGCGTTGCGTATCATCAGTGAACAACAACTGACTCACTTCCTGAGCTCTCTCATCCACAACAGACTGCATACTTGCCCCTCTTTCCAAAACTCTTGTAGTCACCTCCCTAACAACCCCATCCATAAACAAATTAAACAACCATGGAGACATCACACACCCCTGCCGCAAACCTACATTCACTGAGAACCAATCACTTTCCTATCTTCGTACATGTACACATGCCTTACATCCTCGATGAAAACTTTTCACTGCTTCTAACGACTTGCCTCCCACACCATATATTCTTAAAACCTTTCACGGTGCATCTCCATCAACTCTGTCATATGCCTTCTCCAGATCCATAAATGCTACATACAAATCCATTTGCTTTTCTAAGTATTTCTCACATACATTCTTCAAAGCAAACACCTGATCCACACATCCTCTACCACTTCTGAAACCACACCGCTCTTCCCCAATCTAATGCTCTGTACATGCCTTCACCCTCTCAATCAATACCCTCCCATATGATTTCTCAGGAATACTCAACAAACTTATACCTTTGTAATTTGAGCACTCACCTTTATCCCCTTTGCCTTTGTACAGTGGCACAATGCATGCATTCTGCCAGTCCTCAGGCACCTTACCATAAGTCATATATACATTAAATATCCTTACCAACCAGTCAACAACACAGTCACCCCCTTTTTTTTGATAAATTCCACTGCAATACCATCCAAATCCACTGCCTTGCTGGCTTTAATCTTCTGCAAAGCTTTTACTACCTCTTCTCTGTTTACCAAATCATTCTCCCTAACCCTCTCACTTTGCACACCACCTCGACCAAAACACCCTATATCTGCCACTCTGTCATCAAACACATTCAGCAAACCTTCAAAATACTCACGTCATCTCCTCACATCGCCACTACTTTTTATCACCTCCCCATTAGCCCCCTTCACCGATGTTCCCATTTGTTCTCTTGTCTTACACACTTTATTTACCACCTTCCAAAACATCTTTTCATTCTCCCTAAAATCTAATGATACACTCTTACCCTAACTCTTATTTGCCCTCTTTTTCACCTCTCCCACCTTTCTCCTGACCTCTTGCCTCTGTCTTTTATATATCTCCCAGTCATTTGCACTATTTCCCTGCAAAACTCGTCCAAATACCTCTCTCTTCTCTTTCACTAACAATCTTACTTCTTCATCCCACAACTCACTAGCCTTTCTAATCTGCCCACCTCCCACCTTTCTCATGCCACAAGCATCTTTTGCACAAACCATCACTGCTTCCCTAAATACATCCCATTCCTACCCCACTCCCCTTACGTCCTTTATTCTCACCTTTTTCCATTCTGCACTCAGTCTCTCCTGGTACTTCCTCACACAATTCTCTTTCCCAAGCTCACTTACTCTCAGCACTCTTTTCACCCCAACATTCTCTCTTCTTTTCTGAAAACTTCTGCAAATCTTCACCCTCGCCTCCATAAGGTAATGATCAGACATCCCTCCAGTTGCACCTCTCAGCACATTAACATCCAAAAGTCTCTCTTTTGTGTGCCTATCAATTAACACGTAATCCAATAACAGTCTCTCTCCATCTCTCCTACTTACATAGGTATACTTATGTATATCTCTCTTTTTAAACCAGGTATTCCCAATCACCAGTCCTTTTTCAGCACACTATTCTACAAGCTCTTCACCATTTCCATTTACAACACTGAATACCCCATGTACACCAATTCTTCCCTCAACTGCCACATTACTCATCTTTGCATTCAAATCACCCATCACTATAACCCGGTCTCATGCATCAAAACTACTAACACACTCACTCAGTTGCTCCCAAAACACTTGCCTCTCATGGTCTTTCTTCTCATACCCAGTTGCATATGCATCAGTAATCACCCATCTCTCTCCATCCACTTTCAGTTTTACCCATATCAATCTAGAATTTACTTTCTTACACTCTTATCACATAATCCACCACTTCTGTTTTAGGAGTCGTGCTACTCCTTCCCTTGCTCTTGTCCTCTCACCAACCCCTGACTTTACTCCCAAAACATTCCCGAACCACTTTTCCCCTTTACCCTTGAGCTTTGTTGCACTCAGAGCCAAAACATCCATCGTTTAACTCAGAGCCAAAACATCCAGGTTTCTTTCCTCAAACATACTACTTATCTCTCCTTTTTTCTAATCTTGGTTACATCCACACACATTTAGACACTCCAATCTGAGCCTTCGAGGAGAATGAGCACTCCCCGCATGACTCCTTCTGTTTCCTATTTTAGAAAGTTAAAATACAAGGAGGGGAGGGTTTCTAGCTCCCTGCTCCTGTCCCCTTTAGTCGCCTTCTATGACACGTGAGGAATGTGTGGGAAGTATTCTTTCTCTCCTATCCCCAGGGATATATATTTTTTTTATTTATTTTGCTTTGTCGCTGTCTCCCACGTTAGCGAGGTAGCGCAAGGAAACAGATGAAAGATTGGCTAAACCCACCCTCATGCACATGTATATACATACACGTCCACACACGCACATATACATACCTATACATCTCAACGTATACATATATATACACACACGCAGCCTTATACCTATATACACATGTACATAATTCGTACTGTCTGCCTTTATTCATTCCCATCGCCACCCCGCCACACATGAAATAACAACACCCTCCCCCCACATGTGCACGAAGTAGCGCTAGTAAAAGACAACAAAGGCCACATTCATTCACACTCAGTCTCTACCTATCATGTAATAATGCACCGAAACCACAGCTCCCTTTCCACATCCAGGCCCCACAGAACTTTCCATGGTTTACCCCAGACGCTTCACATGCCCTGGTTCAATCCATTGACAGCACGTTGACCCCAGTATACCACATCGTTCCAATTCACTCTGTTCCTTGCACGCCTTTCACCCTCCTGCATGTTCAGGCCCCGATCACTCAAAATCTTTTTCATTCCATCTTTCCACCTCCCATTTGGTCTCCAACTTCTCCTCATTCCATCCGCCCCTGACACATATATCCTCTTTGCCAATCTTTCCTCACTCATTCTCTCCATGTGATCAAACCATTTCAAAACACATTCTTATGCTCTCCCAACCACATTCTTTTTATTACCACACATCTCTCTTACCCTATTATTACTTACTCGATTAAACCACCTCACACCACATATTGTCCTCAAACATCTCATTTCCAGCCCATCCACCCTCCTGCGCACAACTCTATCCATAACCCACACCTCGCAACCATATAACATTGTTGGAACCACTATTCCTTTAAACATACCTATTTTTGCTTTTCAAGATAATGTTCTCAACTTCCACACATTCTTCAACTCTCCCAGAACTTTCACCCCTCCCCCACCCTATGATTCACTTCCGCTTCCATGGTTCCATCCGCTGCCAAATCCACTCCCAGATATCTAAAACACTTCACTTCCTCCAGTTTTTCTCCATTCAAACTTACCTCCCAGTTGATATGTCCCTCAACCCTACTGTACCTAATAAGCTTCCTCTTATTCACATTTACTCTCAGCTTTCTTCTTTCACACACTTTACCAAACTCAGTCACCAGCTTCTGCAGTTTCTCACACGAATCAGCCACCAAAGCTATATCATCAGCGAACAACAACTGACTCACTTCCCAAGCTCTCTCATCCACAACAGACTACATACTTGTCCCTCTTTCCAAAACTCTTGCATTCACCTCCCTAACAACCCCATCCATAAACAAATTAAACAACCATGGAGACATCACACACCCCTGCCGCAAACCCACATTTACTGAGAACCAATCACTTTCCCCTGTTCCTACACATACACGCATTGCATCCTCAATAAAAACTTTTCACTGCTTCTAACAACTTGCCTCCCACTCCATATATTCTTAATACCTTCCACAGAGCATCTGTATCAACTCTATCAAATGCCTTCTCCAGATCCATAAATGCTACATACAAATCCATTTGCTTTTCTAAGTATTTCTCACATACATTCTTCAAAGCAAACACCTGATCCACACATCCTCTACCTCTTCTGAAACCACACAGCTCTTCCCCAATCTGATGCTCTGTACATGCCTTCACCCTCTCAATCAATACCCTCCCATATAATTTCCCAGGGATACTCAACAATCTTATGCCTCTTTAATTTGAGCACTCACTTTTATCCCCTTTGCCTTTGTACAATGGCACTATGGAAGCATTCCGCCAATTCTCAGGCACTTCACCATGAGTCATACATACATTGAATAACCTTACCAACCAGTCAGCAATACAGTCACCCCCTTTTTTAATAAATTCCACTGCAATACCATCCAACCTGCTGGCTTGCCGACTTTCATCTTCCGCAGAGCTTTTACTACCTCTTCTCTATTTACCAAATCATTCTCCCTAACCCTCTCACTTTGCACACCACCTCAACCAAAACACCCTGTATCTGCCACTCTATCATCAAACATATTCAATATATATATTTTTCTTTTAAACTATTCGCCATTTCCCGCATTAGCGAGGTAGCGTTAAGAACAGAGGACTGGGCCTTTTTTGGAATACCCTCACCTGGCCCCCTCTGTTCCTTCTTTTGGAAAATTAAAAAAAAAAACGAGAGGGGAGGATTTCCAGCCCCCCGCTCCCTCCCCTTTTAGTCGCCTTCTATGACACGCAGGGAATACGTGGGAAGTATTCTTAATCCCCTATCCCCAGGGATAACATATATATATATATATGGGAAGTGAGTCAGTTGTTGTTCGCTGATGATACAGCGCTGGTGGCTGATTCATGTGAGAAACTGCAGAAGCTGGTGACTGAGTTTGGTAAAGTGTGTGGAAGAAGAAAGTTAAGAG
This sequence comes from Panulirus ornatus, assembly GCF_036320965.1. NCBI lineage: Eukaryota > Metazoa > Arthropoda > Malacostraca > Decapoda > Palinuridae > Panulirus > Panulirus ornatus. The sequence continues at coordinate 889,383 of NC_092244.1, read as the reverse complement.
TAAATGTGAATAAGAGCAAGGTTATTAGGTACAGTAGGGGTGAGGGTCAAGTCAATTGGGAGGTGAGTTTGAATGGAGAAAAACTGGAGGAAGTGAAGTGTTTTAGATATCTGGGAGTGGATCTGGCAGCGGATGGAACCATGGAAGCGGAAGTAGATCATAGGGTGGGGGAGGTAGCGAAAATTCTGGGGGCCTTGAAGAATGTGTGGAAGTCGAGAACATTATCTCGGAAAGCAAAAATGGGTATGTTTGAAGGAATAGTGGTTCCAACAATGTTGTATGGTTGCGAGGCATGGGCTATGGATAGAGTTGTGCGCAGGAGGATGGATGTGCTGGAAATGAGATGTTTGAGGACAATGTGTGGTGTGAGGTGGTTTGATCGAGTGAGTAACGTAAGGGTAAGAGAGATGTGTGGAAATAAAAAGAGCGCGGTTGAGAGAGCAGAAGAGGGTGTTTTGAAGTGGTTTGGGCACATGGAGAGAATGAGTGAGGAAAGATTGACCAAGAGGATATATGTGTCGGAGGTGGAGGGAACGAGGAGAAGAGGGAGACCAAATTGGAGGTGGAAAGATGGAGTGAAAAAGATTTTGTGTGATCGGGGCCTGAACATGCAGGAGGGTGAAAGGAGGGCAAGGAATAGAGTGGATTGGAGCGATGTGGTATACTGGGGTTGACGTGCTGTCAGTGGATTGAATCAAGGCATGTGAAGCGTCTGGGGTAAACCATGGAAAGTTGTGTAGGTATGTATATTTGCGTGTGTGGACGTATGTATATACATGTGTATGGGGGTGGGTTGGGCCATTTCTTTCGTCTGTTTCCTTGTGCTACCTCGCAAACGCGGGAGACAGCGACAAAGTATAATAAAAAATATAATATATATATATATTTGTTTTATTTATTTTGCTTTGTTGCTGTCTCCCGTGTTTGCGAGGTAGCGCAAGGAAACAGACAAAAGAAATGGCCCAACCCACCCCTATACACATGTATATACATACACGTCCACACACACAAATATACATACCTACACATCTCAATGTACACATATATATACACACACAGACACATACCTATATACCCATGCACACAATTCACACTGTCTGCCTTTATTCATTCCCATCGCCACCTCGCCACACATGGAATACCATCCCCCTCCCCCCTCATGTGTGCGAGGTAGCGCTAGGAAAAGACAACAAAGGCCCCATTCGATCACACTCAGTCTCTAACTGTCATGCAATAATGCCCGAAACCACAGCTCCCTTTCTACATCCAGGCCCCACAGAACATTCCATGGTTTACCCCAGATGCTTCACATGCCCTGATTCAATCCACTGACAGCACGTCAACCCCGGTATACCACATCGGTCCAATTCACTCTATTTCTTGCCCGCCTTTCACCCTCCTGCATGTTCAGGCCCCGATCACTCAAAATCTTTTTCACTACATCTTTCCACCTCCAATTTGGTCTCCCACTTCTCCTCGTTCCCTCCACCTCCGACACATATATCCTCTTTGTCAATCTTTCTTCACTCATTCTCTCCATGTGCCCAAACCATTTTAGAACACCCTCTTCTGCTCTCTCAACCACGTTCTTCTTATTTCCACACATCTCTCTTACCCTTACATTACTTACTCGATCAAACCACCTCACACCACACATTGTCCTCAAACATCTCATTTCCAGCACATCCATCCTCCTGCACACAACTCTATCCATAGCCCATGCCTCGCAACCATACAACATTGTTGGAACCACTATTCCTTCAAACATACCCATTTTTGCTTTCCGAGATAATGTTCTCGACTTCCACACATTCTTCAAGGCCCCCAGAATTTTCACCCACTCCCCCACCCTATGATCCACTTCCACTTCCATGGTTCCATCCGCTGCCAAATCCACTCCCAGATATCTGAAACACTTTACTTCCTCCAGTTTTTCTCCGTTTAAACTTACCTCCCAATTGACTTGACCCTCAACCCTACTGTACCTAATAACCTTGCTCTTATTCACATTTACTCTTAACTTTCTTCTTTCACACACTTTACCAAACTCAGTCACCAGCTTCTGTAGTTTCTCACATGAATTAGCCACCAGCGCTGTATCATCAGCGAACAACAACTGACTCACTTCCCAAGCTCTCTCATCCACAACAGACTTCATACTTGCCCCTCTTTCCAAAACTCTTGCATTTACCTCCCTAACAACCCCATCCATAAACAAATTAAACAACCATGGAGACATCACACACCCCTGCCGCAAACCTACATTCACTGAGAACCAATCACTCTCCTCTCTTCCTACACGTACACATGCCTTACATCCTCGATAAAAACTTTTCACTGCTTCTAACAACTTGCCTCCCACACCATATATTCTTAATACCTTCCACAGAGCATCTCTATCAACTCTATCATATGCCTTCTCCAGATCCATAAATGCTACATACGAATCCATTAGCTTTTCTAATTATTTCTCACATACATTCTTCAAAGCAAACACCTGATCCACACATCCTCTACCACTTCTGAAACCACACTGCTCTTCCCCAATCTGATGCTCTGTACATGCCTTCACCCTCTCAATCAATATCCTCCCATATAATTTACCAGGAATACTCAACAAACTTATACCTCTGTAATTTGAGCACTGACTCTTATCCCCTTTGCCTTTGTACAATGGCACTATGCATGCATTCCGCCAATCCTCAGGCACCTCACCATGAGTCATACATACATTAAATAACCTTACCAACCAGTCAACAATACAGTCACCCCCTTTTTTAATAAATTCCACTGCAATACCATCCAAACCTGCTGCCTTGCCGACTTTCATCTTCCGCAAAGCTTTTACTACCTCTTCTCTGTTTACCAAATCATTTTCCCTAACCCTCTCACTTTGCACACCACCTTGACCAAAACACCCTATATCTGCCACTCTATCATCAAACACATTCAACAAACCTTCAAAATACTCACTCCATCTCCTTCTCACATCACCACTACTTGTTATCACCTCCCCATTTGCGCCCTTCACTGAAGTTCCCATTTGCTCCCTTGTCTTACGCACTTTATTTACCTCCTTCCAGAACATCTTTTTATTCTCCCTAAAATTTAATGATACTCTCTCACCCCAACTCTCATTTGCCCTTTTTTTCACCTCTTGCACCTTTCTCTTGACCTCCTGTCTCTTTCTTTTATACATCTCCCACTCAATTTCATTTTTTCCCTGCAAAAATCGTCCAAATGCCTCTCTCTTCTCTTTCACTAATACTCTTACTTCTTCATCCCACCACTCACTACCCTTTCTAATCAACCCACCTCCCACTCTTCTCATGCCACAAGCATCTTTTACGCAATCCATCACTGATTCCCTAAATACATCCCATTCCTCCCCCACTCCCCTTACTTCCATTGTTCTCACCTTTTTCCATTCTGTAATCAGTCTCTCCTGGTACTTCCTCACACAAGTCTCCTTCCCAAGCTCACTTACTCTCACCACCCTCTTCACCCCAACATTCACTCTTCTTTTCTGAAAACCCATACAAATCTTCACCTTAGCCTCCACAAGATAATGATCAGACATCACTCCAGTTGCACCTCTCAGCACATTAACATCCAAAAGTCTCTCTTTCGCGCGCCTGTCAATTAACATGTAATTCAATAACGCTCTCTGGCCATCTCTCCTACTTACATAAGTATACTTATGTATATCTCGCTTTTTAAACCAGGTATTCCCAATCATCAGTCCTACAAATCTACAAGCTCTTCACCATTTCCATTTACAACACTGAACACCTCATGTATACCAATTATTCCCTCAACTGCCACATTACTCACCTTTGCATTCAAATCACCCATCACTATAACCCGGTCTCGTGCATCAAAACCACTAACACACTCATTCAGCTGCTCCCAAAACACTTGCCTCTCATGATCTTTCTTCTCATGCCCAGGTGCATATGCACCAATAATCACCCATCTCTCTCCATCAACTTTTAGTTTTACCCATATTAATCGAGAATTTACTTTCTTACATTCTATCACCTACTCCCACAACTCCTGTTTCAGGAGTATTGCTACTCCTTCCCTTGCTCTTGTCCTCTCACTAACCCCTGACTTTACTCCCAAGACATTCCCAAACCACTCTTCCCCTTTACCCTTGAGCTTCGTTTCACTCAGAGCCAAAACATCCAGGTTCCTTTCCTCAAACATACTACCTATCTCTCCTTTTTTCACATCTTGGTTACATCCACACACATTTAGGCACCCCAATCTGAGCCTTCGAGGAGGATGAGCACTCCCCGCGTGACTCCTTCTTCTGTTTCCCATTTTAGAAAGTTAAAAAAAAAAAAATGGAAATGGTGAAGAGCTTGTAGATTTATGTGCTGAAAAAGGACTGGTGGTTGGGAATACCTAGTTTAAAAAGAGAGATATACATAAGTATACGTATGTAAGAAGGAGAGATGGAGAGAGAACGTTATTGAATTATGTGTTAATTGATAGGCGCGTGAAAGAGAGACTTTTGGATGTTAATGTACTGAGAGGTGCAACTGGAGGGATGTCTGATCATTATCTTGTGGAGGCGAAGGTGAAGATTTGTATAGGTTTTCAGAAAGGAAGAGAGAATGTTGGGGTGAAGAGAGTGGTGAGAGTAAGTGAGCTTGGGAAGGAGACTTGTGTGAGGAAGTACCAGGAGAGACTGAGTACAGAATGGAAAAATGTTAGAACAAAGGATATAAGGGGAGTGGGGGAGGAATGGGATGTATTTAGGGAAGCAGTGATGGCTTGCGCAAAAGATACTTGGGGCATGAGAAGCGTGTGAGGTGGGCAGATTAGAAAGGGTAGTGATTGTGGGATGAAGTAAGATTATTAGTGAAAGAGAAGAGAGAGGCATTTCGACGATTTTTGCAGGGAAATAATGTAAATGAGTGGGAGATGTATAAAAGAGAGAGACAGGAGGTCAAGAGAAAGGTGCAAGAGGTGAAAAAGAGGGCAAATGAGAGTTGGGGTGAGAGAGTATCATTAAATTTTAGGGAGAATGAAAAGATGTTTTGGAAGGAGGTAAATAAAGTGCATAAGACAAGGGAACAAATGGGAACTTCAGTGAAGGGGGCAAATGGGGAGGTGATAACAAGTAGTGGTGATGTGAGAAGGAGATGGAGTGAGTATTTTGAAGGTTTGTTGAATGTGTTTGATGATAGAGTGGCAGATATAGGGTGTTTTGGTCGAGGTGGTGTGCAAAGTGAGAGGGTTAGGGAAAATGATTTGGCAAACAGAGAAGAGGTAGTAAAAGCTTTGCGGAAGATGAAAGCCGGCAAGGCAGCGGGTTTGGATGGCATTGCAGTGGAATTTATAAATAAAGGGGGTGACTGTATTGTTGACTGGTTGGTAAGGTTATTTAATGTATGTATGACTCATGGTGAGGTGCCTGAGGATTGGCGGAATGCTTGCATAGTGCCATTGTACAAAGGTAAGGGGGATAAGAGTGAGTGCTCAAATTTCAGAGGTATAAGTATGTTGAGTATTCCTGGTAAATTATATGGGAGGGTACTGATTGAGAGGGTGAGGGCATGTACAGAGCATGGTATTGGGGAAGAGCAGTGTGGTTTCAGAAGTGGTAGAGGATGTGTGGATCAGGTGTTTGCTTTGAAGAATGTATGTGAGAAATACTTAGAAAAACAAATGGATTTGTATGTAGCATTTATGGATCTGAGTTTGGTAAAGTGTGTGGAAGAAGAAAGTTAAGAGTAAATGTGAATAAGAGCAAGGTTATTAGGTACAGTAGGGGTGAGGGTCAAGTCAATTGGGAGGTGAGTTTGAATGGAGAAAAACTGGAGGAAGTGAAGTGTTTTAGATATCTGGGAGTGGATCTGTCAGCGGATGGAACCATGGAAGCGGAAGTGGATCATAGGGTGGGGGAGGGGGCGAAAATTTTGGGAGCCTTGAAAAATGTGTGGAAGTCGAGAACATTATCTCGGAAAGCAAAAATGGGTATGTTTGAAGGAATAGTGGTTCCAACAATGTTGTATGGTTGCGAGGCGTGGGCTATGGATAGAGATGTGCGCAGGAGGATGGATGTGCTGGAAATGAGATGTTTGAGGAAAATGTGTGGTGTGAGGTGGTTTGATCGAGTAAGTAACGTAAGGGTAAGAGAGATGTGTGGAAATAAAAAGAGCGTGGTTGAGAGAGCAGAAGAGGGTGTTTTGAAATGGTTTGGGCACATGGAGAGAATGAGTGAGGAAAGATTGACCAAGAGGATATATGTGTCGGAGGTGGAGGGAACGAGGAGAAGAGGGAGACCAAATTGGAGGTGGAAAGATGGAGTGAAAAAGATTTTGTGTGATCGGGGCCTGAACATGCAGGAGGGTGAAAGGAGGGCAAGGAATAGAGTGAATTGGAGCGATGTGGTATACAGGGGTTGACGTGCTGTCAGTGGATTGAATCAAGGCATGTGAAGCGTCTGGGGTAAACCATGGAAAGCTGTGTAGGTATGTATATTTGCGTGTGTGGACGTGTGTATGTACATGTGTATGGGGGGGGGGGCCATTTCTTTCGTCTGTTTCCTTGCGCTACCTCGCAAACGCGGGAGACAGCGGCAAAGTATAAAAAAAAAAAAAAAAAAAAAAATTATGGATCTGGAGAAGGCATATGATACAGTTGATAGAGATGCTCTGTGGAAGGTATTAAGAATATACAGTGTGGGAGGCAAGTTGTTAGAAGCAGTGAAAAGTTTTTATCGATGATGTAAGGCAAGTGTACGTGTAGAAGAGAGGAAAGTGATTGGTTCTCAGTGAATGTAGGTTTGCGGCAGGGATGTGTGATGTCTCCATGGTTGTTTAATATGTTTATGGATGGGGTTGTTAGGGAGGTGAATGCAAGAGTTTTGGAAAGAGGGGCAAATATACAGTCTGTTGTGGATGAGAGAGCTTGGGAAGTGAGTCAGTTGTTGTTCGCTGATGATGCAGTGCTAGTGGTTGATTCATGCAAAAAACTGCAGAAGCTGGTGACTGAGTTTGGTAAAGTGTGTGAAAGAAGAAAGTTAAGAGTAAATGTGAATAAGAGCAAGCTTATTAGGTACAGTAGGGTTGAGGGGTCAAGTCAACTGGGAGGTAAGTTTGAATGGAGAAAAACTGGAGGAAGAGAAATGTTTTAGATATCTGGGAGTGGATTTGGCAGCGGATGAAACCATGGAAGTGGATGTGAATCATAGGGTCAGGGAGGGGCAAAAGTTCTGGGAGAGTTGAAGAAAGTGTGGAAGTCGAGATTATCTCGGAAAGCAAAAATGGGTATGTTTGAAGGAATAGTGGTTCGAACAATGTTATATGGTTGCAAGGCGTGGGCTATGGATAGAGTTGTGCAGAGGATGGTGGATGTGCTGGAAATGAGATGTTTGAGGACAATATGTGGTTTGAGATGGTTTGATCGAGTAAGTAATGTAAGGGTAAGAGAGATGTGTGGTAATAAAAAGAGTGTGGTTGGGAGAGCAGAAGAGGGTGTTTTGAAATAGTTTGGTCACATGGAGAGAATGAGTGAGGAAAGATTGACAAAGAGGATATATGTGTCAGAGGTGGAGGGAATGTGGAGAAGTGGGAGACTAAATTGAAGGTGGAAAGATGGAGTGAAAAAGATTTTGAGTGATCAGGGCCTGAACACGCAGGAGGGTGAAAGGCGTGCAAGGAATAGAGTGAATTGGAACGATGTGGTATACTGGGGTCAACGTGCTGTCAATGGATTGAACCAGGGCATTTGAAGCATCTGGGGTAAACCATGGAAAGTTCTGTGGTGCCTGGATGTGGAAGGGGAGCTGTGGTTTCGGTGCATTATTACATGACAGCTAGAGACTGAGTGTGAACGAATGTAGCCTATGTTGTCTTTTCCTAGCACTACCTCGCACACATGAGGGGGCTGTTATTTCATGTGTGGCGGGGTGGCGATGGGAATGAATAAAGGCAGACAGTATGAATTATGTACATGTGTATATATGTATATGTCTGTGTGTTTATATATATGTATACATTGATATGTATAGGTATGTACATTTGTGTGTGTGGATGTGTATGTATATACATGTGTATGTGGGTGGGTTGGGCCATTCTTTTGTCTATTTCCTTGCGGTACCTCGCTGATGCGGGAGACAGCGACAAAGCAAAATAGAATAAGTAAATAAATAAATATATGTGTATTGCAGTAGGTCACAGTGGTATGCTTGATCTAGTATTTGCTGATAACCATGAGGAAAGTGAAGCACAATAAGGGCCAAGTTGTGTAATCACATCATCAGGGGGGATACAAGAATGAGATTGAAGATTTAGAATGGTTAGTTTATATACAAAGAAGAGGTGAAGCTAAGACACTGTTGGTACACGTGTTTCTGGTTGGTGGTGTTCGGGTTGGGCACTGTGCTTGTCATAAGATTTTATTGTGTGGACAAGACAGGGAACTGTTTACATATTTTGCTAATGGCAAAGTTATCCAGTTTGTAGAGACCTTATTTGATATTCATGCTTTCTAGTATGTATAAACCTTAACTAATGTTCATGTTACAGTTCTTTGTGTATCTCATAAGATTCAGTATTTCTCTTGGTCAAGGAGTTGCAGTTGATAACTGAATTAGCATTACTCCAGTCAATATGATGGTCATGATTTTTAGCATGATTAAACAAAGCATTTGATTCTTGTCCCATTCTTGTACTGTATTTATTTTGCTTAAGTCTAACATATAGATCCTAACCAGTCTGCTCTATATATATACATATTACAGGTTTCACAAGGTATATGTAAACAGAGCCTGCAGAATTTTCTGGCGAGTATTTGATTAAGATATTCTCAACAGTATTGTTATTGCTGAAGGCTACAGATACTTTAAAAGATTTAAGCAAGCTGGGGAGTATCATGATATTGTCACCAAATGGAAGAACTAAATGATTCTTGGTATCAAGGGAAGGTTTTGGATGAACTCTGTACAATGATTTCTTTGCCAGCTTAAGAGATTTATCAATGAAAGATTTAGGATACTTTAACCTGGATCCAGTAGAATGTATCTTCGACTCATCATCAGCAAATTGTGGACTGCATATACCTAATGCCTTAAGGAACTTATATGTATGTGTATGCAGTCCAGAATTGATTGATGCCCTAAGAAACATATGTTTATATTGTTTCAAATACAGTATTAAAGATATGGTTTTGAAAAATTTTATGTCCATAAAACTAGTCAAAATGTAAATAATACATATAGATGCTTTCAAAAATGTAATACATATAGATGCTTTCACTCCCCCACAACCCTGCCATCTTTGTTTACACTCGCATCCACTTAACCAGTCAGCACTTGCCTTTTTTCAGTGCTTCTGACACCGCCATCTTTATTTTGTAGCCAATGGGGGCATATAATGAAAATGTTGGCTGCCATGTTGCATCCCTTTATATTTAGCACAAATTTTGCCCTACTCCATGTAAGCTCTTTACCATGTGATCTCATTATAAGACCTATTCACAAGTCACATTTAGTATTGGATTCAGATGATGTGGAATAGCAATTTCAATGTCATGTGGAAAGCCTAACCAATTGTAAGTTGGAAGAGATGACTCATGTTGAGGAGGAAGAGACTACTAGATAGAAACATCGCTACAGCATTTCTGAATGAAAGCATTGCAAAAATCAATGAGATAATGGAATAATGTGATAATGTGTTTACTTGTAAACAAATCAACCCCAAATATGCTGTTCTAGGTAAACATAAAGAGTGTAGGAACATATCTCCATAGATTTAGTGGTGTAATGAAACTTTTTAGTATTGATTCAGCTAGTTCTTTCATTTTGAAAGAACCTAACCCTAGCACTGAAAGGGTCCACCTATGCAGTGGCCATGAAAAATATATTAGTTCACTTTTTTGTACATATCCTTTACTTTTACATGTATTTCATTAATTTCATAATGGGAAGCAAAATTTGAAGGATGTACACTCTTGAAGCCAGCATCCACCACTTCCCTGTGGAATTTTTTTATTAGCCAGAATTATACCATGGCCATATAAAGTATGTTTGCTCAGTTTTTTACGTATCCATTACTTTTATATATACTTCTATCATTTCATAAGGGGAAACAAATATTTGCTCTCCTTCCTAGGAGTATCTTTGTGTTAATTTCAGTTATGTTATGGCCATATAAAATACATTAGCTCATTTTTCACCTTTTTTTTCTTTTTATGTATCCTTTATATTTACAAGTACATCTTTCATTTTATAATGGAAAGCAAAATTTGAGGACCTTGTCTTATGTCCATATTGTGATCAACATTTTGCAAGTCACCCAGCATTTAAAGTTAATGGAAAGAAGTAATCACCGAGATGATTGTAACAGTTGAAAGCTGTCCTGATTACCAAAACACCAGAGGAGTGTGTTAAATGCATGACCATGACAGCACTTCAAACATGCAAGAGTAACATACTAATGAAAAGGTGCAAAAAGGTCTAGAGTAGAATGAGGAATATGCTCTCTATAAAAGAGCGAGAAATGAACTATAGACTTCTTAAAAGAACCACAGCTCTCCCAGCAAAGGAAAGAAACCCTTTCAAAGCATAGACCATTATCTCAAAATGTCATATGAGACAAAGAAAAAGAGGAAGAAGAAAGATCCATCAGTGAAATATAGAAAAAAATCCAAAGTACTTTTATTCATGTACAGAACACAAGTCAAGGGCCGTAAACTCCATTGAGTCTTGAAGAGTGGATGAGGCATAAACATGGATGATCACCTGGAGATATGTGAGTTACTATAAGAGCACTGTGAACTGATTTTCATTGAGCTCAGCCCACTTCTTCCTAAGCTGTAACCATCCTGTGTTACATATAAATCTCACCACCACACGACAGGACTTTCAGATGGTAATCTGGAACATGCCCTTGCAGTCTGCACCATAACCTAACTCCAGGAATTCCTGTCTTTTTATAGAAAAGCAAAACCCCTATGGAATAGCACTAAATATCTTTTGAAAGAAGGTCTGAACTTAGGCATCATCCCAGTGAAAAAAGGTCTAGACTTAAGCATTATCCCAGAAAGTCTGCAACTGACTAACATTGCCCCACTCCACAAAGAAGGCAGCAAGGCAATCCTGAAATGCTACTGACCGATGGCAATGACTTCAAATATCATTTAGTTTTTCAAGAAAGTCCAAATATGTAAATTGTTTTGGGATAGGAAGATCTTGCCACGTTGGTTGCTTGACCACTATAAGATTAGAGAGGTACTGGAGAACAAGCAAAATGCTATGATATACTTTGCAAAATATTTCATAAATGTGTCCATGTTGTCATAGCACATATTATGCAAAATAAGGGAATAACAGTCAGATTTGGCAAATGGATATACATCTTGCCTAACAAATCACAGCTCCTTGTGAATCAGGTTGCTTCCAGTGCTTCCAGAGATATAATATCCTTGCCCCTAGGAACTGTACCTGCACCCATTCTGCTCCTCATTCTTATATCTGACATTGACACACAGGAATCATAGTCCCATATCATCCTTTGTTGATGATGATAGAATAGGTTTTAAAATTTCAATGGTAGAAGACACTGATAAAATGTCAAACTTACATAAACAAAGTCTTCCACTTAGCAACCAAAAGCAACATGTTTTTCAGTGGAGATGAGTATCATTTCCTCTGGTTTGGAGAAAACAAAGAAATTAAGAGCATTACAAAATACTGTTCAGACATAGGCACCATCATATCATGAGTGAAAAGTGTGAAAGACCTCAGAGTGATAATGTTTGGTGACCATACCTTCTTCAAACAAAACAAGACACTAATTGCCTGCTTCAGATGGTTGTATGGATCTTGCAGACCTTCAGAACAACGAGATGAAAAACCATTGATGATGCTCTTCATTGTGCTGATACTCTTACAGATAGAATACTGCTGTGTACTGATATTGTCTTACAAGGCAGGTGAAAATGCAGAATTGGAATGCATTCAGAGATTCTCAGCTGCATGAGTTGATCTGGTTAAAGGAGCTAACCTATTGGAGATGACTGAAATCGCTGAGGCCTACCTCTTTGGAATGTAGGCGGAAGAGCTTTATCATAATTTACCCTTAGAAAATCTTAAAAGGTATGGTTCCACACCTACACTTAGAAATTGCTCCCTAGTGACACAACAGGCATGGTAGACTATAAGATAGTACCCCTAAAATCAAAATGGTTGATAAGCACAAAATGAGAAAATGCTTTGAGCATTCAGGGTGCCAAGACTACTTACCACTGTCTGCAGATATCAGAAATACTATGTGGTGCACACTGGAGAAAATTCTGAAGTCTCTGGATGGTTACTTTGAGTATTTATAAAGTGTACCATACCAGCCAGGCTGTGGTGGATATATGTGGGCCTGACGGATGTGGCTTCCAGTTGTCCGGTCGACCAGCATCCCAACTCAGCAGTTGATTCCTAGCCCGAACTGTGAGGATAGTGGACTCCCAAAGTCTATGGCAGGTGTATGCCAGGTATCTGATTATGAAGCAGTATCTTCAGCTTACCATCAGGCTCAGACAAGTTTCCCAAAGAGGCTTTTCTGTTCCTAAAAAGGGTAGACTATGGGTATACATTGCTTTCCCACACTACATGAATCTACTTGTTCTGGACAATCACTTTCTAGCATCCAATGGGAAGGAAGACATGCTGTTAAGAGCTGACATGTGGTGTGCAACATATTATTGTTTTCACATAGTTGATATACAGGAAAGCTATCTACTGACAGTTAGTCATTTATACTATTTCTTGGGCCATTATACTCCTACCCCTCCCCCCTTTTTTTTCACTTTTATTTTACATGTATAATTGTCCACAATGCTGTCTAAGCATGATGCTTGAGAAGCTGTACCCTTAGCTTACCCTTTTTAGGTTTAGAAATGATCCTCCCAATATTCAGATATTCTTTCGTAAAGTGCATTTATCCAAGTTCAAATTGTCCCATTTCACAAGTTTTATTAGTATCTTTATCATTAGCTCTCGCCATTTTCACATGAGTTACAAGGCATATTCCTTCATCTTGAGTGAAGTATTTCCCTCAGTATGACTGCAGAAGTATGTTTAGTGCATTGTTTGAAATATGCTCCTTATTATGAGCAAAGTGTGCCATAATGTGAGTGTGTGTACCTCACACTTTGTAAATGTACCCTTTTATAAAGGGGATTCATTATTATGCTCCCACACCCCCCAGGAATGCTTGTACAACACAACGCAGCAGTTGCAGAAGAGCCTTGCACAGTGGTGTACTCGTCCACAGTTGGTTCGCTCTAAAAAGGTCAACCTGGATCTCAATACCTTCTCATGGGCTACCTTAAAACAACGTTACATAGATTTACTATCTTAAGAAAGGATGAATGTCAGATGCTACTCCCAGCAAATCTCCCAGTACAACTACTTACATCAGGCTGGCTTTTAGAGGTGGTAGTTCCTGTAGGAGACTTTTACTGGTTTAGTTTGCAGAAAGAGATATTATTAGTTTACTCCTACTCAAATGATGTTTTGAAGATTATATGGACTCACCATTACACAAGCTAACTTAGGGCATGTAATAAAACTTTGGTTCTGTATATGATCTCTTAATGTTACAGTGTAGTATGTCATGAATTGACCTTTTGATGTAACAACAGTGTTATGGTTTAGCAAGTCATGAGCTGACCACCTGATGTAACAACAGTGTTAGGGTTTAGTATGTAATGAACTGACCTTCTGATGTAATAAGTGCAATGTTGTGGTATGTCATGAGCTGCCCTCTTGTTGTAATGGCATTGGTATGGTGTAAAATTTCATGAACTCACCTCCAGAGGTAGCAAATGCTACGTTGCAGTGTCATAAGCTGACCTGATGTAACAATATTGTTACATTGCAGTTTATCATGAGCTTACCTCATATAACAATAGTGTTAAATTGCAGTGTGTTGTGAGCTGACATTCTGATGTAACATTAGTGTTACATTGCAGTATGTAATAAGCCGACCTCCTCATGTAACACTAGTGTTACACTGCAGCATGTTATAAGTTGACCTCCTGATGGGACAATGGTGTTACATTGCAGTGTGTCATAAGCTGACCTCCTCATGTAACACTAGTGTTATATTACAGTATATCATGAGCTGACCTCCTAATGGGACAATAGTGTTACATTGCAGCATGTTATGAGCTGACCTCCTGATGGGACAATAGTATTACTTTGCTGCATGTGGGCTGACCTCTTATTGTAATAAGTGTTACAGTTTGGTATTTCATAAGGTGACCTCTTGATATAACATTTTTCCAATGTAGTATGTCATGAGGAGAACTAATGATGAAACAAAGGTAGAATCAGTCAGTGTTTAACATTGAAATTAAGTCATTATTTGACCCAAATATATTGCAGTGTTTGGTTGCCACTCTACTCAATAGCTTTCAGTTACATTTATTATCTCTGTAGATACTACATTTGATTAGAAATGAAACTTTTATATCTTACAGTTGCTTAGTTATAAAGATTATATTAAAAAAAAAAGTGTAGGCAGTTATATATTTGAGAGATTATGTTGGTTTTGATGTGACTTTATCAGTACCGCTATAGATATATCCTAAATTCATGATTCATGATTAAGGAAATAATATATATATTTCTTTTTTTCTGTTTTAGTCATAGGTATCTGATAATTACACAAACTTTTCAGTGTGGCAGCCATATGACTCAGCACCTATTTCCTGTGCAGCAGACTTTTGCAAATTTTTAAATAAATATTATTCTATACCATAGGCGATTGCCATTTCCTGCATTAGCGAGGTAACGCCAGGCAACGTGAAAAAAGATCCATCCACTCTTATACATGTATACTCATATACATGCATAAAGTACACACACACATGCACACACATATGCATTATTTATTTATTTATTATATTTTGTCGTCTCCTGGTTTAGCGAGGTAGCACAAGGAAACAGACAAAAGAATGGCCCAACCCACCCACATGCACATGTATATACATAAACGCCCCCACACGCTCATATACATATCTATACATTTCATCATATACATACATATATATACACAGACATTTACATATATACACATGTTCATATTCATACTTGCTGCCTTCATCCATTCCCGTTGCCACCCCACCACACATGAAATGGCACCCCCCTCCCCCGCTTGTGTACAACGTGGCGCTAGGAAAAGACAACAAAGGCCACATTCGTTCACACTGTCTCTAGCTGTTATGTGTATTGCATAGAAACCACAGCTCCCTCTCCACATCCAGGCCCCACAAAACTTCCATGGTTTCCCCTAGAGGCTTCACATGCTTTGACTCAATCCATTGACAGCACTCGACCCCAGTATACCACATTGTTCCAATTCACTCTATTCCTTGCACGCCTTTCACCCCCCTGTATGTTCAGGCCCGATCACTCAAAATCTTTTTCACTCTATCCTTCTGTCTCCAACTTGGTCTCCCACTTCTCCTCATTCCCTCCACCTCTGACACATATATCCTTTTTGTTAATCTTTCCTCACTCATTCTGTCCATGTGACCAAACCATTTCAATACACCCTCTTCTGCTCTCTCAACCACACTCTTTTTATTACCACGCATCTCTCGTACACTTTCATTACTTACTCGATCAAACCACCTCACACCACATATTGTCCTCAAACATTTCTTTTCCTACACATCCACCCTCCTCCATACAACCCTATCTATAACCCATTCTTGCAACCATATAATGATGTTGGAACTACTATTCCTTCAAAACCCATTTTTGTTCTCCAAGATAATGTTCTCTCCTTCTACACATTCTTCATCACTCCCAGAACCTTCACCCCCTTCCCCACCCTGTGACTCACTTCTGCTTTCATGGTTCCATCCGGTGCTAAGTCCACTCCCAGATATGTAAAACACTTCACTTCCTCCAGTTTTTCTCCATTCAAACTTACTTCCCAATTAACTTGTCCCTCAATCCTACTGGACCTAATAACCTTGCTCTTATTCACATTTACTCTCAACTTTCTCCTTTCATACACTTTTCCAAATTAAGTCACCAACTTCTTCAGTTTCTCACATGAATCAGCTGCAATAGCTCTATCATCAGTGCACAATAACTAACTCACTTCCCAGGCCCTGTCATCCCCCATAGACTGCATACTCTCCAGTCTCTCTCTAAAACTCTTGCATTTACCTCCCTAACAACCCCATCCATAAACACATTAAACAACCGTGGGAGACATCATGGACATCACACACCCCAACCACAAACTGACATTCACTAGAAACCAGACACTCTCCTCTCTTCCTGCTCATGCATATGCCTTACATCCTTGGTATAAACTTTTCACTGCTTCTAACAACTTGCTTCCCATACCATATACTCTTAGAACCTTCCACAAAGCATCTCTATCAATCCTATGATATACCTTCTCCAGATCTATAAATACATACATTCTTCAAAGCAAACAGCTGATCCACACATCCTCTACCACTTCTGAAACCACACTGCTCTTCCTCACTCTGATGCTCTGTACATGCCTTCACCCTCCCTATCAATACCTTCCCATGTAATTTCCCAGGAATACTCAAGAAACATATGTCTCTGTAGTTTCAGTACTCACCTTTATTTCCTTTGCCTTTCTACAATGACACTATGCATGCATTTCACCAATCCTCAGGTTTTTCACCATGGTCCATACGTACATGCACTGAAACCACAGCTCCCTATCCACACCCAGGCCCCACAGACCTTTCCATGGTTTACACCAAACTTTTCACATGCCCCGGTTCAATCCATTGACAGCATGTTGACTCTGGCATACCACATTGTTCTAATTCACTCTATTCCTTGCACACCTCTCACCCTCCTGTATGTATAGGTCCTGATCACTCAAAATCTTTTTTTTTTTCCTTCCACCTCCAATTTGGTCTCCCGCTTCTCCCTGCTCCCTCCACGTCTGACACGTATATCTTCATAGTCAGTCTTTCCTCATTCGTTCTCTCCATAAGTCCACACCATTTCAATACCCTCTTCTGCTCTCTCAACCACACTCTTTTTATTTCCTCACATCTTTCCCACCCTTTCATTACTTACTTGATCAAACCACCTCACACCACATATTGTCCTCAAACATCTCATTTCCAACACATCCACCCTACTCCGTACAACCCTGTCTATAGCCCATGCCTCACAACCATATGACATTGTTGGAACTACTATTCCTTCAAACATAACCGTTTTTGCTCTCCAAGATAACATTCTCTCCTTCCATACATTCTTAGTTGCTCCTAGAACCTTTTCCCCTCCCCTACCCTGTGACTCACTTCTGCTTCCATGGTTCTATCTGCTGCTAAGTCAACTTCACTCCCTATATTCAAACTTGCATCCCAATTAACCTGTCCTTCAACCCTACTAAGCCTAATAATCTTGCTCTTATGCACATTTACTCATAACTTTCTCCTTTCACACACTTTTTCTAATGCAGTCACCCTCTTCTGCAGTCCCACATGAAACAGCAACTAGAGCTGTATCATTGGCAAACAACGACTGATTCACTTCCCAGGCCCTGTGGTCCCCAACAGACTGCATACTCACCCCTCTCCAAAACTTTAGCACTTACCCCCCTAACCATCCCATCCATGAACAAATTATACGACTGTAGGGACATCACACACCCCTGCCGCAGACCAACATTTTCTGATAAGCAATCACTCTCCTCTCTTCCTACTCATACATGCCTTACATCCTTGGTAGAGTAGCAGATGCAGGGTGTTTTGGTCAGGGTGGCGTGCAGTGTGAGAGGGTTAGGGAGAATGGTTTAGTAAAGAGAGAAGAGCTAGTGAAAGCTTTGCCGAAGATGAAATTTGGCAAGGCAGCAGGTTTGCATTGTGTTGCAAGGGAGTTTATTAAGAAAGGGGGTGACTGTGTTGTTGATTGGTTGGTAAGGATATTCATTGTATGTATGGTGAAGTGCCTGAGGATTGGCGGAATTCATTCATAGTGCCATTGAACAAAGGTAAAGGGGATAAAGGTGAGTGTTCAAACTACAGAGTCATATGTTTGTTGAGTGTTCCCAGGAAGTTATATGGTAGGGTATTGATTGAGAGTGTGAAGGGATGTACAGAGCACAAGATTGGGGAAGAGCAGTGGGGTTTCAGAAGTCGTAGAGGATGTGTGCTTAGAAGAATGTATGTGAGAAATATATAGAAAACCAGATGGATTTGTATGTAGCATTTATGGATCTGGAGAAGGCATATGATAGAGTTGATAGAGATGCTTTGTGGAAGGTTTTAAGAGTATATGGTGTGGGTGGTAAGTTGCTAGAAACAGTGAAGAGTTTTTACCAAAGATGAAAGGCATGTGTATGAGTAGGAAGAGAGGAGAGTGACTGGTTGCCAGTGAAGGTCAATTTATGGCAGGGGTGTGTGATGTCCCTAGGGTTGTTTAATTTGTTTATGGATGGGGTGGTTAGGGAGGTAAATGCAAGAGTTTTGGAGAGAGGGGCAAGTATGCAGTCTGTTGGGGTGAGAGGGCCTTGGAAGTAAGTCAGTTGTTGTTCACCAATGATACAGCTCTAGTGGCTGATTCCTGTGAAATACTGCAGAAGTTGGTGATTGAGTTTGGAAAAGTGCTTGAAAGGAGAAAGTTGAGAGTAAATGTGAATAATAGCAAGGTTATTAGGATCAGTAGGGTTGAGGGACAAGTTAACTAGGAGGTAAGTTTGAATGGAGAAAAATTGGAGGAAGTGAAGTGTTTTACATATCTGGGAGTGGACTTAGTAGCAGATGGGACCATGGAAGCAGAAGTGAGTCACTGGGTGGGGGAGGGGCGAAGGTTCTGGGAGTGATGAAGAATGTGTGGAAGGAGATAATGTTATCTCGAAGAGCAAAAATGGGTATGTTTGAACGAATAGTAGTTCCGACAATGTTATATGGTTGTGAGGCATGGGCTATAGATAGGATTGTACAGAGGAGGGTGGATGTGTTGGAACTGAAATGTTTAAGGAGAATATGTGGTGTAAGGTGGTTTGGTTAAGAAAGTAATGAAAGGGTAAGAGAGATGTGTGGTAATAAAAAGAGCACGGTTGAGATAGCAGAGGAGGGTGTGTTGAAATGGTTTGGATATATGGAGAGAATGAGTGAGGAAAGATTGATAAAGAGGATATATGTGTCAGAGGTGAAGGGAACAAGAAGGAGGAGATCAAATTGGATGTGGAAGGATGGAGTGAAAATGATTGTGAGTGATCGAGGCCTGAACATACAGGAGGGTGAAAAGCATGCAAAGAATAGAAAGAATTGGAACGATGTGGTATACTGGGGTCGACATACTGTCAATGGACTGAACCAGGGCAATGAAACGTCTGGGGTAAACTATGGAAAGGTATTTGGGGCTTGGATGTGGATAGGGAGCTGTGGTTTCAGTGCATTACATATGACAGCTAGAGACTGCCTTTTTGTCTGTTTTCCTTGGACTATCTCGCTGAAGCAATGGGTGGCAATGCTGTTTCCTGTGGGGAGGGGTAGCATGGGAAATGGATGAAGACAAGCAAGTATGAATATGTACATTTATATATGTGTATGTATATGTTTATATGTTACTATGTATATGTATATATGTGTGTATGCGCATTTATGTATATATGTGTGTATATAAGTGATTGGGCCATTCTTTGTCCGTTCCTTGGGGCGACCTTACTGATGCAAGAAACAGCGATTAAGTATAATGATGATATTATTATACTTAATCACTGTTTCCCACGTCAACGAGGTAGCGCCAAGAAACAGACAAAGAATGGCCCATCCACTCATAGACTCATATGTATATACATAAATGCCCATACACATACATATACATACGTATACATACACAGACATATACATATATACACGTGTACAGATTCATACTTGCTTGCCTTCATCCATTCTTGGCGCTATCCCACCACACAGGCAGCAGCATCGCTACCCCTGCTTCAGTGAGATGGTGCCAGGAAAACAGACAAGAAAGGCCACATTCGTTCACACTCAGTCCCTAGCTGTTGTGTAATGTACCAAGACCACAACTCCCTATCCACATCCAGGCCCCAGAGATCTTTCCAGGGTTTACCCATGAGGATATTCCAGAGATTTTTAGGGCTAGATCTTCTAGACCCTTCATTGTAGAAACTGTTATTGACTGTGTCTTTCCAAAGAAAAGTACTGGGAGGACACAAATTGGTAATGACTGTTATTCTTAAACTTAAAAGGATTAATTCAAGAGGGCCTCATTGTCCTTTCTATTGTTTACTTTTATCAGAAGGAAGACTATTGCTGCATTAAAGTTTACTTCTGCTAGATACAGAGCTGCCCTTTCAAGGCAGCCCTATTCAGGTCATTGAGCCTAGTCTTCGGGCAGGTTTCCCTTAATGTAGCTTCTTAATTGTCATCGATCATTTCTATAACTTTTGAGTTTTTAAATTTGTGTGTGTTTAAGAAGTCTGGGGTGAGTTTGAAAATCTGTCACTCCTCAAGGAAAAGGTTAGGATAGCTTATAATTTTCCTGTTGGAGGAATACACTGTGGGGATGAAAGGAAAGGATGTTTTACAGCTTGCAGTAGGGCTAACGATGTTAACACTCCTTTTCCAATACAAGAAATGGAATCATTCTCAAAAGAATGAATTTGGATCTGTCGTTCATAAACATCCACATATTGTCACTGGTACAAGATGACCACTATATAGATATCTTCCATTCCTTGCAGTTAGACAAGTGAATTATCAGTGTAGAATTTTCATAAAGATGCCTATGTGTACTTTTCAATAATTCTCAGTTGAGAAACACTGTATTATTCAAATTGGTATTTAAACCTAACATTTCAAGGTTATAGATGGCCTACATACAGAGTGTTTCTCATACCTTCACTTAAGCACTCAAGAATCAGCCTAGAATTCAAGGATGTTGACTTGCACATTCCAACAAATTGCAAGATGAAGAAATTTTTTGCCATTCTGATGGTGCACAAATCTGGCAGTTCATGATAATACCAGGCTGTGAGTTTTTGAAGTCATACTTCCCAGTCTTACATGACTTGGAATAGATAGGAACACTCAGAGTAGCATTCTTTATTTTTCCAGGGACATAGAATTACACAAATGCTAGTCACTTTAAGGTTCCAGATCTTGATGTCTTGACATCAGCTAGAACAACTTCTGGGGATGTTCAGGTTTGCAGCATGTACATGACATAGTGAGCATGCTAGTCAAAAGATTATTTTCTGAATGAGCACTTTTCTGCTGCTAGTAATCTTACAAAGCACTTCCCTAGGAATTTTTTGAGTTATTAGTTTGGTAGACCAACATAGGAAATCACCAACCCTTTCCAGGTTGGAAACCTTAAACAACTTCTTTTGTAGTTAACTAGATTTTTTGAATCAATAATGGGACTTCCATTGTTGAGACAGTCATATAGGTGGGGATTCATATATGGGTATAGAGGTTTTATCATTTCAACATTAAAGAGTCATTTTTCCTTTTTCTTTTTTCCCAGAACATCCCAAGGTTAGATTTTTTCCTACTGAAGAAGGTTCATGCAAATCCCTCTCTGTCTTAAAATTTGTGGGAAGATATTCTGCCTAACTTGTGCCGAGGCTTTTTCTCCAAGCTCCTTATCTGTTAGGAGTATGTTATGTTAGGGTAGATGCTTTACTGAAATCAGACCTAACATCAGCAGAACTATTGACAGGGTGGGAGCTTCCTAGTTGGTTTTCCATTCCGTGGGAGTGGCAGCTCAAGGCATCTCTTTCCTACCAGAACCAGTATGCTCTTTTCAATTCGTATTTCCCCTGTTTGAGATGCAGGTGAGACAGACATTGAGTGCCTGGTTTGGAATTTTCGAATCATATTTATCTTTTCTCCAGTTTTTCTTAAGAGTAGTGTTTTTTGGGCTTAGTAATGCTGGTAGCCCCCAAGGGGGACAGACACAAAAATCGGTGCCAGTGACTCATGCATCTGTACCATAGACCTTGTTTTTTTTTTTGTTTTTTTTCATACTTGATCGCTGTTTCCCGTGTTAGCTTGGTAGTGCCAGGAACAAACGAAGAATGGCCACATCTGTTCACATCCATTCTTTAGCTGTCATATGTAATTTGCCAAAATCACAGCTCCCTCTCCACAACCAGGCCTCACAAACCTTTCCATGGTTTATTCCAGATGCTTTACATGACCTGGTTCAGTCCATTGACAGCATGTCAACCCCAGTATACTACATTGTTCCAATACACTCTTCCTTGCACACTTTCACCCTCCTGCATGTTCAGTCCCCAGTTGCTCAAAATCTTTTTCACTCCATCCTTCCATCTCCAATTTGGTCTCCCTGTTCTGCCATTTCTTTTACTTTTGACATATATATCCTCTTTGTCAGCCTTTCCTCATGCATTCACTTCATATGTCTGAATCATATCACAACACCCTCTTCTTCTTTCTCACCCACATTATTTTTATTACCACACATCTCTCTTACTCTTTCATTTCTTACTCAGTCACACCACATATTGCCCTCATATACTTCATTTCCAACACTTCTGCCTTTGTCCACACAGCCTTATCTATAGCCCATGTCTCACATCCATATAATATTGTTGGGACTATTAAACCTTCAAACTTAATTATTTTTACTCTCCCAGATAATGCTCTTTCCACACACTCTTCAGTGCTCTCAGAACCTTTTGCCACAAGTGCCGTATCATCAACAAACATCAACTTACTTCCCTAGCCCTTTCCTCTCTTACAGAGTGCATACTCGCCCCTCCTCTCCAGGACTCTTGCCTTTACGTCCCTCACCTTTCCTTTCATAAGCAAATTAATCAGCCATGGTGACATGACATACCAATGCCACAGACCAACCTTCTCTTAAACCATTCTCTGTCATCTATTCCTACTTGTACACATGCCACACACCCTTGACAAAAATAATTTTCACTGCTCCTAGCATCTTTCCTTCCACATCATATATTCTTAAGACCTTCCACAAGGCATCTCTATCAACCACATCATATGCTTTCTTGAGATCCATAGATGCCACAAACAGATTCATCTGTTTCTCTAAGTACTTCATGTACAAATTTGTTAGGGCAAATACCTAATATGTACATCCTCAACCACTTCTGAAACCACATTGATCCTCCCCAATCTGATGCTCTGTACATGCCATCACCCTCTTATTCAGTACCCTCCCATACAACTTATCAGGTATACTCAGCAAACCTATACTTCTATAGTCTGAATGTGCACCTTCATCCCCCTTCCATTTATATAGTGGTACTATATATGCATTCTGCCAATCTTTAGGTACCTCACCATGATCCATACCTACACTAAAAATCCTTACCAACCAATCCACAACACAGTTATCCCCTTTCTTTATAAGTTTATCTGCAATACTATCCACTCCAGCTGCCTTTCCTCATTTTATCGTATGTAGGCTTCCACTACCAACCCCTCATGACCAAACCACTCCCCATGACTCTCACTTCATATACCACCCTGACCCAAATATTTGCCACTCTGTCATCAAACACATTCAACAGTCCTTCAAGATACTCACTCCATTTCCTCCTCACTTCATCACTACCTGTTACTGCATCCCCATTTGTCCCCTTCATGGATTTTCCTATTTGTTCTGTTTTTCATATTATTGACCTCTTTCTAAAACTTCTTATTCTTCCTAAAGTTTACTTATACTTGCTCATCCCAACTCACATTTGACCTTTTTTTCAACCCCTTCACCTTTCTCTTGACCTCCTGCCACTTTTTATATACATCATCCAATCATTTGCACTCCTTTCTTGTAAGTACCACTCAAATGCCTCCCTTTTCTCTTTCACTAGCGCTTTATTTCTTCATCCCGCCTCTCATATGCTTCTCTTACATATGACATAATTGCTTTCCTTTATAAATACCTCCCATTTTTCACCCACTTCCCTTGCTTCATTTACTCTCACCTTTTGCCGTTCTACACTCAATCTCTGCTGGTATTTCTTCACACAAGTCTTAAGTCTCCTTTCCAAGCTCACTGACTTTCACCTCTCTTCTCACTGACATTGTTTCGTCTTTTGTGAAAATCTTTGCAAATCTTCTCCATTACCTCAACTAGATAGTGATGAGGCATTTCATCAGTTGCCCCTTTCAGCACATTTACATCCAAAAGTCCTCTTTTACAGTGTAATCCAGTAATGCCTACTGACCATCTCTCTTTTTAAATCAGGTGTTCCCAGTCACCATTCCTTTTACAGCACACAGCTCCACAAGCTGCTCACCATTTCCATTCATAATGCTGAGTATTCCATTCTCTTTCATCAAAATTGCTGACACACTCACTCAGCTGCTCCCAAATCACTTGCCTCTCATATCTTTCTTCTCATGACCAAGTGCATAATCTATAATAATCACCTACATCAGTGTAGAATTTACTTCCTTTCACTCTTTCAAACACTCCCATGACTCCTGCTTCAGGAATAGTGCTACTCCTTCCTCAGCTTTTCTCAACAACCTCTGACTTTACTCCTTTGACATTTCTAAGCCATTCTCTTTCTTTACCCTTGAGCTGTGTGTCACTTAGAGCCAGAACATCCAGGTTTCTTTCCTCAAATGCTCTACCTATCTCTCCTCTCTTCTCATCTTATTTACATCCTCATACATTTAGACTTGCCAGCTTTAGCCTTCAAAGTGGATGAGCACTCCCTGCTTGGCTTCTTCTTCTCTTCTGTCTTTTAGAAACTGGAATACAAGAAGGGAAGGTTTCCTGCCCCTCTTTAGTCACCTTCAACAACATGCAGGGAATACAGGGGTAGAGTTTTTCTTTCCTGCTTATATGTTGGGTTTTGCTAGATCTTGGCTATGAGTCTTGGATTTTTCTAAGCCTTATACTGGCAGAGGCCTGAATTATGTCAAACGTATGATCCATTACATAACATTCACTCTTTTGTTGAAATCAGTAGCAGTCAATCTGAAAAACATTTGTCATCCTTCAAGAATCTGATATCCTAGAAGTGACTTAAGTCTCATGTTTTTAGTCATTCTTCACCCCTTATCATAACAAGAATAAGAATCTTTACACTATTGCCTCTTAAAAGTCCCCAAGACCCTATTTTCTGTGTTTGGGCATTTCTAATAGGCTGTAAGTGGATTGAATTTTTACAGACTTTCTTGTTAGAAGATAGGCTACCTTTTCCTATAACAGTCTATTAGTTTTCTAACAGTTTAGCTCCTCTTCATCTCCTTATTAAAACTCTTGTCCTTATCAGCTTGCTCTATGGGAGGAAAGTTACTGAATTACATGCTGTGTCAAGACTGGATTTTCTTGTCCTTGATGACAGTCTCTTACTACTTTAGATAGAAAAAAATCTAAGATTGGAATGATTTAATTTAGATATAGCCGTTTTTCATCCTATCTTCGAAGTTTTCGTCATCAGAGCATCTCACTTTATACCCAGCTGATTCTCTTAGAGACCTCTTGGACTTAACTAGATATTGCTTTGGGACTATTTATTTGTACAACCTAGTTTTTGATGCCCCTTTCCGTATGAAGTATATCTCTACAGTACATGGATTAAGAACCCCTTTTATTTAAATCCTTGACCAGGACTTTATGCTAGAACACAAGATGTAAGAAAGCTGGCCACTACCTTGATCTTCAGAAACCTTTCCATGGAGAAAATGTGATCAAACAGTCTTTGGCACTCTTTTTCTACCATTGTCAAGCATAACCCTAGTATAGACATTGTGGATCTATCCTATATGGTTCTCAGGATTCCTCCTTCAAGAGAGTCAGATTCCAGTTTTCTTTCACTTCACCATGGAGAGTATTTATTTTGCCTTAGGTTTAGTCTTATCTATAGGTTTTCTTCCACTGTCCTGCATGAAATTTTCTATTTCTAATTTTTTTTTTTTTTTTTTTTTTTTTTTTTTGCTTTGTCGCTGTCTCCTGCGTTTGCGAGGTAGCGCAAGGAAACAGACGAAAGAAATGGCCCAACCCACCCCCATACACATGTATATACATACGTCCACACACGCAAATATACATACCTACACAGCTTTCCATGGTTTACCCCAGACGCTTCACATGCCTTGATTCAATCCACTGACAGCACGTCAACCCCGGTATACCACATTGCTCCAATTCACTCTATTCCTTGCCCTCCTTTCACCCTCCTGCATGTTCAGGCCCCGATCACACAAAATCTTTTTCACTCCATCTTTCCACCTCCAATTTGGTCTCCCTCTTCTCCTCGTTCCCTCCACCTCCGACACATATATCCTCTTGGTCAATCTTTCCTCACTCATTCTCTCCATGTGCCCAAACCATTTCAAAACACCCTCTTCTGCTCTCTCAACCACGCTCTTTTTATTTCCACACATCTCTCTTACCCTTACGTTACTTACTCGATCAAACCACCTCACACCACACATTGTCCTCAAACATCTCATTTCCAGCACATCCATCCTCCTGCGCACAACTCTATCCATAGCCCACGCCTCGCAACCATACATTGTTGGAACCACTATTCCTTCAAACATACCCATTTTTGCTTTCCAAGATACTGTTCTCGACTTCCACACATTCTTCAAGGCTCCCAGAATTTTCGCCCCCTCCCCCACCCTATGATCCACTTCCGCTTCCATATATTTTCATATATTTTTGTAGTACGGAGAGGAGTTTTATACTTGTGGTGCCCCATCTCTTGAACTATCTTGTCTATCATAAAACGTTTCACATTTCGCTATACTGCCTGCATGTACTGTGTTTTCATTCATTTTATTCCATTCATCCACTAGTCTGATAAGAGAAAAGTGCTTCACATCTTTTATAGCAAGTTTTTTTTATAATTTCATGTTATGTCTTCATGTTTTTTACTCCTATACTTTTTGAATTATTAGATTCAAGTTAGATTATTCCACTGACTACATATTAATCTGTTTTAAAAACATAAAGTTAGTGATAAGGTCTCCCCTCACTCTTCTCTCTTCCAAGGTAGGCAATTTCAAGGCCTTTAGCCATTGATTGTAACTCAGCTCTCTTAATTCTGATACCATATTTGTCGCTTTCCTTTGGACCATCTGTTTAACAATTTGTGTTTTAATTAGTTGCAGTGACCAAACTAGAGAAGCATATTCTAGTTTTGGCCCTTGTAAGATGAGAGCAGCTTGATGAATTTTCATGAACATGATTGCAGTGCTAGCATACAGTTTAGCTCCGTCACTATTCTTATAAGGTAGGACTCTAATGACAGGTTAGGGATGATGTTAGCTTGCAAATCTTTCTCCCTCAGAGATTTCTGCACTTTATTTCCAGAAGAAATTCTCTTTGAGGTGCAGTTCCTGCATGCATTTTTGTTGGTTTTCTCATACTGCTGTACCATACTTTTCTTTTTCAAAAACCTTTTTCTGTAAGTCTTCTGTGATTGTCTTGGGTTGGCATCTGCAATATATGAATTATAAACTCTTAAGTGGTTGGTAGGGAGTGAATCGATGATGTCAGCTCAGTAGCAGTTGCTGGTTGGCCGAGGGTGGGCTGCTTATAACAAGTGAGCTGCTACAGTCACGCTCAACTGTTTGCAAAGATGTGCGAAGACTGGTGCCTTATCACAAGAATCATGAAGGTAGGAAGAGTTCTAATATTTATATTCCTGGGGAATATATCTCATGCTTGCAAACACCATCTTGAAGAGAGAACAGGGTGGGGGTATATGTTATTATCCAAAGGTCATCAGCTTTTGAATCTTGGATATGATTTTACAGAAGCTAGAAATGGGGAGCCAAGGATATATTTTCGCCCATCAATCCTGACTTTGTTCAGATGTGACGAGCCAGATGTGTAGTACGTTGTGGTGGGTATGAGTTGGTATATAACAGTCATAGAATAGAAGTAGGAATGGATGTTAAGACAACTTGTAGTAGATTGTCAAGACATGATCTAGCTTTTTGCGAATGATTGCCAATAGCCCAAGTCCTTAACTCTTTCTTTCTTTGTTTAAAAAAGATTGTTATCAAAATTCAGAACATGATTTTGTTATATACTTGTCCAGGACACTCTTTATATTTTAATTAGTTTTGTTGCTATACAGTAAGTTGGCAGTGGATACTATATCTGACAAGTAGATGTTGAAGACTTGAGGACATGTCATTTGTGTTTGTGATAGTTGAATTGATACCTCATGTAGATTCTTGTATTTATGTCTGTAATTCACCATAAACCACCATGCCTAGCTTAATGAAAATGGCGTATTGGTTCAACATCATGCCTTACTTCATGGAAATAGTATATTGGTATAGATGTATGATAGAATGGCATATTGGTATAGATGTATAATAGATATGTAGATTTTATTTAATTCCAGTATTGAGATATAGCCTAGCTTTGGTAAAATGTGTGGTATTGTTGAGTTAGAGTAAATATTTCCTTTTTTTTTTATCGAGACTTTTACCGTATCTCAGAGAAGTAAGCTGATATTCTTTTAGAAGTGAATAACTCTTGGCTGACGGGAACAGACTGTACTGTAAAGTGTGAACTTTATGTTTTTATACTTACTTTCTTGAATGGATATGATTTTTATACAGTTGAAATACTTTTCAAGTTAAAATGTGTTCAGATAAGTTTGTATCGTTAAAAGTAAATTCTGACCAGTTTTTAACTTGTGTGTGTGAATGTTTACTCATTTGTCCTGTATGGAGAGGGTTTTACCCTTTTAAGGCTCCATTCCTTGAACATTCTGTACCTCCTTACAACTTCTTAAATACTTACATGCTGTCTGCATTAACCATGTCTTCAGTCATTTTCTTTCACTCATCCAGCACTCTTATTCTATAAAAGCACTTCTTTACATGTTTTTAAACATGTTTCTTGCTTACTTTGTCTTTTAGTTGTCATGTCCCTACATTTTTTCAAAGAGCAAATTTAAAGCTTCTTACCTTTCCCCATAACTCAGATCTCATGATTCTGGTACCATTTTTGTTGTCTTTCTCTTTCTGTGTAAGTGATTAGTGCTTCTTTTAGTGTGGTGAACATACCTGAGAAGTTTATTCTAGTTTTGACCTTATGTGACCTTATATGATCAACTTAATAGATATTTCCTTAGCCATGTAGTTGAAAACTATTGTTATTTGCCAGCAGACAGTTTTTCCTTAACTGTTTCTCTGATGTGGGACTCTAGTGACAGGTTAGGGAGGATATCAGCTCCCAAATCCTTCTCACAGAATCCTGAAGCTAAATAATAACCATATTGAGGCCCTTCAGTTTTCCCATGCCCATTTTTTTTATTTGGGTTGAATTTCATCAGGCATGTATCATATCAAGTTTGGAGTCTGTTTATGTTCCTTTGTAAATTAATGCAATCCTTCAGGCTTTTTACTACCCTCCTGACCTTTGCATCATCCATAAACATACTCAGGCAGGAGTCCATACCTTCAGGGAAGTCATTTACATAGATCATATATTACTGTGACCCTGTTTGGAGAAGGTTCATCTGACATATGTCCTTTGTTCCCTTCCTTAGAGGTAATCTTCCATCCATTAAAGGCTTTTCTCTCTTATTCCTGCTTGGTGATCCAGCTTCATCAGCCTCCCATGCAGTACAATTTCAAATACTTTGTGGCAGTCCAGATGCAAACAATCCACCCAACCTTTCCCTTTTGTCTAAGAGATCATTATCTTGTAAAAATGTACTACAGACCACTCCCACTGATGAGTCTCATGTGTAATGTTTTGGAAAAGATAATCAGAAACAAGTTAGATGACTTTCTTCAGGGAAGAAATTTCCTAATTTGGATACAGCACAGTTTTAGGGATAAGATATAATTTGTAACAAACATCTTACATTTTTACATTCTCTTGTAAAAATGTAAGATGTTTGTTACAAATTATATCTTATCCCTAAAACTGTGCTGTATCCAAATTAGGAAATTTCTTCCCTGAAGAAAGTCATCTAACTTGTTTCTGATTATCTTTTCCAAAACATTACACATGAGACTCATCAGTGGGAGTGGTCTGTAGTTCAGAGCTTGTTCATGGTGTTCTTTCTAATAGATAGCTATGAAGTTTTCATTTTTCCATTCCCTTCACACTTTAGCCCTGTCTTGTGAGTCTTGGAGATTGATGTATCCATTGTGATAGCACATAGGGTGAAATTTCATCTGTCTTTGTCATAACCTTGTGTGATTAAAGGCCTTTTACTATACTCTTAATGCCATTTCTAGATATCTTGGTGTTTTCTAAAACCTCTTCCCAATTTTGTCTCACTAGTGTTGTGGCCATAGCATCTTCCACTGTAAAAACAAATTTGAACTTGTGATTCAATACCTCATATATCATTGCATCATCATCTGCAATTTTTCTCTGAATCCTTTAGCCTGACTGACTGCTCTTTAACTGATGACTGACTCCTGATGAATTTGCAAAAAAAATTTAGACTTACTTTTGCCTGGTCCACAATATTCCTTTCAAATTTTCTTTGTTCCTCTTTTTTTATCCTGGTGTACTTGTTCCTTGCTCTCTCATACTTTGCAAATGCTGGCTGGATGGATTGCCATCTGTAAGTTTGCCACTACACTATTTGAAGCTCCTCTGCATTTTGACATCTTTTATTAAACTATTCTTTCCTCTTTCTTTCCATTCCCTCTGTATTTTACGGTAGTGGCATCCATGGCTGCTGAACTCCATTTCCTAATCTTTGTTACTATAGAAATTGTTGAAGTGTTTGTAGTTTTCATGGTCATATCTACACATTTTGTCTTGTCTCACATCTGCTCTTATAATGCCCTCATTACCACACTGTCTGACTTGAGCATATGATCATTTTTTCCAACTGATGTGTCATATATGATATTCTCTGTATCCCTACAAGTGTAAATGAAGATAAGATCTAGCCATGTTAGTGTATTAGTCCCTCTCATCTTAATGTGATTACTGACTTGTTAGTATAGGTAAGTTTCCTTTCTACATTCTAAAAGCTTATGTCTCCATGACTCACTATTAAATGAAGATAAGATCTAGCCATGTTAGTGTATTAGTCCCTCTCATCTTAGTGTGATTACTGACTTGTTAGTATAGGTAAGTTCCTTTCTACATTCTAAAAGCTTATGTCTCCATGACTCACTATCACCATGAGAATCCAAATTCCCTCTTTCTCTTTCTTTATAATTGAAACCCTCCATTTGCAACACTTTACCATGAATGTTTTGCTGCTTCCTGTATCATCCTGATTGTTCCATCAGTTCTATCATTTTATATTTGTTCTGGATTGTTGCAGTTCTTTGAAGGATTATATTATATTAAATCCACAGTGATCTTTTTCCCTAGATTTACTCTAACCATTATATATTATGTGAATGGGCTATCTCTTCACAATTTCATAAAACTTGAGGCTGTTTTTTATAAGAGGGCCATTCCTCTCTCCCCTTTGCATTTTGTTTCCTTTCCTATTATCATATAACCCTCTGAGCAGAACAGGTGAGATATGACCTCTTTTGTAAGCTTTGTTTCCACGACTTCAACAAAGTCAGGTGCCTTTTCCCAAATACATTTCTTGAATTCAAGATCTTTGCCAATAACTGTTAGTCCATCAACATTTGTGTATATTATTTTCAATTGGACATTACCATCCCATAACATTCTTGCCCTCTTTTTGATCTGTTAGAGTTGTTCTGTCCTCCAGCCATGTTTGGAATCTTCATCTTTTTGTCGTCTGACTATATTCTTTGCTTTTATAACCCTCTGTGGTGTAGCAGTTAGCACTACTCATTGTGATTATTCACGGACTGACAGGGGTCGAGTCCACATTTTCTTTTTAATCCTGCTCATGGCAACCACTCCATAGTTTACCCAGCTGTTTACTCTCTTAGGGGCTGGTCGATAAAATGGGTACCTGGCTAAGATATTACCAGACTCCACCTACTCAAGGTTACACCACTTGTGAAAAGTCACCTTTGGCAAGGCTGTATCATTGTGAGTACAATCTTGTCAAAGAATTTTTCACTCCAAAGGCCTCTGTATTTCCTCTCCTCATCTTAACTCAAGTGAAAGTTATTGATGGGGCTGGGCCTTTTACAGTCAGAAAGCTTCAAGGCAGTATGGCTTCAAAATATATTTTCATGAAAACTTTAACCTCACTGTTTTGGGTCTGGAAGAATGGTAAGATTCATGTGATGACTTGCATAAGAATGTTGTTAAATTTAGATATTCAGTTTTATGGGTGACAAGTACCAGTGTCCAAAGTTCTTGGTAAAAAAATGAGACTGATGTGTATAGTAATTGTTCTGTTTCAGTTACATCTTAGAAGATTTCCCCTTTGAGGCAACAATACTTGTGTTCAGTTAGATTCCCATGGATTTCCATGATTCCACAAAAGACTTACAAGGAGAATGTTTGTTCACCCAGGCCCCTCAAAACCTCTTTCAGCAAGAAATGTTATGCTGGATCAAGAAGTTAGTCCTGCTTGCACAACCTGATTTGTCCGCAAGAGCCCATGATGTTGGAAAGTGTCCTTTACCTTGTCTTTCTTAAGGCATCTTTCTATGGAGGAAATTAGCATTCATCACATACCTTTGTTAGATCCTCCTTTATGTGGCTGTAGAATTTCTACCTGCAGAAAATGATGGTGCTGCACAGACCCCAGATTGTTGTTAGAGGTAAGCTTTCCTTGGTGTATCTTTGTAGTCATTTTCAAATTATTTATGTTTTTCTCCCAGCCCACATCCTGTATATGGGTATGCTCTTCCAATGCTCCTGGGGATCACCATGTATGCTTTGAAGAAGGAAAAGCCATTCCTGTGCCAAAAGCAGGGTACCCACAAGTACGATTTCTTGTTTCCTTTAACGTCTTTCTATTTCCATTTTGAAAAATAATTGTAAGACCACCAGCACCTAGTCTTTGACAGATGCCACCGTTCAGCAGAAATCTGAGGGTGCATCTACTGCTTATGTTTCAGAGATGACTATAGTTGGTACTTCAAAGGCTTAAAAAGTCGATGATTGGTGGATGAGGCCTGATGACAAGCGTAACAAGTCTTGTCCTATCTTGAGATGATTATGGAGCTCTGCCTTTGGTAGAGAAATTAGTTTTCATTCTTTGGAATTTAGAATGTTTTATATTATGTACTACTGAATATTCTATTATTCCCCTCATTTCTTAAGAACTGATAGCAAATGACATGTTATTGTAGAGATCAGATAAGTATTTGTAATTGGAAATTGAACAAATACATGTTTGAAATGTAGGATATTAGGTAGGGCCATCACATAAAGACTAGAGAGCAGAGGTTAGAAGTGATACAAACATTTTAAACCAAGTGCCTTTGGGTTTTTGTTCAGTGGAATATGCTCTCTCAGTTTTCTTATATGATTGATCAGTTTTGATATTATCTGATGATGGAGAAAATTTTGCCTCAGTAAGTGCTGTTTTGTGTACTTCTGATTCCACTTGAAATATACATGATTGATCGGTTTTGATATTATCTGATGATGGAGGAAATTTTGACTAAGTAAGTACTGTTTTTTTGTACTTCTAATTCTACTGGAAATATACCTTTACTCTGTAAAAATTTGAGGGTTCAATTTGAAAGCATGGTAAGCAATCATCTTAAGATTTTAAAAAACTAGTGCAGATAGATAAGGCTATAAGAATATAATTCTAGATGACACTGTTACCGCTGTTAAGATTGTAAAACAGGTACAACATACATACTTTAGAATGTTTGGAACCTGGACATGCCAGGTTTGTATTTCTGATGACTACTGAGTGTATTTGAAAACAAAAATGCTTTCAGAAATTTTATTTTCTGTACATCAGGTAAGTTTCAAATAGGCTATCATACCAATACAGTAGTATACTTTTGTGCTATTTTTCTTATACTAGGAGTATGCACAATAACACAAAACTTGTTCAATGAATAAGAATGATGAATATAATACAGAAAATATGAATGTTGAAAAATCTTCCTAGATTTCTGTATTTCTGGAATCATGATGCATTAATTGTTGGGTTGTACCTGTATTCATAATCATTATTTGTAGTGCTACTTTTTGCATTAGATGTGTGATACTGAATACATGTGATGTGCAGCCCCTTGAAATGTTAGTGTATCAGTTGTTGTACTCATATTACCTTGGAGTGAGTTGCCACAACATGTCAGATGACATTGTTGCATTGCAGTTGTGAATGTAATCAATAATGGTGTGGGCTGTACTCATTCCACCTTTCTTGAATTGATGTTTATGTACAATGACCAAATTGTTGCTGAAGTTTCTTCATGTACTTGCTGCTATGATTGTAGAATATTCGTAAAATATGTATAAGATGGCAGTCATAAAAAGTGATAGGACACTAGATGTACTCTCTTTTAGATACAGGAGACAAATTTTGATATATATGCAGGTGGTAATGTGGTGCACCATAGCTGTTAACTCAGATATAAGAGACATGTTCTGATATTTACACAGGTGTTAATATGGTGCATCTCACCTATTAACTCACTGATTTACATCACCAGTTCTTGATCACTTTGGCCCATATTCTTTTCTTATTATCATATCATACCTCACCAATGTATACTAGTGCTTGCCCTCAAATGAAATTAGTTCTTATGATTACAATGACAGCAGTTGTAAAAGAATGAAACAAACAGTTATTTGACTATATAGATGATAGTTTCATTAAAAGAAAAGAAATACTAGGGATAACAAAAATTTGGATACATATTTATATGATTGTAAAGTTTCACATGTTGAGCTATGACAGGGGATAGTCATTGAAGCATGAATTGGTCTTAAATGATATTGTAGTATATAAAGTCCTCCTTTTGATATAGTGGCACTTATTAGATAATGATTGGTTATTGTTTGTACAGACAAGTGCATGAAACAGATTGCTTCTGAGAACAGTTGTGGCTTGAGCAGTAGAGCTGGTCACTCCCACTGTAATCTGCCTGCTGTGGTCATCAGTTTGCTCATGTTAGGAAGTGTTACATTTGTTGTTGGGTCTGTCAAGCCTCTCCATCTCTTTTGGTCCCTTTATTTTGCCCTGATATCCAATCTTTTATTTATATATTTTTACATTTTCTTGGCCTGTAAAAAAGTTCATAATTCTGAAGTCTTCTACCATGGTTTTTTTTTTCTTTGAGAGGTAGTTTTTCCAGGCAGGATAGGTTGAAATGGTTTGGACATATGGAGAGAATTAGTGGGGAAAAGTTGACATAGAGGATATATGTGTCAGAGATGGAGGGAACAAGGAGAAGTAGGAGACCAAATTGGAGGTGGAAGGATATAGCAAAAAAGATTTTGAGCAATCAGGGCCTGAAGATACAAGAGGGTGAGAGGCATGCAAGGAATAAAGTGAATTGGAATGATGTGGTATACCAGGGTCAGCGTGCTGTCAATGGACTGAACCAATGCATGTGAAACGTCTGGAGTAAACCATGGAAAGGTCTGTGGGGCCTGGATGTGGATAGGGAGCTGTTCTTTCGGTGCATTACACATGACAGCTAGAGACTGAGTGTGAACAAATGTGGACTTTTTGTCTGTTTTCCTGGTGCTACTTCGCTGAAGCAGGGGATAGCAGTTGTTTCCTGTGGGGCAGTTGGTGTGATGAATAGATGAATGCAAGCAATTATGAATATGTATATATGTATATGTCTATATATATGTATGTATGTATGTATGTATGTGTTGTTAGTATGTATATGTATGTATATGTGCATGTATGGGTGTTTATGTATATATCTGTGTATATGAGTTGATGGGCCATTCTTCGTCTGTTTCCTGGTGATACCTTGCTGATGCAGGAAACGGTGATTAAGTATAATAGACATATGAATATTATTATTATTATTATTATTATTATTATTATTATTATTATTATTATTATTGATTTTATTATTATTATAAATAAATGCTGTTATCCACATCAACGAGGTGGTGCCAGGAAGCAGACAAACAAATGGCCTAACCACTCATATACACATATATGTACATAAATGCTCACATATGCACATGTACATACATATACATATCAACATATACATACATATGCTCACACATACACAGACATTACATACACATGTACATATTCATATTTGCTTGCCTTCATCCATTCCTGTTGCTATCCTTCCCCATAGGAAAACAGCATCGCTATCCCCTGCTTCAGTGATGTAGCCCCAGGAATAAAGACAAAAAGGCCCCATTCGTTCACATTCAGTCTCTAGCTGTCATGTGTAATGCACCAAAACCACAGCTCCCTATCCACATCCAGGCCCCACAGACCTTTCCATGTTTACCCCAGACACTTCACATGCCCTGGTTCAGTCCATTGACAGCATGTCGACCCTGGTATACCATATCGTTCCAATTCACTTTATTTATTGCATGATTCTCACCCTCCTGTATGTTCAGGCCCTGATCACTCAAAATCTTTTTCACTCCATACTTCGAACTCCAATTTGGTCTCCCGCTTCTCCTTGTTCCCTCCACCTCTGACACATATATCCTCTTTGTAAATCTTTCCTCACTTGTTCTCTCCATATGTCCAAACCATTTCAGCACACCTTCTTCTGCTCTCTCAACCATGCTCTTTTTCTTTCCACACATCTCTCTTACCCTTTCATTACTTACTCAGTCAAACCACCTCATGCCACATATTGTCCTCAAACATCTCATTTCCAACATATCCACTCTCCTCTGCACAACCCTATCTATAACTCATGCCTCACAACCATATAACATTGAACCTCTGTTCCTTCAATCATACCTATATTTCTTCTCCAAGATAATGCTCTCGCCTTCCACACATTCTTCAACGCTCCCAGAACCCTGGGGATGGGGAGAAAGAATATTTCCCACGCATTCCCCACGTGTCGTAGAAGGCGACCAGAGGGGATGGGAGTGAGGAGCTAGAAACCGTCCCCTCCTTGTATTTTGACTTTCTAAAAGGGGAAACAGAAGGAGTCATGTGGGGAGTGCTCATCCTCCTCGAAGGCTCAGATTGGGGTGTCTAAATGTGTGTGGATGTAACCAAGATGAGAAAAAAAGGAGAGATAGGTAGTATGTTTGAGGAAAGGAACCTGGATGTTTTGGCTCTTGAGTGAAAAGAAGCTCAAGAGTAAAGGGGAAGAGTGGTTTGGGAATGTCTTGGGAGTAAAGTGAGGGGTTGGTGAGAGGACAAGAGCAGAGGAAGAAGTAGCACAACTCCTGAAGCTGGAGTTGTGGAAGTATGTGATAAAGTGTAAGAAAGTAAACTCTAGTAGATTGATATGGGTAAAACTGAAAGTGGATGCAGAGAGATGGGTGATTATTGGTGGCTATACTCCTGGTCATGAGAAGAAAGATCATGAGAGGCAAGTGTTTTGGGAGCAGCTGAGTGAGTGTGTTAGCAGCTTTGATGCACGAGACTGGGTTATAGTGATGGTTGATTTGAATGGAAAGGTGAGTAATGTGGCAGTTGAGGGAATAATTGGTGTACATGGGGTGTAGAGTGTTGTAAATGGAAATGGTGAAGAGCTTGTAGATTTATGAGCTGAAAAAGGACTGTTGATTGGGAATACCTGGTTTAAAAGAGAGATATACATAAGTATGCATATATAAGTAGGAGAGATGGTCAGAGAACATTATTGGATTACGTGTTAATTGATGATATATATATGCCTCCATGGTTGTTTAATTTGTTTATGGATGGGGTTGTTAGGGAGGTGAATGCAAGAGTTTTGGAGAGAGGGGCAAGTGTGCAGTCTATTGTGGATGAGAGAGCTTGGGAAGTGAGTCAGTTGTTGTTCGCTGATGATACAGCGCTGGTGGCTGATTCGGGTGAGAAACTGCAGAAGCTGGTGACTGAGTTCGGTAAAGTGTGTGAAAGAAGAAAGCTGAGAGTAAATGTGAATAAGAGTAAGGTTATTAGGTACAGTAGGGTTGAGAGATAAGTCAATTGGGAGGTAAGTTTGAATGGAGAAAATACACCTTGCCCAAGGATAAAGGTCTCCTCAATCCCCAGTACATCCAGGCTATAACTTAAACTTCTCCACAAGCTCCTTCCTGTGAATCTCGCCATTCTTCCCATTTACATTCAGTTCCATCACCCTCAATTGCTCGTCTCTTTTGCTCCTCAGCACAACTGGTAGACTCCAGTGCCCCTTCATATCCTTTTGTGCCTCATCCTTGACAGGCCACACTGGCAAAGGGTAACTCCAGTGCAGTGTTTCCCAGAGGCAGCGAGACTGCCAGATTGCCCGAAAACTAAAAACCCTAGCACACCTCAAGTGTGTGTCTGTATTTGAAAGAACAACTACCTCTACTATTTCCCTGATTAGTTGGGCAATGCTGCCCCCTTTACTTCCACCTTTAAGGGTGTATTAACAAAGTTACCTTGAGAAGACGGGGTAAGATTTGGATACTCTAGAACTAGAATATCCCCTTGAGGTATTGGAATTTGGACCCCACCACTGTAGCAGCACCTCTTAACCTCACTGGTTACAACACTTCCACTGCACAAAGGGGAAAGAAAAAAGAAATGTTTATTAAAAGACTACTGGAAGCTGTAAAATTTCCAGACTCAATTTCAGTGACAAAAGAGAGAAGAATTAGTGAATATAATCAAGATGTAAGGATGACCAGCCAGGAGGTACTTAGACAGGCAAAGAAATTTAAAATCAAAGTGGAATTCTATTGAGTATTCATTAAATGTCCTAGATTAAAGGGAGAGAGAAAAACATAAAGAATGCAATAACAAGGCAAAAACTGATGATGCCAAACAAGGCAATAAGATGGAAAAGCCCCAACAGCACTGCAGGTTTGCCAGAATTGCCAGGAGATGGTAAAATCAGACATAAAGGATTGTATGGAAATGTTGATAGATTAGTAGTTAATGGGAAAGAGTTGGGAGTCACTAATCATAAAACGGAAAGTGCACCTGATGTTGTTGGAGTTGTGGAAACAAAGCTTACTAAAGAGATAAGATATCACTTATTCCACTCATAGGGGTACATGATAGTAAGGAGAGAGAGAAAAGGGGAAGGAGGTTGAGGGTTAGCCCTCTAAATAAAAGACAGCCTTAAGTTTCAGGAAACAGTGGAGGATGGCCCATTCAGATGAAACATGATAGGAAAAGTAACTGTGAGGAAGAAGTACATAGTGGTATAATTATATGATTCTCCAAAGAATTTTATTGACCAGAAACATATATACAATGCTAACCATGAAGGAACTATCATGAAAGTGTGTGAAGCAGTAAGACAGGCACTTTATAGAGATGCCAGAGTATTAATAATAGGATTTCAGTTATAGAGAGATACATAGAATGGGAATTTGGATTCACTTGGTGATGGGAAATCATGGAGTTACAAGTTTGTAAAGAGTATTCAGGACAATGTCCTTTACTAATATCTCAGAGAGCAGACTAGGATGAGAGGGATTGATATACCATCATTGCTAGACCTTATCTTCATACACACACACATGCATTGATATTCAGAATATTATATATGATACACCAATTGGAAGAAGTGATTATGTAATGCTCAAGTTTAACTGTGTGGTAAATGAGAATATTAAAAGAGCAGAGGTAAGACAAGACCCAAAGATAAGATATAATCATGGAAATTATGCAGACCTGAGCAGTATCTATAGTAACATAAATTGGGAAATGGAGTCCAGTATCCAGGAACCAGGGCTTTATGGTGAGAGAGTCTGTGAAATTTACCATGAAGGAGTCAGAACATTGGTACCTATAGCTTCAAATTTAGAGGGGAATGGTAAGAGGATAGAATGGTTAAATAAAAGATGTGAAAAAACAAGGGAGCTTTGAGATATGTAGTAGGAAAGATATAGACAACACTCCAATTGGCCAGCATTAACAAAGCATAAGGGAGAAAGGAACAAGTATATCATAATAAGAAAGGAGGAACAAAGAAAGTTTGAAGAGAATATTATGGATGAGACAGAGGAAAATTAGAAACTTTTCCCTAAATTTTTCAGGAGTTAATTGTCAGTTAAGATCAGCTAATCAGGCTAAGGGATTCAGAGGGTAGAATTGTTGAAGACAACAGAAGGATATGTGAGGAACTGATTAACAGGTTCAAAAGCTTTTTCATAGTTAAGACACTATATCCCCAACACTGATAAAGATGAAATAGAGAGATTTTGAAAACATTAAGATATCTCGAAAATATATCAACAGAATACTTAAAGGTTTTGGCCTATACACAGCTCATGGTCCTGATGAAATTTCACTTTATGTATTGAAGATGTTTGCAGATGCACTAGATAAAGCTCTTGAAATACTTTTCAAGATGCTCAAAGACAGAAGTAGAGTGCCAAGGGAATGGAAAAGGGTGAATGTCATACCATAAGAAAGGAGTCTGGGAAGAGTCACTGAAGTATAGACTGGTCTCATTGACAAGTGTGGTCTGCAGGGTTCTGGAAAAGGTAATCAGAAAGCAAATGGTGACTTTCTACAGATGATAGATTACCTAAGGGTAAAACAGCATGGTTTTAGGGAAGGGGCATATGTAACAAACCTCTTAGATTTGTATGAGAGTGTGAGCTCTGTCTTAGACAAATGGGAAGGCTAGGTAGATTGTTTGTATCTGGACTACCAAAAACCATTTGATACTGCCATGCATGGAGGCAGATTAAAAAGTTGAATCTCCAGGCTGGGAAAAAGCTGAAACTTTTCCTTGGATGGGCTATTATCTCAGTGGAAGGGAACAGAGAATGCATGTCAGAGAAACCTTCAACAAAAAGGTGGAGGTAACCAGCAGAGTGCCATAGGGTTCTGTTTTTGAACCATTACTTTTTTTTTATCTGTGTAAATGACCTGCCAGAAGGTAAGGACTCCTTGTAGATATGTTTGCAAGTGATTCAAAGGTCATGAGGGAGGTGAAAAATGAGGAGGATTGCATCAGCTTCCAGGAAAACATGAAGAGACTTCAAAGTTGGTCTGATAGATGGTCATTGAAATTTAAACTGAGCAAATATGATGTAAGGAGGATGAGAGAGAGTGAAAGAAAACCCTGATATGATTATTATGTAGCAGGAAATAAGCTTTAGGATTCGATAAGATCCCTAACCTGTTGCCAGTGCCCCATCTTAGGAGAACAGTTAAGGACACAAATTTCTGTTGGCAGATATTAGATTAGCTTTCAATATGGATAAGGAAATATTTAGCAAGCTGTTCATGTTCATATCAACATAAGGCCAAACAAGAACATTATTCTGAAGTCTGGCCACTACACAAAAAATACACAAAGAGCTTATAAAGATAGTGACAAAGAGAATTAAGAGAACTGTGTTACAAGGAAAGACTGGAGGCATTACATTTGCCTGCCTTGGAAGGGAGAAGAATGAGGGGTGACCTTATCACAACTTTTATGTTTTTAAGACAGACATGTGAAGTGGACAGTAAACAGTTCTTCAACAAATGTAGGATAGTAATCAGAGGATTGAACATGAAATTAAACATTAAGTTTTTAAGAAAGGATTTGAATAAGTACCTTTATAGTATAAGAGTGATGGGTAAATGTAAAAGAATGACTGAGGACATGCTTAATGCAGAAACATGCATAAGTATTAGAAATAGACTGATAGAAGAGAAGTTTTAAGAGATGGGGCCCCATGAGTGCAAAACTCCCTCCCCATATGGTACAAATAGTTGTAGTGGTTAGCGTTACTGCCTGTCATGCATGCACAGGCTACCTGGGATCAAACCCCATTGGTTCGAATTATGGTAGTGGCTGGCTGTCCATAGTCCACCCAGCAGTTCAACCTCCCTTAGGGACTGGCTAGAATGATGGGTACCTAACATAGACAGGGGATGTGTGTGTATGTGCATACATATTTAGGAGTAAATATATGGTACATAGATATAAGGTTAATAAGAAAGAGCAAAACGAGTGTAAAGATTCTCTCCCTGAAAAGCACACACACACACACACACACACACACACACACACACACACACACACACACACACACACACACACACGCACACACACGTACACACACACACCTCATAGTGGAAGATAGCCGTAAGTTTCAAGAAATGGTGATGGGCCCATTTAAGCAATACATAATAGGAAGAGGAACTCTAGGAAAGTAGTGCATATTGGTATTAATGTTGTATAATCCTCAAAAGAATTACAGTGATATAGAACAGATATACATTGATTACAATGAAGGAACAGTCAGGATGCTACATGAAGTTTTACAACTTCATATACCATCCTGACTCACTTCTCAGAGTATAGTACTGACAATGGTAAATTTCAAATATAAAGAGATAGTGAGGGTATTTGGATTCTCCTGGTGACAGGGACTCATAGAAACACAAGTTTTTTTGAGGGTATACTGGCAAATTTTGTATACCAACATATCGTTTACCATACTGGGTTGATAGGGACAGATACACCATCATTACTAGATCATACCTTCTCAGTGTTAGTATGGGTATTGAGAATATCATATATATGTGAGTGGGAAAAGTGATCACATAATGCTTCTGTTTGACTATGTGGTGATTGAGAACATGAAAAGAGAAGTGGGACAGCAGATAAAGAGGAGACATAATCATGGAAACTACACAAAATGTAACAATTTCTATAGTAACATAGAATCGTAAACGGAATTCAGTACCCAAGAACCAGGAGTATGTTGTGAGAAACTAAAATTTATAACCAAGGATTAAGAACATGGGTGTCTTAAGCTTAGAATACAAAATGGTAAGAAAGAGGAAAGAATGGTGAAGTAAAAGATGTCAAAATATAAAGGAGCTTTGAGATATGCATTGGCAAAGTAGATGGCATTCGAGTCAGCCAGCATTTGCAAGGTATAAGAGAGCATGGAATGAGTACATCAGGATAAACAAGGAGGAACAAAGAAACTATGAAAAGTACGTTATAGACAAGGAAGGAAAAAATCCAAAACTTTTTCATAAATTCATCAGGAGTCATTTGTCTGGTAATGAGCATCTAATCAGGTAAAGGGAATCAGAAGGGGAAATTGAAGAGAATGATTTAAGGATGTTTGAGGAACTGAGTGACAATTTCAAAGTGTTTTCACAGTGGAAGACACAATTGCCCCAACACCATTGAGTTAGAATTTGGAGATTTTAGAAAACATTTAGATATCTGGAAAAGACGTTAGCAGAATGCAAAAAGGTCTTGACCTATACAATGCTCTAGGGCCTGATGAATTTTCACCATATGTGCTGTAACTTTTCACCGATATATTTGATAAACCTCTTGAAATACTGTTCAAGATGTCACTGGAGAGAGAGACAAATTGCCAAGGGAATGGTAAAACGCAAACATCATTCCAGTCTATAAGAAACGAGACTAGAAAGAGGCTTTGAACTACAGACAGGTCTCCCGAGCAGGGTTAGTCTGCAGTGTTCTGTAAAAGATAATCAGAAAGCAAATAGATAACTGTTTTCAAAGAAGAAACTACATATGTGAGAGAGCGCACAGTTTTAGGGAAAGGAATTCATGTGTAACAGGCCTCTTACATTTCTCGGAGAGGGTGAGCTTGGTCTTGGAGAAAAGATAAGGAAGGGTCAGTTGTTTGTATCTGCACGCTACATTGTACTACATGGGAGAATGATTAAAAAGCTGGATTATCTGGCAGGAAGAAAGGGGAGGCTTCTTCAATGAATAGGAAATTATCCTTGTATAAGGGAAGAAAGAACTCATGTCAGAGGAGGCTTCTTTATATGGGTTAAGATCAACAGCAGAGTTCCCTGGGTTCTGTTTTGGGATTGTGGGATCATTACCCCTCTTGATCTATGTACTTAACTTGCCAGAAAGGTATAGACCTCTAGCTGTATTTGTTTGCAAATGATGCAAAGGTTATGAGGAAAGTGAAAAGTGTGGAAGATTGCTTCAATTTACAACAGGACCTTGACATACTCCAAAGTTGGTCTGATACATGGTTGATAAAGTTCAACCCAAGTAAATGTAAAGTCCTGAGGATGAGTCAAGGCAAAAGGTCTCAGTATGACTATCATCTAGCTGGACATAAACTGCAAAAATTTCTGGGCATGAGTGATTTGGGAGTTGAGATCATCCCTAACCTGTCACCAGATTCCCACATTAGGAGAAAAGTTAAGGAGACCAACTGTCTGGTAGCAAATATCAAAATTTCATTCAAGCTTATGGATAGAAATAATCAGCAAGTAGTTCACATCCTGCATTATACTAAAACTAGAATATGCTTTTCATATTTGGTAAACTTACCGAAAGATCACCAGTAGTTAATAAAGAAAGACCAGATGAGAGCAACAAAGATTATATCAAAATTAAGAGAGCTGAGTTATGGGGAAAGGCAAGAAGCCTTGAATTTGCCTACCTTGGAAGAGAGAAGAGTGACCTATCACAACCTCAAAATTTGTAAAACAGAATGATGACATAGACAGTTCTTTAAGAGATCTAGGGATAGAACAAAGAGAAGAAATAACATAAAATTAAGCAAAAATATATCAGAAAAAGTGAAGTACTTTTATAGTATGAGAGTGGTAGATGAATGGAATGAAGTGAATGAAGACATTACAAATGCAGACAGCATTCAGAAATATAAACATTATGATGGTAGAGAATACTCAAGGAAAGGGGCCCAAGATCATAAAACTCCTA
This sequence comes from Panulirus ornatus, assembly GCF_036320965.1. Lineage (NCBI taxonomy): Eukaryota > Metazoa > Arthropoda > Malacostraca > Decapoda > Palinuridae > Panulirus > Panulirus ornatus. Next base: position 844,749 of record NC_092244.1, on the reverse strand, counting down.
CCTCATGCAGAGTGTATAGGTAAGTACACACTCAAACACAGGGAGGTGTGGTTTGATAAAAGATGTCAAAAAAGCAAAGGAGCTTAGCATATCTGTGTTGACAAAGGAGCTTAGCATTGTTCTTTTGAGATGTAGGTGGCACCCCAGCCATCCAGCATTTGTAAGGAATGAGTGTAACAAGTATAGTAAAAAAGAAGAAACAAAGAAACTTGGAAAAGAATATTTTGGACAAGACAGTTGAACCTCCAAAACTTTTCCATAGATTCATTAGGAGTAAGTTGTAACTTTACCCATTGTGGCTGTTGTAGATATCAAGTGAACCCCAGTGTGGCACTTTTCAGAGAGGAGATATTTGATTTTATGGCTTACTACTGAAAGAGTTATTTTTCTAAAACAAATGAAATATATAACAATATAGTAAACTTTATTTATTTGTGTGGTGAGCTTCCCAGTTGAATCAGTGTTTAGGCTGCAGCTGTGCCAATCATATAATGTATCCTTCTATAAGCCATAATATGTAATCATTTCAAATTATATATTTTCTAATTTGTATCAGTATATGTTTCATTGTTTGTAATTGTTATATACATTATCTGTATACATTTCCCACCATTATTTGTAAACATTTTCCTTGCAGCCCTGGCTCTATCCTCTGCAGCATTTTGATGGGTACTGACCACTTGAATGGGAAAAATAAGGGTAAAGGATATGGAAACATATCCTGAGTTTCCAATAATTGTTTTCTCTCACTACACTCATACTTACTGTGCCCAGATTTTTGAATCCCTAAATGATATACAATACACTTGCAATCAGTTGCCAATTCCTTGATGATATACAGTACACTTGCAGTCAGTTGCCAGATGTGTACTGTATAGTGTGCAGCACATTGGTTGTTGAGTGGGTTGAAGAGTAGCTGATAAAGCTAAGGGATTCAGAGCAAAGTGTTGTGGAGGATGATGTAAAATATGAGGAACTAAGTGACAAGTTCAAGAGTGTTTTCACTGTGGAAGGTATTATAGCCTCAGTGCTAATGAGATTCATTAGGGAAACATTTAGGAAAGAGATTCACTAGGGAAATATTTAGGAAAGACATAAACAGAATACAATTTTTTGTGTGGAATGCAGTGACAGAGCTATCAGAGGGCATAGCAAAAGCCTAGAAAAAAGAATGTTGAAAAATACTGCTTCTGTAGCAGGGTAGTAGATGACTGGACAAGCTAAGTAACAGTATGATGTATCATACAGAGGTTTAAAAAGCTGACAGATCGTTAAGAAAGTTTAAGAGATAGGGCATATAAGTGTGAAACTCTCCCCATAGTGTACAAATAGGTAATTACACACACAAGCAAAATCTCATTGTTATTACCATTTGTGATTACTATTCGCGTTTTACACTCATGTTACCCCATTCCTTAACCTTGTATATATGTACCATGGCTTCTATGTATGTATGCACACAAACACCATAGCCTTTGCCAGATAGCCAGGTACTCTTTCAGATGAACTCAAAATTTTAAATGCAGAAGTAGTTTATGGTTATCATAGGAGTGGTGATAAGATACTGAACAGCTTTCCTCACAGTAATTGCATGGAAGAAAACCAGGCGTTGAGCAGGGATGAAGAGACTCCATTACTTAGGTTTTTTCCTCAGTATTTATAACCACTGGGACTTGAGTTCATTACTTGAGGTGCACGGGGTCATAGGAATGATTCAAGGTGTTATATATTGAGGTACCTTTATGCTCTTTATCAGTATCAGATATAGATTAGCTTTTGTCTGGTAAGATACAGTCTGGTGTAGATTTCTGAGAAGAAAAAGCATGGTAAGCAGTAAGACTGTAGTAACTCCTAATACCATGAAATTAAGCAATTATAAGTTCTCTGTGATGAGAACAGTAAGTGTACCTCACATGTCCCCAAATAGGTTTTGAACTTTTAAGAGTGAAAGATAACTATGTTTTTTTATGTGGGATGTACTACAGCTTGCTATACTTGGATTGAGGACTTAATACTGATGCTTATGATGGCAACATACTAGGTGCTTTCACATGATATAGTAAAAGGTTTTAAGTGATTCAAACTGTCACACATGCCATTCAGTTGTAAAATGATTAGTTTTAATGCATGTATGTAGGAAAAGATGAAACATTTCTGTAGCAAGAGGTTATTTGTGACAAGACTGTTCTTTCTATGTAGAGTTGTTCCTCATCTTGAGAAGTAGTAAACAAAAGTTATTGTATTTAGAAATACTACTATAAATAGTATTGGTTAGCAAGTATTGAGTGTATTGTGGTAACTTGGCAGGCCCACAAATATTTCAGACGTCCTTCATCCTCACAGTTGTGGTATTAAAACAACGTGGATCATGTTTGATATACTTGAAACCAGACATCATCTGGTCTGATAATGTATGCACATTAAAATCTCTGTGGCTTGCCTTGTAGCCAACTACAGTAGTATAGGTAGATTCTAAGACACTTGTAGTCGTCTTGAAATTAGTAGATTTGTTGAGATCCCAATTGTGGTAATTAACTTTAGATGCAAAATGTGACACTGGGGGTACTAGAATGTAAATGTTACATTGAATATTATGACTAAAGGGCTTTTGTGGACTGAATATTTTGATTTTTATTCATATAAGATGGTCGTTGCGACTATGTGAGACTGGGTATTCTGGTTATAGGGCTGTGAGACTGGTTTTTTGTGAGTTTAGGGCTATGTTAGACTGTTTATTGTGACTTTATGGCTGTATGAGACTGGTTACTATGACTGTGAGGCTGTTTCAGACTGGTCGTGATGACTGTAGAGCTATGTGTGACTGGTTATTGTGACTATTTGAGACTGGTTATTATGATCATAGGTATGTTTGAGACTGGTCTTTGTGACTTTAGGGCTGTGTGAGACTGGTTATTATGACTGAAGGGCTGTGTGAGACTGGTTATTATGACTGAAGGGCTGTGTGAGACTGGTTATTATGACTGAAGGGCTGTATGAGACTGGTTATTATGACTGAAGGGCTGTATGAGACTGGTTATTATGACTGAAGGGCTGTATGAGACTGGTTATTATGACTGAAGGGCTGTATGAGACTGGTTATTATGACTGAAGGGCTGTATGAGACTGGTTATTATGACTGAAGGGCTGTGTGAGACTGGTTATTATGACTGAAGGGCTGTGTGAGACTGGTTATTATGACTGATGGGCTGTGTGAGACTGGCTATGACTGTTGGGCTGTGTGAGACTGGTTATTATAACTGAAAGGCTGTGTAAAACTGGTTATTTTGACTGTAGGGCTGTGAGAGACTGGTTATTATGATTGAAGGGTTGTGTTAGACTGTTTACTTTAAGTGAGGGGCTGTGTGAGACTGGTTGTTATGACTTAAGGCTGTGTGAGATTATTTATGTTGACGGTTGGGCTGTGTGAGACTTGGTATTATGACTGTTGGGTTGTTTGGTACTTGTAATTATGAGTTTAGGGCTGTGTGAGATGGGTTATTGTGACTGTTGGGCTGTGTGAGACTTGTGATTATGAGTGTAAGATTGTATGAGACTGGTAATTTGAAGTTTAAGGCTATTTAGGACTGGTTATTGATTGTAGGGCTGTATGAGACTAATGATTATGACTGGAAGGTTGTGTGAGACTGGATATTATGACTATAAGGCTGTGTGAGACTGAATTCTGTAGGCTTTGTGACTGCTGACTGTAGGGCTGAGTATGGCTGGTGACTGTAGGGCTGAATGTGGCTGGTGACTGTAGGGCTGTGTGACTGGCAATTGTTAGGATGCGTGACTGGTGTCTGCAGGGCTACGTGTGACTGGTGACTGTAGGGTTATGTATGATTAATTATTGTAGGGCTGTATATGACTTGCAACTGTAGGGCTGTGTGGCTGGTTATTGCAGGGCTGTGTGGGGTTAGTTGTCATGGCTGTATGACTTTGTGATTGGTAACTGTAGAGTTATGTGAGCCTGATAACTGTAGGGCTATGTGTGACTGGCAGTTGTAGGGATGTGTGTGACTGGTGAGTGTAGGGCTTTGTGTGAGGTAAGTTGGTATGGCTGTGGGGCTGTGTTTGACTGGTGACTTTAGGGCTGTGTGTGACTAGTACCTGTAGGGTTGTGTGTGATAAAAGTTGTTATGACTGTGTTAGGGCTGTGTGAGATATGTTGTTATGAGTGTAGGGCTGTGTGTGAGTGGTTACTAATGTTGTGTGTGACTGATGACTGTAGGGCAGTGTGTGAATAGTGACTGTAAGAGTATGTGTGACTGGCTGTAAGGACGTTCGAGCAGACCTTTACTGTTGAGTGTGGTTGTCTTTTTAGATGAGTGTAGCTTTAGATTTGGTTGAGTGTGGTTGTCTGTCTGGGTGAGTGTAGCTCTAGAGCTGGGTGAGTTAAGCTGTCTGTCTGGGTGAGTGTAACCAGGGTTGGTTGAGTTTGGCTGTCTGTCTGGGTGTGTAACTTTAGGGTTGGTTGAGCTTGGTTTTCTATCTGGGTGAGTGTAACTCTAGGGTTGGTTGAGTTTGGCTGTCTGTCTGGGTGAGTGTAGCTCTAGAGTTGGTTGAGTTTGGTTGTCTGTCTGGGTAAGTGAAGCTTCAGGGTTGGTTGAGTTTGGTTGTCCGTCTGGGTGAGTGTAGCTCTAGAGTTGGTTGAGTTTGGCTGTCTGTCTGGATGAGTGTAGCTCTAGAGTTGGTTGACTTTGGTTGTCTGTCTGGGTGAGTGAAGCTTTAGGGTTGGTTGAGTTTGGTTGTCTGTCTGGGTGAGTGTAGCTTTAGGGTTGGTTGAGTTTGGTTGTCTGTCTGGGTGAGTGTAGCTCTAGAGTTGGTTGAGTTTAGTTGTCTGTGGGTGAGTGTAACTAGGGTTGGTTGAGTTTGGTTTTCTGTCTGTGTGAGTGTAACTCAAGGGTTGGTTGTCTGGGTGAGTGTAGCTCTAGAGTTGGTTGAGTTTGGCCGTCTGTCTGGGTGAGTGTAACTAGAGTTGGTTGAGTTTGGTTGTGTGTCTGGGTGAATGTAACTCTAGGGTTGGTTGAGTTTGGTTGTCTGTCGGTGAGTGTAGCTTTAGGGTTGGTTGAGATTAGCTGTCTGTCTGGGTGAGTGTAGCTCTAGAGTTGGTTGAGTTGGGTTGTCTGTCTTGATGAGTGTAACTAGGGTTGGTTGAGTATGGTTGTCTGTCTAGGTGAATGTAACTCATTGTAACTAGAGTTGGTTGAGTTTGGTTGTCTCTCTGGGTGAGTGTAGTTTTAGGGTTGGTTGAGTTTGGCTGTCTGTCTGGATGAGTGTAACTCTAGAGTTGGTTGAGTTTAGTTGTCTGTCTGTGTGAGTGTAGCTCTAGAGTTGGTTGAGTTTGGTTGTCTGTTTGGTTTAGTGTAGCTTTAGGGTTGGCTGAGTTTGGTTGTCTGTCTGGGTGAGTTTAGCTTTAGGGTTGGTTGAGTTGGGTTGTCTGTCTGGGTGAGTGTAGCTCTGGAGTTGGTTGAGTTGGGTTGTCTGTCAGTGAGTGTAGCTTTAGGGTTGGTTGAGTTTGGTTGTCTGTCTGGGTGGGTGTAGCTTTAGGGTTGGTTGAGTTTGGCTGTCTGTCTGGGTGAGTGTAGCTCTAGAATTGGTTGAGTTTGGTTGTCTGTCTGGGTGAATGTAGCTTTAGTGTTGGTTGAGTTTGGCTGTCTGTCTAGGTGAGTGTAGCTCTAGAGTTGGTTGAGTTGGGTTGTCTGTCTGGGTGAGTGTAGCTCTAGAGTTGGTTGAGTTGGGTTGTCTGTCGGTGAGTGTAGCTCTAGAGTTGGTTGAGTTGGGTTGTCTGTCAGTGAGTGTAGCTTTAGGGTTGGTTGAGTTTGGTAGTTTGTCTGGGTGAGTGTAGCTCTAGGGTTGGTTGAGTTTGGCTGTCTGTCTGGGTGAGTGTAGCTTTATGGTTGGTTGAGTTTGGTTGTCTGTCTGGGTGAGTGTAGCTCTAGGGTTGGTTGAGTTTGGTTGTCTGTCTGGATGAGTGTAACTTTGGAGTTGGTTGAGTTTGGTTGTCTGTCTGGGTGGGTGTAGCTCTAGGGTTGGTTGAGTTTGGTAGTCTGTCTAGGTGAGTGTAACTTTAGAGTTGGTTGAGTTTGGTTGTCTGTCTGGATGAGTGTAGCTTTAGGGTTGGTTGAGTTTGGTTGTCTGTCTGGGTGAGTGTAACTTTAGAGTTGGTTGAGTTTGGTTGTCTGTCTGGGTGGGTGTAGCTCTAGGGCTGGTTGAGTTTGGTTGTCTGTCTGGGTGAGTGTAACTTTAGAGTTGGTTGAGTTTGGTTGTCTGTCTGGGTGGGTGTAGCTCTAGGGCTGATTGAGTTTGGTTGTCTGTCTGGGTGAGTGTAACTTTAGGGTTGGTTGAGTTTGGTTGTCTGGATGAGTGTAGCTTTAGGGTTGGTTGAGTTTGGTTGTCTGTTTGGTTTAGTGTAGCTTTACGGTTGGTTGAGTCTGGCTGTCTGTCTGGGTGAGTGTAGCTTTAGGGTTGGTTGAGTTTGGCTGTCTGGATGAGTGTAGCTCTAGAGTTGGTTGAGTCTGGCTGTCTGTCTGGGTAAGTGTTGCTCTAGAGTTGGTTGAGTTTGGTTGTCCATTTGGGTGAGTGTAGCTTTAGGGTTGGTTGAGTTTTGTTGTCTGTTGGTGAGTGTAGCTTTAGAGTTGGTTGAGTTTGGCTGTCTGTCTGGGTGAGTCTAGTTCTAGGGTTTGGAGAGTATAGCTGTAGGGTTGGTTGATTATAACTAGCAATGTGTAGTTTTAAAGTGAGATTGATTGAATTTGAGTGTAGCGTTCATTATATGTGGCTGATTAATTGAGTTTTTTTTGTGGTTAGTTGAATATGATAGAATTTAGTTATGTCCATGGGGTTTGTTGAGTTTGATTGTAGAGTTGGGTAAAGCAATTAAGGGTTGGTTACTCTGACTAGGTTTAGTTTAGTATGGGATAAGGGTTGGGTGATTTGGTGCTTAAAGTTATTGAATGCAAGTAGGATTGTTGATTATGGCATAATTGATCAAGTGTGACAGAAGGGTTGTTAACCATAACTATAGGGTTGGGTTGTTGATCATGGAATTATGATTAGTCAAGTGTGATAGAAGGATTATTAACCATAAAGGATTATTGATCATGACTGTGAGCTATGTTGAGGTTAACGTTAGGTTTGGTTTGGTTTTGTAAGGATTATCAACCATAATTGTAGGGTTTATAAAACATGACTGATAGGTTGTTTGAATATGATGGTAGGGTTATTGACCATAATTACAGTGTTACTTGAAAGTGACTGTAAGGTTACTGAATATGATAGTAGGGTTGTTGATAGTGATTGTAGGGTTGGTTGAAAGTGACTGTAAGGTATTTGAATGTCGTCGTGGTAGGGTTTTCAAGAATGATTTAGGGTCGATTGAATGTGACTGTAAGGTTATTTTGATATGACAGGAGGTTTGTAGAGAATAACTGTAGAGTTGGTTGAAAGTGACTGAAGTTATTCAAATATGACTGTAGGGTTGTTGGGAATGACTGGAGGGTTGGTCAAAAGTGACTGCAATGTTTATTCTAATGGTACATTAGGGTTGGTTGAATGTGGCTGTAGGGTTGGTTGTGACTAAACTTTCATAAAGACATCTTTTTTGGCTTATTAGGATGTAAATAAGGTCTTTTTACTGAGAAATGTAATAATTTTGGCTTGGTGTGGGAAACAGTGCAGAATTGTGCATTGATTTGATATAGGAAATGATGGAGTATTGTAAGTACAAGATGCTGTGTCACATACTTTTAGTCTTATTAAAAAACATCAGACTTGTGCTGGGAAATATATGTAGATACTATTGAAATGACTTGTACAGAATCTGTTGCACTTCTGCCTTCACCGTAGATCAAAATAAGTGATACCTGCAAGTGTTTGTGATTAGGTAAAGGTTATAGGATTATTTCTAACTATCAGACAGCTAAGATTGCATAATTTGATAAACAATAGAAAATATTATTTTATTATTTGGAAGCAGCAGAAGTGAGAGAAAAAAGTTGTACTTATTGAAATTTCATATTGTTGAGAAAATGAAGGCCTCATTAGTCTGATGATAGAATGAAGTAGATCATGTGTTCTGAATGGATAGTATCATTAAATTGCTCATCAGCCTTTGTCATTCTCAGATGATATTTCAATTCAGTTAAATTTCCTCATTTACTTCAGAATTTGGTTTTGGGCAGCATAATATTTTAAATATTGATGCCAGATTTTTATTTGTTAGTCATTCAGCTGTAGTATGTTATGCCAATGTTTATACCATAGCTGTTATGAAATCCCTCCAATGTTATCAGTCAAACTGTAGTCTTCATAATTTGATAATTTTTTTCCTTCCTCTCATCTCTGGAAATGATTAAACTAATGATCTTCCCCTGTTAGATTTGTGATCCGACTAAAATGCAGCTTTGTAAAGTTTTTACCAATCATTTATGATCTTTTCTAAAGAGTTAGTTTTACTTTGCTCTTGCACAAGTTGAACTCCTTTGATGGACAGACTTGGGTGTGGCACCAGCAGTCTTGTACACCAGCCAATACTACCACCATCCAACATGCCAACTTGGATGCAGCTCCAGTATTCTTGTACACCAACCACTCCTGCCACCTCCAACATGCTAACTCGGGTGTGACACCAGCATTCTTGTACACCAACCACTACTACTGCCACCCAACATGCTAACTTGGGTGAAGCACCAGCAGTCTTGTACACCAACCACTACTGCCACCACTCTACATGCCATCTTGAGTGCAGCACCAGCAGTCTTGTACACCAACTGCCACCATTCTAGTCGCCAATATGCCAATAGCTGTTAGTCAACAAAAATTTTAACTGAGCTCATTAATGCTAAACTTGTCACAAATGCTTTTGTGGTTCTATGTTTTCTTTCTCTCACAGCATCTTGCTTGTCCCTATCAACTTTGTTCTTGTTTTTCATTTGTATTTTGTTTAATGCAGAAGCTGGATAAGTTGTAGTTGTCATTATGTATTACTGTAGTAAATGTAGTATTACACATCACCAATATGTTCTGCATGCATTGATGATCATTATTTTACAGATATTGTAGAGTTTGTATGTTAAAAATGATAGCTCAGAATCAGTTTCTCATTTATGATTACTTGGTCTGCAGTCAAGTTTTGTTTGAATAAAGGCTTTTTTTTTTGTAAGTGAACGATGATCATATTTATTATTTCCTGTAAATTTGTTCATACTTTTAAATATGTTGCAATTAGAATTCCAGACTGAATTAATAGAATAGCTTTACCTCTGTGAATTAGTAAGATTAATTTTAGGTGATGTCAGAATAGTTCATGCTGTGAGAGAACTTTACTAGGTGAGGAGTATATTGTGTTTCTAGTTATTAATAAACCAGGTTAGGCAACACAGCTAAAGGAGTAGTGCTAGTAAAGGACCTTTGGTAGATGTTGCAGTTTAGCTCATATATTTTGGTTAATAAATATTAATATATTTATGTAACCCCTTTTTTTATCCCTTTCCTTATGGATGAGACATTTTTATTACATTTTAACCACTTTTGTGAATAAAGATCTCAAGAATTGAAAAGCATATAAGGAAAAATGCCAATCCTGCATTTTCAGACAAAATGCCTAAATTGTACCATTGTATTAAGGCATGGTTGACAAAAGTGAATGTTAAGATTATCTTAACAGAGGTATCAGTTTTTTGAGTGGACTTGTTACAGTGTATGAGAGTGGTGATTGAGAGGGTGGTGGCATTCACAGAGCTTCAGATTGGGAAGAACAATGTGGATTCAGAAGTGGTAGAAGATTTGTGGATCAGGTATTTGTTTTGAAGAATGCATGAAAGAAAGAAGTAGAGACATAGGACTTACATTTAGCATTTATGGCTCTGGAGAAAGTATATAGTATCACTGATAGAGATACTTAGTATAAGGTCCTAGAAGAAGTGACCTGGGGATAGGGGAGAAAGAATGCTGCCCACATATTCCCCGTGTATCGTAGCAGGTGACTAAAAGGGGTGGGATTAGGGGGGGGCTGGAAATCCAACCCTCCTCTTTTACTTTCCCTATAGAAGGAACAGAGAAGGAGGCCAAGTGAGGCTTTTTCCCTATAAGGCACAGTCATCTGTTCTTGATGCTACCTTATTAATGCAGGAAATGGTGAATATGCATAAAAAACAGGGGATATTAAAAGGTGCTAGAAGCAGTGAAGAGTTTATATGAGGAGCGTAAGGCATGTGTGCAGATAGATAGAAAGGAGGGCGAGTGGTCCAAAGTGAGTGTGGGTATGTTGTATGGGGTGTGTAGTGTCAATTTGGCTATTTGATTTGTTTATGAATGGGATGGTGAGAGAGGTGAATGCAAGGTTCCTGGAAAGAGGGGTAGGTATGCATTCTTTTTCTTTTTAGGTGGGGGAAGGCAAATTAGTGAGTTTTGTTGATGACACAGGGATGTTGGCAGATTCATGTGAGAATCTACAGAAGTTGGTTTCTGAGTTTGGGAGAGTGTTTGCAAGAATTAAGTTCAGAGTAAATGTAGAAAAAAGAAAGGTCATTAGGTTTAGCAATGCAGGGAGACAAGATAGTCAGGGTATGAGTTTGAATGGAAAAATCTTATTGGAAGTGAAGGGATTTAGGTACGTGGGAGTGGACATGTTAGAGAATTGAACCATGGAAAGGGAGATTACTTTAAATGAGAGCAAAGATGGGCATGTTTGATGGTATGATAATCCCAACAGTGTTGCATGGATGTGAGGCATGCGCCATACATAACTAGGTAGAGAAGAGGGTGAATGTGTTATAAATTAAAACCTTTAGGACAATTTGTGGTATGAGGAGGGTTGATTGAATAAGGAATGAAAGGGTGAAAAAGAGGCATGGTGGAAGAGGAATTTTGGAGACGAAGAGGGAGTTTTGAAGTGGTTTGGACTAATAGAAAGGAAGACTAAGAGGATATCTTTGTCAGAAGTGGCAGGAACAAGGAATAAGGGAAAATCAAGGAGATGGAGTGAAAGATACTGGGTGTTTGGGGCCTGAACATTCAAGAGAATGTGAGAAGTGAAAGGGATAGTAGGTAGATGGAAAGTAGTTGGTAGGCAGCCAACAACCAGGGAGGTATTTTACCAGTACTACCCACTTGGGTATTGGGAGGGTTAGTGATGGCTGCATAGTGAGCCAGCACATCAGTGGTTGTGTAGTTGCATTCCTCTGACTGAGGTAGCTGTCTTTCTTTCCACCTCACCGACACATGTACTACTTGCATTTTTTCCACAAACATACAATATCTTCCTGTTATACATAACACTTGACAACACTAAACTCACACAGCTCATTCTTCATAAATATCAACTAGTATAAGTCAATATTTAGGATAACAAAGGAAGAAGATATAGATGATGAATTATACAGTGATTATGATGAGCATCCATTCACAGATATAGATTCCTCAAAAAGACACATTATTGAAGAAATTGAGCAGCTTAAAGAAAACTCAGCTCCATGTTAAAATGGAATTCTAGCAATATTTCTTGAAGAGACAAAGAATAGCCGGACCTTTTACAAAGTTGTTGAGACAAAGCATAAACCAATTGATCATTGTAGATGAATGCAAAATGGCATACTTAATGCCAGTACATAAAAGAGGATCCAAATTGCTTGTAAAATGATATAGACAAGTTAGTTTACCTTTGCTAGTGATTAAGATACTTGAGAGAGTAATAAAAAACTAATGGGATACCGTATTTAGATTCATAATTGAAGGATGCAAAGATTTGCTCCTGGTAAAAGCTCACAAACATAACTGCTAGCTCATTATGATGACATAAATGAAAAACTGCACTGTTTTTGTTCATTTTGCATAACATTTGATAAAGTGAACTATGGAGTGTTGGTAAAGAAAATGGCAAGTCGTATTATGAAAGGAAAAATAGGAAAATGGATAAAAGAATTTTCAACCAACAGGAAGGTCAAAGTAGTTTCCATTGGAAACATCTGAGGAAGAAGATGCATTATCAGGGGTGACCACAATAACCTTTATAATTATTATGTCACACATATTGATGGGGAAGTTAGAGAAAGTGTGGGAGGTCTAGAAAAAGTACAAAGACTTTTGGATAGTATCTTTAGTCATGTTAAATGAAAACTTAATGGAATTTGTTGAAGGTAACTTTGATCAAATAAGTAACAGGGGAATTAATGTGATTTCAGTAATAACCTAATTACCTGTTTGTACTGTATGGGAGGAAGTCTTACACTCGTGAGATCCCATCTTTTGAACATTCTTTACTATCAAACAACTTCTTAGATATATGTATGGAGTCTGTACTAACCATGTCCCATGTCATCTTAATCTGTTCATCCATCAATGTTTTATTAGAACAATTTTTTATATTTTTATTTCTTTACAAATGGATTTGTATGTAGCATTTATGGATCTGGAGAAGGCATATGATAGAGTTGATAGAGATGCTCTGTGGAAGGTATTAAGAATATATGGTGTGGGAGGCAAGTTGTTAGAAGCAGTGAAAAGTTTTTATCGAGGATGTAAGGCATGTGTACGTGTAGGAAGAGAGGAAAGTGATTGGTTCTCAGTGAATGTAGGTTTGCGGCAGGGGTGTGTGATGTCTCCATGGTTGTTTGATTTGTTTATGGATGGGGTTGTTAGGGAGGTGAATGCAAGAGTTTTGGAAAGAGGGGCAAGTATGAAGTCTGTTGGGGATGAGATAGCTTGGGAAGTGAGTCAGTTGTTGTTCGCTGATGATACAGCGCTGGTGGCTGATTCATGTGAGAAACTGCAGAAGCTGGTGACTGAGTTTGGTAAAGTGTGTGAAAGAAGAAAGTTAAGAGTAAATGTGAATAAGAGCAAGGTTATTAGGTACAGTAGGGTTGAGGGTCAATTCAATTGGGAGGTGAGTTTGAATGGAGAAAAACTGGAGGAAGTGAAGTGTTTTAGATATCTGGGAGTGGATCTGGCAGCGGATGGAACCATGGAAGCAGAAGTGGATCATAGGGTGGGGGAGGGGGCGAAAATTCTGGGAGCCTTGAAGAATGCGTGGAAGTCGAGAACATTATCTCGGAAAGCAAAAATGGGTATGTTTGAAGGAATAGTGGTTCCAACAATGTTGTATGGTTGCAAGGCGTGGACTATGGATAGAGTTGTGCGCAGGAGGATGGATGTGCTGGAAATGAGATGTTTGAGGACAATGTGTGGTGTGAGGTGGTTTGATCGAGTAAGTAACGTAAGGGTAAGAGAGATGTGTGGAAATAAAAAGAGCGTGGTTGAGAGAGCAGAAGAGGGTGTTTTGAAATGGTTTGGTCACATGGAGAGAATGAGTGAGGAAAGATTGACCAAGAGGATATATGTGTCGGAGGTGGAGGGAACGAGGAGAAGAGGGAGACCAAATTGGAGGTGGAAAGATGGAGTAAAAAAGATTTTGTGTGATCGGGGCCTGAACATGCAGGAGGGTGAAAGGAGGGCAAAGTATAGAGTGAATTGGAGCGATGTGGTGTACCGGGGTTGACGTGCTGTCAGTGGATTGAATCAAGGCATGTGTATGGGGGTGGGTTGGGCCATTTCTTTCGTCTGTTTCCTTGCGCTACCTCGCAAACACGGGAGACAGCGACAAAGCAAAAAAAAAAAAAAAGAAAAAGAAAAAATTTCTTTTACAAGGTTCTTATTTAATTTTCTGTCATATCTTGTTAGTGCTGTATCCTTAAATGTCTTGGAAGAAGTGTTCAGTCTACATCATCAATCTGTTTTAAAAACTTACAGTTTGTGATCAGGTCAACCCTCACTCTTCTCTTTTCCAAGGTTGGTAAATTTAGAGCTTTTTAGCATTTCCCTGTAACTCATCTCCCTTAATTCTGCTACAATCTTTGTTACCCTCTTCTCGACCTTCCCTATTACCTCTTTGTGCTTGTTTAGGTGCCGTGACCAAACCTGAATAGCATATTCTAGTTTTGGCCTTATGTAAGATATGAACAATTTGTTAAATATTTCCTTGCCCAAGTACTTGAATGCTTCGTACAGAGGTCCAACAAGAAAATTAATTAAGAATGATGCAAACATTAAAGGTCTGGGAATTATTATTGGTGAAAAACTTGAATTTAAAGAACACATTGAAAAGATGCTGCTCTTAAGCCAAAAAGTGACGAAAATGATGTTGAAAACATATATATCAATTATAGAAGTGTTTGAATGTTATTTTTCAATTTTGAAAAAAAAATGAGCTGAAATATACCCTGAACTATTACCTGCAAGTTTTGGTATTTTTTCAGAAAAATAAATTTCCTTTAAAAACCTCAGTAAAACAAGATACAGGCAGTGGTGATAAGTTTTAATGTACACATGAGAATTATACTTTAACAGTGTTTTGTTGTTTGGTTAGCAGTAAAGCAGACTGAAATGAACAAGATGAAGAGGATTCAGAAACGTTTCAGAAGTATGTTAAGAAGACTAGAGCATACCATTCAAAACTAAGTACCATGAAAGATTAAGTGATTTAGAGCTTTACAAATTGGCAAGGATGATTGAGAAATCAATGTTGAGAAATAACAGGAAACATACCAAAGTGTAAAACATTAAACAAGATACAAACATAGGTTTAATGAACACACAAGTATACATAAACAATGTTTTGTGTTTGTTCAGCAGTAAAGCAGATTGAAATAAGATAAAGAGAATTCAGAAACATTTCAAAAGTATGTTAAGAAGACTGGAGCATACCATGCAAAACTTTATTCCATGAAAGATTAAAGATTTAGAGCTTTACAAATTGGCAAGGACAATTGAGAAATCATTGCCAAGAAATTCCTGGAAACAAAATGGCAAAAGATAAAGATACACAAATGCCCAGAAAGGAAATTGGAATTATTATCTAATACGATACTTGATGATAATGGAAATTTACATGGAGTGAAAATGTAAACATTCAAAAGAAGATTAGGTTCATGGCTGCTTCCAGTTGGTACCAAATCCCTTCTTAATACCGAGGTCAAGGTGGACAGAGTTTGTTCTATTGTGTGTGTCTGGTGTAGTAGACAACACAATGTCATCTTCTGTTCTGTGTGTCTGATGTTGCAAATAGACACTGTATCATGTTCTGTTCTGTGTCTGGTGTTGCAGACAGACATAGTGTCAAGTTCTGTTCTGTGTGTCTGGTGTTGCAGACAGACATAGTGTCATGTTCTGTTTTGTGTGTCTGGTGTTGCAGACAGACATAGTGTCATGTTCTGTTCTGTGTCTGGTGTTGCAGACAGACATAGTGTCATGTTCTGTTCTGTGTGTCTGGTGTTGCAGACAGACATAGTGTCATGTTCTCTTTTGTGTGTCTGGTGTTGCAGACAGACACAGTATCATGTTCTGTTCTGTGTGTCTGGTGTTGCAGACAGACATAGTGTCATGTTCTGTTCTGTGTGTCTGGTGTTGCGACATACATAGTGTCATGTTCTGTTCTGGGTGTCTGGTGTTGCAGACAGACATAGTGTCATGTTCTCTTTTGTGTGTCTGGTGTTGCAGACAGACACAGTATAGTATCATGTTCTGTTCTGTGTGTCTGGTGTTGCAGACAGACATAGTGTCATGTTCTGTTTTGTGTGTCTGGTGTTGCAGACAGACATAGTGTCATGTTCTGTTCTGTGTCTGGTGTTGCAGACAGACATAGTGTCATGTTCTCTTTTGCGTGTCTGGTGTTGCAGACAGACACAGTATCATGTTCTGTTCTGTGTGTCTGGTGTTGCAGACAGACATAGTGTCATGTTCTGTTCTGTGTGTCTGGTGTTGCAGACATACATAGTGTCATGTTCTGTTCTGTGTGTCTGGTGTTGCAGACATACATAGTGTCATGTTCTGTTCTGGGTGTCTTATGTTGCAGACAGACATAGTGTCATGTTCTGTTCTGTGTGTCTTATGTTGCAGACATACGTAGTGTCATGTTCTGTTCTGTGTGTCTGGTGTTGCAGACAGGCATAGTGTCATGTTCTGTTCTGTGTGTCTGTTGTTGCAGACAGACATAGTGTCATGTTCTGTTTTGTGTGTCTGGTGTTGCAGACAGACATAGTGTCATGTTCTGTTCTGTGTCTCTGGTGTTGCAGACATACATAGTGTCATGTTCTGTTCTGGGTGTCTGGTGTTGCAGACAGACATAGTGTCATGTTCTCTTTTGTGTGTCTGGTGTTGCAGACAGACACAGTATCATGTTCTGTTCTGTGTGTCTGGTGTTGCAGACAGACTTAGTGTCATGTTCTGTTCTGTCTGGTGTTGCAGACAGACACAGTGTCATGTTCCACGGTGTCATGTTCTGTTCTGCTGGCAATGCTATGAAACACACAAACAGCCAAGTTCTCCTCTGCCAGTTGGTAGCTGTAAACTGTAGTATAATGCTCTGTGATCTGTACTATGAGTCTTTTGTCAGAGACTTTATATGAAATATCCAGTTTATTGTTTGTCTGTTAGTTGAGCTGATTTCAGTCCAAACTTTCAAAATTTGCTGTAACTGTTAGTTGGAAACTTAAATTTGAGGTTAATTCCATCTCTTGGCTTTTGATTAGTTATTGGAGACTGAAATATTTAGGTTTCTTCCATCTCTTGGCTTTTGCAGACAGTTTGAACTTCCCATATTTTGTCCTGTCTGTTGGCAACTGTGTACTTTTTCTTAATCCTCCATTTTCTAACCTATGTGTTGTTTATTATAAATTCTGTTTGCAGAATTCAAGCCTTTTCCTGCTTGTTTTCTGATGTTGTTTAAGCTTTTCTCTAAGGTTGTAACTTTACTCTGAGCAAAGACTGGCACAGAACTTTGTTTAAGATGAGGAATGAGTACATCATTGCTGTAATATGGTGAGGTGTGGGCGGGATTAGAAGGGGTTGAGAGTGGATGGGGCACAGGAGATGGAGTAGAGAGGGTGTGGGTGGGATGGGATACAGTAGATGGGGTGGAGAGGGTGTGGGTGTGATAGGATACAGTGGATGTAGTAGAGAGGGTGTGGATGGGATGGGGCACAGTAGATGAGGTAGAAAGTGGATGGGATACAGTAGATGGGGTAGAGAGGGTGTGGGTGGGATGGGGCACAGTAGGTAGGATAAAGAGGGTGTTGGACTGAGGTCCCACTAAGGAGAGGAGGGCAGGCAAGACTACTAGCCCATGAAAAAGGCCTAACATAGACACACATGTGAAGATCTTGAAGAAAGCAAGGAAGAGGTGAGAATGAGAAGGTGAGAGAGCAACAGAGGCTACAAGTGTAGAGATGCCAGCATGTAGCAGGGGTGTACCCATGCTTTCTACAGCTGCCTGAGCCCGAGCCTGCCTTTCACCCTGGCCCATTAAGAAGGCATGTGCCATGTGGGTAGCATAGTCAACACAGATGCCAACAGCAAGGATGAGGGCAACTGTAGTGACAGTGTCAATGGTGAGGTCCCAGGCATGCATGAGGGCAGCAACCTCCAGTAATGTGGCCATCACACAACTCACCATCATCACAGTTACCAGCCCCCTTCCCACCACTACCACTGTCACCACACCCACTATGCTCACCACCACCCCCAGGTTGTACCACATTTCACCAGCCAAGTGAGAATCCGTCTCCCACTGGCTGTACACGTGGGCCCACACAGCACGGTAACCAGATAGATTAGCGTTGGCCACTGCCTGCTGCACCTCGTTCATGGCTGCCTGCTGCAGCCCGCGTGCTCTCAGCCGCCGGTACTGAAAATCAACCTTGAAGATAGAGAAGGATGGAGCTGGGGCCCCACATGTCAGTGGTTCATGAAACACAAAATGACTGTTGAAGTGGATACCAACAGGTGAGTGTAAGAAGGTGGCCAGAGCCTCAAGCAGCTCTTCAAGTGTAAGGTTGTGGTTGCTATGGCTGTTCTCCATGTAAGTGTCTAGCTCAGAGAACCAAGCATCCACACTGGTGATGTAAGGGGAGGTGCGCAATGTCATGGTCAAGGCCCTCAACCCTGGCAGTTCTTCTGGGAGACTCACGTTGGCAAAATAAACAGTTCCTGGCTCTCCCACTTCTGGAAAGTGACGATCCATGGCAGTGAACCATTGGTAGAGATAGGACGATTGTGGTAGGAACCACAGGGGACTGAACTCCTGCCTCAGTTTAGTAGACCCCCACACACCTCCTGCCACCATGGCTGCTGCTGCCACCATCACCATCACTGCCACGGTTGGCTTTACCACAATTGTTGCATACCACTGCATGACCTGAGCCAGCAGCCCAGCACTCCTCTGCTCTGGTCTGACACCACAAGTGGTGGCCCCAGCATTCTTGTGGTGCTGGTCTAGGGCCAGGGCAGCCAGAAATACTGTGGCTTGTAGTAGGTAGATAACTGTGACACCAACAGCAGCATACACACAGAACCAGCGAAGTGCCGGCACCTGTGTGGCTGACCCCACCAGGAAGGCAGCAGCATCTGTGAGTGTGGTGAGAGTGATGGCCATGCCAGCAGCGCGCAGTGTATGGCCACCACGCTTGGCACCTGTACCACTAGCCAGTTCCCAGGCGCCCGCCACTACATACATGTCATCTACACCTAGACCCAATAGCAGCACAGGTAACACTGATGTAATGGGACCATAAGGCACACCGAATGCCGAACATAGGCCATAAGTGGCAGCCACAGCCAGTGCCACAGCTACAAGACCCATGAGGGCAGGGAGTGGCCGACCCAGCGTGGCCAGCACGTACAGGGCCAGCACCACCCACCCACACACCACCCACTTTACATCGGCCAGCATGGTGGCTGCACTTACCGCCCCAAAACTGTGGCCAGCATGCACATGAAGTGTGATCTGTGGAGGAGTGGGGGCTCCCAGCACCTCCTGCACTAGTGCTTCCTCCCAGGCTAACCCCTCCAGGTCCACGGGCTGGCCGGTGCCTAGATCCAGCTTGGTGGTGGTATTGGCCTGCACTGTGGTGAACCAAGTGTGAAGGGCTGCACGTGCCCCCACCATACGGCCAGTAGCATCTCGCACCACCCCACCCAATAGCTGCCTGACTGGCAGTGGGCCACCATAGACATGACTGACACTGGCACGGTTCACATCATGCAGGACACGTTCATCTGTCAGAGACAGGATGACCTGAGGATCATAGCCCCACACCTCCAGTAGGCTGTGCTCTTGGCACAAGCGAGGGCTGGTTGCTAGGGTTTGGCAGTAGGCCATGCCAAGGGCCAAATAGTCCCTAAGAGGCAGCCGTCTCTTACCCCTAGGGGCTCCTGACCACCAGCTCTCTGCAGCAGCCCAGGGAGTGGGCAGCAATGGTAGGCGAGCACACACATGGTTCCAGGTGCCACCGTTTAGGTTAGCCACACGCTGGTGGAGATGCCACATGGCCTGGATCGCTTGGGCCGTAAGAATGTTATCTTCTCCTTCCCATACTACCACCTGCTGCCGCTCACTCTTATCCCTTGGGCACCAATGCTCTCCCCTCCACTTATCCACCTGTAATGATATGAATAACATCTGTACTCTACATGAGTTACAACATAACAGTTACACACATACCCAGACCAAAACATAAATTACCCATGTGTACAGTTACCCAGACCAAAACATAAGTTACCCACATGTGCACAGTTACCCAGGCCAAAACATAAGGTACCCACATGTATACAATTACCCAGACCAAAACATAATTTACCTACATGTGTACAGTTACCCAGACCACAACATAACAGTTACCTACATGTGTACAGTTGCCCAGACCACAACATAACAGTTGCCCACATGAGTACAGTTACCCAGACCACAACATAACAGTTACCTGCATGTGTACAGTTACCCAGACCACAACATAACAGTTGCCCACATGAGTACAGTTACCCAGACCACAACATAAATGTTACCTACATGTGTACAGTTACCCAGACCACAACATAACAGTTACCTACATGTGTACAGTTACCCAGACCACAACATAACAGTTACCCACATGAGTACAGTTACCCAGACCACAACATAACAGTTACCCACATGAGTACAGTTACCCAGACCAGAACATAGCAGTTACCTGCATGTGTACAGTTACCCAGATCACAACATAACAGTTACCTGCATGTGTATGGTTACCCAGACCACAACATAACAGTTACCCACATGTATACAGTTACCCAGACCACAACATAACAGTTACCTACATGTATACAGTTACCCAGACCATAACATAACAGTTACCTACATGTGTACAGTTACCCAAACCACAACATAACAGTTACCCACATGAGTACAGTTACCCAGACCACAACATAACAGTTACCTGCATGTATACAGTTACCCAGACCACAACATAACAGTTACCTACATGTGTACAGTTACCCAAACCACAACATAACAGTTACCCACATGAGTACAGTTACCCAGACCACAACATAACAGTTGCCCACATGCGTACAGTTACCCAGACCACAACATAACAGTTACCCACATGTGTACAGTTACCCAGACCACAACATAACAGTTACCCACATGTGTGCAGTTACCCAGACCACAACATAACAGTTACCTACATGTGTACATTTACCCAGACCACAACATAAGTTACCTACATGTGTACAGTTACCCAGACCATAACATAACAGTTTACCCAGACCACAACATAACAGTTACCTACATGTGTGCAGTTACCCAGACCATAATATAACAGTTACCCACATGAGTACAGTTACCCAGACCACAACATAACAGTTACCTACATGTGTACAGTTACCCAAACCACAACATAACAGTTGCCCACATGAGTACAGTTACCCAGACCACAACTTAACAGTTACCTGCATGTGTACAGTTACGCAGACCACAACATAACATTTACCTGCATATGTACAATTACCCAGACTACAACATAACAGTTACGTACATGTGTACAGTTACCCAGACCACAACATGATAGTTACCTGCATGTGTACAGTTACCCAGACCACAACATAACAGTTACCCACATGAGTACAGTTACCCAGACCACAACATAACAGTTGCCTGCATGTGTAAAGTTACCCAGACCACAACATAACAGTTGCCCGCATATGTACAGTTACCCAGACCACAACATAACAGTTTCCCACAGGTGCACAGTTACCCAGACCACAACATAACAGTTTCCCGCATGTGTTCATTTACCCAGACCACAACATAACAGTTGCCCACATGTGTACAGTTACCCAGACCACAACTTAAGTTTCCCACATGTGCACAGTTACCCAGACCACAACATAAGTTTCCCACATGTGTACAGTTACCCAGACCACAACATAACAGTTTCCCACATGTGTACAGTTACCCAGACCACAACATAACAGTTACCTACATGTGTACATTTACCCAGACCACAACATAACAGTTTCCCACATGTGTGCAGTTACCCAGACCACAACATAACAGTTGCCCACATGAGTACAGTTACCCAGACCACAACATAACAGTTTCCCACATGTGTACAGTTACCCAGACCACAACATAACAGTTACCCACATTTGTACAGTTACCCAGACCACAACATAACAGTTGCCCACATGTGTACAGTTACCCAGACCACAACATAACAGTTGCCCACATGTGTACAGTTACCCAGACCACAACATAACAGTTTCCCACATGTGTACAGTTACCCAGACCACAACATAACAGTTACCCAGATGTGTACAGTTACCCAGACCACAACATAACAGTTACCCACATGTGTACAGTTACCCAGACCACAACGTAACAGTTGCCCACATGTGTACAGTTACCCAGACCACAACATAACAGTTTCCCACATGTGTACAGTTACCCAGACCACAACATAACAGTTGACCACATGAGTACAGTTACCCAGACCACAACATAACAGTTGCCCACATGTGCACAGTTACCCAGACCACAGCATAACAGTTGCCCACATGTGTACAGTTACCCAGACCACAACATAACAGTTGCCCACATGTGTACAGTTACCCAGACCACAACATAACAGTTGCCCACATGTGTACAGTTACCCAGACCACAACATAACAGTTGCCCACATGTGTACAGTTACCCAGACCACAACATAACAGTTACCTATATGTGTACATTTACCCAGACCACAACATAACAGTTGCCCACATGTGTACAGTTACCCAGACCACAACATAACAGTTGCCCACATGTGTACAGTTACCCAGACCACAACATAACAGTTACCCACATGTGTACAGTTACCCAGACCACAACATAACAGTTGCCCACATGTGTACAGTTACCCAGACCACAACATAACAGTTACCCACATGTGTACAGTTACCCAGACCACAACATAACAGTTACCCACATGTGTACAGTTACCCAGACCACAACATAACAGTTGCCCACATGTGTACAGTTACCCAGACCACAACATAACAGTTACCCACATGTGTACAGTTACCCAGACCACAACATAACAGTTGCCCACATGTGTACAGTTACCCAGACCACAACGTAACAGTTGCCCACATGTGTACAGTTACCCAGACCACAACATAACAGTTACCCACATGTGTACAGTTACCCAGACCACAACATAACAGTTGCCCACATGTGTACAGTTACCCAGACCACAACATAACAGTTGCCCACGTGTACAGTTACACAGACCACAACATAACAGTTACCTACATGTGTACATGTAGGTCACTGAGTAGCCATGTGTGTGGCTGTCTTGGTAAATGGGTAGGTCTGTGAAAGGTTTTTCTTGGGGAAGGAGTAGGTCCGTGGATGGTGATGACTTATCTTGGTGAAGGAGGAGATGGGCATGGTGATGACTTATCTTGGTGAAGGAGATGGGGATGGTGATGACTTACCTTGGTGAAGGAGGTGGAAATGGTGATGACTTACCTTGGTGAAGGAGGAGGTGGGGATGGTGATGACTTACCTTGGTGAAGGAGGTGGAAATGGTGATGACTTACCTTGGTGAAGGAGGAGGTGGGGATGGTGATGACTTACCTTAGTGAAGGAGGAGGTGGGGATGGTGATGACTTACCTTAGTGAAGGAGGAGGTGGGGATGGTGATGACTTGCCTTAGTGAAGGAGGAGGTGGGGATGGTGATGACTTACCTTAGTGAAGGAGGAGGTCTGAGGAAGCCAGAGTCGGTAGGGTCGTAGTTCTGGCTGGAGGTGGAGGAGACCCAGGGAGAGGATGACCACCATCAACAAAGCCATCAAGATGGTTCGTGTTGGAGATCGTGTGCTCAAGTGACCCCAATGGTAACACCATTCTTCTACATTCATCGTCATCATACATCCGCGTAGCCTCTCACACAACCATGACCTGTTGGTATGGTTACTCGATCATGATGACTGGCATACTATGTGGTGATGACTGGCACACTGTATAGTGATGACTGGCACCCTGTGATGATTGACACATTGTGATGATGACTGGCACACTGTGATGACTGACACACTGTCTAGTGATGACTGGCACCCTGTGATGATGACTGGCACACTGTATAGTGATGACTGGCACACTGTATGATGATGTCTGGCACACTGTAATGATGACTGGCACACAGTGTGATGATGATTGGCACACTGTCTGGTGATGACAGGCACCCTGTGATGATGACTGCATACTGTGATGATGACTGGCACACTGTGATGATGAATGGCAGAGTGATATAAGCTATCACACTCTGTGATGACTGGCACACTGTCTAACACACTGTGTGGTGATTAATGGTAGAGACTCATGTGGTGATGACTGTCACACTGTGTAGTGACTGGCAGAGAGTGGTAATAAATGGCACACTTTGATGATGACTGGCACATTGTGTGATGATGACTGGCATAATGTGGTGATGACTGGCACAATGTGTTATGACTGACAGGGTGTGGTGATGACTGGGACAATGTGTTATGACTGACAGAGTGTGGTGATGACATAAACTGTTTGGTGAAGAGTGGTAAAGTTTAATGATGTCTGGCATAGAATGGGGTGATGACTTGGCACACTGTGTGGTCATGACTGTCACTCTGTATGATGATGATTGGCACACTGTGTAGTGGTGACTAGCACACTGTGTGGTGATAACTGGCACGCTGTGTGGTGATGATTAGCACACTGTGGAGGTGACTGGTGCATAGTGATGACGACAAGCAGAGTTTGATAATGACGGTCACAGGGTGTGGTAATGACGGTCAAAGTGTGTGGTAATGACGGTGAGAGTGTATGATAATGACAGGCAGAGTGAGGTAATGACGGTCACAGTGTGTGGTGATGACTGGCAGAATGTGGTAATGATGGTCACAGTGTGTGGTGATGACTGGCAGTATGTGGTAATGACGGTCACAGTGTGTGGTGATGACCGGCAGTATGTGGTAATGGTCACAGTGTGGTAATGATGGTCACAGTATGTGGTGATGACTGGCAGTATGTGGTAATGATGGTCACAGTGTATGGTGATGACTGGCAGTATGTGGTAATGATGGTCACAGTGTGTGGTGATGACTGGCAGTTTGTGGTAATGATGGTCACAGTGTGTGGTGATGACTGGCAGTATGTGGTAATGATGGTCACAGTATGTGGTCATGACTGGCAGTATGTGGTAACGATGGTCACAGTGTGTGGTGATGACTGGCAGAGTGTGGTAATGATGGTCACAGTGTGTGGTGATGAGTGGCAGTATGTGGTAATGATGGTCACAGTGTGTGGTGATGACTGGCAGTATGTGGTAATGATGGTCACAGTGTGGTAATGATGGTCACAGTATGTGGTGATGACTGGCAGTATGTGGTAATGATGGTCACAGTGTGTGGTGATGACTGGCAGTATGTGTAATGATGGTGACAGTAGGTGGTGATGACTGGCAGTATGTGATAATGATGGTCACAGTGTGTGGTGATGACTGGCAGTATGTGGTAATGATGGTCACAGTGTGTGGTGATGACTGGCAGTATGTGGTAATGATAGTCACAGTGTGTGGTGATGACTGGCAGTATATGGTAATGATGGCCACAGTGTGTGGTTATGACTAGCAGTATGTGGTAATGATGGTCACAGTGTTGTGATGACTGGCAGAGTGTGGTAATGATGGTCACAGTGTGTGGTGATGACCGGCAGTATGTGGTAATGATGGTCACAGTGTGTGGTGATGAGTGGCAGCATGTGGTAATGATGGTCACAGTGTGTGGTGATTACTGGCAGTATGTGGTAATGATGGTCACAGTATGTGGTGATGAGTGGCAGCATGTGGTAATGATGGTCACAGTGTGTGGTGATGACTGGCAGTATGTGGTATTGATGGTCAGTGTGTGCTGATGACCGGTAGTATGTGGTAATGATGGTCATAGTGTGTGGTGATGACTGGCAGTATGTGGTAATGATGGTCACATTATGTGGTGATGAGTGGCAGCATGTGGTAATGATGGTCACAGTATGTGGTGATGAGTGGCAGCATGTGGTAATGATGGTCACAGTATGTGGTGATGAGTGGCAGCATGTGGTAATGATGGTCACAGTGTGTGGTGATGACTGGCAGTATGTGGTATTGATGGTCAGTGTGTGCTGATGACCGGTACTATGTGGTAATGATGGTCACAGTGTGTGGTGATGACTGGCAGTATGTGGTAATGATGGTCACAGTGTTGTGATGACTGGCAGAGTGTGGTAATGATGGCCACAGTGTGTGGTTATGACTGGCAGTATGTGGTAATGATGGTCACAGTGTTGTGATGACTGGCAGAGTGTGGTAATGATGGTCACAGTGTGTGGTGATGACCGGCAGTATGTGGTAATGATGGTCACAGTGTGTGGTGATGAGTGGCAGCATGTGGTAATGATGGTCACAGTGTGTGGTGATTACTGGCAGTATGTGGTAATGATGGTCACAGTATGTGGTGATGAGTGGCAGCATATGGTAATGATGGTCACAGTGTGTGGTGATGACTGGCAGTATGTGGTATTGATGGTCAGTGTGTGCTGATGACCGGTAGTATGTGGTAATGATGGTCACAGTGTGTGGTGATGACTGGCAGTATGTGGTAATGATGGTCACAGTGTGTGGTGATGACTGGCAGTATGTGGTAATGATGGTCACAGTGTGTGGTGATGAGTGGCAGCATGTGGTAATGATGGTCACAGTGTGTGGTGATGATTGGCAGTATGTGGTAATGATGGTCCTACAGTGTGTGGTGATGACTGGCAGTATGTGGTATTGATGGTCAGTGTGTGCTGATGACCGGTACTATGTGGTAATGATGGTCACAGTGTGTGGTTATGACTGGCAGTATGTGGTAATGATGGTCACAGTGTTGTGATGACTGGCAGAGTGTGGTAATGATGGTCACAGTGTGTGGTGATGACTGGCAGTATGTGGTGATGATGGTCACAGTGTGTGGTGATGACTGGCAGTATGTGGTAATGATGGTCACAGTGTGTAGTGATGACTGGCAGTATGTGGTAATGATGGTCACTGTGTGGTGATGACTGGCAGTATGTGGTAATGACGGTCACAGTGTGTGGTGATGACTGGCAGTATGTGGTAATGATGGTCATAGTGTGTGGTGATGACTGGCAGTATGTGGTAATGACGGTCACAGTGTGTGGTGATGACTGGCAGTATGTGGTAATGATGGTCACAGTGTGTGGTGTGATGTAGTACTAGTGATACAATACAGTGTGCAGTACATTGCGTAGAGCTGTAGTACTAGTGCTACAGTACAGTGTGTGGTGATGTAGTACTGGTGCTACAGTACAGTGTGTGGTGCTGTAGTACTGGTGCTACAGTACAGTGTGTGGTGATGTAGTACTAGTGATACAGTACAGTGTGTGGTGATGTAGTACTAGTGATACAATACAGTGTGCAGTACATTGCGTAGAGCTGTAGTACTAGTGCTACAGTATAGTGTGTGGTGATGTAGTACTGGTGCTACAGTACAGTATGTGGTGCTGTAGTACTGGTGCTACAGTATCGCTACTGCAGCACCGGCTACAGTACCGATACTACAGTACTGTCAGTGCTAGTGTTACATCGGTAGTAGTACTACAGTACCAGTAATGCAGTACTAGTGCTTTAGTATCGATACTCTAATACTAGTGATACAACAGCACCGGTACTACAGTGCTGGTGCTCAGTAATAGTACTTCAGTAATGGTGCTACAGTACTAGTGCTGCAGTATTGGTACTACAGTACTAGTGCTACAGTATTGATACTATAGTAATAGTGCTACAGTAACGGTGCTACAGTACTGGTACTACAATACTGGTGTTATAGGACCGGTACCACACTACTGGTTCTACAGCTCTAGCACTACAAACTGGTGCTACAGTTCCGGTACTACAAACGTGCTACAGTACCGTTACTACAAATTGGTGCCACAGTACTGGTATTACAGTATTGTTCCTATGGTACTTGTGTTACACTACCGGTACAACAGTACTGGTACTACAGTATTGTCACTGCAGTACTGGTGCTACAATAACTTTACCACAATACTGATGCTACAGTAGCTGTACTACAGTACTGATGATACGTTACGGGTACGAGTGCTGGTGTTAGAGTACCGGTATTACAGCACTGGCGCTACAGTACCGGTATTACAGTACTTATGCTATACTACTGGTACTACGGTACTGGTGTTAGATTACCAGTACTATAGTCCTGGTGCTACAATACCGTTACTACAGTACTGGTGCTTTAGTACCAGTACTACAGTAATGGCGATACAGTACCGGCACTACAGTATTGGTGCTTCAATACCGGTACTATAACATTACTGCTACATACTGGTACTGTAATATTACTGCTACATACCGGTGATACATTACCTGTACTACAGTACTGTTGCTACAGTACCGATACTGCAGTACAGGTGATACTGTAACGATACTACATTACTGTTTCTACGGTAGCGGTAGGTACTGCAGTAGCGGTATTGTGGTATTGGTGCTACAATATTGGTACTGCATTCCTGGACTATAGTACTGATAGTACAGTACTCATGCTATAAGTACTACAGTACTGGTGATAGAGTACCGATACTGTACTGTACTGTAATGGTGCAGCATTATCAACACGTACTGCTCATATTAGCCCACTATTTCTACATTAGCCATACTACAGCATTGCTATCACTTTTACAGTACTGGTGATACAGTACCGGTAGTACAGTTCTGGTGATACAGTACCGGTGGGACAGTACTGGTGAGACAGTATCGGTAGTACAGTACTGGTGATACAGTACCGGTAGTACAGTTCTGGTGATACAGTACCGGTGGGACAGTACTGGTGATACAGTATCGGTAGTACAGTACTGGTGATACAGTACCAGTAGTACAGTACTAGTGATACAATACCAGTAGTACAGTACTCGTGATACAGCACCAGGAGTACAGTACTGGTGATACAGTACCAGTAGTACAGTAATGGTGATACAATACCGGTGGGACAGTACTGGTGATACAGTACCAGTAGTACAGTACTGGTGATACAGTACCGGTAGTACAGTACTGGTGATACAATACCAGTAGTACAGTACTGGTGATACAGTGCCGATAGTACAGTACTGGTGACAGTACCGGTAGTACAGTACTGGTGATACAGTAGCGGTGGGACAGTACTGGTACAGTAACAGTAGTACAGTACTGGTGATACAGTGCCGGTAGTACAGAAGTGTTGATACATTACCAGTAATACAGTACTGGTGATACTGTATCGGTAGTACAGTACTGGGATACATTACCGGTAGTACAGTACTAGTGATACAGTACCGGTAGGACAGTACTGGTGATACAGTACCGGTAGGACAGTACTGGTGATACAGTACCGGTAGTACAGTACTGGTGATACAGTACCGGTAGTACAGTACTGGTGACAATACCGGTAGTACAGTACTGGTGATACAGTACCGGTAGTACAGTACTGGTGATACAGTGCCGGTAGTACAGTACTGGTGATACAGTACCGGTAGTACAGCACTGGTGATACAGTACCGGTAGTACAGTACTGGTGATACAGTACCAGTTGTACAGTACTGGTAATACAGTGCCGGTAGTACAGCACTGGTGATACAGTACCAGTAGTACAGTACTGATGATACAGTGCCGGTAGTACAGTACTGGTGATACAGTACCGGTAGTACAGTACTGGTGATACAGTGCCGTTAGTACAGTACTGGTGACAATACTGGTAGTACAGTACTGGTGATACAGTACAGGTAGGACAGTACTGGTGATACAGTACCAGGAGTACAGTACTGGTGATACAGTGCCGGTAGTACAGTACTGGTGGTAGTACCGGTAGTACAGTACTGGTGATACAGCACCGGTGGGACAGTACTGGTGATACAGTACCAGTAGTACAGTACTGGTGATACAGTGCCAGTAGTACAGTACTGGTGATAGAGTACCAGTAGGACAGTGTTGGTGATACAGTAGCGGTAGTACAGTACTGGTGATACCGTACCGGTAGTACAATACTGGTGATACAGTACCAGTGGTACAGTACTGGTGATACAGTGCCGGTAGTACAGTGCTGGTGATACAGTACCGGTAGTACAGTACTGGTGATACAGTACCAGTAGGACAGTATTGGTGATACAGTACCATTAGTACAGTAGTGGGGATACAGTACCGGTAGTACAGTACTGGTGGTACAGCACCAGTAGTACAGTACTGGTGATACAGTACCGGTAGTACAGTACTGGTGATACAGTACCAGTACTACAGTACTGGTGATACAGTACCAATAGGACAGTACTGGTGATACAGTACCAGTAGTACAGTACTGGGGATACAGTACCGGTAGTACAGTACTGGTGATACAGTACCAGTGGTACAGTACTGGGGATACAGTACCGGTAGTACAGTACTGGTGATACAGTACCGGTAGTACAGTACTGGTGATACAGTACCAGTAGTACAGTACTGGTAATACAGTACCAGTCGTACAGTACTGGGGATACAGTAGCAGTAGTACAGTACTGGTGATACAGTACCAGTAGTACAGTACTGGTGATACAATACCAGTAGGACAGTACTGGTGATACAGTACCAGTAGTACAGTACTGGGGATACAGTACCGGTAGTACAGTACTGGTGATACAGTACCAGTAGTACAGTACTGGGGATACAGTACCGGTAGTACAGTACTGGTGATATAGTACCGGTAGTACAGTACTGGTGATACAGTACCAGTAGAACACTACTGGTGATACAGTACCAGTAGTACAGTACTGGTGATACAGTACCAGTAGGACAGTATTGGTAATACAGTACCAGTAGTACAGTACTGGTGATACAGTACCGGTAGTACAGTACTGGGGATACAGTACCGGTAGTACAGTACTGGGGATACAGCACCGGTAGTACAGTACTGGTGATACAGTACCAGTAGTACAGTATTGGGGATATAGTACCGGTAGTACAGTACTGGGGATACAGTACCGGTAGTACAGTACTGGTGATACAGTACCGGTAGTACAGTATTGGGGCTACAGTACCGGTAGTACAGTACTGGGGATACAGTACCGGTAGTACAGTACTGGTGATACAATACCAGTAGTACAGTATTGGGGATACAGTACCGGTAGTACAGTACTGGGGATACAGTACCAGTAGTACAGTACTGGTGATACAGCACCGGTAGTACAGTACTGGTGATACAGTACCAGTAGTACAGTATTGGGGATATAGTACCGGTAGTACAGTACTGGGGATACAGTACCGGTAGTACAGTACTGGTGATACAGTACCGGTAGTACAGTATTGGGGCTACAGTAC
Organism: Panulirus ornatus; assembly: GCF_036320965.1. Taxonomy (NCBI): domain Eukaryota; kingdom Metazoa; phylum Arthropoda; class Malacostraca; order Decapoda; family Palinuridae; genus Panulirus; species Panulirus ornatus. The sequence goes on along the minus strand of NC_092244.1, from coordinate 814,047 downwards.
CGGTAGATACAATACCAGTAGTACAGTATTGGGGATACAGTACCGGTAGTACAGTACTGGTGATACAGTACCGGTTGTACAGTACTGGTGATACAGTACCGGTAGTACAGTATTGGGGATAAAGAACCGGTAGTACAGTACTGGTGATACAGTACCAGTAGTAAAGTACTGGTGATACAGTACCAGTAGTACAGTACTGGTGATACAGTACCGGTAGTACAATACTGGCGATACAGTACCAGTAGTACAGTACTGGTGATACGGTACCGGTAGTACAGTGCTGGGGATACAGTACCAGTAGTACAGTACTGGGGATACAGTACCGGGGGTACAGTACTGGTGATACAATACCGGTAGTACAGTGCTGGTGATACAGTACCAGTTGTACAGTACTGGTGATACAGTACCGGTAGTACAGTACTGGTGACAATACCGGTAGTACAGTACTGGTGATACAGTACCGGTAGTACAGTACTGGTGATACAGTACCGGTAGTACAGTACTGGTGATACAGTACCGGTAGTACAGTACTGGTGATACAGCACCAGTAGTACAGTACTGGTGATACAATACCGGTAGTACAGTACTGGTGATACAGTACCGGTAGTACAGTACTGGGGATACAGTACCGGTAGTACAGTACTGGTGATACAGCACCAGTAGTACAGTACTGGTGATACAATACCGGTAGTACAGTACTGGTGATACAGTACCGGTAGTACAGTACTGGGGATACAGTACAACAACAGTTGTTTACCATAAATGATTGTTGCCTTGAACGCTTTCCTCAAAGGTCCTGGTCGTCCCAGGTCCGGCCTCCAGGTCACAGGTCCTGGTGCTCTCCTCTTCGGTAGTGGTCGTCCCAGGTCCGGCCTCCAGGTCACAGGTCCTGATCCTCTCCTTTTCTGTCCCGGTCGTCCCAGGTCCGGCCTCCAGGTCACAGGACCTGGTGCTCTCCTTTTCTGTCCTGGTCGTCCCAGGTCCGGCCTCCAGGTCACAGGACCTGGTGCTCTCCATTTCTGTCCTGGTCGTCCCAGGTCCGGCCTCCAGGTCACAGGTCCTGGTGCTCTCCTTTTCTGTCCCGGTCGTCCCAGGTCCGGCCTCCAGGTCACAGGACCTGGTGCTCTCCTTTTCTGTCCCGGTCGTCCCAGGTCCGGCCTCCAGGTCACAGGTCCTGGTGCTCTCCTTTTCTGTCCTGGTCGTCCCAGGTCCGGCCTCCAGGTCACAGGTCCTGGTGCTCTCCTTTTCTGTCCTGGTCGTCCCAGGTCCGGCCTCCAGGTCACAGGTCCTGGTGCTCTCCTTTTCTGTCCTGGTCGTCCCAGGTCCGGCCTCCAGGTCACAGGTCCTGGTGCTCTTGCCTTGGGTCCTGGTCATACCTGGTCTGCCCTCCAGGTCACAGGTCCTGGTTATACCAAAGCTTAGAATTTGTTGTGAGTATAACGTGGTATTGTTATGTTGTTGTACATGTGTGCTCATATGTTGTACATGTGTGCTCATATGTTGTACATGTGTGCTCATATGTTGTACATGTGTGCTCATATGTTGTACATGTGAGCTCATATGTTGTACATGTGTGCTCATATGTTGTACATGTGTGCTCATATGTTGTACATGTGTGCTCATATGTTGTACATGTGTGCTCATATGTTGTACATGTGTGCTCATATGTTGTACATGTGTGCTCATATGTTGTACATGTGTGCTCATATGTTGTACATGTGTGCTCATATGTTGTACATGTGTGCTCATATGTTGTACATGTGTGCTCATATGTTGTACATGTGTGCTCATATGTTGTACATGTGTGCTCATATATTGTACATGTGTGCTCATATGTTGTACATGTGTGCTCATATGTTGTACATGTGTGCTCATATGTTGTACATGTGTGCTCATATGTTGTACATGTGTGCTCATATGTTGTACATGTGTGCTCATATGTTGTACATGTGTGCTCATATGTTGTACATGTGTGCTCATATGTTGTACATGTGTGCTCATATGTTGTACATGTGTGCTCATATGTTGTACATGTGTGCTCATATGTTGTACATGTGTGCTCATATGTTGTACATGTGTGCTCATATGTTGTACATGTGTGCTCATATGTTGTACATGTGTGCTCATATGTTGTACATGTGTGCTCATATGTTGTACATGTGTGCTCATATGTTGTACATGTGTGCTCATATATTGTACATGTGTGCTCATATGTTGTACATGTGTGCTCATATGTTGTACATGTGTGCTCATATGTTGTACATGTGTGCTCATATATTGTACATGTGTGCTCATATGTTGTACATGTGTGCTCATATGTTGTACATGTGTGCTCATATGTTGTACATGTGTGCTCATATGTTGTACATGTGTGCTCATATGTTGTACATGTGTGCTCATATGTTGTACATGTGTGCTCATATGGCAACACTTTGTTAACTAACATTTGTGTTCATATAACAACACTTGTTAACAACCATCACATGATGATGGTTTACTACCTGTTGTTAGTATAACAACACTTGTTAACAACCATGACATGTCATATGAAGGTTCAGCATTACTAGTTAAACTTGAGTAGCGGAGCCGCCCAAGGTTTGGTCCTTGTAGTAGTAGTAGTAACAGTTATAAATTATATCATCCATGTTAACAATGTTATCATTTATTATGTCATTTCTTACATTGAGATCATGAAAGCTTTTGATTTGTTTTAAATACCTCTTTTAGATCATGTCTTAACCTTCTCTTTTTTTAAACTAATTACTTGTATGAACTTTAAGTCGTCTATCTTTCACAAGACTTGAGTTAGTAGAGTAGTCATGTGTGTACAACATTCCACTAGCACAAGACTTGAGTTAGTAGGGCAGTCATGAGTGTACAACATTCCACTTGCACAAGACTTGAGTTAGTAGGGTAGTCATGTGTGTACAACATTCCACTTGCACAAGACTTGAGTTAGTAGGGCAGTCATGTGTATACAACATTCCACTTGCACAAGACTTGAGTTAGTAGGGTAGTCATGTGTGTACAACATTCCACTAGCACAAGACTTGAGTTAGTAGGGCAGTCATGTGTATACAACATTCCACTAGCACAAGACTTGAGTTAGTAGGGCAGTCATGTGTATACAACATTCCACTTGCACAAGACTTGAGTTAGTAGGGTAGTCATGTGTGTACAACATTCCACTAGCACAAGACTTGAGTTAGTAGGGCAGTCATGTGTATACAACATTCCACTAGCACAAGACTTGAGTTAGTAGGGCAGTCATGTGTATACAACATTCCACTTGCACAAGACTTGAGTTAGTAGGGCAGTCATGTGTATACAACATTCCACTTGCACAAGACTTGAGTTAGTAGGGCAGTCATGTGTGTACAACATTCCACTAGCACAAGACTTGAGTTAGTAGGGCAGTCATGTGTATACAACATTCCACTTGCACAAGACTTGAGTTAGTAGGGCAGTCATGTGTATACAACATTCCACTTGCACAAGACTTGAGTTAGTAGGGCAGTCATGTGTGTACAACATTCCACTAGCACAAGACTTGAGTTAGTAGGGCAGTCATGTGTATACAACATTCCACTTGCACAAGACTTGAGTTAGTAGGGCAGTCATGTGTATACAACATTCCACTTGCACAAGACTTGAGTTAGTAGGGCAATCATGTGTGTACAACATTCCACTAGCACAAGACTTGAGTTAGTAGGGCAGTCATGTGTATACAACATTCCACTTGCACAAGACTTGAGTTAGTAGGGCAATCATGTGTGTACAACATTCCACTAGCACAAGACTTGAGTTAGTAGGGCAGTCATGTGTATACAACATTCCACTTGCACAAGACTTGAGTTAGTAGGGCAATCATGTGTGTACAACATTCCACTAGCACAAGACTTGAGTTAGTAGGGCAGTCATGTGTATACAAAATTCCACTAGCACAAAACTTGAGTTAGTAGGGCAGTCTTGAGTGTACAACATTCCACTTGCACAAGACTTGAGTTAGTAGGGTAGTCATGTGTGTACAACACTCCACTTGCACAAGACTTGAGTTAGTAGGGCAGTCATGTGTATACAACATTCCACTTGCACAAGACTTGAGTTAGTAGGGTAGTCATGTGTGTACAACATTCCACTAGCACAAGACTTGAGTTAGTAGGGCAGTCATGTGTATACAACATTCCACTAGCACAAGACTTGAGTTAGTAGGGCAGTCATGTGTATACAACATTCCACTTGCACAAGACTTGAGTTAGTAGGGTAGTCATGTGTGTACAACATTCCACTAGCACAAGACTTGAGTTAGTAGGGCAGTCATGTGTATACAACATTCCACTAGCACAAGACTTGAGTTAGTAGGGCAGTCATGTGTATACAACATTCCACTTGCACAAGACTTGAGTTAGTAGGGCAGTCATGTGTATACAACATTCCACTTGCACAAGACTTGAGTTAGTAGGGCAGTCATGTGTATACAACATTCCACTTGCACAAGACTTGAGTTAGTAGGGTAGTCATGTGTGTACAACATTCCACTAGCACAAGACTTGAGTTAGTAGGGCAGTCATGTGTATACAACATTCCACTAGCACAAGACTTGAGTTAGTAGGGCAGTCATGTGTATACAACATTCCACTAGCACAAGACTTGAGTTAGTAGGGCAGTCATGTGTATACAACATTCCACTTGCACAAGACTTGAGTTAGTAGGGCAGTCATGTGTATACAACATTCCACTAGCACAAGACTTGAGTTAGTAGGGCAGTCATGTGTATACAACATTCCACTAGCACAAGACTTGAGTTAGTAGGGCAGTCATGTGTATACAACATTCCACTTGCACAAGAAACATTGACATTGGGAGAACAACAATTTTCTTGAACTTACTTCCCAAAACACAACGTATGAACCTAGAAATTGTATTGTCCCTAATTACGGGATGATATGGTACTACAGACCTGTATAGTGCTGGATGACATGGTAAGTTAGAGTTGTACAGTAGTGGATGACATGGTAGGTTAGAGTGGTACAGTAGTGGATGACATGGTAAGTTAGAGTGGTACAGTAGTGGATGACATGGTAGGTTAGAGTGGTAGAGTAGTGGATGACATGGTAAGTTAGAGTGGTACAGTAGTGGATGACATGGTAGGTTAGAGTGGTACAGTAGTGGACCAGAGATCAGGCGTCGGTCTGATGGTAAGGTACATACAAGAAGCCATGGTAGACGACGAGCCATCTATGTGGTACGTACCTGCTGCACACCACCACGATCCCTCACTGACTGACTGACTGACACACGGCTCCCTACCTGCTACTCTCTCTCTCTCTCTCTCTCTCTCTCTCTCTCTCTCTCTCTCTCTCTCTCTCTCTCTCTCTCTCTCTCTCTCTCTCTCTCTCTCTCTCTCTCTCTCTCTCTCTCTCTCTCTCTCTCTCTCTCTTCTCTGAGATTGGTACACTATCAATAGATGAGACAACAGCAGGTGGTATACAGACAGGTGGCAGCAGCAGCAGCAGTGTGATACATAATGATGAACATAATGCCACTACACACCCATCTCATATTGAACATAATGCCACTAGACCTCCCTCTCATAATGATGAACATAATGCCACTAGACACCCCTCTCATAATGATGAACATAATGCCACTACACACCCATCTCATATTGAACATAATGCCACTAGACCTCCCTCTCATAATGATGAACATAATGCCACTAGACACCCATCTCATATTGAACATAATGTCACTAGACCTCCCTCTCATAATGATGAACATAATGCCACTAGACACCCCTCTCATAATGATGAACATAATGCCACTACACACCCCTCTCATAATGATGAACATAATGCCACTAGACACCCCTCTCATAATGATGAACATAATGCCACTACACACCCATCTCATACTGAACATAATGCCACTAGACCTCCCTCTCATAATGATGAACATAATGCCACTAGACACCCATCTCATATTGAACATAATGCCACTAGACCTCCCTCTCATAATGATGAACATAATGCCACTAGACACCCCTCTCATAATGATGAACATAATGCCACTACACACCCATCTCATATTGAACATAATGCCACTGGACCTCCCTCTCATAATGATGAACATAATGCCACTAGACACCCATCTCATATTGAACATAATGTCACTAGACCTCCCTCTCATAATGATGAACATAATGCCACTAGACACCCCTCTCATAATGATGAACATAATGCCACTACACACCCCTCTCATAATGATGAACATAATGCCACTAGACACCCCTCTCATAATGATGAACATAATGCCACTACACACCCATCTCATACTGAACATAATGCCACTAGACCTCCCTCTCATAATGATGAACATAATGCCACTACACACCCATCTCATATTGAACATAGTGCCACTAGACCTCCCTCTCATAATGATGAACATAATGCCACTACACACCCATCTCATATTGAACATAATGCCACTAGACCTCCCTCTCATAATGATGAACATAATGCCACTAGACACCCATCTCATATTGAACATAATGCCACTAGACCTCCCTCTCATAATGATGAACATAATGCCACTACACACCCCTCTCATAATGATGAACATAATGCCACTAGACCTCCCTCTCATAATGATGAACATAATGCCACTAGACACCCCTCTCATAATGATGAACATAATGCCACTAGACACCCCTCTCATAATGATGAACATAATGCCACTAGACCTCCCTCTCATAATGATGAACATAATGCCACTACACACCCATCTCATATTGAACATAATGCCACTAGACCTCCCTCTCATAATGATGAACATAATGCCACTAGACACCCTCTCATAATGATGAACATAATGCCACTAGACACCCTCTCATAATGATGAACATAATGCCACTAGACCTCCCTCTCATAATGATGAACATAATGCCACTACACACCCTCTCATAATGATGAACATAATGCCACTAGACACCCCTCTCATAATGATGAACATAATGCCACTAGACACCCCTCTCATAATGTTGAACATAATGCCACTAGACACCCTCTCATAATGATGAACATAATGTCCACTAGACACCCCTCTCATAATGATGAACATAATGCCACTAGACACCCATCTCATATGATGAACATAATGCCACTAGACCTCCCTCTCATAATGATGAACATAATGCCACTAGACCTCCCTCTCATAATGATGAACATAATGCCACTAGACCTCCCTCTCATAATGATGAACATAATTCCACTAGACACCCCTCTCATAATGAGAACATAATGCCACTAGACATCCCTCTCATAATGATGAACATAATGCCACTAGACACCCTCTCATAATGATGAACATAATGCCACTAGACACCCCTCTCATAATGATGAACATAATGCCACTAGACACCCCTCTCATAATGATGAACATAATGCCACTAGACACCCCTCTCATAATGATGAACATAATGCCACTAGACACCCCTCTCATAATGATGAACATAATGCCACTAGACATCCCTCTCATAATGATGAACATAATGCCACTAGACCTCCCTCTCATAATGATGAACATAATGCCACTAGACACCCCTCTCATAATGATGAACATAATGCCACTAGACACCCCTCTCATAATGATGAACATAATGCCACTAGACACCCCTCTCATAATGATGAACATAATGCCACTAGACACCCCTCTCATAATGATGAACATAATGCCACTAGACACCCCTCTCATAATGATGAACATAATGCCACTAGACACCCCTCTCATAATGATGAACATAATGCCACTAGACATCCCTCTCATAATGATGAACATAATGCCACTAGACACCCCTCTCATAATGATGAACATAATGCCACTAGACACCCCTCTCATAATGATGAACATAATGCCACTAGACACCCCTCTCATAATGATGAACATAATGCCACTAGACACCCCTCTCATAATGATGAACATAATGCCACTAGACACCCCTCTCATAATGATGAACATAATGCCACTAGACACCCCTCTCATAATGATGAACATAATGCCACTAGACACCCCTCTCATAATGATGAACATAATGCCACTAGACACCCCTCTCATAATGATGAACATAATGCCACTAGACACCCCTCTCATAATGATGAACATAATGCCACTAGACACCCCTCTCATAATGATGAACATAATGCCACTAGACACCCCTCTCATAATGATGAACATAATGCCACTAGACACCCCTCTCATAATGATGAACATAATGCCACTAGACACCCCTCTCATAATGATGAACATAATGCCACTAGACACCCCTCTCATAATGATGAACATAATGCCACTAGACACCCCTCTCATAATGATGAACATAATGCCACTAGACACCCCTCTCATAATGATGAACATAATGCCACTAGACACCCCTCTCATAATGATGAACATAATGCCACTAGACACCCCTCTCATAATGATGAACATAATGCCACTAGACACCCCTCTCATAATGATGAACATAATGCCACTAGACACCCCTCTCATAATGATGAACATAATGCCACTAGACACCCCTCTCATAATGATGAACATAATGCCACTAGACACCCCTCTCATAATGATGAACATAATGCCACTAGACATCCCTCTCATAATGATGAACATAATGCCACTAGACACACCTCTCATAATGATGAACTAATGCACTAGACACCCCTCTCATAATGATGAACATAATGCCACTAGACACCCCTCTCTTAATGATGAACATAATGCCACTTGACACCCCTCTCATAATGATGGACATAATGCCACTAGACATCCCTCTTATAATGATGAACATAATGCCACTAGACCTCCCTCTCATAATGATGAACATAATGCCACTAGACCTCCCTCTCATAATGATGAACATAATGCCACTAGACATCCCTCTCATAATGATGAACATAATGCCACTAGACACCCCTCTCATAATGATGAACATAATGCCACTAGACATCCCTCTCATAATGATGAACATAATGCCACTAGACATCCCTCTCATAATGATGAACATAATGCTACTAGACACCCCTCTCATAATGATGAACATAATGCCACTAGACACCCCTCTCATAATGATGAACATAATGCCACTAGACACCCCTCTTATAATGATGAACATAATGCCACTAGACATCCCTCTCATAATGATGAACATAATGCTACTAGACACCCCTCTCATAATGATGAACATAATGCCACTAGACACCCCTCTCATAATGATGAACATAATGCCACTAGACACCTCCCTCCCACTCATTACATCATAGGTCAGCAAATAATGTTTTTGTACACTTTATTTGTTGGACTATTTAAACAAGTTTAACTTTTGTTTATAAAATGTAAGTGTTTGTACTAAATGGATCAAATTTATGTTTGTAATGATAATGGATGAAATTTATGTTTGTAATGATAACTCAAGAAAACTTAATGTCGTGGAAAAAATGATGAAGAATGTATGTGAAAAAGAACCATGTGTAATGTTGTGTTGTTGGCTGTGGATGGGGCACAACCCACATAACATACAAGACGGCATCTGGATTTATTTACTAGTAAGAACTTTAGCCATATATTTCTTTAGATTTAAGAGAGAATATGTCGTCTGCGTATTTTGAATACCAGGACTATAAATTGTTTAATTTGTTATGTGAACTTTACTGTGTGATGATACCTTGGGTGTGGCCACTGTTGACAAATAGACCAATATGGCAGACTCCTCCCTGGCTGGCCAACCATCTTCTGGCCTAGAAAGGAAGGCCACACTCATAATTATTTACAGATGATGTGATATGCTGGTTACCGCTACTGGAGACACTAGCTGTGGCCCTAGTAGAATCTGTACGGTGTGGCCCTAGTATAACTTGTACGGTGTGGCCCTAGTATTACTTGTACGGTGTGGCCTTGATGTAACCCCTGTACGGTGTGGCCCTAGTATAATCTGTACGGTGTGGCTCAAGTATCACTTGTACGGTTTGGCCCTAATGTAACCACTGTACATTGTGTCCCTAGTATAACTTGTATGATGTAGCACTAGTATAACTTGTACGGTGTGGCCCTAGTATTATTTGTACGATGTGGCCCTAATGTAACCCCTTTACGATGTGGCCCTAGTATAACTTGTACGGTGTGGCCCTGATGTAACCCCTGTACGGTGTGGCCCTAGTATAACCTGGACGGTGTGGCCTTGATGTAACCCCTGTACGTTGTGGCCCTAGTATTACTTGTACGGTGTGGCCTTGATGTAACCCCTGTACGGTGTGGCCCTAGTATAATCTGTACGGTGTGGCTCAAGTATCACTTGTACGGTTTGGCCCTAATGTAACCACTGTACATTGTGTCCCTAGTATAACTTGTATGATGTAGCACTAGTATAACTTGTACGGTGTGGCCCTAGTATTATTTGTACGATGTGGCCCTAATGTAACCCCTTTACGATGTGGCCCTAGTATAACTTGTACGGTGTGGCCCTGATGTAACCCCTGTACGGTGTGGCCCTAGTATAACCTGGACGGTGTGGCCTTGATGTAACCCCTGTACGTTGTGGCCCTAGTATTACTTGTACGGTGTGGCCTTGATGTAACCCCTGTACGGTGTGGCCCTAGTATAATCTGTACGGTGTGGCTCAAGTATCACTTGTACGGTTTGGCCCTAATGTAACCACTGTACATTGTGTCCCTAGTATAACTTGTATGATGTAGCACTAGTATAACTTGTACGGTGTGGCCCTAGTATTATTTGTACGATGTGGCCCTAATGTAACCCCTTTACGATGTGGCCCTAGTATAACTTGTACGGTGTGGCCCTGATGTAACCCCTGTACGGTGTGGCCCTAGTATAACCTGGACGGTGTGGCCTTGATGTAACCCCTGTACGTTGTGGCCCTAGTATTACTTGTACGGTGTGGCCTTGATGTAACCCCTGTACGGTGTGGCCCTAGTATAATCTGTACGGTGTGGCTCAAGTATCACTTGTACGGTTTGGCCCTAATGTAACCACTGTACATTGTGTCCCTAGTATAACTTGTACGATGTAGCACTAGTATAACTTGTACGGTGTGGCCCTAGTATTATTTGTACGATGTGGCCCTAATGTAACCCCTTTACGATGTGGCCCTAGTATAACTTGTACGGTGTGGCCCTGATGTAAACCCCTGTACGGTGTGGCCCTAGTATAACCTGGACGGTGTGGCCTTGATGTAACCCCTGTACGTTGTGGCCCTAGTATTACTTGTACGGTGTGGCCTTGATGTAACCCCTGTACGGTGTGGCCCTAGTATAATCTGTATGGTGTGGCTCAAGTATCACTTGTACGGTTTGGCCCTAATGTAACCACTGTACATTGTGTCCCTAGTATAACTTGTACGATGTAGCACTAGTATAACTTGTACGGTGTGGCCCTAGTATTATTTGTACAATGTGGCCCTAATGTAACCCCTTTACGATGTGGCCCTAGTATAACTTGTACGGTGTGGCCCTGATGTAACCCCTGTACGGTGTGGCCCTAGTATAACCTGGACGGTGTGGCCCTAGTATAACTTGTATGGTGTGGCCCTCATAACCCCTATACGGTATGGCCATATTACAACCTGTACGGTATGACCCTTTTGTGACCCCTGTACGGTGTTGGATGGTTTGGCCCTGGTATGACTCCTGCATGTTGAATAGTATGGCCCTGGTATGACCCCTGCATGTTGAACAACAGTATGGCCCTAGTGTGACCCATGCATGTTGGACTGTATGGCCCTGGTGTGGTCCCAGCTTGTTGGACAGCATGGCCCTGGTGTGACCCCTGCATGTTGGACAGTATAGCCCTGGTATGACCCCTGCATGTTGAACAGTATGGCCCTGGTGTGGCCCCTGCATGTTGAACAGTATGGTCCTGGCATGACCCATGCATGTTGGACTGTATGGCCCTGGTGTGACCCCTGCATGTTGAACAGTATGGTCCTGGCATGACCCATGCATGTTGAACTGTATGGCCCTGGTGTGACCCCAGCATGTTAGACAGTGTGGCTGTAGGGGTAACTCCTGCTTTGTGGATAGTATAGCTCAGGAGTGACTTGCACTTTGGACAGTGCAGTAGTTGTAGACAGAAATATATATATATATATATATATATATATATATATATATATATATATATATATATATATATTCCCTGGGGATAGGGGAGAAAGAATACTTCCCACGTATTCCCTGCGTGTCATAGAAGGCGACTAAAAGGGAAGGGAGCGGGAGGCTGGAAATCCTCCCCTCTCTTTTTTTTTTTTTTTTTTTTTCCCAAAAGAAGGAACAGAGAAGAGGGCCAGGTGAGGATATTCCCTCGAAGACCCAGTCCTCTGTTCTTAACGCTACCTCGCTATCGCGGGAAATGGCAAATAGTATGAAAGAAAGAAAAATATATATATATATATATATATATATATATATATATATATATATATATATATATATATATATATATATATATATCCACACACGCACATATACATACCTATACATTTCAATGTATACATGTAAATACATACTTTTTTTTTTTTTTTGCTTTGTCGCTGTCTCCCGCGTTTGCGAGGTAGCGCAAGGAAACAGATGAAGAAATGGCCCAACCCACCCCCATACACATGTATATACATACGTCCACACACGCAAAATATACATACCTACACAGCTTTCCATGGTTTACCCCAGACGCTTCACATGCCCTGATTCAATCCACTGACAGCACGTCAACCCCAGTATACCACATCGATCCAATTCACTCTATTCCTTGCCCTCCTTTCACCCTCCTGCATGTTCAGGCCCCGATCACACAAAATCTTTTTCACGCCATCTTTCCACCTCCAATTTTGTCTCCCACTTCTCCTCGTTCCCTGCACCTCCGACACATATATCCTCTTGGTCAACCTTTCCTCACTCATTCTCTCCATGTGCCCAAACCATTTCAAAACACCCTCTTCTGCTCTCTCAACCATGCTCTTTTCATTTCCACACATCTCTCTTACCCTTACGTTACTTACTCGATCAAACCACCTCACACCACACATTGTCCTCAAACATCTCATTTCCAGCACATCCATCCTCCTGCGCACAACTCTATCCATAGCCCACGCCTCGCAACCATATAACATTGTTGGAACCACTATTCCTTCAAACATACCCATTTTTGCTTTCCGAGATACTGTTCTCGACTTCCACACATTCTTCAAGGCTCCCAGAATTTTCACCCCCTCACCCACCCTATGATCCACTTCCGCTTCCATGGTTCCATCCGCTGCCAGATCCACTCCCAGATATCTAAAACACTTTACTTCCTCCAGTTTTTCTCCATTCAAACTTACCTCCCAATTGACTTGACCCTCAACCCTACTGTACCTAATAACCTTGCTCTTATTCACATTTACTCTTAACTTTCTTCTTTCACACACTTTACCAAACTCAGTCACAAGCTTCTGCGGTTTCTCACATGAATCGGCCACCAGCGCTGTATCATCAGCGAACAACAACTGACTCACTTCCCAAGCTCTCTCATCCCCAACAGACTTCATACTTGCCCCTCTTTCCAAAACTCTTGCATTCACCTCCCTGACAACCCCATCCATAAACAAATTAAACAACCATGGAGACATCACACACCCCTGCCGCAAACCTACATTTACTGAGAACCAATCACTTTCCTCTCTTCCTACACGTACACTTGCCTTACATCCTCGATAAAAACTTTTCACTGCTTCTAACAACTTGCCTCCCACACCATATATTCTTAATACCTTCCACAGAGCATCTCTATCAACTCTATCATATGCCTTCTCCAGATCCATAAATGCTACATACAAATCCATTTGCTTTTCTAAGTATTTCTCACATACATTCTTCAAAGCAAACACCTGATCCACACATCCTCTACCACTTCTGAAACCACACTGCTCTTCCCCAATCTGATGCTCTGTACATGCCTTCACCCTCTCAATCAATACCATCCCATATAATTTACCAGGAATACTCAACAAACTTATACCTCTGTAATTTGAGCACTCACTCTTATCCCCTTTCCCGTTGTACAATGGCACTATGCGCGCATTCCGCCAATCCTCAGGCACCTCACCATGAGTCATACATACATTAAATAACCTTACCAACCAGCCAATAATACAGTCACCCCCTTTTTTAATAAATTCCACTGCAATGCCATCCAAACCTGCTGCCTTGCCGGCATATACATATATACACAGGTACGTAATTCATACTTGCTGCCTTTATTCATTCCTGTCGCCACCCCGCCACACATGAAATGACAACCTCTTCCCCCCGCATGCGCGCTTGGTAGCGCTAGGAAAAGACAACAAAGGCCACATTCGTTCACACTCAGTCTCTAGCTGTCATGTATAATGCACCGAAACCACAGCTCCCTTTCCACATCCAGGCCCCACAAAACTTGGAACCACTATTCCTTCAAGCATACCCATTTTTGCCTTCCGAGATAATGTTCTTGCCTTCCACACATTTTTCAATGCTCCCAGAACTTTTGCCCCCTCCCCCACTCTGTGACTCACTTCAAATTCCATGGTTCCATCTGCTGCCAAATCCTCTCCCAGATATCTAAAACACTTCACTTCCTCCAGTTTTTCTCCATTCAAACTTACCTCCCAATTGACTTGTCCCTCAACCCTACTGTACCTAATAACCTTGCTCTTATTCACACTTACTCTCAGCTTTCTTCTTTTACACACTTTACCAAAGTCAGTCACCAGCTTCTGCAGTTTCTCACCCGAATCAGCCACCAGCGCTGTATCATCAGTGAACAACTGACTCACTTCCCAAGCTCTCTCATCCACAGCAGACTGCATACTTGCCCCTCTTTCCAAAACTCTTCCATTCACCTTCCTAACAACCCCATCCGTAAACAAATTTAACAACCATGGAGACATCACGCACCCCTTCCGCAAACCGACATTCACTGAGAACCAATCACTTTCCTCTCTTCCTACTCGTACACTTGCCTTACATCCTCGATAAATTCTTTTCACTGCTTTTAACAACTTGCCTCCCACACCATATATTCTTAATGCCTTCCACAGAGCATCTCTATCAACTCTATCATATGCCTTCTCCAGATCCATAAATGCGACATACAAATTCCATTTCCTTTTCTAAGTATTTCTCACATACATTCTTCAAAGCAAACACCTGATCCACACATCCTCTACCACTTCTGAAACGGCACTGCTCTTCCCCAGTCTGATGCTCTGTACATGCCTTCACCCTCTCAATCAATACCCTCCCATATAATTTCCCAGGAATACTCAACAAATTTATACCTCTGTAATTTGAGCACTCACTTTTATCCCCTTTGCCTTCGTACAATGGCACTATGCAAGCATTCCGCCAAGCCACAGGCACCTCACCATGAATCATACATACATTAGATAACCTTACCAACCAGTCAACAATACAGTCACCCCCTTTTTAAATAAATTCCACTGCAATACCATCCAAACCCGCTGCTTTGCCAGCTTTCATCTTCTGCAAAGCTTTCACTACCTCTTCTCTGTTTACCAAATCATTCTCCCCAACCCTACCACTTCGCACACCACCTCGACGAAAACACACTATATCTGCCACTCTATCACCTAACACATTCAACAAACCTTCAAAATACTCACTCCTTCTCCTTCTCACATCACCACTACTTGTTATCACCTCCCCATTAGCCCCCTTCACCAATGTTCCCATTTGTTCTCTTGTCTTATGCACTTTATTTACCTCCTTCCAAAACATCCTTTTATTCTCCCTAAAATTTAATGTTACTCTCTCACCCCAACTTTCATTTGCCCTCTTTTTCACCTCTTGCACCTTTCTCTTAACCTCCTGCCTCTTTCTTATATGCATATCCCAGTTATTTGCATTTTTTCCCTGCAAAACTCATCCAAATTCCTCCCTCTTTTCTTTCACTAATAATCTTACATCTTCATCTCACGACTCACTACCCTTTCTAATCTGCCCACCTCCCACGCTTCTCATGCCACAAGCATCATTTGTGCAAGCCATCACTGCTTCCCTGAATATATCCCATTCCTCCCCCAATCCCCTTACATCCTTTGCTCTCACCTTTTTCCATTCTGCACTCAGTCTCTCCTGGTACTTCCTCACACAAGTCTCCTTCCCAAGCTCACTTACTCTCACCACTCTTTTTACCCCAACATTCTCTCTTCTTTTCTGAAAACCTCAACAAATCTTCACCTTCGCCTCCAAAAGATAATGATCAGACATCCCTCCAGTTTCACCTCTCAACACATTAACATCCAAAAGCCTCTCTTTCGTGCACCTGTCAATTAACACATAATCCAGTAATGCTCTTTGGCCATCTCTCCTACTTACATATGTATACTTATGTATATATCTCTTTTTAAACCAGGTATTCCCAATCACCAATCCTTTTTCAGCACATAAATCTACAAGCTCTTCACCATTTCCATTTACAACACTGAATACCCCATGTACACCAATTATTCCCTCAACTGCCACATTACTCATCTTTGCATTCAAATCATCCATCACTGTAACATGGTATTGTGGATCAAAACTACTAACACACTCACTCAGCTGCTCCCAAAACACTTGCCTCTCATGATCTTTCTTATGCCCAGGTGCATATGCACCAATAATCACCCATCTCCATTAACTTTCAGTTTTACCCATATCAATTTACTTTTTTACACTCTATCACATACTCCCACCACTTCTGTTACAGGAGTAGTGCTACTCCTTCCCTTGCTCTTGTCCTCTCACCAATCCCTGACTTTACTTCCAAAACATTCCCAAACCACTCTTCCCCTATACCCTTGAGCTTTGTTTCACTCAAAAGCCAAAACATCCAGGTTCCTTTCCTCAAACATGCTACCTATCTCTCCTTTTTTCTCATCTTGGTTACATCCACACATATTTAAACACCCCGGTCTGAGCCTTCGAGGAGGATGAGCACTCCTCACGTAACTCCTTCTGTTTCCCCTTTTAGAAAGTTGGAATACAAATATATATGTATATATGTTTGATCTTGTATATATGGTTTGATCTTCAATGTATATCCGTTATATTTCTCTCGTGTCTCCCCTCATGATGTGATTATTACACGAAAGTGCACTTAGGAACTTACTGTGTTTCATTTACCCCGTGGACTCATAGGGTAACATCGGTGAAGGGGGCTAATGGGGAGGTGATAACAAGTAATGATGATATGAGAAGGAGATGGAGTGAGTATTTTGAAGGTTTGTTGAATGTGTTTGATGATAGAGTGGCAGATATAGGGTGTTTTGGTTGAGGTGGTGTGCAAAGAGAGAGGGTTAGGGAGAATATGATAAACAGAGAAGAGATAGTAAAAGCTTGGCAGAAGATGAAAGCTGGCAAGGAAGTGGGTTTGGATGGTATTGCAGTGGAATTTATTAAAAATGGGGGTGACTATTGTTGACTGGTTGGTATGGTTATTTAATGTATGTATGACTCATGGTGAGGTGCCTGAGGATTGGCGGAATGCTTGCATATTGCCATTGTACAAAGGCAAAGGGGATAAGAGTGAGTTCTCAAATTAGAGGTATAAGTTTGTTGAGTATTCTTGGGAAATTATATGGGAAGGTAATGATTGAGAGAGTGAAGGCATGTACAGAGCATCAGATTGGGGAAGAGCAGTGTGGTTTCAGAAGTGGTAGAGGATGTGTGGATCAGGTGTTTGCTTTGAAGAACGTATGTGAGAAATACTTAGAAAAGCAAATGCATTTGTATGTAGCATTTATGGATCTGGAGAAGGCATATGATATAGTTGATAGAGATGCTCTGTGGAAGGTATTAAGAATATATGGTGTGGGAGGTAAGTTGATAGAAGCAGTGAAAAGTTTTTATCAAGGATGTAAGGCATGTGTATGTGTAGGAAGAGAGGAAAGTGATTGGTTCTCAGTGAATGTAGGTTTGTGGCTGGGGTGTGTGATGTCTCCATGGCTGTTTAATTTGTTTATGGATGGGGTTGTTAGGGAGGTGAATGCAAGAGTTTTGGAAAGAGGGGCAAGTATGCAGTCTGTTGTGGATGAGAGAGCTTGGGAAGTGAGTCAGTTGTTCACTGATGATACAGCACTGGTGGCTGATTCATGTGAGAAACTGCAGAAGCTGGTGACTGAGTTTGGTAAAGTGTGTGAAAGAAGAAAGCTGAGAGTAAATGTAAATAAGAGCAAGGTTATTAGGTACAGTAGGGTTGAGGGTCAAGTCAATTGGGAGGTAAGTTTGAATGGAGAAAAACTGGAGGAAGTAAAGTGTTTTAGATACCTGGGAGTGGATTTGGCAGCAGATGGAACCATGGAAGCGGAAGTGAATCATAGGGTGGGGGAGGGGGCGAAGGTTATGGGGGCATTGAAGAATGTGTAGAAGTCAAGAACATTATCTCAGAAAGAAAAAATTGGTGTGTTTGAAGGAATAGTGGTTCCAACAATGTTATATGGTTGCGAGGCGTGGGCTATAGATAGAGTTGTGCACAGGAGGGTGGATGTGCTGGAAATGAGATGTTTGAGGACAATATGTGGTGTGAGGTGGTTTGATCGAGTAAGTAATGTGAGGGTGAGGGAGATGTGTGATAATAAAAAGAGTGTGGTTGAGAGAGCAGAAGAGGGTGTTTTGAAATGGTTTGGACACGTGGAGAGAATGAAGGAGGAAAGATTGACCAAGAGGATATATGTGTCAGAGGTGGAGGGAACAAGGAGAAGTGGGAGACCAAATTGGAGGTGGAAAGATGGAGTGAAAAAGATTTTGTGTGATCGGGGCCTGAACATGCAGGAGGGTGAAAGGAGGGCAAAGAATAGAGTGAATTGGAGCGATGTGGTATACCGGGGTTGACGTGCTGTCAGTGGATTGAATCAAGGCATGTGTATGGGGGTGGGTTGGGCCATTTCTTTCGTCTGTTTCCTTGCGCTACCTCGCAAACGCGGGAGACAGCGACAAAGCAAAAAAAAAAAAATATATATATATATATATATATATATATATATATATATATATATGTACAAAGGCAAAGGGGATAAGAGTGAGTGCTCAAATTACAGAGGTATAAGTTTGTTGAGTATTCCTGGCAAATTGTATGGGAGGGTATTGATTGAGAGGGTGAAGGCATGTACAGAGCATCAGATTGGGGAAGAGCAGTGCCGTTTCAGAAGTGGTAGAGGATGTGTGGATCAGGTGTTTGCTTTGAAGAATGTATGTGAGAAATACTTAGAAAAGCAAATGGATTTGTATGTAGCATTTATGGATCTGGAGAAGGCATATGATAGAGTTGATAGAGATGCTCTGTGGAAGGTATTAAGAATATATGGTGTGGGAGGCAAGTTGTTAGAAGCAGTGAAAAGTTTTTATCGAGGATGTAAGGCATGTGTACATGTAGGAAGAGAGGAAAGTGATTGGTTCTCAGTGAATGTAGGTTTGCGGCAGGGGTGTGTGATGTCTCCATGGTTGTTTAATTTGTTTATGGATGGGGTTGTTAGGGAGGTGAATGCAAGAGTTTTGGAAAGAGGGGCAAGGATGAAGTCTGTTGGGGATGAGAGAGCTTGGGAAGTGAGTCAGTTGTTGTTCGCTGATGATACAGCGCTGGTGGCTGATTCATGTGAGAAACTGCAGAAGCTGGTGACTGAGTTTGGTAAAGTGTGTGAAAGAAGAAAGTTAAGAGTAAATGTGAATAAGAGCAAGGTTATTAGGTACAGTAGGGTTGAGGGTCAAGTCAATTGGGAGGTGAGTTTGAATGGAGAAAAACTGGAGGAAGTGAAGTGTTTTAGATATCTGGGAGTGGATCTGGCAGTGGATGGAAACGGAAGCGGAAGTGGATCATAGGGTGGGGGAGGGGGCGAAAATTCTGGGAGCCTTGAAGAATGTGTGGAAGTCGAGAACATTATCTCGGAAAGCAAAAATGGGTATGTTTGAAGGAATAGTGGTTCCAACAATGTTGTATGGTTGCGAGGCGTGGACTATGGATAGAGTTGTGCGCAGGAGGATGGATGTGCTGGAAATGAGATTTTTGAGGACAATGTGTGGTGTGAGGTGGTTTGATCGAGTAAGTAACGTAAGGGTAAGAGAGATGTGTGGAAATAAAAAGAGCGTGGTTGAGAGAGCAGAAGAGGGTGTTTTGATATGGTTTGGTCACATGGAGAGAATGAGTGAGGAAAGATTGACCAAGAGGATATATGTGTCGGAGGTGGAGGGAACGAGGAGAAGAGGGAGACCAAATTGGAGGTGGAAAGATGGAGTGAAGAAGATTTTGTGTGATCGGGGCCTGAACATGCAGGAGGGTGAAAGGAGGGCAAGGAATAGAGTGAATTGGAGCGATGTGGTATACCAGGGTTGACGTGCTGTCAGTGGATTGAATCAAGGCATGTGAAGCGTCTGGGGTAAACCATGGAAAGCTGTGTAGGTATGTATATTTGCGTGTGTGGACGTATGTATATACATGTGTATGGGGGTGGGTTGGGCCATTTCTTTCGTCTGTTTCCTTGCGCTACCTCGCAAACGCGGGAGACAGCGACAAAGCAAAAAAAATATATATATATATATATATATATATATATATATATATATATACTTCCTCGACTCAGAACTACTACAGGTACAGAGATAAGAGTTCCTACCTTATACAGTGTGGCCATATTAGCTATGACATGGTCAAAGCGCTCGCTGTGAATCCCAGCAATTATAACCACATGATTTATCTTCAGTTTTTTTTCCTCAACATGTTTCTCCAACACTCTCACGGATTTAGTAAAGTCTGTTTCATCCTGGTCAGGTGTTGATACGATATTAACACCTAAACTGCCATAAAGTTTCAGAAGCTCCGGCTTGACGGAGTCAAAGTCGCCTGTTATAATATCAGGCAAAGGATTTGATGGAGAAAGTGACATCTCAGACACACTGGTTTCAGTGTGAGAAATCACAGATGAGGAAGGTTCAACACAATCAGTAGTTGCAGATGCTTTGTCTTCACATCTCATAAGTTTGTGGTAATAATTTGTGGCACCGTCTGTACACACTCGTACAGATGCCTTTTGCCACAAGGAACTCACATAATGGCTACTAAGTATTGGAGACCACACCATCCAGGTAGCAGATGATGTGTTTGACCCTAAGTGGTCATGGTGTGGCCTTATACCGCTTGGACAACCATCCACTGTTTCCACGACTGGCTTGAAATGGAATTTAGACAACCAGGTGTTGGCATTTGGACACTTGGTGAGCACATCAAACACATATGATCCTACATGTCATGGAAAAGTCACAATCAAGACATCTCAACCTCTTCTTTGGACAATGGGTTGGAACTATGAAAAATTTTCTGGAAATTCTTCTAGCAGGAATTTTGCAGGTAATAATCCAGTCCATAAGTGCACCTAAACCTTGGTCCCATACAAGATGCCATGAAAAACACAGGATTAGTCCTAAATTCAAAATAGATAAGAAAAATGTGTCAAATTAATAATGTCCATGATAATGACCTTGAAAGTTTTTCTTGTAAAACATGTATTAGCCATTTTCTAGTATGAGCAAAGTAAGTTTATTTAAATAATTATTCAAATGGTAAGGATGTTTTTGAATTTAATGTTATGACAACATTTATGTAGAAGAGGAATAACTTTATAAGCACTGGAATTATATTCAGAACTGTTTTTTGTCATTGGAAACCAACCTTTCATGAGTTTATGTTGGAATTTTGTTCATAGAATTACCAGATTAAATTCACATAAATAAAATAAGTGTTGTAGAGTTGTACATCAATTAGGTCTGATCAGCTTCGAAATTAGTGGTATATTAAGGACTTGGGTACCATGGGGCCAAAATATTCTACACTACTTGACAGATCTCTAAAAAATGTTATGAAATCATATATAATGTGTACAGTAAACATTTGTAAATAAAACTTTACAAGCTTTACATAATCCTAAATTTCTGGTAATCGATACTGATTATGTATGCCTTCTAGAAAACCATTGTGGTAAAAGGAGAAATACTAGAGTACATAAGACCATCAAGAATTTGTGAATTTATCATGATCAGATAGGTACAATGGGCAACCAAAGGGCCTACTGGGCTAAGATATTGTAAAATTAATGGAAAGGTCTGTGAGGCATGGATGTATTCTTTCTCCCCTACCCCCAGGGATATATAGGGGAGAAAGAATACTTCCCACATATTCCCTGCATGTCATAGAAGGCGACTAAAAGGGGAGGGAGCGGGGGGCTGGAAATCCTACCCTCTCTTTTTTTTTTTTATTTTCCAAAAGAGGGAACAGAGAAGGTGGCCAAGTGAGGATATTCCCTCAAAGGCCCAGTCCTCTGTTCTTAACGCTACCTCGCTAATGTGGGAAATGGCGAATAGTTTGAAAGAAAGAAAAAAAGAATATATATATATTTTTTTTTTTTCTTTTTTATACTTTGTCGCTGTCTCCCGCGTTTGCGGGGTAGCGCAAGGAAACAGACGAAAGAAATGGCCCAACCCCCCCCATACACATGTATATACATACGTCCACACACGCAAATATACATACCTACACAGCTTTCCATGGCTTACCCCAGACGCTTCACATGCCTTGATTCAATCCACTGACAGCACGTCAACCCCGGTATACCACATCGCTCCAATTCACTCTATTCCTTGCCCTCCTTTCACCCTCCTGCATGTTCAGGCCCCGATCACACAAAATCTTTTTCACTCCATCTTTCCACCTCCAATTTGGTCTCCCTCTTCTCCTTGTTCCCTCCACCTCCGACACATATATCCTCTTGGTCAATCTTTCCTCACTCATCCTCTCCATGTGCCCAAACCACTTCAAAACACCCTCTTCTGCTCTCTCAACCACGCTCTTTTTATTTCCACACATCTCTCTTACCCTTACGTTACTCACTCGATCAAACCACCTCACACCACACATTGTCCTCAAACATCTCATTTCCAGCACATCCATCCTCCTGCGCACAACTCTATCCATAGCCCACGCCTCGCAACCATACAACATTGTTGGAACCACTATTCCTTCAAACGTACCCATTTTTGCTTTCCGAGATAATGTTCTCGACTTCCACACATTCTTCAAGGCTCCCAGAATTTTCGCCCCCTCCCCCACCCTATGATCCACTTCCGCTTCCATGGTTCCATCCATGGAGGTGATAACAAGTAGTGGTGATGTGAGAAGGAGATGGAGTGAGTATTTTGAAGGTTTGTTGAATGTGTTTGATGATAGAGTGGCAGATATAGGGTGTTTTGGTCGAGGTGGTGTGCAAAGTGAGAGGGTTAGGGAAAATGATTTGGTAAACAGAGAAGAGGTAGTGAAAGCTTTGCGGAAGATGAAAGCCGGCAAGGCAGCAGGTTTGGATGGTATTGCAGTGGAATTTATTAAAAAAGGGGGTGACTGTATTGTTGACTGGTTGGTAAGGTTATTTAATGTATGTATGACTCATGGTGAGGTGCCTGAGGATTGGCGGAATGCGTGCATAGTGCCATTGTACAAAGGCAAAGGGGATAAGAGTGAGTGCTCAAATTACAGAGGTATAAGTTTGTTGAGTATTCCTGGTAAATTATATGGGAGGGTATTGATTGAGAGGGTGAAGGCATGTACAGAGCATCAGATTGGGGAAGAGCAGTGTGGTTTCAGAAGTGGTAGAGGATGTGTGGATCAGGTGTTTGCTTTGAAGAATGTATGTGAGAAATACTTAGAAAAGCAAATGGATTTGTATGTAGCATTTATGGATCTGGAGAAGGCATATGATAGAGTTTATAGAGATGCTCTGTGGAAGGTATTAAGAATATATGGTGTGGGAGGCAAGTTGTTAGAAGCAGTGAAAAGTTTTTATCGAGGATGTAAGGCATGTGTACGTGTAGGAAGAGAGGAAAGTGATTGGTTTTCAGTGAATGTAGGTTTGCGGCAGGGGTGTGTGATGTCTCCATGGTTGTTTAATTTGTTTATAGATGGGGTTGTTAGGGAGGTAAATGCAAGAGTTTTGGAAAGAGGGGCAAGTATGAAGTCTGTTGGGGATGAGAGAGCTTGGGAAGTGAGTCAGTTGTTGTTCGCTGATGATACAGCGCTGGTGGCTGATTCATGTGAGAAACTGCAGAAGCTGGTGACTGAGTTTGGTAAAGTGTGTGGAGGAAGAAAGTTAAGAGTAAATGTGAATAAGAGCAAGGTTATTAGGTACAGTAGGGTTTGAGGGTCAAGTCAATTGGGAGGTGAGTTTGAATGGAGAAAAACTGGAGGAAGTGAAGTGTTTTAGATATCTGGGAGTGGATCTGGCAGCGGATATATTTTGAAGGTTTGTTGAATGTGTCTGATGACAGAGTGGCAGATATAGGGTGTTTGGGTCGAGGTGGTGTGCAAAGTCAGAGGGTTAGGGAAAATGATTTGGTAAACAGAGAAGAGGTAGTAAAAGCTTTGCGGAAGATGAAAGCCGGCAAGGCAGCAGGTTTGGATGGTATTGCAGTGGAATTTATTAAAAAAGGGGGTGACTGTATTGTTGACTGGTTGGTAAGGTTATTTAATGTATGTATGACTCATGGTGAGGTGCCTGAGGATTGGCGGAATGCGTGCATAGTGCCATTGTACAAAGGCAAAGGGGATAAGAGTGAGTGCTCAAATTACAGAGGTATAAGTATGTTGAGTATTCCTGGTAAATTATATGGGAGGGTATTGATTGAGAGGGTGAAGGCAGGTACAGAGCATCAGATTGGGGAAGAGCAGTGTGGTTTCAGAAGTGGTAGAGGATGTGTGGATCAGGTGTTTGCTTTGAAGAATGTATGTGAGAAATACTTAGAAAAGCAAATGGATTTGTATGTAGCATTTATGGATCTGGAGAAGGCATATGATAGAGTTGATAGAGATGCTCTGTGGAAGGTATTAAGAATATATGGTGTGGGAGGCAAGTTGTTAGAAGCAGTGAAAAGTTTTTATCGAGGATGTTAGGCATGTGTACGTGTAGGAAGAGAGGAAAGTGATTGGTTTTCAGTGAATGTAGGTTTGCGGCAGGGGTGTGTGATGTCTCCATGGTTGTTTAATTTGTTTATGGATGGGGTTGTTAGGGAGGTAAATGCAAGAGTCTTGGAAAGAGGGGCAAGTATGAAGTCTGTTGGGGATGAGAGAGCTTGGGAAGTGAGTCAGTTGTTGTTCGCTGATGATACAGCGCTGGTGGCGGATTCATGTGAGAAACTGCAGAAGCTGGTGACGGAGTTTGGTAAAGTGTGTGGAAGAAGAAAGTTAAGAGTAAATGTGAATAAGAGCAAGGTTATTAGGTACAGTAGGGTTGAGGGTCAAGTCAATTGGGAGGTGAGTTTGAATGGAGAAAAACTGGAGGAAGTGAAGTGTTTTAGATATCTGGGAGTGGATCTGTCAGCGGATGGAACCATGGAAGCGGAAGTGGATCATAGGGTGGGGGAGGGGGCGAAAATTTTGGGAGCCTTGAAAAATGTGTGGAAGTCGAGAACATTATCTCGGAAAGCAAAAATGGGTATGTTTGAAGGAATAGTGGTTCCAACAATGTTGTATGGTTGCGAGGCGTGGGCTATGGATAGAGTTGTGCGCAGGAGGATGGAGGTGCTGGAAATGAGATGTTTGAGGACAATGTGTGGTGTGAGGTGGTTTGATCGAGTAAGTAACGTAAGGGTAAGAGAGATGTGTGGAAATAAAAAGAGCGTGGTTGAGAGAGCAGAAGAGGGTGTTTTGAAATGGTTTGGGCACATGGAGAGAATGAGTGAGGAAAGATTGACCAAGAGGATATATGTGTCGGAGGTGGAGGGAACGAGGAGAAGAGGGAGACCAAATTGGAGGTGGAAAGATGGAGTGAAAAGGATTTTGTGTGATCGGGGCCTGAACATGCAGGAGGGTGAAAGGAGGGCAAGGAATAGAGTGAATTGGAGCGATGTGGTATACAGGGGTTGACGTGCTGTCAGTGGATTGAATCAAGGCATGTGAAGCGTCCGGGGTAAACCATGGAAAGCTGTGTAGGTATGTATATTTGCGTGTGTGGACGTGTGTATGTACATGTGTATGGGGGGGTTGGGCCATTTCTTTCGTCTGTTTCCTTGCGCTACCTCGCAACCGCGGGAGACAGCGATGAGGTATAAAAAAACAAAAAAAAAGATATATATATATATATATATATATATATATATATATATATATATATATATATATATATATATATATCCCTGGGGATAGGGGATTAAGAATACTTCCCACGCATTCCTCACGTGTCGTAGAAGGCGACTAAAGGGGACGGGAGCGGGGGGCCAGAAACCATCCCCTCCTTGTATTTTAACTTTCTAAAAGGGGAAACAGAAGGAGTCACGTGAGGAGTGCTCATCCTCCTCGAAGGCTCAGATTGGGGTGTCTAAATGTGTGTGGATGTAACCAAGATGAGAAAAAAGGAGAGATAGGTAGTATGTTTGAGGAAAGGAACCTGGATGTTTTGGCTCTGAGTGAAACGAAGCTAGAGGGTAAAGGGGAAGAGTGGTTTGGGAATGTCAGGGGTTAGTGAGAGGACAAGAGCAAGGGAAGGAGTAGCACTACTCCTGAATCAGGAGTTGTGGGAGTATGTGATAGAGTGTAAGAAAGTAAATTCTAGATTGATATGGGTAAAACTGAAAGTTGATGGAGAGAGATGGGTGATTATTGGTGCATATGCACCTGGGCATGAGAAGAAAGATCATGAGAGGCAAGTGTTTTGGGAGCAGCTAAATGAGTGTGTTAGTGGTTTTGATGCACAAGACCGGGTTATAGTGATGGGTGATTTGAATGCAAAGGTGAGTAATGTGGCAGTTGAGGGAATAATTGGTATACATGGAGTGTTTAGTGTTGTAAATGGAAATGGTGAAGAGCTTGTAGATTTATGTGCTGAAAAAGGACTGGTGATTGGGAATACCTGGTTTAAAAAGCGAGATATACATAAGTATACGTATGTAAGTAGGAGAGATGGCCAGAGAGCGTTATTGGATTACGTGTTAATTGATAGACGCACGAAAGAGAGACTTTTGGATATTAATGGGCTGAGAGGTGCAACTGGAGGGATGTCTGATCATTATCTTGTGGAAGCGAAGGTGAAGATTTGTGGGGGTTTTCAGAAAAGAAGAGAGAATGTTGGGGTGAAGAGAGTGGTGAGAGTAAGTGAGCTTGGGAAGGAGACTTGTGTGAGGAAGTACCAGGAGAGACTGAGTACAGAATGGAAAAAGGTGAGAACAATGGAAGTAAGGGGAGTGGGGGAGGAATGGGATGTATTTAGGGAAGCAGTGATGGCTTGCGCAAAAGATGCTTGTGGTATGAGAAGCGTGGGAGGTGGGTTGATTAGAAAAGGTAGTGAGTGGTGGAATGAAGAAGTAAGATTATTAGTGAAAGAGAAGAGAGAGGCATTTGAACAATTTTTGCAGGGAAAAAATGCAAATGAGTGGGAGAGGTATAAAAGAAAGAGGAAGGAGGTCAAGAGACAGGTGCAAGAGGTGAAAAAGAGGGCAAATGAGAGTTGGGGTGAGAGAGTATCATTAAATTTCAGGGAGAATAAAAAGATGTTTTGGAAGGAGGTAAATAAAGTGCGTAAGACAAGGGAGCAAATGGGAACTTCGGTGAGGGGCGCTAGTGGGGAGGTGATAACAAGTAGTGGTGATGTGAGAAGGAGATGGAGTGAGTATTTTGAAGGTTTGTTGAATGTGTTTGATGATAGAGTGGCAGATGTGGGGTGTCTTGGTCGAGGTGGTGTGCAAAGTGAGAGGGTTAGGGAAAATGATTTTGTAAATAGAGAAGAGGTAGTAAAAGCTTTACGGAAGATGAAAGCCAGCAAAGCAGCAGGTTTGGATGGTATTGCAGTGGAATTTATTAAAAAAAGTGGGTGACTGTATTGTTGACTGGTTTTTAAGGTTATTTAATGTATGTATGATTCATTGTGAGGTGCCTGAGGATTGGCGGAATGCTTGCATAGTGCCATTGTACAAAGGCAAAGGGGATAAAAGTGAGTGCTCAAATTACAGAGGTATAAGTTTGTTGAGTATTCCTGGTAAATTATATGGGAGGGTATTGACTGAGAGGGTGAAGGCATGTACAGAGCATCAGATTGGGGAAGAGCAGTGTGGTTTCAGAAGTGGTAGAGGATGTGTGGATCAGGTGTTTGCTTTGAAGAATGTATGCGAGAAATACTTAGAAAAACAAATGGATTTGTATGTAGCATTTATGGATGTGGAGAAGGCATATGATAGAGTTGATAGAGATGCTCTGTGGAAGGTATTAAGAATATATGGTGTGGGAGGCAAGTTGTTAGAAGCAGTGAAAAGTTTTTATCGAGAATATAAGGCATGTGTGCGTGTAGGAAGAGAGGAAAGTGATTGGTTCTCGGTGAATGTAGGTTTGCGGCAGGGGTGTGTGATGTCTCCATGGTTGTTTAATTTGTTTATGGATGGGGTTGTTAGGGAGGTGAATGCAAGAGTTTTGGAAAGAGGGGCAATATGCAGTCTGTTGTGGATGAGAGAGCTTGGGAAGTGAGTCAGTTGTTGTTCGCTGATGATACAGCGCTGGTGGCTGATTCATGTAAGAAACTGCAGAAGCTGGTGACTGAGTTTGGTAAAGTGTGTGAAAGAAGAAAGTTAAGAGTAAATGAGAATAAGAGCAAGGTTATTAGGTACAGTAGGGTTGAGGTTCAAATCAATTGGGAGGTAAGTTTGAATGGAGAAAAGCTGGAGGAAGTGAAGTGTTTTAGATATCTGGGAGTGGATCTGGCAGCGGATGGAACCATGGAAGCGGAAGTGAATCATAGGGTGGGGGAGGGGCGAAAATTCTGGGAGCCTTTAAGAATGTGTGGAAGTCGAGAACATTATCTCGGAAGGCAAAAATGGGTATGTTTGAAGGAATAGTGGTTCCAACAATGTTGTATGGTTGCGAGGCGTGAAAAAAAAAAAGTATATATATATATATATATATATATATATATATATATATATATATATATATATATATATATATATATACCCTCAAAGGCCCAGTCCTCTATTCTTAACGCTACCTCGCTAACTCGGGAAATGGCGAATAGTATGAAAGAAAGAAAGAAATATATATCATGTTTCATTTTCCCCATGGACTCATAGGAGCATTGAAGAATGTTTGGAAGTCAAGAACATTATCTCGGAAAGCAAAAATGGGTATGTTTGAAGGAATAGTGGTTCCAACAATGTTGTATGGTTGCGAGGCGTGGGCTATGGATAGAGTTGTGCGCAGGAGGGTTGATGTGCTGGAAATGAGATGTTTGAGGACAATATGTGGTGTGAGGTGGTTTGATCGAGTAAGTAATGTAAGGGTAAGAGAGATGTGTGGTAATAAAAAGAGTGTGGTTGAGAGAGCAGAAGAGGGTGGTTTGAAATGGCTTGGTCTTATGGAGAGAATGAGTGAGGAAAGATTGACCAAGAGGATATATGTGTCAGAGGTGGAGGGAACAAGGAGAAGTGGGAGACCAAATTGGAGGTGGAAACATGGAGTGAAAAAGATTTTGAGTGATCGGGGCCTGAACATGCAGGAGGGTGAAAGGCGTGCAAGGAATAGATTGAAGTGGAATGATGTGGTATACCGGGGTCGACGTGCTGTCAATGGATTGAACCAGGGCATGTGAAGCGTCTGGGGTAAACCATGGAAAGTCTGTAGGGCCTGGATGTGGAAAGGGAGCTGTGGTTTCCATGCATTATTACATGACAGCTAGAGACTGAGTGTGAATGAATGGGGCCTTTGTTGTCTTTTCCTAGCGCTACCTCACACACATGAGGGGGGAGGGGGATGGTATTCCATGTGTGGCGAGGTGGCGATGGGAATGAATAAAGGCAGACAGTGTGAATTGTGTGTGTGGGTATATATGTATGTGTCTGTGTGTGTATATATATGTGTACATTGAGATGTATAGGTATGTATATTTGCGTGTGTGGACGTGTATGTATATACATGTGTATGGGGGTGGGTTGGGCCATTTCTTTCGTCTGTTTTCTTGCGCTACCTCGCTAATGCGGGAGACAGCGACAAAGCAGAATAATAATAATAATAATAATAAATAATACATATATATATATATATATATATATATATATATATATATATATATATATATATATATATATATATATTTCTTTTCTTTCAAACTATTGGCCATTTCCCGCGTTGGATATATATATATATATATATATATATATATATGTGAGAAATACTTAGAAAAGCAAATGGATTTGTATGTAGCATTTATGGATCTGGAGAAGGCATATGATAGAGTTGATAGACATGCTCTGTGGAAGGTATTAAGAATATATGGTGTGGGAGGCAAGTTGTTAGAAGCAGTGAAAAGTTTTTATCGAGGATGTAAGGCATGTGTACGTGTAGGAAGAGAGGAAAGTGATTGGTTCTCAGTGAATGTAGGTTTGCGGCAGGGGTGTGTGATGTCTCCATGGTTGTTTAATTTGTTTATGGATGGGGTTGTTAGGGAGGTAAATGCAAGAGTCTTGGAAAGAGGGGCAAGTATGAAGTCTGTTGGGGATGAGAGAGCTTGGGAAGTGAGTCAGTTGTTGTTCGCTGATGATACAGCGCTGGTGGCGGATTCATGTGAGAAACTGCAGAAGCTGGTGACGGAGTTTGGTAAAGTGTGTGGAAGAAGAAAGTTAAGAGTAAATGTGAATAAGAGCAAGGTTATTAGGTACAGTAGGGTTGAGGGTCAAGTCAATTGGGAGGTGAGTTTGAATGGAGAAAAACTGGAGGAAGTGAAGTGTTTTAGATATCTGGGAGTGGATCTGTCAGCGGATGGAACCATGGAAGCGGAAGTGGATCATAGGGTGGGTGAGGGGGCGAAAATTTTGGGAGCCTTGAAAAATGTGTGGAAGTCGAGAACATTATCCCGGAAAGCAAAAATGGGTATGTTTGAAGGAATAGTGGTTCCAACAATGTTGTATGGTTGCGAGGCGTGGGCTATGGATAGAGTTGTTCGCAGGAGGATGGATGTGCTGGAAGTGAGATGTTTGAGGACAATGTGTGGTGTGAGGTGGTTTGATCGAGTAAGTAACGTAAGGGTAAGAGAGATGTGTGGAAATAAAAAGAGCATGGTTGAGAGAGCAGAAGAGGGTGTTTTGAAATGGTATGGGCACATGGAGAGAATGAGTGAGGAAAGATTGACCAAGAGGATATATGTGTCGGAGGTGGAGGGAACGAGGAGAAGAGGGAGACCGAATTGGAGGTGGAAAGATGGAGTGAAAAGGATTTTGTGTGATCGGGGCCTGAACATGCAGGAGGGTGAAAGGAGGGCAAGGAATAGAGTGAATTGGAGCGATGTGGTATACAGGGGTTGACATGCTGTCAGTGGATTGAATCAGGGCATGTGAAGCGTCCGGGGTAAACCATGGAAAGCTGTGTAGGTATGTATATTTGCGTGTGTGGACGTGTGTATGTACATGTGTATGGGGGGGTTGGGCCATTTCTTTCGTCTGTTTCCTTGCGCTACCTCGCAAACGCGGGAGACAGTGACGAGGTATAAAAAAAAAAAAATATATATATATATATATATATATATATATATATATATATATATATATATATATATATATATATATATATATTCCCTGGGGATAGGGGAGAAAGAATACTTCCCACGTATTCCCTGCGTGTCGTAGAAGGCGACTAAAAGGGAAGGGAGCGGGGGGCTGGAAATCCTCCCCTCTCTTTTTTTTTTTTTTTTTTTTTTTTTTTTTTTCCCCAAAAGAAGGAACAGAGGAGAGGTCCAGGTGAGGATATTCCCTCAAAGGCCCAGTCCTCTGTTCTTAACGCTACCTCGCTATTGCGGGAAATAGCGAATGGTATGAAAATATATATATATATTCCTGCTTTTCCCCAATCTGATGCTCTGTACATGCCTTCACCCTCTCAATCAATACCCCCCCGTATAATTTACCAGGAATACTCAACAAACTTATACCTCTGTAATTTGAGCACTCACTCTTATCCAGAAGTGGTAGAGGATGTGTGGATCAGGTGTTTGCTTTGAAGAATGTATGTGAGAAATACTTAGAAAAGCAAATGGATTTGTATGTAGCATTTATGGATCTGGAGAAGGCATATGATAGAGTTGATAGATTGCTCTGTGGAAGGTATTAAGAATATATGGTGTGGAAGGCAAGTTGTTAGAAGCAGTGAAAAGTTTTTATCGAGGATGTAAGGCATGTGTACGTGTAGGAAGAGAGGAAAGTGATTGGTTCTCAGTAAATGTAGGTTTGCGGCAGGGGTGTGTGATGTCTCCATGGCTGTTTAATTTGTTTATGGATGGGGTTGTTAGGGAGATGAATGCAAGAGTTTTGGAAAGAGGGGCAAGTATGAAGTCTGTTGGGGATGAGAGAGCTTGGGAAGTGAGTCAGTTGTTGTTCGCTGATGATACAGCGCTGGTGGCTCATTCATGTGAGAAACTGCAGAAGCTGGTGACTGAGTTTGGTAAAGTGTGTGAAAGAAGAAAGTTAAGAGTAAATGTGAATAAGAGCAAGGTAATTAGGTACAGTAGGGTTGAGGGTCAAGTCAATTGGGAGCTAAGTTTGAATGGAGAAAAACTGGAGGAAGTAAAGTGTTTTAGATATCTGGGAGTGGATCTGGCAGCGGATGGAACCATGGAAGCGGAAGTGGATCATAGGGTGGGGGAGGGGGCGAAAATCATGGGAGCCTTGAAGAATGTGTGGAAGTTGAGAACATTATCTCGGAAAGCAAAAATGGGTATGTTTGAAGGAATTGTGGTTCCAACAATGTTGTATGGTTGCGAGGCGTGGGCTATGGATAGAGTTGTGCGCAGGAGGATGGATGTGCTGGAAATGAGATGTTTGAGGACAGTGTGTGGTGTGAGGTGGTTTGATCGAGTAAGTAACGTAAGGGTAAGAGAGATGTGTGGAAATAAAAAGAGCGTGGTTGAGAGAGCAGAAGAGGGTGTTTTGAAATGGTTTGGGCATATGGAGAGAATGAGTGAGGAAAGATTGACCAAGAGGATATATGTGTCGGAGGTGGAGGGAACGAGGAGAAGTGGAAGACCAAATTGGAGGTGGAAAGATGGAGTGAAAAAGATTTTGTGTGATCGGGGTCTGAACATGCAGGAGGGTCAAAGGAGGTCAAGGAATAGAGTGAATTGGATCGATGTGGTATACCGGGGTTGACGTGCTGTCAGTGGATTGAATCAGGGCATGTGAAGCCTCTGCGGTAAACCATGGAAAGCTGTGTAGGTATGTATATTTGCGTGTGTGGACGTATATATATACATGTGTATGGGGGTGGGTTGGGTCATTTCTTTCGTCTGTTTCCTTGCGCTACCTCGCAAATGCGGGAGACAGCGACAATGCAAAAAAAAAAGAAAAAAAAAAAAAAATATATATATATATATATATATATATATATATATATATATATATCCCTGGGTATAGGGGATTAAGAATACTTCCCACGTATTCCCTGCGTGTCGTAGAAGGCGACTAAAAGGGGAGGGAGCGGGGGGCTGGAAATCCTCCCCTCTCGTTTTTTTTTTTTTTCCAAAAGAAGGAACAGAGAATTGGGCCAGGTGAGGGTATTCCCTCAAAGGCCCAGTCCTCTGTTCTTTACGCTTCCTCGCTAATGCGGGAAATGGTGAATAGTTTGAAAGAAAAAGAATATATATATATATATATATATATATATATATATATATATATATATATATAAATTTTTTTTCATACTATTCGTTATTTCCCGCGATAGCGAGGTAGCATTAAGAACAGAGGACTGGGCCTTTGAGGGAATATCTTCACCTGGACCTCTTCTCTGTTCCTTCTTTTGGAAAATTAAAAAAAAAAAACGAGAGGGGAGGATTTCCAGCCCCCCGCTCCCTTCCCTTTTAGTCGCCTTCTACGACACGCAGGGAATACGTGGGAAGTATTCTTTCTCCCCTATCCCCAGGGAATATATTAAGCATATATATATATATATATGGATTTGTATGTA
Organism: Panulirus ornatus; assembly: GCF_036320965.1. Taxonomy (NCBI): domain Eukaryota; kingdom Metazoa; phylum Arthropoda; class Malacostraca; order Decapoda; family Palinuridae; genus Panulirus; species Panulirus ornatus. The sequence goes on along the minus strand of NC_092244.1, from coordinate 780,006 downwards.
GCATTTATGGATCTGGAGAAGGCATATGATAGAGTTGATAGAGATGCTCTGTGAAAGGTATTAAGAATATATGGTGTGGGAGGAAAGTTGTTAGAAGCAGTGAAAAGTTTTTATCGAGGATGTAAGGCATGTGTACGTGTAGGAAGAGAGGAAAGTGATTGGTTCTCAGTGAATGTAGGTTTGCGGCAGGGGTGTGTGATGCCTCCATGGTTGTTTAATTTGTTTATGGATGGGGTTGTTAGGGAGGTAAATGCAAGAGTTTTGGAAAGAGGGGTAAGTATGAAGTCTGTTGGGGATGAGAGAGCTTGGGAAGTGAGTCAGTTGTTGTTCGCTGATGATACAGCGCTGGTGGCTGATTCTTGTGAGAAACTGCAGAAGCTGGTGACTGAGTTTGGTAAAGTGTGTGGAAGAAGAAAGTTAAGAGTAAATGTGAATAAGAGCAAGGTTATTAGGTACAGTAGGGTTGAGGGTCAAGTCAATTGGGAGGTGAGTTTGAATGGAGAAAAACTGGAGGAAGTGAAGTGTTTTAGATATCTGGGAGTGGATCTGGCAGCGGATGGAACCATGGAAGCGGAAGTGGATCATAGGGTGGGGGAGGGGGCGAAAATTCTGGGGGCCTTGAAGAATGTGTGGAAGTCGAGAACATTATCTCGGAAAGCAAAAATGGGTATGTTTGAAGGAATAGTGGTTCCAACAATGTTGTATGGTTGCGAGGCGTGGGCTATGGATAGAGTTGTGCGCAGGAGGATGGATGTGCTGGAAATGAGATGTTTGAGGACAATGTGTGGTGTGAGGTGGTTTGATCGAGTGAGTAACGTAAGGGTAAGAGAGATGTGTGGAAATAAAAAGAGCGTGGTTGAGAGAGCAGAAGAGGGTGTTTTGAAGTGGTTTGGGCACATGGAGAGAATGAGTGAGGAAAGATATATATATATATATATATATTCCCTGTGGATAGGGGAGAAAGAATACTTCCCACGTATTCCCTGCGTGTCGTAGAAGGCGACTAAAAGGGAAGGGAGCGGGGGGCTGGAAATCCTCCCCTCTCGTTTTTTTTTTTTAATTTTCCAAAAGAAGGAACAAAGAAGAGGGCCAGGTGAGGATATTCCCTCAAAGGCCCAGTCCTCTGTTCTTAACGCTACCTCGATATCGCGGGAAATGGCGAATAGTATGAAAAAAAAGATATATATATATATATATATATATATATATATATATATATATATATATATATATATATATATATGAGTGTGTGTGTGGGTGTTTTTATATAGGTTGGCATATTGACACTACTACACAAGGTTGAACCATAGGTGAAAACTTGCCTTTCGTGATGTTCATTCATCAGGAGTATGGTCTCATCAAAGAACTTCTCTCCCCAAAGGAATCCATCCTTTCCCTGCTGCTGAAGCCAGCACAAATTTGGAACTGTAGGAGCTCCTGGAGATAGTTTCTGGGTATCTTAAGATCCCTCTCTAAAAATGAGTATGTTGGTATTACTGGAAACTGCTTGCCTGAGGTAACATTGAGTGTAAAAAGGCAGCTTTGGCATGGTAGTAACGTTGATAATGCCTTGACTGATTCAAAGCTTGGACTCATTTCATAAAACAGATGACCTAAAGTATCTTTACCTGCTTTGAACTTTCCGATATTTTTTCAGGTATTTCTCATTTTGTTTAGGATTGTGTTTTTTGAGATCTGAAGATTTATTGTCTTGAATTTATTGAATTTATTGTCTCTTTACAGGTTACCTAAAAAAAGATGGGAGCTGGTGAAGGTACAGGAGAGGGTAGTGGGAGAGGTATGGGAAGGTCAAGTGGGAGTGGCTCTGGAGGCATCCTATGGCAGATCATCTGGCTAGTGCTGCTCATTTTGGCAGCCATCTGGGTTGCTGGCTTCTGTGCTTGGTGGTACATCATGCTAATTCCCTTCACTGTCTGTGTTCCTCAGCTGGCAGTAAGTTTACAGTACCTGATGTATGGGGTCCTCCATCAGTTTTTTACCACTGTGTTTAGTTGTCTACAAAACTTAGAGAAATCATGAAGTATGATTTTTTTTTTCAGCATGCTGGGAGTCATACTGTGCTTGTGCTGGTTCATATTTGTTGTAGATCCTAATGGCTGAATTATTCAAAATAGGATTACAGTTGCAGACTCTCAAATAATAGTGTTTCATATACATCCTGTTGTTATTTCTGTACAGTTTATTAGAGGCCTAAGATACCACATTATTGTAACATTCAACAGTGATTATTTTCCTATCGTTACAAACTATAGTATTGAGGTTCATGGTAGATTTTCTATACCCTTACTAGGATGATAATTTTTCCTTGGTATGTACTGCTTCGTATTAATGGAGATTTCAGGAAATATATATAGTAAAACTCATTTATCTGTAATTTGAGACAGCAGAAGTTTGGAAACAGCAAATGTTTTTCAAATACATTTGATAACCCTTAATAACCTAAAGAAAAATTAGAATATTTAAAAAGATTAAAAAAATATTTCCAATTGCATCACTCCACATGATTGTTGAACTAACCACCAGGTGTTTCGTGGCGCTGGTGATTTTTACCATCTGTATGATTTCTGGCAGTGTTGTGTGATTGTCTTGTACAGTTATCATTTTGTGCCCCCTTGATTACTATTGTAGACGATGGCACCTTTCAAGCTTTGTCAGGAATTGTCTGACTGCTCCTTGAAGCTGCCAACATTTTGCCCATAGTGCAAGAGGAACATTTTAAGCCTCAAAAAGGTGATGTCCAAGAGCTGGCTAAGGGTGAGTTCAAGTGGGCTCTCATGAAGGACTTCAGTGTTAGCATGACATCTATTTGCAAAATAACCAAGCAGCAGAAGAAGATCCAGGCATTTAGTAGTGCTTAATTGCTTACATATATTATTTCCTCTATGAAAATATTTACAAATTGGTGAAATATTTTAAAATATTTCAATTCCTAAATTATTTAAATTATGAAAAAAAATCTTGAATAATTGAAAATTTTTTATCCTAAAGGCTGATTCCTAAGCATTTTGGATAACAAAGGATTTGTTGTATTTTGTCTTTTGTCACCTGTAGAAGTATTATCAATCCTTTCACTGACTTTTATTCTTTGAATACATTCATTTGCGTACACCAGTGTTTGAATGGTCGGCTTGCATTTTTTGAAGAACTGGAGCTTTTTCACGTTCGTATCTTATGTTTCTTCTTCTCTCCAGCTCTTTATATTGGCCAGGTGTATACTGCTAAGACAGCCATGACTGTGGTCTAATCTTTTATATTATTTCTCGGCAGTGATGATTATTTCATTTGATTACTAGAAGAAGATGTCATTACATTTTTTCTTATGTCATAGAAACAATGTGGAAAAGATTAATAGAAATTAAGAGTGGTCAGAGAGCATTTGATTGGTACAGTAGTTATGTTTACATGATATACATAGTAGGTAATACCTCATGATAATTGTGGATAATGAACCAGATAAATTTTGTTGACTTAGTTTTACTTGATTAATCTATGCATTACCATCCCCATGGCAGAGAACAGTATAAAAATTAGAAATTAATCCATCCCAGAGATTGAGCTGTAAAATTGATATTGAAAACATAGTGATGTGAAAAATATAGTGTTGAATTATTAGAATGATGCAAATAACTATTTTACCTCATTACATTGTGGTGGAATTTGTGGGAAATGGAGAAAAAGTATTTACATTATTGTAGTGGTTGCTTCATTTCAGTATCCTCAATTGGCATTGGCAGATGTGTTCATTTTGTTTAAAATTGGAATCTCTTGACCATTTCCATTCTTTACACTGATGCAACTGCAGTGTTCAGAATATTTAGAGATAAATGCAACACGTTGGTTTGGTTATTAACACAAAACATTTGCTACTTTCCATTATGAAATGAGAGTATGTTATGCTTAAGGAGTGCCCCAAAAAGTCCCCTTAAGGGAAGTTATACCAAGTAAAGAGGAAGGTGCAAATAAACTGGAAATGAAAGAGAATGAAATAGTTTTCCATAGAGTATACTTAAGGTCGTTATAGTTCACCAAGTGCGATGCTGTGTATGTTTTATCACTGCCAGGTGGGATGTTGTTTACATACTACCACCAAGTGGGATGTTGTGTACACATGATCACCACCAAGTGGGATGTTGTGTACACATGATAACCACCAGATGGGAAGCTGTGTACATATGATCACCACCAAGTCGGGTATAATGTACTTATGATCACTACAAATAATATATATGTGGACAAGGAACCTACTCGCTCGAGTTCTTACAAGTGTCGCCAAGGTCAGCTGATGTGCTCCTTATGAAAATATTTACATTCTTCCACACACAGAAAATGAATACATCGGTAATATTCAACAAAAGTATTGCACATTGTCAAATATTTGTTCATGAAGAAACCTCAGCAAGGAGAATATCTATATTGAAAAATTCATGTGCTAGTTGTTCAGGAGATCTAATTATTTGTGGCTCAACAGTGCAAGTGATTTACCCAATAGTACTTGCAGGTTGACAGTACTGATAATCCTCTGACTGGAACTTGTGGGTTGTTTAATTTGCTTATGGATTAGGTGGTTAGGGAGGTAAATACAAGAGTTTTGGAGAGGCGAGTGTGCAATTTGTTTGGGATGAGACGGCCTGGGAAGTGAGTCAGTTGTGGTTTGCTGATAATACAGCTTTAGTGGCTGATTCGCATGAGAAACTGCAGAAGTGGTGACTGAGTTTGGAAAAGTGTGTGAAAGGAGAAAGTTGAGGGTAAATGTGAATAAGAGCAATGTCATTAGGTTCAGTAGGGTTGAGGGACAGTTGCTTGGGATGTAAGTTTAAATGGAGAAAAATTGGAGGAAGTGGTGTTTAAGATATCTGGGAGTGGGCTTGGCAGCGAATGGAGCTATGGAAGTGGAAGAGAGTCTAAGGGTGTTGGAGGGGGCAAAGGTTCTAGGAGCGATGAAGAATGTGTGAATGGAAATGAAATGCATATGTGGTGTGAGGTTGTTTGATCGAGTAAGTAATGAAAGGGTAAGAGAGATGTGTGGTAATAAAAAGAAGTGTGGTTGAAAGAGCAGAAGAGAGTGTGTTGAAATGGTTTGGACATATGGAGAGAATGAGAGGAAATGTTAACAAAGAGGAAATATGTGTCAGATGTGGAGGGAACAAGGAGAAGCAGGAGACCAAATTGGAGATGGAAGGATGGAGTGAAAAAGATTTTAAGCAATCAGGACCTGAAAGTGCAGGAGGGTGAGAGGCATGCAAGGAATAGAGTGAATTGGAACAATGCAGTATACTGGGGTCGACAGACTGTCAATGGACTGAACCAGGGCTTGTGAAATGTATGTGTTGAACCATGGAAAGGTCTGTGGGGCCTGGATGTGGATAGGGAGCTGTGGTTTCAGTGCATTACACATGACAACTAGAGACAGTGCGAATGAATGTGGCCTTTTGTGTCTGTTTTCCTGGCACTACCTTGCTGACACGGGGTGATGATACTGTTTCCCATAGGGTAGGGTAGTGCCAGGAATGGATGAAGGCAAGTGAGTATGAATATGTACATGGGTATATATGTATATGGCTGTGTATGTGTGTCTATGTATGTTTTTTTTTTTTTTTTTTTTTTTTTTTTTTTTTTTTTTTATACCTCGTCGCTGTCTCCCGCGTTTGCGAGGTAGCGCAAGGAAACAGACGAAAGAAATGGCCCAACCCCCCCCATACACATGTACATACATACGTCCACACACGCAAATATACATACCTACACAGCTTTCCATGGTTTACCCCGGACGCTTCACATGCCTTGATTCAATCCACTGACAGCACGTCAACCCCTGTATACCACATCGCTCCAATTCACTCTATTCCTTGCCCTCCTTTCACCCTCCTGCATGTTCAGGCCCCGATCACACAAAATCCTTTTCACTCCATCTTTCCACCTCCAATTTGGTCTCCCTCTTCTCCTTGTTCCCTCCACCTCCGACACATATATCCTCTTGGTCAATCTTTCCTCACTCATTCTCTCCATGTGCCCAAACCACTTCAAAACACCCTCTTCTGCTCTCTCAACCACGCTCTTTTTATTTCCACACATCTCTCTTACCCTTACGTTACTTACTCGATCAAACCACCTCACACCACACATTGTCCTCAAACATCTCATTTCCAGCACATCCATCCTCCTGCGCACAACTCTCTCCATAGCCCACGCCTCGCAACCATACAACATTGTTGGAACCACTATTCCTTCAAACATACCCATTTTTGCTTTCCGGGATAATGTTCTCGACTTCCACACATTTTTCAAGGCTCCCAAAATTTTTGCCCCCTCCCCCACCCTATGATCCACTTCCGCTTCCATGGTTCCATCCGCTGACAGATCCACTCCCAGATATCTAAAACACTTCACTTCCTCCAGTTTTTCTCCATTCAAACTCACCTCCCAATTGACTTGACCCTCAACCCTACTGTACCTAATAACCTTGCTCTTATTCACATTTACTCTTAACTTTCTTCTTCCACACACTTTACCAAACTCCGTCACCAGCTTCTGCAGTTTCTCACATGAATCCGCCACCAGCGCTGTATCATCAGCGAACAACAACTGACTCACTTCCCAAGCTCTCTCATCCCCAACAGACTTCATACTTGCCCCTCTTTCCAAGACTCTTGCATTTACCTCCCTAACAACCCCATCCATAAACAAATTAAACAACCATGGAGACATCACACACCCCTGCCGCAAACCTACATTCACTGAGAACCAATCACTTTCCTCTCTTCCTACACGTACACATGCCTTACATCCTCGATAAAAACTTTTCACTGCTTCTAACAACTTTCCTCCCACACCATATATTCTTAATACCTTCCACAGAGCATCTCTATCAACTCTATCATATGCCTTCTCCAGATCCATAAATGCTACATACAAATCCATTTGCTTTTCTAAGTATTTCTCACATACATTCTTCAAAGCAAACACCTGATCCACACATCCTCTACCACTTCTGAAACCACACTGCTCTTCCCCAATCTGATGCTCTGTACATGCCTTCACCCTCTCAATCAATACCCTCCCATATAATTTACCAGGAATACTCAACAAACTTATACCTCTGTAATTTGAGCACTCACTCTTATCCCCTTTGCCTTTGTACAATGGCACTATGCACGCATTCCGCCAATCCTCAGGCACCTCACCATGAGTCATACATACATTAAATAACCTTACCAACCAGTCAACAATACAGTCACCCCCTTTTTTTTTATAAATTCCACTGCAATACCATCCAAACCTGCTGCCTTGCCGGCTTTCATCTTCCGCAAAGCTTTTACTACCTCTTCTCTGTTTACCAAATCATTTTCCCTAACCCTCGCACTTTGCACACCACCTCGACCAAAACACCCTATATCTGCCACTCTGTCATCAGACACATTCAACAAACCTTCAAAATACTCATTCCATCTCCTTCTCACATCACCACTACTTGTTATCACCTCCCCATTTACGCCCTTCACTGAAGTCTATGTCTATGTATGTATATGTGTATATGTTGATATGTATAAGTATGGGCATGTAGGTATATATGAGTGGATGGGTCTTTCTTTGTCTGTTTCCTTCCTTGTGCTACCTCGCTGATGCAGGAAATGGCGATCAAGTATGATAAATTGAAATAAATAGATAATATTTATAGGGGAAAAATATCACTGGAGATAGGGGAGAAAGAATACTTCTCATGTATTCCCCGCATGTTGTAGAAGGCAAGTGAAGGGGGCAGGAGTCTGGGCTGGAAACCCTCCCCTACTTGTATTTCAATTTTGTAAAAGGGAAACAGAAGTTAAGCTCATCCTCCTCGAAGGCATGGATTGGGGTGTTTGAATGTGTATGGATGTAACCAAGATGTGAAGAAAGGAGAGATAGGTTTGAGGAAAGAAACCTGAATGATCTGGCTATGAGTGAAATGAAGCTCAATGGTAAAGGGGAAGAGCAGTTTGGGAAAGTCTTAGGAGTAAAGTCATGGGTTGGTGAGAGGATAAGAGCCAAGGAAGAAGCAGCAATACCCCTGAAGCAGAAGTCGTGGGAGTATGTGATAGAGTGCAAGAAAATGAATGTGGGTAAAACTGAAAGTAGATAGAGAGAGATGGGTTATTACTGGTACCTATGCATCTGGTCATGAGAAGAAAGATCATGAGAGGCAAGTGTTCAGGGAGCAGCTAAGTGAGTATGTCAGCAGTTTTGATGCACGAGACCAGGTTTTAGTGATGGGTGATTTTAATGTGAAGGTGAGTAATGTGGCAGTTGAGAGTATAATTGGTGTACATGGGGTATTCAGTGTTGTAAATGGAAATGGTGAAGAGCTTGTGGATTTGTGTGCTGAAAAAAAGACTGGTGATTGGGAATACCTGGTTTAAAAAGAGAGATCTACATATGTATGTGAGTAGGAGGGATGGTCAAAGGGCATCATTGGGTTACATTTTAATTGACAGTTATGTAAAAGAGAAACTTTTGGATGTTAATGTGCTGAGAGGGGCAGCTGAAGGGATGTGTAGAGGTTTTAAAAAAAGAAGAGAGAATGTTGGGGAGAAGAGAGTGTTGAGAGAAAGTGAGCTTGGAAAGGAGACTTGTGTGGGGAAGTACCAGGAGATATTGAGTGTAGAATGGCAAAATGTGAGAGCAAATGACGTGAGGGAATTGGGTGTGGAATGGGATGTATTTTGGGAAGCAGTGATGGCTTGCACAAAAGATGCATGTGGCATGAGAAAGGTAGGAGGTGGGGAGATTAGAAAGGGTAGAGAGTGTGTGTGTGTGTGTGCAATTGAGATATTTGTTCATCTCTTTCTGTTGCCACCTCACTGAGATGGGAAAGGCAGTTATGAAGAAATGGAAAAACATTATATCTGTAGTTATTTAGTGTACTTGCCAAAAAGTCTTTTGTGTTTGTTATTCCAACATATACAGAATTATGCAGACAAAGGTACTGATAAGTGATTACATGCAAGTTGAAGTGCTTAGGGTGTGATTGAGTAACTGCCCCCAAACATGGGTCAGATCTTGGGACCTGCTAGACTTACAAATGCCAGATGAGAGACAATATAGTGGATAGTTTGTAACTTATTCAAGAATTTAGAATGCCATTTTTGAGAAATGATAGAGTACATATTTTAATTTCATTTATATGCATTTGTCTTGTGGCTTAGGAGAATAGATTTACATTTGTGTAGTATATGGAACTACTGCTTCATGCATACTTCTATGTTCTACAGTAGTTTCTACTTTTTCACCTCGGGTCAGAGAACTTCACAGTTGCAGTTTTCCTATTTTCCTTCCTAATTGCCTTAACCAGATACCTGAATTGAACTTAGCAGTGATTATTTTTTATACCAATTTTATAGATATAAATTTTTTATATAGTTTTTAGTTTGCCATGGCAATGAAAAGAACTCTTTGTTTTCTTTTTATATAATTCTCATCAAAGAAGACAAAATTTGAAAAATCTTTTTGAAAATATTTGAAATGTCCATGCTGCTAGTCCTGCAGAACTGGATTGTAAAGTGATTAATAGTCGCACACCCTCTCAGTTGCATGTTTTTTCATTTCACTGACTTCTCTTTGCTTGTCATTTCATTGATATCTCTTGGCTTGTCATTTCACTGATATCTCATAACTTCTCATTTGACATTGAAGTTGTTTTATTATTTCATTTTAGCTCCTCTACACTTAGCCTTATTTCCTTGACATTTTTTTTCCTCTACCAGTGAAATACAGCTTAAGGTCAGCCTACATATTACTCTCTCATAGCATTTTTAAATACTTTACATCAGTAACACTAACCTTTACATTCCTTCTTACATGAAATATATCAAAATTGTCCATCTCATCTGTGTACCCACATCATGAATAGTTAAGAACATTCTTGTATTGAAAAATGGAGTTTCAGTATTTTTTTTTTAGTCATTAACTCCATCATTGTCTTTTCATCTGTCATTGCTACTTCTTATTCCCTCAGCCATACAGAAATAGAGAAGATACTTGTAAAAATGTTTATCAGTGGATATGAGTGTTGCAAATAGATATTATATTTATTTAAAAGTAATAAAAATAGTGTGAAGACTGTTTAGTAAAAGTATAGATTTTGGCTAGAAAGAATAATTGTGGTGTGTGTTGTAAAGCTTTAATTTTGTTTGAATAATTTTGCAATAGGGTTAATCTACTAGGAAGTGGAGCTTGGAATTCATTTATTGATAATTTTGATTACATTTCACAATGCAATTGTCTTAGTTTTGGTGACTTCACACAGACTATCACGGACATCTTACTTAGAGGTGCCCAGCTCACATACTTCTGTGCCAGAAACATGATGGAAGCAAACACATTTAATGAAGCATGGGCCAATGCTGCCTCCACAGTCCCACCAACTGTGCTTGTTGTCCAGAGTTCTGGATAGAGCCTGTAGGTAATGGGTCTCTGGTAAGAACATTTCCTGTTGTTTACCTTATCCTTAGCTACACAAAAGGTGGCAAGATTGGTCTTACCTGATTTATTGGAGGACAGGGCTGTGATTAAACTCATGACAGTAGTGATAAAGAGCAGGTTTATCATCTCATCCAAAAACGTTTTGTGATGTATGTGCATCATTTCTTCATTGTGCAATAGCAAGACCTCCACTGAGTCAGTTTTGTAGCCTATTAGAGAAAATAATTCCTTCAGCTTTTTCTATCTCTTTTATGAAGAGGAAAGTGCCAGATTAACCAGTATCATGGTCAGTGGTGCATTGGATTTCAGTAAAGCTGAGATGTTACTTGACAATTATGTATTCAGCCCAATCAGTAAATATTCCCAGTGTCATTCATTGTTGTAAAAATTTATGTGATTATTTCTATATTGTAAGGTGAGCGGTTAAAGCCATTATAAATGACCATCTTGTTCATAATTGGTTATATACTATTAAAACACTGGTATTTCACTGATAGAGGAATAATTTTTGGATATATGTCTGTGCTGCTCATATCACTTTCAAAATAATGGTGTGAAATGAGTGGCATAGCCGCTCCTCCATTTATGGATGGTTTCTGGATTTGGCAATTTTTTTTTTTACCAAGGTTTTTAAAATATATCAACCAATGTAACTTATATAAAATAAAAAGTATGTACTGGTAACATGATACTTCCAATGTCAAAACATGTTTTATATTATATAAGATGTTCCATCAGGCCTTTTTTGTCTCTTGTTCAGCTGTTCATGCAATTTACATATTTTTGTATTTAATGTTTTACATGCCAATTTTTTAATGTCTTGAATGGTTACATGACTGATGAATATTGCTATATTTCAAGAAGTTAAACTACTCGTTGAATTAAGACCAACTTGGCCTGTGCTTTCTAATTCATGAAGATAATCATTTTAGAATCAGGCATTGCATTACTTTTTCAGCCATAATGGACTCTGATAAACAAAAAGGAAGGATCATCCAATATAGCTGATCAGAGAGTATCCTTACCCTCCTGAAGAGTGAATAATGATGTGTACACAAGATTGAAAAGTTAATTTTCTACTTATTGCTTTGCAGCTCTTAAGGTTTGTGGGGATTGCTTAAAGTAGCTTTTTGCTGGCAGTGCCTGCAATACTGAAGTGCACGTGGCCCAGACAAAGCTTGCATAAACATATTCTGGAGCATACTGCCTTATCATGTGAAGAGATGTCAGTATAGATCAGTTGTATTTAAATCTCCCACCAGAATCTCATGGTAATAGTGATATTGTTAAGACTTGAAAGTTTATTTTGTTTACTTGAAAATCACAGTACAGGTAATATATAAGTAGGTGTTTAATGACAAATAAGTTAATAATCCACTTTACCTATGCCATTATGATCCTGAAACATTTACTTATAATGTCTTTAAAGATATGGGAACTTTAGGAAAACTTGCCAGAGAAGTTCAACATTTCACAATGGTTTGTCTTAAATGGTTTGTTTATTTGATCTTTCATGAACATGTTCCTGAGTGTCAACTTGTAAGCTGTTTGTATGATTATGACACAATGTGCCATCTTTGGGTTTTTCCTTTCATAAAGCGTCTGGCAAAGACCACCTTGCAGAGAAAGGTCAGATTACCATCATTGTTACTTAAGGTATTGAAATTCTGACAATTCAAAGGAGGGATAATGTGCACTACTTTGCAGATTTGCTACTCCTACTTTCACTTTGTTAAAATTAGGAAAGTTTTTTAAATTTTTAAGGTATTTTTCAATTTCAAGTTGGCTTGTGACTTGACATGCTCCTTTTGGCATTCATAAAATTTGCAAACATTTTTCAGGTAATTTTTTTTCATACATATTCACCATTTCCTGCACCTGGGAGGTAGCATTAGAACAGAGGACTGAGCCTTAGAGGGAATATCCTCACTTGGCCCCTTCTCCATTCCTTTTTTTGGAAAATTAAGAAATGGGAAGGGATGATGGGAAGTATTCTTTCTCCCCTATCCCCAGGGATATTTTCTGATTGTATGTATTTTATTATTTTTTTGTTATTTTCCATGTAATCACCTTCCTGATTTGAATATGATTGCCCTTGGTTCCATATGCTGTTCTGCATGGTTGTCATGAGGTGCACCTCAAGTGCTCACAACTCTGATATTTTCTTAACTAGGTGCCTTGCTAATTGCTTGGATAGTTTGACCTACTCATTGTTGGATAGATGTTGTCATACAGTGGATATTAAAAGTTCTTACTGTAGCAAGATGACTTTGGTAACAATATCTGGTTTGCATTTTTTTTTATAAACAGTGCATGTATAATCGCAAAACATTCCAAGTGATTAATCATGCTTGATTTTATGCATGTTATAATATATTCTTTTAGTTCATGTACAAAACCTTTCTTATATTATTTTTATCAAGGTACTATACATTGTCATCTCTTGTATGTGTTTAAAATGTTTGTCTTCATCCTCAAGCAAGGTGTTCATATGATGATGAAAGAGCTTTAAAAAGATTTTTTTTTTCATTCAGTTGTCTTGATTTTATGCAGAGATATATGGGAAGATGTCTCCAGAAGGTGGATTTATTAAAAATATGAAAGACAGAAGTATATCTTGTACCAATTTTGCTCAATGTTTGTTTGAGACTTATCTAGGAGAATGTATTCTGAATTATAAATTTACAGAATAATTTCAGAGGAAGTTTGTTTCTGGAAAACAATTTTCTAAGTAACAAGACTATCTTTAATAATATCAGTGCATATTCTTTTGGGTTAAGATCCGGTACAACATTGTTGTAGTATCTAATAATTTTAGCACGTTGGAGTATAGAGAAATTAGATTTTGAAATATGTTTACCTGTTGAGAGTACTTAGTTTATATAATAATTTAACAACTTCTGAAAACGGTAGTGCCAAAAGCATTTTTCTTAGTAGGTTTTGATAATCTAAGATATTTAGTTTTAAATAATCTTTGTAACAGCTGGGAATAATTTTAAGGCCCTTCATAATGTTGTCAAAGGTTGTGTATTTAGCTGTTGAATTTGTTACCAGATAATAGTATCACCCAGTGTTCAGTATATATAGAGAGCTGTGTCCAAGTTGCATTTTTTATTATTTGAAGACTAATTTTGGATGATTCCTGTTCTTTAATGTATTTTATTTTAAAAATTTGTCATACTGTGTACCTGATTAAAGAAAACTATATGCAACATTTATATTGGCCTATGTAGTTATAGTACTGTAGGAGCAGGAGACTTAATGTCAAATCAAACTGACCAAATTGACCTCTGCTATGTAGATATAGTCTACTAGGCACAGGAGACTAAATGTCATATCAAATAAAAAATACCTTCTGCTGTAATTTGTATGGTCATGACAGATACTACATTGTATGACTGCTTACCATTTGGATTTTTTTTTTTCTAACTTGTAGACAAGTCTCACTGAAGTAAACATTTTCTTTAGCTATCATTTGTAAAATGCTGTTTGATTTCAGACATGGGTCCTTACTGTTGGATCCCAGTAAATGATGCTGGTGTACTATAAAGACCAACAGGATCATTCATCTTCACATTACACTGTCTGTACTCCCTAGTTTTGTCATGGTTTTTACTCGCCTCTAGTCTCTCAAGGTTTTAGTAAAATTTACTGATACAATTTTGGGGAAAATGTTAATATGCCAAGGCACCTCCTTCCTTTCAATGAAAATGTACTTACAGCAGGCTCCTTAGTAAAACTGACACTTATGACTTTTACTATAAAACCTAAGTCCAGTATATTATGCTTGCTCGAGGGAAAATGTACTACTAATACATAACAGGACCCCAATCTCAGGGATTCCTGGAGCTCAAGTGCTGTGATACAGTCATTGGCAGGGAAGGGATAGGTTCACTAGGAGTGAGAAGTTTCTTGACAAAATTTTACTTCAATGATGCAAAATCGATGAAGGGTACTTTTCACTCACGATGCAACCATGAGCAGGTATGGTACCATTTGGTAATGCTAGAATTTTCTTGACCATACATATTTATCATTTCCTGAAACAGATCAAGAAATGGACTCTTTCACTTGCATTGAATTACCAGCTCTCATTTGTAATGCACTAAAACCAGAGCCCCCTATCCACAGTGAGGCCCCACAGACCTTTCCATGGTTCTCCTAGGCTACTTTTTATGCCATGGGTCAGCCCACTGACAGCATGTCATCCCCTTTACACCACATCACTCCCATTCACTCTATCCCATATATTCTTCATGCCCTCCTGTGTATTCAGGCCCTGAGCCTTCATATGTCATCTTTCACTCCATCCTTCCATCTCCATCTTGGTTTCCCCCTTTTTCTTGTTCTCTACACTTCTGACACGTGTACACTTTCAGTCATCCTTTCCTCACTAACCCTGTCCATATGTCCACACCATTTTAGCACACTGTCTTCAGTTCTATTATACATACTCTTGCTACCACACATCTCTCTTACCCTTTCATTATACTTAATCAACCCTCCTTACACCACATATTGTCCTCAAACATTCATTTCCAACACATTCTGCCTTTCCTTTACATTTTAGTCTAGTGCCAATGCCTCCAATCCAAATAGCACCGATGGGACTACTATACCATCAAACATGCCCATCTTTGCCCATTCCTCAGTGTACCCAAGACCTTTGTCCCTTCAGCCACCCTATGCTCATGTCAACTCTCATGGTGCCATCCATTCCCAGGTATCTAAAACAGTCTACTTCCCAAAGTTCTCTCCACTCAAACTCATGTGTCATATAATCTCTCTCGTTTCACTGTTAAACCTAATAGAATGCATAAACGGAAAATGTATAAATGAATATTACATACCTCATTGCTTCTCCCACCTAAATGATGTAAAGTTAGGAAAAAATTAACAACAACCTCATTTACACATATCAACTATCTGTCTTGTGTAAAATACTTAAACCAAAGCCTGCCATCTACAGCTAAGTACCACATAATAGCTGTTTGTCGATGATACAGCACTAATGACAGATTCAATTAAGAAACTGCAGAAGCTGGTGTCTGAGTTTGGGAGAATGTGAAAAGTGAAAGTTCAGTGATAATATGAATAAAAGCAAGGTTATTTTATTAGGTGGTGTGGCAGTGCAAAAAGACAGGTTATTTAGAGTGCAAGTTTTATTGGAGAGAATTTTCAGCAAGTGTTTTTGATACCAGGAAGTGGAGGTGGCAGCAAATGGAACAATGGGAGCTGAAGTGAGTCAAGAGGGAGCGAGTTGGGGCAAAGGTATTGGATGCACTATAAAGAATGTGTGGAAAGAAAGGTCACTGTCTTTAAGGGTAAAGATGGGAATATTTGATAGTGTAGTTGTCAGTGTTATGTGAGGCGTGGCCTTGGACAAAAACAGACAGGATGTATGTAGTTGACGTGAAATGTCTAAGGACAGCCATTGTGATATGGTAAGAGAGAGGTATGGTGGTAAGAGCAGTATGTATGTCAGAACTGAAGAGGGTATGCAAACATGGTTTGGATACATGGAGTGGATGAGTGAGGCAAAGGTTATTAAGAGGGCATACATGTAAGAAGTGGAGAGGGAACAATAAAAAGGGGAAAAGCAAGAATGTGGAAGGATGGAGTGAAAAATACTTTGAGGGCTCAGGGACTGAACATCCTGTGAAGAGGAGATGGAGTGAATACTTTGAGTGACTGCTAAATGTGTTTGATGATCAGATGGCAATTATGGGGTGTTTGAGTTGAGAGGTATGTGAAGTGAGAGTCATGAGAAGTGGTTTCATGAAGAGAGTAGAGGTGGTTAAAGCCTTGTGTCAGATGAAGTGTGGCAAGGCAGTTGGAGTGGAGGGTATTGCAATGGAATCTTTTGAGGAGTGACTTTTGTTGACTGGTTAGTAAGGATTTTCAATGTATGTATGGATGATAGTGAGGTGGCTGTATAGTTCCATTCTATTTTGGCAAGTGGAACAAAAGTGAGTGTTTGAATTCCAGAGTTATAAGTTTGTTGAGTGAGTGTACCTGATAAGTGAAGGCATGTACAGAGCATCAGACAGGGTAAGAACATTAAGGGTTTATAAGTGGTAGAGGATGGTTCAGGTGTTTGCTTTGAAGTATGTGAGAGAGAAATACTAATAGAAACAGAAAGGTTTGTATGTGGCATTTATGGACTTGAGAAAGCATATGATAGGGCTGATGGAAATGCTCTTTGCAAGTTGTTATAGATATATGATATGGAGGAAAACTATTAGCAGTGAGATTTTAAGATAGTAAGAAATGTGTTGGAGTAGGTAGAGAGGAGGAAATGTGGTTGCAAGTGAAGGCTGGTCTGCAGCAGGGGGGTGTGATTTCACCTTGGCTGTTTAATCTGTTTATGGATGGGTTTGGTAGTGAGGGGAAGGAATCCAAGAATTTTGGATAGGGGGTAGGTAGGAAGTCTGTTAGAGGTATGGAGGCTTCACAATCCCATCCCTAAACATGTTAAACAGCCTTGGTGACATCACTATGCTGCAGATTCTCCATCAACCTACTCGGCCTCCTCTGTACCTACTTTCACACGTGCCTTACACTCTTGATATGAACTTCTCTCTGCTGCTGGTAGCTTTCCTCTCACACCATATATTTATAGCACCTTCCACAGAACATCTTTATCAACCCCATCATATGCTTTCTCTAGATCCATAAATGCCACACAAAAATCCTTCCGTGTCTCAGTGTTTCTCAGACAAATTATTCAAGTCAAACACCTGATCCACACATCCTCTACCAACTCTGATATCACACTGCTTCTACCTAATCTGATGCTCTGTACATGCCTCCATCCACTCAATCACCATTCTCCCATACAACATACCAGATACACTTGACAAAACAAACTTATAATTTGAAGACACATTTATCCCCCTTGCACCTACACAGTGGCACTACACAAACATTTTGTCAGTCATCAGGCACATCACTATGATCCATACATACATTGAAAATCCTAATTAGCTTCATCAACAACACAGTCATCCTTTTTCTCTGCAGTAGCATCACTCAGCTGCCTTTCCACATTTTATCTTACACAAGGCTTTCTCTACTTCTCTCTTCACCAAACCATTTGCCATGACTATATTCTCACTTCACGTACTTTCTTGACCCAGACACCCTACATCTACCACCCTATCATAAAACACATTCAACAATCCTTCAAGGTACCCGCTTCAAATCCTCTTCAGCTCACCTGTGCCTCTTATCACTTCCCCATTTGCTCCCTCCACCAAAATTCCCATTTCTCTTATTTTTCTCATATCATTAGGATCCTTCCAAAACACTTTCTTACCCTTCCATAAGTGTGCTGATATTTGCTTACCCCAACTATAAGTGTGCTGATATTTGCTTACCTCAACTATCCTTTTTTTTTTTTTTAGGACTCCGTGCTTATGGTTACACTGCAAATGAAAAGTCAACCTCGAGGTTGTATCATTGTCAGAAGATGAAAGAGAATACAGTCTCAAGTCTGAAATTCAGAGCCAAGATTAGTTGAATAAACTACAACAGGATATTGTCATATGCTGGAAAACCTAGTCGTTATTTTCTTTTCTTAGATACTTGATCACTATTTCCTGCATTTGTGAGGTACTATCAGGAGCTGATGTAGAAATGATTGCTCACATCCATTCTCAAGAAGCAATGTGTAATGCACTGAAACCACAGCCCCCCACCCTGTCCACAATCAGGCCCTACAGAATGTTGTCCCCTGTATACCACATTACTCCAATGCCCCCCTGTCCCATGCAAGCCTTTCACCTTTCTGCATGTTCAGGTTTGACCAATCAAAATATTTTTCACTCTATCCTTCCAACACTAGTTTGGTCTCCCTCCTCTTTGTTCCCTCCACTTCTGACACACATGTATATACCCTTTGTCAACCTGTCACATATTCTTCATTCATTTATACGTACATATAAAGACGTAGTCATACTGGTGGACTTTTAGTGGGCTGTATTAACATATACGGATGAGAACTAGCTTCTTTTGCAGCGTAGTTTTTATGTGTGATACCAGAAAGCTTAGTAAATAAAGATTTGATATTGTTCATTACCGGTACAATCTCATTTTAAACATTTACAAATAAAATTTGTACAGGTGAAACAAAATTAGACAAACTGAATGTACAAAAACTATTATATTAACTAACCTTTATGTTGCAGGTGTGCTTATTTGTTAATAAAATGTTAATATGTTATGTATATACATTTGTTTGTATTCTCCTTCCAGTAAATACTTTGATGATGCAAGATTCAAAATGTATAGCATTAAGAACATGAAGAAAAAATAAAAGAAACATGATGGGAGCATATTGGTAAGATATCTTACAAATGTAGTGAAAGAAAGGTTGACAAACAAACTTCAAATTAGTTGAATTATACCAGAACAACACATAGTATACCATCCAACTTACCTGTGTTCAAACGAGCTGGTAGAACAGTGTTTGATATAAACAAGAAAATATTCTTGGCTAATTTGGCACTAAGCAATTCATTGCCCACAGAAGTTCAACTGCGATAGCATCCACATAGTGGCTGGAGTGGTGGGTATTGTTGGCTGGTTAGTCAGGATATTTAGTGTATGTACAGATCATGTCAAGGTGCCTGAGGATTAGGAGGATGCCTAAATAATGCCACTGTACAAAAGGCAAGGGGCAAAAGTATTTATTTATTTATTTTTTCATTTTTTATTTTGCTTTGTCGCTGTCTCCCACGTTAGCGAGGTAGCGCAGGGAAACAAACAAAAGAATGGCCCAACCCACCCACATACACATGTATATACATACACATCCACACACGCAAATATACATACCTATACATCTCAATGTACACATATATACACACACAGACATATACATATATACACATGTACATAATTCATACTGTCTGCCTTTATTCATTCCCATCGCCACCCTGCCACACATGGAATAACCAACCCCCTCCCCACTCATGTGTGCGAGGTAGCGCTAGGAAAAGACAACAAAGGCCCCATTCGTTCACACTCAGTCTCTAGCTGTCATGTAATAATGCACCAAAACCACAGCTCCCTTTCCACATCCAGGCCCCACACAACTTTCCATGGTTTACCCCAGACGCTTCACATGCCCTGGTTCAATCCATCGACAGCACGTCGACCCTGGTATACCACATCGCTCCAATTCACTCTATTCCTTGCACGCCTTTCACCCTCCTGCATGTTCAAGCCCCGATCACTGAAAATCTTTTTCACTCCATCTTTCCACCTCCAATTTGGTTTCCCACTTCTCCTCGTTCCCTCCACCTCTGACACATATATCCTCTTTGTCAATCTTTCCTCACTCATTCTCTCCATGTGACCAAACCATTTCAAAATACCCTCTTCTGCTCTCTCAACCACACTCTTTTTATTTCCACACATCTCTCTTACCCTTTCATTACTTACTCGATCAAACCACCTCACACCACATATTGTCCTCAAACATCTCATTTCCAGCACATCCACCTTCCTGCGCACAAATCTACCCATAGCCCACGCCTCGCAACCATACAACATTGTTGGAACCACTATTTCTTCAAACATACCCATTTTTGCTTTCTGAGATAATGTTCTTGACTTCCAAACATTTTTCAAGGCTCCCAGAATTTTCGCCCCCTCCCCCGCCCTATGATTCACTTCCGCTTCCAAGGTTCCATCCGCTGCCAAATCCAATCCCAGATATCTAAAACACTTTACTTCCTCCAGTTTTTCTCCATTCAAACTTAGCTCCCAATTGACTTGACCCTCAACCCTACTGTACGTAATAACCTCGCTCTTATTCACATTTACTCTTAACTTTCTTCTTTCACACACTTTGCCAAACTCAGTCACCAGCTTCTGCAGTTTCTCACATGAATCAGCCACCAGCACTGTATCATCGGCAAACAACAACTGACTCACTTCCCAAGCTCTCTCATCCACAACAGACTGCATACTTGCCCCTCATTCCAAAACTCTTGCATTCACCTCCCTAACAACCCCATCCATAAACAAATTAAACAACCATGGAGACATCACACACCCCTGCCGCAAACATACATTCACTGAAAACCAATCACTTTCCTCTCTTCCTACACATACACATGCCTTACATCCTCGATAAAAACTTTTCACTGCTTCTAACAACTTGCCTCCCACACCATATATTCTTAATACCTTCCACAGAGCATCTCTATTAACTCTATCATATGCCTTCTCCAGATCCATAAATGCTACATACAAATCCATTTGCTTTTCGAAGTATTTCTAACTTACACTCTTCAAAGCAAACACCTGATCCACACATCCTCTACCACTTCTGAAACCACACTGCTCTTCCCCAATCTGATGCTCTGTACATGCCTTCACCCTCTCAGTCAATACCCTCCCATATAATTTACCAGTAATACTCAACAAACTTATGCCTCTGTAATTTGAGCACTCACTCTTATCCCCTTTGCCTTTGTACAATGGCACTATGCAAGCATTCTGCCAATCCTCAAGCACCTCACCATGAATCATACATACATTAAATAACCTCACCAACCAGTCAACAATACAGTCACCCCCTTTTTAATGAATTCCACTGCAATACCATCCAAACCTGCTGCCTTGCCGGCTTTCACCTTCCGTAAAGCTTTTACTACCTCTTCTCTGTTTACCAAATCATTTTCCCTAACCCTCTCACTTTGCACACCACCTCAACCAAAACACCCTATATCTGCCACTCTATCATCAAACACATTCAACAAACCTTCAAAATACTCACTCCATCTTCTCACATCACCACTACTTGTTATCACCTCCCCATTAGCCCCCTTCACTGAAGTTCCCATTTGCTCCCTTGTCTTACACACTTTATTTACCTCCTTCCAAAACATCCTTTTATTCTCCCCAAAATTTAATGATACTCTCTCGCCCCAACTCTCATTTGCCCTCTTTTTCACCTCTTGCACCTTTCTCTTGACCTCCTGCCTCTTTCTTTTATACATCTCCCATTCATTTGCATTTTTTCCCTACAAAAATCGTCCAAATGCCTCTCTCTTCTCTTTCACAAATAATCTTACTTCTTCATCCCACTCTTCTCTTTCACTAATAATCTTACTTCTTCATCCCACCTTTCCCTATCCTATCTAATCAACCCACCTCCCACGCTTCTCATACCACAAGCATCTTTTGCGCAAGCCATCACTGCTTCCCTAAATACATCCCATTCCTCCCCCACTCCCCTTACTTCCATTGTTCTCACCTTTTTCCATTCTGTACTCAGTCTCTCCTGGTACTTCCTCACACAAGTCTCCTTCCCAAGCTCACTTACTCTCACCACTCTCTTCACCCCAACATTCTCTCTTCTTTTCTGAAAACCCCTACAAATCTTCACCTTCACAAGATAACGATCAGACATCCCTCCAGTTGCACCTCTCAGCACATTAACATCCAAAAGTCTCTTTCGTGCGCCTATCAATTAACATGTAATCCAATAACGCTCTCTGGCCATCTCTCCTACTTACATACGTATACTTATGTATATCTCGCTTTTTAAACCAGGTATTCCCAATCACTAGTCCTTTTTCAGCACATAAATCTACGAGCTCTTCACCATTTCCATTTACAACACTGAACACCCCATGTACACCAATCATTCCCTCAACTGCCACATTACTCACCTTTGCATTCAAATCACCCATCACTATAACCCTGTCTTGTGCATCAAAACCACTAACACACTCATTCAGCTGCTCCCAAAACACTTGCCTCTCATGATCTTTCTTCTCATGCCCAGGTGCATATGCACCAATAATCACCCATCTCTCTCCATCAACTTTCAGTTTTACCCATATCAATCTAGAATTTACTTTCTTACACTCTATCACATACTCCCACAACTCATGTTTCAGGAGTACTGCTACTCCTTCCCTTGCTCTTGTCCTCTCACTAACCCCTGACTTTACTCCCAAGACATTCCCAAACCACTCTTCCCCTTTACCCTTGAGCTTCGTTTCACTCAGAGCCAAAACATCTAGTTCCTTTCCTCAAACATACTACCTATCTCTCTTTTTTTCTCATCTTGGTTACATCCACACACATTTAGACACCCCAGTCTGAGCCTTCGAGGAGGATGAGCACTCCCTGCGTGACTCCTTCTTCTGTTTCCCCTTTTAGAAATCTTTTAGAAAGTCAAAATACAAGGAGGGGAGGGTTTCTGGCCCCCCGCTCCCGTCCCCTTTAGTCGCCTTCTATGACAAGTGAGGAATAGGTGGGAAGTATTCTTTCTCCCCTATCCCCAGGGATATTTATTTATATTTCATTTATTTTGCTTTGTCGCTGTCTCCCGCGTTAGCAAGGTAGCGCAAGGAAACAGACGAAAGAATGGCCCAACCCATCCACATACACATGTATATACATACACGTCCACACACGCAAATATACATACCTATACATCTCAACGTATACATATATACACACACACAGACATATACATATATATACACATGTACATAATCTTCTGTTTCCCCTTTTAGAAAGTTAAAATACAAGGAAGGGAGGGTTTCTAGCCCCCTCCCGTCCCCTTTAGTCGCCTTCTATGACATGTGAGGAATGCGTGGGAAGTATTCTTTCTCCCCTATCCCCAGGTGCCTGAGGATTAGGAGGATGCCTAAATAACGCCACTGTACAAAAGGCAAGGGGCAAAAGTAAATGTACTTATTACAAAGTGGTGATTGAGAGGGTAAAGGCATGTACAGAGCATTAGACTGGGGAGGAACACTGTGGTTTCAGAAGTGGTAGAGGATGTGTGGATCAGGTGTTTGCTTTGAAAAATATGTGAGATATACTCAGAGAAATAGGAACTGTATGTGGCATTTATGGAAGTGGAGTAAGCATATGATAGGGGTGATAGTAAAGTTATGTGGATGCTGTTAAAAATATATAAGCTATAAAAAGCACTGAGTTGGTTTTAACAGGAGACTAAGGCATCGGCACAAATACGAATAAAAGAAGGTGAGTGGTTTGAGGTAAAGGTATGTCTGCTGCAGGGGTGTGTTACATCACCATGGCTGTTTTATTTAGGTATGAATGGGATGGTGAGGGAGGTGTCTGTGAGGGATTTGGGGAGAGGGCACAAGTCTACAGTATGTCAGGGATATTAGGGGGTCAATTACTGCATCATGATGAGATGGTGTTGATGACAGATTCAAATACGAAACATCAAGGTTTGTTTTTGAAGTTTGGGAGAGAATGTGTAAAAGAGAAAGCTGAGAGTTAATGTGAATAAAAGTGAGATTATTAAGTTCAGCTGAGTGAACTGGAACAGTGTGGTATACTGGGGTTAACATGTTGTCAGTGGACATAACTGGGGTACATGAAGCGTCCCAGGTAAACCACAGAAATGTTTGTGAGGCCTGATTGTGGACAGGAAGCTGTGGTTCTGTTGCATTACATGTGACAGCTCACAAATGGATGTGAACAGATGTGGCCTTTCTTTGTCTGTTCCTGGTGCTACCTCACCAACACAGGAAATGGCGATTACTTTCCCACATTAGCAAAGTAGTGCCAGGAAAAGAAGAAAGGTCACATCCCCTCTACCATTCTGAGGCTGTTGTGTAATGCACTGAAACCACTGTCCCTTATCCAGAACTAGGCCCCAAACACCTTTCTATGGTTTACCCCAGACACTTCATATGCCCTGTTTCAGACCACTGACAATACGTCAACCCCAGTAAACCACATCATTCCAATTCACTCTTAATCTGTGCACACCTTTCACCCTCCTGCATGTTCAGACCCAAATTGCTCAAAATCTTTTTCACTCCACCCTTCCATATCCAATTTGGTCTCCCCATTCTCCATGTTACCTCCACTTCTGACAAATATATCCTCTTTGTCAACCTTTCCTCACTCATTCTGCTCTTTTTATTACCACAAATCTCTCTTACCCTTTCATTCATCAAACCACCTCACGCCACATACTGTCCTCAAAAATTCTATTTTCAACATATCCATCCTCCTCCACACAGCCCTCTCAACAAACCATGCCTCCATCCATATAATATTGTTGGAACTGCCGTTCTTTCAAACATACCCATTTTTGCCCTCCCATAAGGAGGCAAGTGCAAAGACCAACAGGCACAACCCACCATACTTTGGGTGGTGGTGTGCCTTTCACAGTCAAACATTTCCACACATTCTTCAGCCTTGCCAGAACCTTTGCCCCCTCCCTCACCCAATACTCACTTCCACTGTTCCATTCTCTGCCATGTCCACTCCTAGATATCTATAGCACTTTATTTCCTCCAATTTTTCTCCGTTCAGGCTCAAACCCCAACTAACCTGTCCCTCAATCCTGCTGATCCCAATAACCTTGCTTTTATTCACATTCATTCTTAACCTCCTCCTTTTGCACACTCTTCCAAACTGTCACCAACTTCTGCAATTTCTCACTCGAATCTAACACCAGAGCTGTATCATCAACAAACAATAACTGACTTACTTCCCAGGTCCTCTCATCCCCTGCAGACCACATACTTGCCCTTCTCTCTAAGCCTCTTGCATTTACCTCCTTCATCATTTTAGTTATTTCCTACATAGGTGAGGTAGTGCCAGGAATGGGTGAAGGAATGATCTCATCTGCTCACATCCACTTTAGCTATCATGTATAATGCACTGAAAACGGAGCACCTTATCCACAATTAGGTCTCGTGCACTTTTCTCTGTTTACCCCTCATCATTTCACATGCACTGGTTCAGCCCAGTGACACCACTTGTCCCTCCCATTTGCTTCGATCTTTGCACACCTGGCACCCTCCTATATGTTCTGGCTTTGAGCCTTGAAAGCATCTTTCATTCCATCCTTCCATCTCCTCCTTTGTTTCCCTCTTTTCCTTGAAAAATAGATACATAAGATGGACTTGATTAGGGCACTCATTTGCCCTTACTACCTCTTATCTAAAGAAAATTAACAGAGAAATTGTTTCCACGGCTTTTATGAAACTTGGTGATGCAAACATATAAAAAACAAATACATGAACATTGATATGGAGTGTAAATTTTTCTCAAATAAAAGAATGAAGCACCTCCATTAAATAATATTTTTAACAAACAAACTCTTAATATCTAGATTTTATGATATTTTTACAAAGAGTATTACGATCTATCTTATTTAATATAATGACAAAGTAGCATAGGGTCCAACACAAATGTAGGTGATGGACAAAATGATGGGTTGCAAAGCTCAGACAAATACTTTATTGAAAAACCATTATTTACACAAAGAAAAAAATCAGCTATATGTCAACAGAGAAGTTAAAGGCCACTGATATACAGAAATATACTTAAAATTAACACAATACTTTCCATCAAATCAGTATCATATTTTGGTTAGGCCACAAACAAGATATGTTTGAACTTCCAACCCTATCAAAGTCTCCAAATGCAAGTTCATTTGCATAATGTGGTACTTCTATTACATGAGAATCTATTTCTTTTAAGCAGTAATCTAATATTAAAAAAAATCTGTCCTCTTAATGCATACAGATGGCTTTTTTTCCTTTAATCATGTCACACTGCTGCACCTAATCATCTATCTATCTATTTGTACCTCTGATACTCATTCCCTTCGGGAACTCCCTCAAGGGGTTGGCCACAGCAAAGAGTCTTAACTGGTGATCTCTAGTCTACTTCTAAGCCTTTCAGTGCTTCACTCTTGACAAGCCATTGGCAAAGGGCAAACCTTGACCCAAATTAGCTGTTGCAATGCATTCTGAAACTCCATATCAGCCTACAGACAGTGCTGCTTCCCACTTTTTGTCTTTTTCCTGTTTTTGATTTACATTTCTTAAATAGTAGCTCATCTGATGACAACTTTAACACTCTTCTTACTAACATATACACTTCTCAAGGAAACCATGTAACAATTTCTGCACTTATGTGGCATGCCCTATACAGAAACTTTAGCTATTTCTGCATACAAATGACATTATTATACCTAGTCACCACCTCCCGCGTCAGCATGACAGCACAAGGAAACAGACAAAAAAATGGCCCAACCCACCCACATACACATGTATATACATAAACACCCACAGATGTACATATACATACCTATACATTTCAACATAAACATACATATACATATATACATATGTACATATTCATACTTGCTGCCTTCATCCATTCCCGTCACCACCCCGCCACACATGAAATGGCACCCCCCTCCCCTCATGCGCATACGCACGAGGAAGTGCTAGGAAAAGACAACAAAGGCCACATTCGTTCACATTCAGTCTCTAGCTGTCACGTGTAATGCACCCAAACCACAGCTCCCTTTCCACATCCAGGCCCCACAAAACTTTCCATGATTTACCCCAGATGCTTCACATGCCCTGGTTTAATCCATTGACAGCACGTCAACCCCGGTATACCACATCGTTCCAATTCACTCTATTCCTTGCATGCCTTTCACCCTCCTGTATATTCAGGCTCAGATTGCTCAAAATCTTTTTCACTCCATCCTTCCATCTCCAATTTGGTCTCCCACTTCTCCTCATTCCCTCCATCTCTGACATATGTATCCTCTTTGTCAATCTTTCCTCACTCATTGCTCCATGTGACCAAACCATTTCAATACACCGTCTTCTGCTTTCTCAACCATATACTCCTTCAAAAAACTAGGTTGCTGTTTCTGCACCTATGCAATTCTCCATATGGAAACCTCATGGCTATTTCTGCAACTGTATGACATACTACGCAAGAAAACGAGTAGCTCTTTCTGCACTTACCTAACATGCTCCTTAAGGGAAACTTGGTCACCATTTCTGCACTCACGTGACAGACTCCATATGGAAACAGTCGATATTTCTGCACTTTTAAGGCATTTTCCTAATATAAACATTAGTGGCTATTTCTGCACTTACATGACAACCAAATTTCATGCCACATTTTAAGCAGCATCCTAGATGTAGTCAGTTTTTACAATGAAGGGATGAAGGTCTGTGATTACAGGATTTTGGGAATGTTTTCAAGCAACGTAGCTTCATTTGAAAGCAGGAAATAGATTCTATAATATGAGAAAGATATGCCTTGAGAACACACAAGTTTCATTAGAAAACAATGCTAATTAATTATGATACAGCTGCACCCAAGCATAAAAGATGTCAGCATACATCCCTGCAGCCTGGCCTTATGGTTTTTCATATTGATAATGGTTCATCCTACAGCTTGACTTTAGGTTCTTCATACTGATAATGGTTCATCCTACAGCTTGATCTTTAAGTTCTTCATAGGGATAATGGTTCATCCTACAGCTTGATCTTTTGGTTCTTCATATTGATAATGGTTCATCCTACAGCTTGATCTTTTGGTTCTTCATATTGATAATGGTTCATCCTACAGCTTGATCTTTAGGTTCTTCATATTGATAATGGTTCATCCTACAGCCTGATCTTTAAGTTCTTCATATTGATAATGGTTCATCCTACAGCTTGATCTTTAGGTTCTTCATAGGGATAATGGTTCATCCTACAGCTTGATCTTTAGGTTCTTCATATTGATAATGGTTCATCCTACAGCTTGATCTTTAGGTTCTTCATATTGATAATGGTTCATCCTACAGCTTGATCTTTAGGTTCTTCATATTGATAATGGTTCATCCTACAGCTTGATCTTTAGGTTCTTCATATTGATAATGGTTCATCCTACAGCTTGATCTTTAAGTTCTTCATATTGATAATGGTTCATCCTACAGCTTGATCTTTAGGTTCTTCATAGGGATAATGGTTCATCCTACAGCTTGATCTTTAGGTTCTTCATATGGATAATGGTTCATCCTACAGCTTGATCTTTAGGTTCTTCATAGGGATAATGGTTCATCCTACAGCTTGATCTTTAGGTTCTTCATATTGATAATGGTTCATCCTACAGCTTGATCTTTAGGTTCTTCATAGTGATAATGGTTCATCCTACAGCTTGATCTTTAGGTTCTTCATATTGATAATGGTTCATCCTACAGCTTGATCTTTAGGTTCTTCATATTGATAATGGTTCATCCTACAGCTTGATCTTTAGTTCTTCATAGTGATAATGGTTCATCCTACAGCTTGATCTTTAGGTTCTTCATATTGATAATGGTTCATCCTACAGCTTGATCTTTAGGTTCTTCATATTGATAATGGTTCATCCTACAGCTTGATCTTTAGGTTCTTCATATTGATAATGGTTCATCCTACAGCTTGATCTTTAGGTTCTTCATATTGATAATGGTTCATCCTACAGCTTGATCTTTAGGTTCTTCATATTGATAATGGTTCATCCTACAGCTTGATCTTTAGGTTCTTCATATTGATAATGGTTCATCCTACAGCTTGATCTTTAGGTTCTTCATAGGGATAATGGTTCATCCTACAGCTTGATCTTTAGGTTCTTCATAGGGATAATGGTTCATCCTACAGCTTGATCTTTTGGTTCTTCATATTGATAATGGTTCATCCTACAGCTTGATCTTTAGGTTCTTCATATTGATAATGGTTCATCCTACAGCTTGATCTTTAAGTTCTTCATATTGATAATGGTTCATCCTACAGCTTGATCTTTAGGTTCTTCATATTGATAATGGTTCATCCTACAGCTTGATCTTTAGGTTCTTCATATTGATAATGGTTCATCCTACAGCTTGATCTTTAGGTTCTTCATATTGATAATGGTTCATCCTACAGCTTGATCTTTAGGTTCTTCATATTGATAATGGTTCATCCTACAGCTTGATCTTTAGGTTCTTCATATTGATAATGGTTCATCCTACAGCTTGATCTTTAGGTTCTTCATATTGATAATGGTTCATCCTACAGCTTGATCTTTAGGTTCTTCATATTGATAATGGTTCATCCTACAGCTTGATCTTTAGGTTCTTCATAGGGATAATGGTTCATCCTACAGCTTGATCTTTAGGTTCTTCATATTGATAATGGTTCATCCTACAGCTTGATCTTTAGGTTCTTCATATTGATAATGGTTCATCCTACAGCTTGATCTTTAGGTTCTTCATAGGGATAATGGTTCATCCTACAGCTTGATCTTTAGGTTCTTCATATTGATAATGGTTCATCCTACAGCTTGATCTTTAGGTTCTTCATATTGATAATGGTTCATCCTACAGCTTGATCTTTAGGTTCTTCATAGGGATAATGGTTCATCCTACAGCTTGATCTTTAGGTTCTTCATATTGATAATGGTTCATCCTACAGCTTGATCTTTAAGTTCTTCATAGGGATAATGGTTCATCCTACAGCTTGATCTTTAGGTTCTTCATATTGATAATGGTTCATCCTACAGCTTGATCTTTAAGTTCTTCATAGGGATAATGGTTCATCCTACAGCTTGATCTTTAGGTTCTTCATATTGATAATGGTTCATCCTACAGCTTGATCTTTAGGTTCTTCATATGGATAATGGTTCATCCTACAGCTTGATCTTTAGGTTCTTCATATTGATAATGGTTCATCCTACAGCTTGATCTTTAGGTTCTTCATAGGGATAATGGTTCATCCTACAGCTTGATCTTTAGGTTCTTCATATTGATAATGGTTCATCCTACAGCTTGATCTTTAGGTTCTTCATATTGATAATGGTTCATCCTACAGCTTGATCTTTAGGTTCTTCATAGGGATAATGGTTCATCCTACAGCTTGATCTTTAGGTTCTTCATATTGATAATGGTTCATCCTACAGCTTGATCTTTAGGTTCTTCATAGGGATAATGGTTCATCCTACAGCTTGATCTTTAGGTTCTTCATATTGATAATGGTTCATCCTACAGCTTGATCTTTAGGTTCTTCATATTGATAATGGTTCATCCTACAGCTTGATCTTTAGGTTCTTCATAGGGATAATGGTTCATCCTACAGCTTGATCTTTAGGTTCTTCATATTGATAATGGTTCATCCTACAGCTTGATCTTTAGGTTCTTCATAGGGATAATGGTTCATCCTACAGCTTGATCTTTAGGTTCTTCATAGGGATAATGGTTCATCCTACAGCTTGATCTTTAGGTTCTTCATATTGATAATGGTTCATCCTACAGCTTGATCTTTAGGTTCTTCATAGGGATAATGGTTCATCCTACAGCTTGATCTTTAGGTTCTTCATATTGATAATGGTTCATCCTACAGCTTGATCTTTAGGTTCTTCATAGGGATAATGGTTCATCCTACAGCTTGATCTTTAGGTTCTTCATAGGGATAATGGTTCATCCTACAGCTTGATCTTTAGGTTCTTCATAGGGATAATGGTTCATCCTACAGCTTGATCTTTTGGTTCTTCATAGGGATAATGGTTCATCCTACAGCTTGATCTTTAAGTTCTTCATAGGGATAATGGTTCATCCTACAGCTTGATCTTTAGGTTCTTCATATTGATAATGGTTCATCCTACAGCTTGATCTTTAGGTTCTTCATAGGGATAATGGTTCATCCTACAGCTTGATCTTTAGGTTCTTCATATTGATAATGGTTCATCCTACAGCTTGATCTTTAGGTTCTTCATATTGATAATGGTTCATCCTACAGCTTGATCTTTAGGTTCTTCATATTGATAATGGTTCATCCTACAGCTTGATCTTTAGGTTCTTCATATTGATAATGGTTCATCCTACAGCTTGATCTTTAGGTTCTTCATATTGATAATGGTTCATCCTACAGCTTGATCTTTAGGTTCTTCATATTGATAATGGTTCATCCTACAGCTTGATCTTTAGGTTCTTCATATTGATAATGGTTCATCCTACAGCTTGACCTTTAGGTTCTTCATAGGGATAATGGTTCATCCTACAGCTTGATCTTTAGGTTCTACATAGGGATAATGGTTCATCCTACAGCTTGATCTTTAGGTTCTTCATATTGATAATGGTTCATCCTACAGCTTGATCTTTAGGTTCTTCATATTGATAATGGTTCATCCTACAGCTTGATCTTTAGGTTCTTCATATTGATAATGGTTCATCCTACAGCTTGATCTTTAGGTTCTTCATAGGGATAATGGTTCATCCTACAGCTTGATCTTTAGGTTCTACATAGGGATAATGGTTCATCCTACAGCTTGATCTTTAGGTTCTACATAGGGATAATGGTTCATCCTACAGCTTGATCTTTAGGTTCTACATAGGGATAATGGTTCATCCTACAGCTTGATCTTTAGGTTCTTCATATTGATAATGGTTCATCCTACAGCTTGATCTTTAGGTTCTTCATATTGATAATGGTTCATCCTACAGCTTGATCTTTAGGTTCTTCATATTGATAATGGTTCATCCTACAGCTTGATCTTTAGGTTCTTCATAGGGATAATGGTTCATCCTACAGCTTGATCTTTAGGTTCTACATAGGGATAATGGTTCATCCTACAGCTTGATCTTTAGGTTCTTCATATTGATAATGGTTCATCCTACAGCTTGATCTTTAGGTTCTTCATACTGATAATGGTTCATCCTACAGCTTGACCTTTAGGTTCTTCATAGGGATAATGGTTCATCCTACAGCTTGATCTTTAGGTTCTACATAGGGATAATGGTTCATCCTACAGCTTGATCTTTAGGTTCTACATAGGGATAA
The DNA here is from genome assembly GCF_036320965.1 of Panulirus ornatus. Classification (NCBI taxonomy): domain Eukaryota; kingdom Metazoa; phylum Arthropoda; class Malacostraca; order Decapoda; family Palinuridae; genus Panulirus; species Panulirus ornatus. The sequence continues at coordinate 747,913 of NC_092244.1, read as the reverse complement.
TGGTTCAGTATTCTGCAAATTTTTCCGTGAATTCCTTGACTTTTGATGGCCACTGCAGCAAAAGGAACATGAGCTTTATTGTGAGCTATATCATAATAAACTGTAGCAAGAAATGGGGTTCATCAAACTAAATGAACCTGGTAAAGATGTTTGTACATTGATATAAAATTTCATATTAATTTAAGATGGCTGAAAATCAACCAGTCATATGTTCACAGATTCAGGAACAATCACAAACTACATGTGAATTGCAAATATCCACTAAAAATTTCTGAAAGGGAAAAGCCCATTAATTAAAGTGAACAACAACAAACAACTAATTCCAACTTCTCAATGATAACACAGCAGGATATAAAAGCTATAACTCAATGATTATGATATTAACCCATTCACTGTTGCTCCCCTGTTTATGTATAACAAGCAGGCTGTACATCATAGTGACTGGCATGCCTGCAAATGTTGCTTTATGCATATCTAGTGTTTTTCCTTTGCCTTGCTCAATACTGTTAAAATGATGTAGAAAAATATACAACAATTCTGTGTTGCCTGGGCTGCAGCTGAGAACCCCAAATATTACATGGAATTATTGGACACCAATTACTTGGTAAAGTTACAGGATACTGATGCTGAAAATAGGTGGACAGATAGTCAGTCTGTGCAGAAGAAACTAATTCAGCACCAGTCTTCAGGCATACTACATGCAGAGTTTGCTGAAGTGAAGTGTGCATGTAATGTGTGTGATTATAGTATAAGTAAAATGAAACCAACTTACATGGAACCAACTTACACAATACCTGAAATGAGTATAAAAATAAATGAACATATGAATGTAGACAACAAAATATGAGAAAAATTATAAACTAAACTGGAGAAATTCTTATATAATACAGTACAAACAGGGACGAGTCATATACCTAGCAGCACCTACCACCATTATCTTTAAACTTTAACTACTCATGAATGCTTCTGAGTAAATTTTACAATACTGATATCCTATTTTTAAAGCTGACCATCAATACTGATTTTTTGTTTTTTTTAATTTGAAGTGATGAGACACTGGGTCTTGATCCTGCCATAGTGACTGGGTTAATGATCCATCAAATAAGCTTGATCAATCTTTCAATGTATGCTTTCTGAAAGCCTATTGGGAGCAAATGAACCTTCTAAGAAATTTCATCTTGTGTGGAAAATTTTAAGCTTGTGCCCAGGATAATCTCTCATGACTCTACAACTATCTTGTCAACTTTCTCCTTCACCAGTGGTAAGTACTGCCATACTAGATCAGGATTGTTGTACAGTGAGGAGTCCACCTGGAAAAATGGATGCAAAAAGTTAGTATTCAGTCTAAAAAATACCTTTCTGAACCTAACCAAAGTAAGTTATGGACATTTGTCCACTGTCTGACTTTAAAATGGGAAGCACTATTTGGAAAACTTTTCATATAATAATATTTTTCTTCATAACAAAGGCATTCATAATGTACAGAAGTGCCTGGTGAAACAAATTTTCAACAAAAAGAGAGGAAGAGCATAAGAACAGCTATATGAGAATGAAAAATGGGCAGCTGTAAGGTGCATGAAAGGAAAAGTTTAGCTAGGAAACTTAGTTTAATGAGACATAGCAAAGCCAGCAATCCTAATAGAGGGAGCAGACGGTTCTTCATGCTAGGAAAAAGATCAAGAAAATCTGCAACATGGTATAATAATTTCTTCCAGATCATTAAGAATTGAAACTGTGAGGGTTTACTCTTCCCCTTCATCCATGTGAGAGGATTTCAACCATTTCCTTCAGTGTACACTTATATCTCTAAAGCATGTGACCTCAGTCTGGGTACAAAATTATCTTGGCCTTAAGGCAGGAAGTTAGGTAGTCCAAGAAAGTTATAAAGTTTGTAGTTAGGAGCACAATTTAGGAAATGAAGAAAAACAATGGTAGCAAAGACAATTCATATCCCATTCATCACTCATTAGTCTTCTGTACTTGGTTCACTGAGATCAAATCATCTAGGAAGTGCACTCCATGCTGAAACATCTACAGTGAGAATAACTACACAAAGAAATTTTCAAAATTAAAATTCAGCATTATTAAGTAAAATATTTTATCATGTGTGCAAAATTCACAGACTGAAACTTTCAAGAGATAACTTGAGTTTTACTGATCATAGGTCTTGCAGCAAAGGTGATGCAGATGTTACTATGGAGTTACTAACAACATGTTTGACCTTGTTGGCAACATATCATTGCAACATATTTCATTATGTATGCACCAGAATCATGTTGACATGTCTTCCAATGAGATCTGCTGGGAGTTTCTAACGTGCCTACAACATTCGTTACCACCAAGGTTAGCACTTTCACTGCTTAGCACAAGTGCAATGTAACTGAAACGCAGTGCATGTTGGCAAAAATAGTGATTTTTTTTTATCTAACCAGAGACATGGAGCTTAACAAAGCAACAATGCAGGAGTTAGAAGGCAAATTATTGGTACCAAAGCTAAGAACATTAGTGAAACAGGATATTGATAGACATAAATCATTAATGATTTCTGAACTGGAAGGCCACAGTCCAGACTAATTGGGAAGGGTGAAGAAGGAAGAAATATCAATAAAAAAATACAAGTGTTTTGGGAGCAGCTGAATGATGTGTGAAACCAGGTATTAATGATGGGTGATTTAGGGGCGAAGGTGAGTAATGTGGTCGTTGTGGATATAATTGGGGGACATGGGAGTATTCATTATTAAGAATGGAAATGGTGTGGAGTTGTGTGCTGAAAAAGGACTGGTGACTTAGAATAGCTGGTGTACAATGAGGGACATACACAAGTATGCTTATCTAGGTAGAGGAGATGGTCAGCAGGCTGTATTGGAATACATATTAACTGATAAGCATGTAAAAGAGAGACTTTTGAATGTAAATGTCCTGAAAGGGGCAGCTGGTGGGATGTCTGATCACTATCTTGTGGAGATGAGGGTAAAAATTTGTAGTTTTTCTAAAGAAACAAAGTCAGTGAGAAGAGAGTGGGGAAAGTAAGTGAGCTTGGAACAGATACTTGAGAAGAAACGCCAGGAGAGATTGAGAGCAGAAAGGCAAAAGGTGAGAGTATATGAAGCAAGGGGAGTGGGTGAAGAATGGGTGGTGTGCAAATAGAAAGGGTAGCGAATAGTGGGAAGAAGTAATTTTGCTGGTGTAAGAAAAGAAAGAGGTATTTGGGTGGTACTTACAGGGAAGGAGGGCAAATGAATGTGAGATGTACAAGAGAAAGCAGCAGGAGGTAAGGAGGAAGAGGTTGAAAGGAGGGCAGAGGTTGAAAGGAGGGCAACTGAGAGCTGGGAAGAGCAAGTATCAGTAAACTTTAGAGATAATAAGATGCTTTGAAAGGAAGTTAACAATGTGCAAAAAACAGAACAATCAGGAACATCAATGAAGGGTGTAAAAGGGAAGTGATGAAGTGAAGAGATGGAGTGAGTATTTTCAAAAACTGCTGATTGTTTGATGATACAGTAAAAGATATAGGGTGATTGGGTTGGGGTGGTATGTGAAGTAAGAGAGTCATGGAGAGTGGTTTGAAGACAGAAGAGGTGGAGAAAGCTTTATAGAAGAAGAAATGCAGTAAGGCAGCTGTAGTGGATGGTACTGCATATGAATTTAAGACATAGAATACTTGTGTTGTTGACTGGTCAGTAAGGATTTTCGTTGCGTGTATGGATCATGGTGAGGTGACCGATTACCGGTGGAATGTATGTAGAAAGCCACTGTATGAAGGCAAGGGACATAAAGTTGACTGTTGAGTGTTCAAACTACAGAGGTATAAGTCTGATGAGTACACCTGGTAAGTTGTATGGTAAGGTACTGATGAAGAGGGTGAAGGAATGTACAGAGCATGACTAGGGTGGAACAGTGTGGTATCAGAAGTGGTAGAGGATCTGTAGATCAGGTGTTTGCTTTACAGAATGAGTGTAAAAAATACTTAATAAAACAGATGGATTTGTATGAGGCATTTATGGATCATGAGAAAGCATATGATAAGGTTAATAGAGATGCCTTGTGGAAGGTGTGGGAGGAAAGCTGCAAAAGGCAGTGAGAAGTTTCTATCAAGGGTGTAAGGCATGTGTACAAGTAGGAAGAGAGGAAAGTGAATGGTTCCTAGTGAAGGTTGGTCTGCTGCAAGGGTGTGTGATGTCACCATGGTTATTCAATTTGTTTGTAGATGGGGTGGTATAGGAGGCCAATGCAAGAGTTTTGGAAAGAGATATGAGTATACAGTCTGTGAGGGAGAACAGGACCTAGGAAGTGAGTCAACTGTTATTTGCAGATGATACAGCACTGATGGCAGATATGAGTGGGAAACTGCAAAAGTTGGTGACTGAGTTCATAAGAGTGACTGAAAAGAGAAAGTTAAGACTAAATGTGAATAAAAACAAGGTTATTAGGTTCAGCAAGGTTGGGGGATATGTTACTTAGAATATAAGTTTGAAAGGAGAAAAATTGGAGGAAATCAAGTGTTTTAGATACCTGGGAGTGGATATGGCAATGAATGAAACCATGGATGCAGAGGTGACACATAGGGTGAGTGAGGGATCAAAGGTTTTGCAGGTCTTGAAGATTTTGTGGAACGAAAGAATGTTATCTTGGAGGGCAAAAATGGGTATGTTTGAAGGTATAATAAGCCTAACAATATCATATGGATGGGAGTATCTTGAGGGCAATAATGGGTATGTTTGCAGGTATAATAAGCCTAACAATATCATATGGATGGGAGGAGAATGGATGTGTTGGAAATGAAATGTTTGAGGACAATATGTGGTGTGAGGCAGTCTGATCAAGTAAGTAATGAAAGGGTAAGAAATTTCTGAGGTAATAAAAAGTGTGGTTGAGAGATATGAAGAGGATGTGCTGAAATGGTTCGGATGCATGGAAAGAATGAGTGAGAAAAGTTTGACTGTGGATTTATGCATTAAAAGAGAAGGGATCAAGGAGAATGGGGAGATCAAACCAGAGATGGAAGGATTTTGAGCAATCAGGGCCTATATATGCAGAAAGGTGAAAGGCATGCACAGGCTAGAGTGAAATGGAATGATGTGGTATACTGGGATCAATGTGCTGTCAGTGAACTAAACCAAGACATGTGAAGTATCCGGGGTAAACCATGGAGAGGTCCGAGGGGCCTGCTTGTGGATAGGGAGCTGTGGTATTGGTGGATGACATATGACAGTTAGAGAATGGATGGGAGTGGATGTGGCCATTCTTTGTCTCTTTATAAAGTTATCAGTAAATGCAGGAAATGGAAATCAAGTAATGAATGAAAAGGATGCTGACATCATGAGGGAGGTAAAAAGTGAAGAGGACTGCATCATTTTACAAGGAGACCAAGTCAAACTACAAAGTGAGTCTGACAAATGATTAATCAACTTTTATCTGAGAGGGTTGGCAAAGTTAAGAGAATGGGGTTCAGTGTGACATCAATACAAATATTTTCTAGCAAGAAATAAGATGCAGGAATCTGTATGAGAGGGATGCAGTGAAAAAGATTCTGAGTAGTTGAGGCCTGAGCATGCAGGAGGGTGAAAGGTGTCCTTTGGATAGAGTGAATTGGAGCAACATGGTATACAATAGACAACATGCTTATCAGTGAACCAAATGAGGGCATATGAAGTTGCTAGAGGTTACCCAAGAAAGGTCTGTGGGGCATGGTTGTGGACTGGGATTATAGTGACGGTGCAGAACACATGACAACTACAGAATGAATGTGAGCAAATGATGTATTTTCTTATTCTGTTCCTGGTGCTACCTCACTAATCCATGAGATAGCAAACAGGAATAATAATAAAAAAAAGTATAGGTGGGCAAGTAGGAAAATGAAAAACTGGCATTGCTGATTGATGTACTACTTGATAGATGTGAGAGGCACAGACTCCTGGATGTGAATGTGCTGTGCAGGTGTCAGGATCTCTGATCACTATTTAGTGTACGATAGGGTGAAAAAGAAAATGATATGGATGGGAAGGTGGTGAAACTGAGTGAACCTAGAAAATAGGCTTGTTTAAAGAGATACCATAAGTGTGGGCATTAATTAAATGGAAGGAAAGCAAGCTACTGGAAGATATACAAAAGAAAGTGCAGTAGGTCAAGAAGAAGGTGCAGGGAATGAAAATGAGGGCAAATGCAAGTTAATGTGAGACAGTACCAGCAAATTTCAGGAAGAATAAAAAAAAAACGTTTTTGAAGGAGGTTTATGGAGTTAAATAGCAAGACAACAAATGGAAACATTGAGATGGAGGCAAATGGGGAAGCAGTAACAGGCAGAAATGATGTGAAAAGGATATGGAATAGGTATTTTGAAGGACACTTAAATGTATTCAGTGATGGTGTGGCAGATGTGGGATGTTTTAGACATGGAGACATTTGAAAAGAAAGAGTCATGGCAAGTGGTTTGATCAAAAGAGAAGTGGTGAAAGCCTTACAAAAAATGATGCTTGCTGTAGAATTTTTTTAATAAGAGGGTGATTGTATTGTTCATTGGTTAGTTAGGATTTTCAATGTATGTATAGCTCATGATGATATGCCAGAAGACTGACACAATGCTGGTTTAGGGCCACTGCATAAATACATGAAGAATAAAAAAGAATGTTCAAGTTACTGAGGTATAAGTTTGTTAAATGTATCTGGGAAAAGGCATGGGAGAATGGTAACTGAAAGGGTGTTGGTATGTACGGAGCTTCAAAAAAGAACAATGTGGCTTCAGGAGTGATGTAGGATGTGTGGATAAGGTGTTTCCTTTGAAGAATGTGTGAGAGAAATACTTACAGAAACACAAGGGTTTGTATATGGCATTTATGGATCTGAAGACAGAATATGATAAGGTTAATAGAGATACTTTGCGGAGGGCATTACAAATATATGTGGTAGAAAGGTACTAAAAGTAGTTGAGAGCTTCCATCAAGAGAGTATGGTGTGTGCAACAGTAAGAAGAGACGAGGGTAAATGGCTCCAAGAGAAGGTAAGTCTTGGCATGGGTGCATGATGTCACCATGGCTGTTTAGTTTCTTTATGGAAGTGGTGTTGTGAGAGGTGAATGGAACAGTCTTGGAAAGAGGAACAGGTATGCAGTATATTGGGATGTTGGACCCTGGGAGGTGTCATTCGTTTCCTGATGACAAAGCTAGCAGGATATTCAAGTGAGAAACTGTAGAAGCTGGAGTCAGAGTTTGGGATGATGTGTGAAAGGAGAAAATTGGGAATAATTATTAGGTTATTAGGTTTACCAGTGGAAAGGGAGAGGTTAGTTGAAGTGTAAGTGTGAATGAAGAGAACCTTGAAGAAGTGGGATATCTTAAATACCAGGCATTGGATATGGCAACAAAAAGAACCATAAAATCTTAAATGATCCATAGGGTGAGAGAGAGGGTTAAGATCCTTGGCACACTGAAGTGTGTGGGGAAAGAGAGGTCATTGTCAGTGAAGGCAAAGTTGGGCATCTTCGATGGTACAGTAGTCCAAACACTGTTGTATGGATACTAGGCATAGATTGTAGATGAGAAAGTATTGAAGGTGAATGTTTTGAAAATGAAATGCCTGAGAATAAATGTGGTGTGAGGAGGATCGATCAAGTGAGCAGTGATAAAGTATACAAAAGGTGTGACAAAGCAGAGTATGGATGAGAGGTGAAGAGGATGTATCAAAATAGTTTAGACATAGAGAGAAGATGAGTGGGGTGGGATTGAAAAAGAGAGCATATGTGTCAGAAGTGGAGGGGTCAAGAAGTGGGAGGCTAAACTGGAGATGGAAGGATGGAGTGGAAAAGACTGTGAGTGCCTGGGGCCTTAATATGGAGGAGGATGTAAAGTGTGCACAGGACAGTGAATTTAGTTCATCTGGTATACAGGGGTCAATGTAATGTCAACAGAATGAGCCAGGGAAAGTGTCTTTAAATTTTCAACATAAACATACTGTATTTCATAAGCTTGAATTACTAACTTAACTAAGAAGGTTTTTTTCTCATTTGAACACACCTTTACCATACCAACTATTTCCTCAGTTGCAACCATGTTAAATAGGGGAAAATCTTACTTAACTTCAAGTGCTTAGATAATTTCTGTAGACCTTGGTGGCATAGCAAAAGTGAGGCAAAATTCAAACAGCAGTCAAAGCATGAAAAGTAGAACTAACTGGCATTTCTCAATGAGAAAAAATATTTTGTATTGTGCAATGTGGAAGAGAGGGGGTAAAGGAAGGAAAAAGTTAAATGGCCCAGAATCAGTAGCACCAGGGCCAAAGATGTCACTCCCTAACCCTGATCATGGGCCAGGTTTGAGTACCAAACTCCACCTACCCTGATGCTTACTGCATGAGTGAAACTCGCCCAATGTTTTCTGACATGTCATAAATCACTCATGCATAAATAAAACCACATACACTGGGCCTGTAAGTGGCAAGGGAAGTGTTTACTTAAAAGAAAAAATACACATAATTCAAAGATTACCTATGATAGGCACATTATGACATAAGTTAATCCAGCGTAACATTACCTAAAGTAACAAATGAACCCTAATGATACAAACTGTGAGTTATCTACATCCTCTACAACACACTTGTAATTTGGGAATGGGTGCCTCTCTTGTTGAAGATTCTCTCAGTATATGTGAAGCACCAACAGGACTATAGAGTCTAGTGTCATTAACTCTCACTATCACTTGATCGACCCGCAAGTAGTGACGGAAGACAACGAAGAACCCACTGGGCATCACTCGCTGTAAAATACCGATAAAGGAGATGTAAGCTACAGCAACCATTGCTACGTAAAAATTCATTCTCTATCCAACTATAATACGAAAACTATTTGCATAGACTTTAGGTAAGGTGGTAAATGCACTATGATTCCCATGATATGACATAATTACTTAATTAGAATCTAAGGAATCCACTCATAAAACACTAATCTAAGCCACATATGAACAACAGAAGGCTGTGCAGAATTACTGAATAATGTTACAGACTCATACTCTACCTGATGAAGAAATATCTTATCATGTAACAATGTTACATACTCATGCTCCACCTGATGGAGAAATATCTTTTCAAGTAATAATGTTACATAATTATCCTCTAACCGATGGAGAAATATCCTTTCATTTGATATTGTTACATAGGCATGCTCTAACTGATAGAGAAACATCTTTTCATATAATAATTCAAAGGAATACCAAGGAATACAAAGGAATTCAAACAGCAACAGAACACATGGTCCATTCAAGGCTGTTTGTGATGGTGAAAGATATCAGAAACTCAAAGAATAGTGTGGTAGAAGTAAGAGAGCATCCAGAAAATTCAAGAGAATAACCTGCAAATTATCATTTTGACTATGGAGATACAAATGATCAAATTTGTGGACTTGAAGTGAACTATTTAACAAATCTGCTTTCCACCACTCCAATTAGCAAATTGTTCCACATGTTAATAAAATCCTATTGAAGATAGAGTGCTTTGCTTCACTCGAGGTATAGTGATTGCCTACGAGTTTGTATCCATCACCATGAGTAAAATCAGATGAATCAAGTTTTAAGTACCTTGACAGTGAAAAGACAAGAGCAAAGGACAGAGCAGCACTACTCCTGAAGCAGGAATTGTGGAAGTGTGTGACGTAGTGTTAGGATGTAAAGTCTAGATTGATGAGGGAAAAACTTTAAGTGTTTATGCACCCAGTTGTGAGAAGAAAGATCATGAAGCAAGTGTTCTGGAAGCAGCTGAGTGAGCGTGTCAGCAGTTTTGGTGCATGAGACCGGGTATTAGTGATGGGTGATTGAATGCAAAGGTGAGTAATGTGGCAGTTGAGGATATACTTGGTGCGCATGGGGCATTCAGTGTTGTGAATGGAAATGGAAGAGCTTTTGGGATTGTGTGCTGAAAAAGACTGGTGACTGGGAATATCTGGTTTAAAAAGAGATAAGCTCAAGTATATATAAGTGTATACAAGAGATAGTCAAAGGGCATTATTAGATGAAAACAAATGAAGTGAGGGGAGTGGGAGAGGAATGGTAGGTATGTAATGGCATGTGCAAGAGATGTGTGTGGCATGAGAAAGGTGGGAGGTGGCCAAATTAGAATGGGTAAAGAACGGTGGGATGAAGTTGCTAGTGAAAGAGGAAAGAGAGGCAGTTGGACGGTACTTATGAGGAAGAAGTGCAAGTGACTGGGAGATGTATAAGAGAAAGAGGCAGGAGATCAAAAAAAAGGTGCAAGGGTTGAAAAAGAGAGCAAATGTGAGTTAGGGTGAAAGAGTATCATTAAACTTTAGGGAGAATAAAAAAGATGTTTTGGAAGAAGGATAATAACATGCAAAAGACAAGAGAACAAATGGGAACATTGGTGAAGGAGGCAAGAAGGAAGTGATGGAGTGAGCATTCTGAAGGATTGTTGAATGTTTGATGATACATTGGCAGATGTAGGGCACTTTGGTTGGGGTGGTGTGCAAAGTGAGAGTCATGGAGAGTGATATGGTGAAGAGAAATGAGGTGATGAAAGCCTTGCAGAAGATGAAATCCAGCAAGGTGGAAGGAGTGGATGGTATTGCAGTTGATTTATTAAGAAAAGGGTTGACTATGTTGTTGATTGGTTGGTAAGTATATTCAATGTATGTATGGATCATAGTGAAGTGCCTAAGGATTGGTGGGATGCATGCATAGTGTCATTGTACTGAGGCAAAGGGAATAAAGGTAAGGTGAGTATTCAAACTTATAGGCATAAGTTTGTTGAGCATACTGTCCTACAGGAAATAACAACACCATCCCATGTGTCAGCAAGGTAGCACCAAAAAACAGATGAAAAAAGGCCACATCTGCCCATATCCATACTTCAGCTGTCATGTGCCCCAGAGACCTTTCTATGGTTTACTCCAAACATTCCACATGCCCTGGTTCAGTCCATTGACAGCATGGTGACCCCAGTATACCACATCATTAAATTGTTGGAACTACTATTCCTTCAAACATACACATTTTTCCTGTGTGAGATAACATTCTCTCTTTTCACACATTCTTTGCCTCCCTCACCCCACCCTATGACTCACTTCCGCTTCCATGGTACCATTCACTGCCAAGTCCACTCCCAGATATCTAAAACACTTCACTTCCTCCAATTTTTCAATATTCCAACTTACATCCCAACTAACTTGTCCCTCAACCCTGCTGAACCTTGCAATCTTGCTTTTATTTACATTTACTCTCAACTTTCTCCTTTCACACACTCACACTCTTCCAAACTTAGTCACCAACTTCTGCAGTTTCTCACTGGAATTGGCCACCAGTGCTGTATCATCAGCAAACCACAACTGACTCACTTCCCAGACTCTATCATCTCCCAACAGACTGTGTACTCGCCCCTCTCTCCAAAACTCTTGCATTTACCTCCCTATCCATCCCATCTGTTATTTTATACTCCTCTGCTGTTTATGCCACATGCAACATCATTGAATCTGTCTTAATTGCTAATACTAAGAACTTTAATTTGCCCCCAGGCAATTTTAAAGCCCATCCTAGCATTAACCAAATCATTATGAGAGATCTGACAAAACATGAAAACATAAAAAAAAGTTGCTCATGACACACTCACTACCCAGGTCAACCCCCGCAACATGACCCCGTTATTCACTCTCCCTTACAACAGTTATGGCCAGACAAAGCAGACAGTGCTCGGTTTATAAGGATCGGCGTTGAACAGTGGGAGTCCAGTGTGATGTTGGGATCTAAATAACTTTGTTATGTACTGGCACCTGATGTGGTGAATTGTCTCCACGAAACATGTGGTGCCACATCTATAGAAAAGTTACATATCAAATAAAATTGTATGAACTCCTACTGAAGTGTGATTTCAACTTTGCATGTGTAAATGAATGTATATGTGCGTGTATGGGCGTTTATGTATAAATATGTGTATATGAGTGGATGGGCCATTCTTCATCTGTTTCCTGGCGCTACCTCACTGACACGGGAAACGGCAATCAAGTATAAGAAAAAAATGTTAATGTGCTGAGAGGAGCAGCTGGAGGGATGTCTGATCACTATCTTGTGGAGGCAAAGATGAGGATTAGTAGGGGTTTTCAAAAAAGAAGGGAAAATGTTGGGGAGAAGAGAGTGATAAGAGTGAGTGAGTTTGGAAAGGAGACTTGTGTGGGGAAGTACCAGGAGAGATTGAGAATAAAATGGCAAAAGGCAAGAGCAAATGATGTGAGGGGAGTGGGTGAGGATTGGGATGCATTTCAGAAAACAGTGATGGCTTGCGCAAAAGATGCATGTGGCAGGAGTAAGGTGGGAGGTGGGCAGATTAGACAGGGTAGTGAGTGGTGGGATGAAAAAATAAAGCTGTTGGACGTTACTTGTAAGGAAGGAGTGGCAATGACTGGGAGATATATAAAAGAAAGCAGCAGGAGATCAAGAGAAAGATGCAAGGGTTGAAAAGAAGGGCAAATGAGAGTTGGGGTGAGAGAGTATCATTAAACTCTAGGGAGGATAAAAAGATGTTTTGGAAGAAGGTAAATCACGTGTATAAGACAAGAGAACAAATAGGAACATCAGTGAAGGGACAAGTGAGGAAGTAATATCATGTAGTGATGAAGTGAGAAGGAGATGGAGTGAGTATTTTAAAGGTTTGTTGAATGTGTTTTATGATAGAGTGGTAGATATAGGGCATTTTGGATGGGGTGGAGTGCAAAGTGAAAGGGTCACAGAGAATGGTTTGGTTAAGAAAGAAGAGATTGTGAAAGCTTGGCAGAAGATGATACCCGGCAAGGCGGCGGGCTTTAGATGGTATTGGAGCAGAATTTATAAAAAAAAAAGGGGGTGACTGTGTTGCTGATTGGTTGGTAAGGATATTCAATGTATGTATGGATCATGGTGAAATGCCTGAGGATTGACAGAATGCATGCATAGTGCCATTGTACAAAAGCAAAGGGGATAAATGCGAGTGTTCAAACTACAGAGGCATAAGTTTGTTGGGTATTCCTGGGAAATTATATGGGAGGGTATTGATTGAGAGGGTGAAGGCATGTACAGAGCACCAGATTCGGGAAGAGCAGTGTGGTTTCAAAAGTGGTAGAGGATGTGTGGATCAGGAGTTTGCTTTGAAGGATGTGCGTAAGAAATACTTACAAAAACAGATGGATTAGTATGTAGCATTTACGGATCTGGAGAAGGCATATCGTAGAGTTGATAGAGATGCTTTGTGGAAAGTCTTATGATTATATGGTGTGTGAGGTAAGTTACTAGTAGCAGGAAAAGTGTTTTCCAAGGATGTAAGGCATGTGTATGACTTAGAAGAAAGGAGAGTGATTGGTTCCCAGTGAATGTCGGTCTGCAGCAGCGGTGTGTGATGTCGCCTTGGTAGTTCAATTTTTTTATGAATGGGGGGTTAGGGAGGTAAACGCGAGAGTTTTGAAGGGGTGAGGATGCAGTCGGTTGGGGATGAGAGGGCCCAGGAAGTGAGTTGTTCGCCAATGATATAGCTCTAGTGGCTGACTCGAGTAAACTGCAGAAGTTGGTGACTGAGTTTGGAAAAGTGTGTGAAAAGAGAAAGTTGAGAGTAAATGCGAATAAGCAAGGTCATCAGGTTCAGTAAGGTTAAGGGACAAGTAAATTGGGATGTAAGTTTGAATGGAGAAAAATTGGAAGGGAAGTGTTTTAGATATCTGGGAGTGGACTTAGCAGCGAATGGAACAATGGAAATGGAGGTGAGACACATGATGGGGGAGGGTGCAAAGGTTCTGGGAGCAATGAAAGATGTGTGGAAGGAGTGAATGTTATCTCAGAGAGCAAAAACAGGTATGTTTCAAAGAATAGTAGTTTCAACAATGTTATATGTTTGCAAGGCATGGGCTATAGATAGGGTTGTACGGAGGAGGATGGAAGTGGAGATGAAATGTTTGAGGACAATATGTGGTGTGAGGTGGTTTGGTCAAGTAATGAAAGGGTAAGAGAGATGTGTGGAAATAAAAAGAGTGAGGTTGAGAGAAAGCAGACGAGAATGACTGAGGAAAGACTGACAAAGAGGATATATGTATCAAAGGTAGTCTAATAATGCTCTCTGGCCATCTCTCCTACTTACATTTGTACACTTATATATATATATATCTCTCTTTTCAAACCAGGTATTCCCAATCACCAGTCCTTTTTCAGCCCACAAATCCACAAGCTCTTCACCATTTCCATTTACAACACTGAAAACCCAATGTACACCAATTACACCCTCAACTGCCACATTATTCACCTTTGCATTCAAGTCATTCATCACTATAACCCGATCTCGTGCATCAAAGTAGCTAACACACTCATTCAGCTGCTCCCAAAACACATGCCTCTCATGATCTTTCTTCTCATGACCAGGTGCATAGGCACCAATAATCACCCATCTCTCTCCATCCACTTTCAGTTTTACCCACATCAATCCAGAGTTTACTTACACTCTATCACATACTCCCACCACTCCTGTTTCAGTAGTGCTACTCCTTCCCTTGCTCTTGTCCTCTCACCAACCCCTGACTTTACTCCCAAAACATTCCCAAACCACTCTTCCCCTTTACCCTTGAGCTTCATTTCACTCAGAGGCAAAACATCCTGGTTCCTTTCCTCAAACATACTACCTATCTCTCCTTTTTTCTATGTATATGCGTGTGTGTATATGAGTGGATGGGCGATTCATTGTCTGTTTCCTGGCGCTACTTCGCTGACATGGGAAACAGTGATTAAGTATACTAAATAAATATTATCATTTCTCTTAATCTTATCAATTTTCTTTTCTAAGCTTGTCTGTTTATAATATTGACCGCCCCATGATTAATCTTGGATAATATCTTTTGTTGTCCAGTCAGTGAAGAAAAGGGCAGGAGGTGATGAAAAGAGGAAGCAAAGAAGAATCTAGGGTATTAAGACCTTAACATTCAAGAAGTTGAGAGATGGGTACTGGGTAGGATATGGTTTAAGGAAGGTTGATGGGCATTCATGGCATGAACTAGGGTAAGTGAAGCAGTCAAGATATATTACGGAGTACTTACACAACCTACAATCCCTTTAAAATCCTGAATGATTATGGATTTTAACTAATTCACCACAAGAAAAGAGTAAGAGAAAGAATATGAGGATATGGAGCAAAACAGAATACATGCAGAATGTAGAATGAAGACTTTAAGATAAGCCTAGTAGCTTACTTTTAATGGGACAGAAAATAACACCAACAATCCTGAAAACAAAGAAGGTGGAAAATGGTTCCAGGCACCAATTTCATATGATTATGTTAGGACATCTGTGCTTTCCTAGATGGCTGTCTGTTTACAGCCTACTACCTATAAAATCATGTACAATAAAATACTAATAAGTTTTCCAAATGTGAAGTCAGCATAAAGTATTTGAAATTATTTCTAGTATGAAGAACTGCATAAATACAGAACATAAACTTACCACTTTCACTACACATCTTGTGCTTCCATTGTCATCTAGCTCATCTTCATATAAAAATATCTCTTCATAAAATTTTATTTCTTCCCGTACTCGCAATTTGTCAAGATCTATTCGCTCTGTTGTAGCCTCAGCCTTGAGTCCTCCAGCTAACATTCCTTGGAAGTCTGTGGTGTATGTCCAGTCATAGGGTTTTACTACCTTCTGGGCAAACTCACAATCTGCTCTGAAAGAAGGTTCATGACCATAAAATATTGCAGATGCCTCATCACATTTATCTCAACAAAATGTACACTCTCCAAGTATAAAGTGGGATGAACCATGCAAAAGAAATTCCTTACCTCACCAAAGTTGTTATACAAAGTTAGGTCATAGTAGGTGCAGGCAGTACAGGCTCATATAGTAAACAAATTCTCAAGTAATATGATTGTCCAAGGCAACCTTTAGTTGAGGAATAACAAATGTGATGATGAATATAATATTGCTCAATAAGGTACAGGGATTGGAGTAAATGAAGAGTTAGGATGATAATAAGATGTTATGGAAGCAGGTTTACAGTGTGAGAACAACAAGAGAACAAATGGAAACCAGTGAAAGGGGTAAATAGGGAAATTGTAAAAGGCGCTGAGGCAAGGAGGAGATGGCGCAAGTGTGCTCAAGGATTGTTGAACATATTCCTCACCACTCCTATCATCTCATTTACTCTCACCTTCTGCCATTCTATGCTCAATCTCTCCTGGTATTTCTTCACTCAAGACCCCTTCCCAAGCTCACTTACTCTCACCATTCTCTTCTTCTTGACACTGTTTCCTCTTTTTCAACAACAGTTACAAATCTTCACCCTCACCTCCACAAGTTAGTGATCAGACATCCTACAAGCTGCCCTCTCAGCACAATTACATCCAAAAGTCTTTCTTTTTCATGCCTATTAAATGGTATGTAATTCAATAATAACAAATGACCATCTCTCCTAGTCACACATATAATTGTGTATATCCCTCTTTTTAAACCCGGTATTCTCAATCATCATCTCCCCTACTAACATACATATACTTGTGTATATCCATCTTTTTAACCCAGGTATTCCTAATCACCATTCTTTTTTTCAGCACACAACTCCACAAGCTCTTCACCATTTCCATTCATAGCACTGAATACCCTAAGTACCCCTATTACACCTTCAACTGCCACATTACTTACTTTCGTTTTTAAAGCACCCATCACTAATACCCAGTCTCGTGCATCAAAAACGCTAAGACAATCACTCAGTTGCTTCCAAAATACTTGCCTCTCATGATCTTTCCTCTCATGGCCAGATGTATAATTACCAATAATCAGTCATATCTCACCCTCCACTTTCAGTTTGTGTGTAGCATTTATGGATCTGGAGAAGGCATATGATAGGGTTGATAGAGATGCTTTGTGGAAGGTCTTAAGAGTATATGATGTGGGAGGTTAGCTACTAGAAGGAGTGAAAAGATTTTACCAAGGATGTAAGGTATGTGTATGAGTAGGAAGAGATGAGAGTGACTGGTCCCCAGTGAAGGTCGGTCTGCAGCAGGGATGTGTGATGTCCGCATGGTTGTTTAATTTCTTTATCAATAGGGTGGTTAGGGAGGTAAATGTAAGAGTCTTGGAGAGATAGGAGCAAGTATGCAGTCTGTTGGGGATGAGAGAGCTTGGGAAGTGAGTCAGTTGTTGTTCACTGATGATACAACGCTGGTAGCCAATTCAGGTGAGAAACTGCAAAAGTTGGAGACTGAGTCTGGAAAAAAGCATGAAAGGAGAAAGTTGAAAGTAAATGTGAATAAGAGCTACATTATTCAGTTCAGTAGCGTTGAGGGAAAAGTTAATTGGGACGTAAGTTTAAACAGAGAAAAATTGGGGGAAGTGAAGTGTTTTAGATATCTGGGAGTGGCCTTAGCAGCAAATAGAACCATGAAAGTGCAAGTGAGTCACATAGTGGGGGAGGGGGTGAAGGTTCTGGGAGTGATGAAGAATGCATGGAAGTAGAGGAAGTTATCTCGGAGAGCAAAAAAGTGTACGTCTGAAGGAAAAGTAGTTCCAACAGTATCATACGGTTATGAGGCATGGGCTATAGATAGGGTCATATGGAGGAGGGTGGATGTGTTGAAAATGAAATGTTTGAGGACAATGTGTGGTTTTAGGTAGTTTGATCAAGTAAGTAATGAAAGGTAAAAGAGATGAGTGGTTATAATAAGGTGGTTGGGAGAGAAGAAGAGGGTGTATTGAAATGGTTTGAACATATGGAGAGAATGAGTGAGGAAAAATCAACAAAAAAGATATGTATGTGTCAGAGGTGGAGGGAAGGAGAAGCGTGAGACCAAACTTGAGGTGGAAGGATGGAGTGAAAAAGATTTTGAATGATCAGGGCACGAACATACAGGATGGTGAGAGGCAACTGAGGAATAGAGTGAATTAGAACAACGTGATATACTAGGGTCAATGTCCTGTCAATGGAATGAACCAGGGCATGTGAAACATCTGACATAAACCATGGAAAGGTCTGCGGGGCCTGGATATGGATAGGGAGCTCTGGTTTCGGGGCATTACACATGACGGCTAAAGACTGAGTATGAACGAATGTGGCTATCATTTTGTCTGTTTTCCTGAAGCTACCTTGCTGAAGCAGGGGGGTAGTGATGCTGTTTCCTGTGGTGTGGGGTGCTCCCAGGAATGGAATGAAGGGAAGCAAGTAAGAATATAAAAAATGAATAATATATTTCTTAAATTTTTGTATCATACTTATTCGCTGTCTCCCGAGTTAGCGAGGTAGCGCAAGGAAACAGAATAAAGAATGGCCCAACACACCCAAATAAACGTGTATATACATAAACACCCACACATGCACATACACATACCTATACATTTCAATGTATACATCCATATACATACAGACATATACATATATACACATGTACATATTCATACTTGCTGCCTTCATCCATTCCCATCGCCATTCCATCACACATGAAAAACAGCACACACACACACACACACACACACACACACACACACACACACATCCAACCCCAAGCATGCGAGGTAGCGCCAAGAAAAGACAAAAAGGCCACATCTGTTCACACTCAATTTCTAACTGTCAAGTGTAATGCACTGAGACCACAGCTCCCTTTCCACATCCAGGCCCCACAAAACTTTCCATGGTTTACCCCAGATGCTTCACATGCCCTGGTTCAATCCACTGACATGATGTCCACCCTGGTATACAACATCATTCCAATTCACTCTATTTGTTGCACACCTTTCACCCTCCTGTATGTTCAGGCCCCAATCACTAAAAATCTTTTTCACTCCATCTTTCCACCTCCAATTTGGTCTCCTACTTCTCATTCCCTCCACCTCTGACACATATGTCTTCTTTGTCAATCTTTCTTCACTCATTCTCTCCATATGGCAAATCATTTCAAAACACCCTCTTCTGCTCTCTCAACCACACTCTTTTTATTACCACACATCTCTCTTACCCTTTCATTACTTACTCGATCAAACTACCTCACACCACACATTGTCCTGAAACATTTCATTTCCAAAACATTCACCCTCCTCCACACAACCCTATCTATAGCCCATGCCTCACAACCATATAACATTGTTGGAACCACTATTCCTTGAAACATGCCCATTTTTGCTCTCTGAGATAACGTTTTCCCTTTCCACACATTCTTCAATGCTCCCATAACCTTTGCCCCCTCCCCCATCCTGTGACTCATTTTTGCTTCCATGGTTCCATCCACTTCCAAAACCACTCCCAGATATGTAAAACACTTCACTCCCTCTAGTTTTTCTCAATTCAAACTTACCTCCCTACTGAACCTAATTACCTTGCTCTTATTCACAATTACTCTCAGCTTTCTTCTTTCACACACTTTACCAAACTCAGTCACCAACTTCTGCAGTTTCTCACATGAATCAGCCACCAGCGCTGTATCATCAGCAAACAAAAACTGACTCACTTCGAAAGCCCTCTCATCCACAACAGTCTGCATACTTGCCCCTCTCTCTAAAACTCTTGCATTCACCTCCCTAACAACCACATCCATAAAAACATTAAACAACCATGGAGACACCACGCACCCCTGCTGCAAACTGACATTCACTGACAACCAATCAATTTCCTCTCTTCCCACTCATACACATGCCTTACATCCTTGATAAAACCTTTTCACTGCTTCTAGCAACTTACCTTCCACACCATATACTCTTCATACCTTCCACAAAACATCTCTATCAACTCTATCATATGCCTTCTCCAGATCCATAAATGCTACATACAAATCCATCTGCTTTTCTATTTCTCACATACATTCTTCAAAGCAAACACCTGATCCACACATCCTCTACCACTTCTGAAACCACACTGCTCTTCCCCAGTCTGAAGCTCTGTACATGCCTTCACCCTCTTAATCAATACCCTCCCATATAATTTCCCAGGAATACTCAACAAACTTATACCTCTGTAATTTGAGCACTCACTTTTATCCCCTTTGCCTTTGTACAATGGCACTATGCAAGCATTCCGCCAATCCTCTGGCACCTCACCATGAGTCATACATACTACATCAAATAACCTTACCAGCAAGTCAACAATACAGTCACCCAATTTTTTAATATATTCCAATGCAATACCATCCAAACCCGCTGCCTTGCCAGCTTTCATCTTCCACAAAGCTTTTACTACCTCTTCTTTGTTTACCAAATCATTCTCCCTAATCCTCTCACTTTGAACACCACCTCGACCAAAACACCCTATATCTGCAACCCTATCATCAAACACATTCTACAAACCTTCAAAATATATATATATATATATATATATATATATATATATATATATATATATATATATATATATATATATATTATCCCTGGGGATAGGGGATTAAGAATACTTCCCACGTATTCCCTGCGTGTCGTAGAAGGCGACTAAAAGGGGAGGGAGCGGGGGGCTGGAAATCCTCCCCTCTCGTTTTTTTTTTTTTTTTTTTTTCCCAAAAGAAGGAACAGAGGGGGCCAGTTGAGGATATTCCAAAAAAGGCCCAGTCCTCTGTTCTTAGCGCTACCTCGCTAACGCGGGAAATGGCGAATAGTTTAAAAGAAAAGATATATATATATATATATATATATATATATATATATATATATATATTCTTCTTTCTTTCAAACTATTCGCCATTTCCCGCATTAGCAAAGTAGCGTTAAGAACAGAGGACTAGGCCTCTGAGGGAATATCCTCACCTGGCTCCCTTCTCTGTTCCTTCTTTTGGAAAATTAAAAAACAAAAAAAACAAGAGGGGAAGATTTCCAGCCCCCCACTCCCTCCCCTTTTAGTCGCCTTCTACGACACGCAGGGAATACGTGGGAAGTATTCTTTCTCCCCTATCCCCAGGGATAATATATATATTCATATTTATTTATTTATTTTGCTTTGTCGCTGTCTCCTGCGTTTGCGAGGTAGCACATGGAAACAGATGAAAGAAATGGCCCAACCCACCCCCATACACATGTATATAAATACACGTCCACACACGCAAATATGCATACCCATACATCTCAATGTACAAGTATATATAAACACACAGACACATACATATATACACATGCACACAATTCACACTGGCCGCCTTTATTCATTCCCATCGCCACCTCGCCCCACATGGAATAACATCCCCCTCCCCACTCATGTGTGTGAGGTAGCGCTAGGAAAAGACAACAAAGGCCCCATTCGTTCACACTCAGTCTCTAGCTGTCATGCAATAATGCCTGAAACCACAGCTCCCTTTCCACATCCAGGCCCCACACAACTTTCCATGGTTTACCCCAGATGCTTCACATGCCCTGATTCAATCCACTGACAGCACGTCGACCCCGGTATACCACATCGATCCAATTCACTCTATTCCTTGCCCACCTTTCACCCTCCTGCATGTTCAAGCCCCGATCACTCAAAATCTTTTTCACTCCATCTTTCCACCTCCAATTTGGTCTCCCACTTCTCCTCGTTCCCTCCACCTCCGACACATATCCTCTTGGTCAATCTTTCCTCACTCATTCTCTCCATGTGCCCAAACCATTTCAAAACACCCTCTTCTGCTCTCTTAACCATGCTCTTTTTATTTCCACACATCTCTCTTACCCTTACATTACTTACACGATCAAACCACCTCACACCACACATTGTCCTCAAACATCTCATTTCCAGCACATCCACCCTCCTGCGCACAACTCCATAGCCCACGCCTCGCAACCATACAACACTGTTGGAACCACTATTCCTTCAAACATACCCATTTTTGCTTTCCGAGATAATGTTCTCGACTTCCACACATTCTTCAAGGCTCCCAGGATTTTCGCCCCCTCCCCCACCCTATGATTCACTACCGCTTCCATGGTTCCATCCGCTGACAGATCCACTCCCAGATATCTAAAACACTTTACTTCCTCCAGTTTTTCTCCATTCAAACTTACCTCCCAATTGACTTGACCCTCAACCCTACTGTACCTAATAACCTTGCTCTTATTCACATTTACTCTTAGCTTTCTTCTTTCACACACTTTACCAAACTCAGTCACCAGCTTCTGCAGTTTCTCACATGAATCAGCCACCAGCGCTGTATCACCAGCGAACAACAACTGCCTCACTTCCCAAGCTCTCTCATCCACAACAGACTTCATACTTGCCCCTCTTTCCAAAACTCTTGCATTCACCTCCCTAACAACCCCATCCATAAACAAATTAAACAACCATGGAGACATCACACACCTCTGCCACAAACCTACATTCACTGAGAACCAATCACTTTCCTCTCTTCCTACACGTACACATGCCTTACATCCTCGATAAAAACTTTTCACTGCTTCTAACAACTTGCCTCCCACACCATATATTCTTAATACCTTCCACAGAGCATCTCTATCAACTCTATCATATGCCTTCTCCAGATCCATAAATGCTACATACAAATCCACTTGCTTTTCTAAGTATTTCTCACATACATTCTTCAAACACCTGATCCACACATCCTCTACCACTTCTGAAACCACAATGCTCTTCCCCAATCTGATGCTCTGTACATGCCTTCACCCTCTCAATCAATACCCTCCCATATAATTTACCAGGAATACTCAACAAACTTATACCTCTGTAATTTGAGCACTCACTCTTATCCCCTTTGCCTTTGTACAATGGCACTATGCAGTATTCCGCCAATCCTCAGGCACCTCACCATGAGTCATACATACATTAAATAACCTTACCAACCAGTCAACAATACAGTCACCTCCTTTTTCAATAGATTCCACTGCAATACCATCCAAACCTGCTGCCTTGCCGGCTTTCATCTTCCGCAAAGCTTTCACTACCTCTTCTCTGTTTACCAAATCATTTTCCCTAACCCTCTCACTTTGCACACCACCTCAACCAAAACACCCTATATCTGCCACTCTATCATCAAACACATTCAACAAACCTTCAAAATACTCACTCCATCTCCTTCTCACATCACCACTACTTGTTATCACCTTCCCATTAGCGCCCTTCACTGAAGTTCCCATTTGCTCCCTTGTCTTACGCACTTTATTTACCTCCTTCCAGAACATCTTTTTATTCTCCCTAAAATTTAATGATACTCTCTCACCCCAACTCTCATTTGCCCTCTTTTTCACCTCTTGCACCTTTCTCTTGACCTCCTGTCTCTCTCTTTTATACAGCTCCCGCTCAATTTCATTTTTTCCCTGCAAAAATCGTCCAAATGCTTCTCTCTTCTCTTTCACTAATAATCTTACTTCTTCATCCCACCATTCACTACCCTTTCTAATCATATATATATATATATATATATATATATATATATATATATATATATATATACCTCTGTAATTTGAGCACTCACTCTTATCCCCTTTGCCTTTGTACAATGGCACTATGCACGCATTCCGCCAATCCTCAGGCACCTCACCATGAGTCATACATACATTAAATAACCTTACCAACCAGTCAACAATACAGTCACCCCCTTTTTTAATAAATTCCACTGCAATACCATCCAAACCTGCTGCCTTGCCGGCTTTCATCTTCCACAAAGCTTTCACTACCTCTTCTCTGTTTACCAAATCATTTTCCCTAACCCTCTCACTTTGCACACCACCTCGACCAAAACACCCTATATCTGCCACTCTATCATCAAACACATTCAACAAACCTTCAAAATACTCACTCCATCTCCTTCTCACATCACCACTACTTGTTATCACCTCCCCATTTGCGCCCTTCACTGAAGTTCCCATTTGCTCCCTTGTCTTACGCACCTTATTTACCTCCTTCCAGAACATCTTTTTATTCTCCCTAAAATTTAATGATACTCTCTCACCCCAACTCTCATTTGCCCTTTTTTTCACCTCTTGCACCTTTCTCCTGACCTCCTGTCTCTTTCTTTTATATATCTCCCACTCAATTGCATTTTTTCCCTGCAAAAATCATCCAAATGCCTCTCTCTTCTCTTTCACTAATACTCTTACTTCTTCATCCCACCACTCACTACCCTTTCTAATCAACCCACCTCCCACTCTTCTCATGCCACAAGCATCTTTTGCGCAATCCATCACTGATTCCCTAAATACATCCCATTCCTCCCCCACTCCCCTTACTTCCATTGTTCTCACCTTTTTCCATTCTGTACTCAGTCTCTCCTGGTACTTCCTCACACAGGTCTCCTTCCCAAGCTCACTTACTCTCACCACCCTCTTCACCCCAACATTCACTCTTCTTTTCTGAAAGTGGTAGAGGATGTGTGGATCAGGTGTTTGCTTTGAAGAATGTATGTGAGAAATACTTAGAGAAGCAAATGGATTTGTATGTAGCATTTATGGATCTGGAGAAGGCATATGATAGAGTTGATAGAGATGCTCTGTGGAAGGTATTAAGAATATATGGTGTGGGAGGCAAGTTGTTAGAAGCAGTGAAAAGTTTTTATCGAGGATGTAAGGCACGTGTACGTGTAGGAAGAGAGGAAAGTGATTGGTTCTCAGTGAATGTAGGTTTGCGGCAGGGGTGTGTGATGTCTCCATGGTTGTTTAATTTGTTTATGGATGGGGTTGTTAGGGAGGTGAATGCATGAGTTTTGGAAAGAGGGGCAAGTATGAAGTCTGTTGGGGATGAGAGAGCTTGGGAAGTGAGTCAGTTGTTGTTCGCTGATGATACAGCGCTGGTGGCTGATTCATGTGAGAAACTGCAGAAGCTGGTGACTGAGTTTGGTAAAGTGTGTGGAAGAAGAAAGTTAAGAGTAAATGTGAATAAGAGCAAGGTTATTAGGTACAGTAGGGTTGAGGGTCAAGTCAATTGGGAGGTGAGTTTGAAAGGAGAAAAACTGGAGGAAGTGAAGTGTTTTAGATATCTGGGAGTGGATCTGGCAGCGGATGGAACCATGGAAGCGGAAGTGGATCATAGGGTGGGGGAGTGGGCGAAAATTCTGGGGGCCTTGAAGAATGTGTGGAAGTCGAGAACATTATCTCGAAAAGCAAAAATGGGTATGTTTGAAGGAATAGTGGTTCCAACAATGTTGTATGGTTGCGAGGCGTGGGCTATGGATAGAGTTGTGCGCAGGAGGATGGATGTGCTGGAAATGAGATATTTGAGGACAATGTGTGGTGTGAGGTGGTTTGATCGAGTGAGTAACGTAAGGGTAAGAGAGATGTGTGGAAATAAAAAGAGCGTGGTTGAGAGAGCGGAGGAGGGTGTTTTGAAGTGGTTTGGGTACATGGAGAGAATGAGTGAGGAAAGATTGACCAAGAGGATATATGTGTCGGAGGTGGAGGGAATGAGGAGAAGAGGGAGACCAAATTGGAGGTGGAAAGATGGAGTGAAAAAGATTTTGTGTGATCGGGGCCTGAACATGCAGGAGGGTGAAAGGAGGGCAAGGAATAGAGTGAATTGGAGCGATGTGGTATACTGGGGTTGACGTGCTGTCAGTGGATTGAATTGGGGCATGTGAAGCGTCTGGGGTAAACCATGGAAAGCTGTGTAGGTATGTATATTTGCGTGTGTGGACGTATGTATATACATGTGTGTGGGGGGAGGTTGGGCCATTTCTTTCGTCTGTTTCCTTGCGCTACCTCGCAAACACGGGAGACAGCGACAAAGTATCATTACATTTTAGGGAGAATAAAAAGATGTTCTGGAAGGAGGTAAATAAAGTGCGCAAGACAAGGGAGCAAATGGGAACTTCAGTGAAGGGCGCAAATGGGGAGGTGATAACAAGTAGTGGTGATGTGAGAAGGAGATGGAGTGAGTATTTTGAAGGTTTGTTGAATGTGTTTGATGATAGAGTGGCAGATATAGGGTGTTTTGGTCGAGGTGGTGTGCAAAGTGAGAGGGTTAGGGAAAATGATTTGGTAAACAGAGAAGAGGTAGTGAAAGCTTTGCGGAAGATGAAAGCCGGCAAGGCAGCAGGTTTGGATGGTATTGCAGTGGAATTTATTAAAAAAGGGGGTGACTGTATTGTTGACTGGTTGGTAAGGTTATTTAATGTATGTATGACTCATGGTGAGGTGCCTGAGGATTGGCGGAATGCGTGCATAGTGCCATTGTACAAAGGCAAAGGGGATAAGAGTGAGTGCTCAAATTACAGAGGTATAAGTTTGTTGAGTATTCCTGGTAAATTATATATATATATATATTGGGGAAGAGCAGTGCGGTTTCAGAAGTGGTAGAGGATGTGTGGATCAGGTGTTTGCTTTGAAGAATGTATGTGAGAAATACTTAGAAAAGCAAGTGGATTTGTATGTAGCATTTATGGATCTGGAGAAGGCATATGATAGAGTTGATAGAGATGCTCTGTGGAAGGTATTAAGAATATATGGTGTGGGAGGCAAGTTGTTAGAAGCAGTGAAAAGTTTTTATCGAGGATGTAAGGCATGTGTACGTGTAGGAAGAGAGGAAAGTGATTGGTTCTCAGTGAATGTAGGTTTGCGGCAGGGGTGTGTGATGTCTCCATGGTTGTTTAATTTGTTTATGGATGGGGTTGTTAGGGAGGTAAATGCAAGAGTCCTGGAAAGAGGGGCAAGTATGAAGTCTGTTGGGGATGAGAGAGCTTGGGAAGTGAGTCAGTTGTTGTTCGCTGATGATACAGCGCTGGTGGCTGATTCACGTGAGAAACTGCAGAAGCTGGTGACTGAGTTTGGTAAAGTGTGTGGAAGAAGAAAGTTAAGAGTAAATGTGAATAAGAGCAAGGTTATTAGGTACAGTAGGGGTGAGGGTCAAGTCAATTGGGAGGTGAGTTTGAATGGAGAAAAACTGGAGGAAGTGAAGTGTTTTAGATATCTGGGAGTGGATCTGTCAGCGGATGGAACCATGGAAGCGGAAGTGGATCATAGGGTGGGGGAGGGGGCGAAAATTTTGGGAGCCTTGAAAAATGTGTGGAAGTCGAGAACATTATCTCGGAAAGCAAAAATGGGTATGTTTGAAGGAATAGTGGTTCCAACAATGTTGTATGGTTGCGAGGCGTGGGCTATGGATAGAGATGTGCGCAGGAGGATGGATGTGCTGGAAATGAGATGTTTGAGGACAATGTGTGGTGTGAGGTGGTTTGATCGAGTAAGTAACGTAAGGGTAAGAGAGATGTGTGGAAATAAAAAGAGCGTGGTTGAGAGAGCAGAAGAGGGTGTTTTGAAATGGTTTGGGCACATGGAGAGAATGAGTGAGGAAAGATTGACCAAGAGGATATATGTGTCGGAGGTGGAGGGAACGAGGAGAAGAGGGAGACCAAATTGGAGGTGGAAAGATGGAGTGAAAAAGATTTTGTGTGATCGGGGCCTGAACATGCAGGAGGGTGAAAGGAAGGCAAGGAATAGAGTGAATTGGAGCGATGTGGTATACAGGGGTTGACGTGCTGTCAGTGGATTGAATCAAGGCATGTGAAGCGTCTGGGGTAAACCATGGAAGGCTGTGTAGGTATGTATATTTGCGTGTGTGGACGTATGTACATGTGTATGGGGGGGGTTGGGCCATTTCTTTCGTCTGTTTCCTTGCGCTACCTCGTAAACGCGGGAGACAGCGACAAAGTATGAAAAAAAAAAAAAAAAAATATATATATATATATTTTTTTTTTTTTTTTTTTTTTTTTTTTTTGCTTTGTCGCTGTCTCCCGCGTTTGCGAGGTAGCGCAAGGAAACAGACGAAAGAAATGGCCCAACCCACCCCCATACACATGTATATAGATACACGTCCACACACGCAAATCTACATACCTACACAGCTTTCCATGGTTTACCCCAGACGCTTCACATGCCCTGATTCAATCCACTAACAGCACGTCAACCCCGGTATACCACATCGATCCAATTCACTCTATTCCTTGCCCTCCTTTCACCCTCCTGCATGTTCAGGCCCCGATCACACAAAATCTTTTTCACTCCATCTTTCCACCTCCAATTTGGTCTCCCACTTCTCCTCGTTCCCTCCACCTCCGTCACATATATCCTCTTGGTCAATCTTTCCTCACTCATTCTCTGCATGTGCCCAAACCATTTCAAAACACCCTCTTCTGCTCTCTCAACCACGCTCTTTTTATTTCCACACATCTCTCTTACCCTTACATTACTTACTCGATCAAACCACCTCACATATATATGTTCATGCCCCGATCTCTCAAAGTCTTTTTCAGTCCATCCTTCCACCCCCAATTTGCTCTCCTCCCTCTTCTTCCCTCCACCCTTCACACATATATCCTCTTTGTCAGTCTTTCCTCACTCATTCTCTCCCTATGTCCAAATCATTTCAACACATCCTCTTCTGCTCTCTCAACTACACTTTGTTTTATTACCACACATCTCTCTTACCCTTTCATTACTTACTTGATCAAACCACCCTACACCAAATGTTGTCCTCAAACATATTTCCAACACATGCATCCCCCTCCATACAACCCTATCTATAGCCCATGTCCTTTAAACATACCCATTTTTGCTCTCCAAGATAACATTCTCTCTTTCCACATGTTTTTCACTTCTCCAAGAACCTTCGCTTCCTCTCCCACCCTGACTTACTTCCACTTCTATGGTTCCATTCACTGCTAGTCCACTCCCAGACATCTAAAACACTTCACTTCCTCCAGTTTTTCTCCATTCAAACAAACATCCCAACTAACTTGTCCATCAACCCTGCTGAAGCTGATAACCTTGCTCTTATTTGCATTAACTCTCAACTTTCTCCTTTCACACACTTTTCCAAACTCAGTCACTAACTTCTGCAGTTTCTCACTCGAATCAGCCACCAGTGCTGTATCATTGGCGAACAACAACTGACTCACTTCACAGGCTCTCTTATCCTTAACAGACTGCATATTTGCCCTTCTCTCCAAAACTATAGCCTTTACCTCCCTAACCTCTCCATCCATAAACAAATCAAGCCACTATGGAGACATCACACACCCCTGCTACAAACCAACCTTCACTGGGAACCAATCACTCTCCTCTCTTCCTACTCATACACATGCCTAATATCCTTGATAAAAACTTCTCACTGCTTCTAGCACCTTACCTCCCACAACATATACTCTTAAGACCTTCCACAAAGCATCTCTATCAACCCTATCATATGCCTTCTCCAGATTCATAAATGCCACATACAAATCCATCTGCTTTTCAAAGTATTTCTCACACACATTCTTCAAGGCAAACACCTGATCCACACATCCTCTACCCCTTCTGAAACCACACTGCTCTTCCCCAATCTAATGCTCTGTACATGCCTTCACCTTCTCAATTAATACCTTCCCTTACACTTTTCGAGGAATACTCAACAAACTTATGCCTCTGTAGTTTGAACACTCACCTTTATCCCCTTTGCCTTTGTACAATAGCAATATGCATGCATTCTGCCAATCGTCAGGCATTTCACCATGATCCATACATATAATGAATATTCTTACCAACCAATCAACAGCACAGTCATCCCTTTTCTTAATAAATTCAATTGCCATGACATCCAATACATAGTGTTAACAGGATGGCCTTGATTAGGGCCTCAACTGCTCATGCTGTTTCAGCTAACATAAAAAAGAAAAAAAAAGTGCGAGGGAGGCATGTAAGGACAGGGTAAATGGAGACTCTTTTCTGTAACCACGTGCTTTACCAGAGTTTTCGCTCGGAATGGATACCAACGATATTCATAGATAAATAGAACGATGATAATTAAAGTTCTCAGAGCACACCACTGATCACTTGATGGTGTAATCTTTTCAGTGTACTCTCTAAAACTAAGTATTTAATTCAAGATTACAACCAAATCTTTTACAATTGTTCCACTTTCTATCATTTTCTCTGTTGGGCTTGCATACGGTACCACTACTGTATTCTACTTGTTCCATTAATTATTTGCTTAAATGTAACTTCAAATTTCATCACATTCACTTCTGCCCATTTGTAAACTGTGTCTACATCTTATTGCATCTTTCTATCATTTCTGATCCAATCATTACACTTATTCTGGTGTCGCCAGAAAAGCTCCTATACTTTGCTAGTGACGTTTGATATCATTATCATAAAGAGTCCTGTGACTGACAGCATTCCTCGTGGTGCCCATTTGCTACGATATTCAACTTCCATTTGGTTAAAAACTCTTTAATCTATGTTCCTATGTTCATATCTTATTCTTAATTTTTTTTCTCACAACTTTCTTCAGCAAAATTCTGCAGTTTCCTTTTTCAAATACTTCTTCATATTCAAGAAAAATGTGTCCATCCTTTTCCCTTTGCACTTAGCTTTCATGTATGTCATTGCAATAAGCTAATAACTGGATTTCCATACTTTATCCTGGCACAAGTCCGTGCTGACTTTCACTTGATTAGATGGTTCACCCCTTTCATTGAATTAATTTTCAGGTTGATTCCCAAGAAGCGCTAATCATTTAACAAAAATAGAAAACATAAATTTGCCCTCTAGTACACTGAATACAGAACCTGTATTTTCTATATTCAACAGCATTATTCCTTGAAAATCATATTGATATTGAAAAATTAAGAAAATTAGAAGAAAAATGTTTTCAAGTAAATGACACAAATATAGGCAAAACTAAGACAAATCATGACAAAATTTCCTGGTGCTACCTTGCTGATGCGGGAAACAGTGATTAAATATAATAAATAAAATAAGTACCAATTAGGTTATAGAGACTGGCTTTACATAGATTTTATGTTTCTACATAGTTGGTGATATTCTAATGAAAAACAGTAGTATTCCAAAATTTGCAAAATATTCTGGATGTGAATATAACTAATTCATCACAGTATATCATGGTAATCACATTGAAAATACTATACATGTTCTAAAATACTACTAACAAGTTTCTTGAAAAATACATTATAATTAATATATGCATGTGTGCTCAGTAGAATAGACTACAAATGGCAGCATACATGCAGATCTAATGGCTGTTTCAAGAACAGGGGGATATATCTGAATGTCACAATAGGAGGAGACTTTTTTTTTTTGGTAGCTGTGGGGTAAATCTGAATTTTGTAGTCAGCAGGTATAAATGCTTATTTGGATCTATTCCAACTATGCAGCAAAAAGGGTTAACATATGTTCTTTTATCACTCTTTCAGAGACATCTATCATATACAGAGTCAAGCTAACTGGTCTATGTTGTTTTGGTATTAGCATGGATTCTCCTTTGTGCAATAGTGTTACATACACCAATTTATGAATCTATAATTTTCCTCTCATGCAGACTTTGCCTCAATAATAATACCACTGGTATCACTACCACTGTTTTGGTCTTTCCAAGGAATATGACTGGGATTCCATCTGGTCCTGAATCTGAATCTTCTCTAAGCAGATCAATTGCTCTGATTATATCTTCCAATATTTCAATATCTAGGAGTGCATATTCATCTTACTAGTTAAACACTTGAATCACTCAATTACATTTTCAGCTGAATATCAATTCATAATGTTGACTCAATATCGTAAATATTCCCATGGGGTCACTCATGTATTGATCTACTCAAAATGGTCCATTCTCTATTTTTTGTTTCTTTCCATGTTGTCAACTTTTTCTTCAATCATTTTCGTTTTCTACAGGAATTCATAATTTCTATTTCTGCATTCTTTATTTTCTCATTCTTTTATTCTTGCTCCTTCTGAAGAGAAAGCCTTATGATTACATTGAGAAAAAGCTGATGGAATGTTTTTCTAATAATCTTTTTATACAGGGAACCATTCTACTCTGTTAGATCATATCAAAATCCAAATCATATTCCTACTGCAGACTGTGAAGTGTATATCTGTTAACTATCCCCTAACATACTTGCTAAGGATATTTGTAACAAAATATCAATTCATACTTTTGAAACATAGTATATCTTCAAAAGGCTTTCTGGTCTACACATGCACCTGTGTAGCATGATCTTTTAT
Source organism: Panulirus ornatus (assembly GCF_036320965.1). NCBI lineage: Eukaryota > Metazoa > Arthropoda > Malacostraca > Decapoda > Palinuridae > Panulirus > Panulirus ornatus. Next base: position 716,027 of record NC_092244.1, on the reverse strand, counting down.
TTCCACTCCTATCTTTCTACAAGAACAAATATCTTTCTATGGGCACAAACATTTCTAGTGATAATCTATGTGCAGAAAAAGCTTATCTACGGTGGGGTCTTCAAGGCAGGAAGGAGAGCACTGTTCAAAATCATATTAAGTGACCATTTTCCCACCACAAAGAGGAATAACCAAAAATCCTGACAGTACAGTGTAACAAGCCAGTAAACTCTAACCTTGCTTCCTTCCATACTTCTGCATGCGCCACCTGCAGTGTATCTTCTTGGTCATTGACGCACTGGAGAGCACTTAGGGCACTGAATGATATGCTACCACCAGACTTATGCTTTATTTGTAGCAGGTTGTTGGCAAACACCATGTCTGGTAGAGATGGTAATGTCAACAGTCGCTCATATCTGCAAGGTAATATGCATATTTACATTACATAATTGCAAAACTGCATGGCATATTATGCTTAAAAAAGTGAATATCATACAACTGTGTGACTATTGCTTCATCCATACATCACAGTTTCATGTGTTTTAGTCTTCAAAAGACAAAGTTTCCATACTCCAGTACCCACATGATTTTAGCTTCAAAATATTTCCTCTACATGCATAAGTTTGAAATAAGGTATACAACAGTTAATATTCTTGTATGGTTAGAACAAGCTGTTTCTCCCTCTCCAGTATGTATGATAAAAGACAGCCACAGTTACTCTGCCAGTCATATAACTATCAGACTGCCCTTTTATGCACGACACACCCTTAGTTTTAACAACACATTTCCTGTTAGTGTACAGCATGTCGTTTTATATCTCTCCACTTCCAATTATTTTCCCTTACCCCTCCCATATGATCAAAGACAATAAACTCTGAGCTTGTGAAAAAATATTTTTCTGGGCTAAACCCTTCACCTTCTCTCATTCATGTCCTTAGCCTTAAAAAGCCATCTAAGTTGACATGGTAGGCAAACACATACCTAATAATGCAAGTCACATTAAGTGCAAGCAAGAAAAAGTTTTCTAAATAATAACTATAATGTTTCCTGAAGAGCTCCATGAAAGATTGTAAAAAAAAAAAAAAAAAAATCTATAATCACTCAGTTATCTGTCACCCTGGCTTCCCTCCATTAACACTGCGCTGCCCTAACTCCACCACACAGATATTCCTTCAGTTAGACTTGAATATCAAAGGTTGTCTCAAGGAAACCCAACCTGAGAACAAAACAGCAAACAAGATCAGGCTGGAGAAAAGAGCAATATACAAGATCAGGCTGGAGAACTGAACAATATACAAGATCAGGCTGGAGAACTGAACAATATACAAGATCAGGCAGGAGAACAGACCAATATACAAGATAAGGCTGGAGAACAGAACAATATACAAGATCAGGATGGAGAACAGAACAATATACAAGATCAGGCTGGAGAACAGAACAATATACAAGATCAGGCTGGAGAACAGACCAATATATAAGATCAGGCTGGAGTACAGAACAATATACAAGATCAGGCTGGAGAACTGAACAATATACAAGATCAGGCTGGAGAACAGAACAATATACAAGATCAGGCTGGAGAACAGAACAATATACAAGATCAGGCTGGAGAACTGAACAATATACAAGATCAGGCTGGAGAACTAAACAATATACAAGATCAGGCTGGAGAACAGAACAATATACAAGATCAGGCTGGAGAACTGAACAATATACAAGATCAGGCTGGAGAACTGAACAATATACAAGATCAGGCTGGAGAAAAGAACAATATACAAGATCAGGCTGGAGTACAGAACAATATACAAGATCAGGCTGGAGAACAGAACAATATACAAGATCAGGCTGGAGAACAGAACAATATACAAGATCAGGCTGGAGTACAGAACAATATACAAGATCAGGCTGGAGAACAGAACAATATACAAGAACAGGCTGGAGTACAGAACAATATACAAGATCAGGCTGGAGAACAGAACAATATACAAGATCAGGCTGGAGTACAGAACAATATACAAGATCAGGCTGGAGAACAGAACAATATACAAGATCAGGCTGGAGTACAGAACAATATACAAGATCAGGCTGGAGAACTGAACAATATACAAGATCAGGCTGGAGAACTGAACAATATACAAGATCAGGCTGGAGAACTGAACAATATACAAGATCAGGCTGGAGAACTGAACAATATACAAGATCAGGCTGGAGAACAGAACAATATACAAGATCAGGCTGGAGAACTGAACAATATACAAGATCAGGCTGGAGAACTGAACAATATACAAGATCAGGCTGGAGAACAGAACAATATACAAGATCAGGCAGGAGAACAGACCAATATACAAGATCAGGCTGGAGAACAGAACAATATACAAGATCAGGCTGGAGAACTGAACAATATACAAGATCAGGCTGGAGAACTGAACAATATACAAGATCAGGCTGGAGAACTGAACAATATACAAGATCAGGCAGGAGAACAGACCAATATATAAGACCAGGCTGGAGAACAGACCAATATACAAGATCAGGCTGGAGAACTGAACAATATACAAGATCAGGCTGGAGAACTGAACAATATACAAGATCAGGCTGGAGAACTGAACAATATACAAGATCAGGCTGGAGAACTGAACAATATACAAGATCAGGCTGGAGAACAGACCGATATATAAGATCAGGCTGGAGTACAGAACAATATACAAGATCAGGCTGGAGAACAGAACAATATACAAGATAAGGCTGGAGAAATGAACAATATACAAGATCAGGCTGGAGAACAGACTAATATACAAGATCAGGCTGGAGAACTGAACAATATACAAGATCAGGCTGGAGAACTGAACAATATACAAGATCAGGCTGGAGAACAGACCGATATATAAGATCAGGCTGCAGTACAGAACAATATACAAGATCAGGCTGGAGAACAGAACAATATACAAGATCAGGCTGGAGAAATGAACAATATACAAGATCAGGCTGGAGAACAGACTAATATACAAGATCAGGCTGGAGAACTGAACAATATACAAGATCAGGCTGGAGAACTGAACAATATACAAGATCAGGCTGGAGAACTGACAATATACAAGATCAGGCTGGAGAACAGAACAATATACAAGATCAGGCTGGAGAACTGAACAATACACAAGATCAGGCAGAAGAACAGACCAATATATAAGATCAGGCTGGAGAACAGACCAATATACAAGATCAGGCTGGAGAACTGAACAATATACAAGATCAGGCTGGAGAACTGAACAATATACAAGATCAGGCTGGAGAACTGAACAATACACAAGATCAGGCTGGAGAACTGAACAATATATAAGATCAGGCTGGAGAACAGAACAATATACAAAACTTGGACTTAGTAACTAACCCTCATATTTATCATTTACTGCATTTCACACAGCATTCATTTCTACCAAAAACATCCCTGGCCGAGTGCTTTGGAGAAATTGTTGAAAGCCAAAAATGCAGAAGGTACTATCACCCTTAAGAAACTTTCTCCATGCCCCTTTTTTCAGAGCCATCACTTTCATGTCTCCTATTTCTGTTCCCTGACACAAGCTGTATCACCTCAACAAAAGTATCCATAGCATTACATCATTGTAAGTAACTTGGTACATAAAAAACCTGAATACCTTAATGGTAAAATCTGACTTCAACAAAGGTGAAGTACTTATCAAGAGTAAAGGTACTACTGTTCTTAATTTTGTAGCACTATCTGTAATGTTCACATGTCTGAAAGTGTGCTCAGAGACAGGGAATTATTCATCTAAACTTAACTTACCGACACAAATTACAAAGCTTCTCCACTTCTGTTTCATCAGTACACTCTGTTGATGCCTCACATTGAGAGCCCATGATGTGACTCTTCACAACCCTCAAGGTCCAGTCACCAAATACAAACTCCTCAGACTTTGGAGCAGGGAGCTTGGCCTCACTTGCACGTGACATTCTATAACAGAGATGGGCGAGCAATTTTAATGTGTTTAGGATAAATACATTCTCAGAGTAAATCAGTGCTCCATAGTTACCATGGGTTATTCTTATTTCATACAATAATTCATGACATAAAAATCTGTCACAACAAAGGCACAAACTGAATAATGGAACCTTACACAATGCTTTTATCAACACTACTTCATGTTTAAAAATCATCATTTATACTGAACCTACACTGTTACACCTATCCTTTACCATCCCTAGTCTTATCAACATGCCTCCCCCAGCACAAATAGCACCATTACATCATATTTCTTGGCATACAATCATTCCCATCTCTTCATTTAACTAAAATCCCAGCTCATGTTTGTCCTGGCAATGTAATGGAGTAATATATTACTGTATTTCAAAGTTATATGAATTTCTGCTTGATTTCATGTTTGGTTGCATGCATTTTTTCTTCCTATCCTTCTAAAATAACATTTCAAATTTTGCACCCATGCTAATATGGGATAGGGATACTAATTAAGTAAAGCTTTCTTTACTTAATAGAAAATCACCTCCATTACAAATATGTGATGGAACACACAACTTGCATATTCCCCTAAATAATTTCTCTTGTGCCACTCAAAAACCAATGACATTAATAATAGTTTCAAGTAAATGTTATTCTGCATCAGTTAACTTGGACACTCTACCATAGGACTCCTCATTTAACTTGTACAAGATTTCATACTGTTGCTTTAACAATAAAGAACCTTTTCACAAATGCAATTATTATGCAAAGCATGTAATTAAGGTAACTTTATGGTTTGTTTTGATAATAAACTGGTATAAAAATACTACTCTCAATTTTCTAAACAATTCACACTCCTCAGGTAAGCAGCTGGCATCTAATTCCATATCCAAATGGTTAATGTACCATGAGGATTAACAACCACTCCCTCCTCTATATCGTTCCTTACTACAGGTAAATTCTGTGCTGTACTTTTGAATGAAAATTCCATTTCCCCAAGTCCCCATACCTCAAAATGTGGTTATTGTGCCATTAAATGTTACTCGCAGGTCAAACAATAGTATCCATTCTGAATGGTCATTGCAGCATGAGACATTCATTGATATCCTTGCCTTGCCATAATATTGATTAATTTTCAGTCAACAGTACAGGTACACGACCGATTTTCTGGTACTCCTGGTTCCAAAGCCTTGCCGAATTAACCATTTTGCCGGACCAACCGTGGTCATATAATAATAAATCAACACACCTCTAACCCACTAATCATACATCTCCCATGTGTCTAAAGTATACCATGGACAGTTAGAAATTCAAATTAAACAAATATCAAATGTAAATTAAATAAATGAAATACATTATACACCTTCTAAGGACTGTGTTCATCAGCTACGAGTTTCGCAAATTCATCCACATACTCGGCAGCTCCTTCGTGGTTTGCAGAGCACTTTTCTCCACACACTTTATTCATGAAAATTCCATGATGCTTCTTGGATCTTTGAATCCATCCTTCACTATAGTCTCGCTCATGTTGTAATTTAAGTTCTTTATGGAACAACTCAGCTTGGTCCATTATCATGCTACCTGACAAAGCCACTCCATTACTCTGACACTGTTGAAACCATTCCATCATCACTCGATCGTGCTCAGTACTCTTACCATCTTTCATAGGTTTTCTAATCATCATTTGCTTCTTGGAATTGCTGTCTACATAGAATTACAATATTTTCTCCCTTTGCTTCTTTACATCATAAACAGTTGATGAACCAATACTGTAGAAGTCACAAAGCTTACACATCAAAACACCACGGTCCATTCTTTTCAACAGTTCTACATAATCTTGGATCGATATGGACTGGTGTTTACATTTGACACTACGACTGACACTCTCATATGTCTTAGAAAACATGGCTAGGGTTAAATCTAAGCAAAATAAGCTAAGAATCTCACAGAATTGCAGTATCACCACCAACAAGTGCAGTGTTAAGAATGTAAATAAGAGCGTCCTACACACAAAGCCATCCGTGGCCGCCCAGTAAACTAGTCTGGTGGCCACAGTAATTTCAAGTTCCCTCACGTAATCTTGCCTGGACTAAAGGAGGTGCCAAACCATCAGTTGCCGGAAAATTGGTGGTGTACCTGTATCAGCACCTCTTCCTGCCCTGACAGGTGGATAACAAAGCATCTCTTTCCTTATCAGATTACAGAGTGCCAGGAAGTAGTTTACATTATAACAATGTTTCTTTTTTTATGAGTTGCCAGTGATTTGTGTATATGTTATACTTGTGTGCTATAGAAGGTGCGTTGTTTTACAGCATATTGTGATTGGGTACTCCTAGCTGCTCTGGCTATACCCAAAATGGATGCATCAATCTGTTGCTGTGGCAAAGGAACCCCCAGACACCCTGACCTAGATGCAGTGCATGTCATCTATGCCTACCATGACCAACAAAAATCCCGCCTCCAAATAACAGAGGTCTACAGAGACAGATGATCTTGCTACTGAACTGCATAGTACTTCAACTGGACAAGAGTTGCATATGTCATGGAAAGTGAAGATAAAGGTCCAGGACCATGCAACTTACAAATGGCAATACTATTACTGGCAACCCTCCAGGTAGTGATAATGTATGCGGGGGACCTAAACACCCCTATTCTGATTGGTGTAAGTTACAATTCCCCAGACACATGAAACCAGGTGACTGCGGAGTTTGGATCACCAAATTCTCTCAGGAACATAAGAACCTACAGCTTTGTCCTTCACTGAATGGAAAGACAAATATTGTAATCAGTTCAGTATAATGCACCCTCTACCTGGGATAGGAGAAATATTGTCTTTGGAAGGAAGAAGAATCAAGTTATAGCTCTTTAAGCAAAGGAGTGACAGGAGAAGCTCTACTTTCCTGACTGTTTTCCTTGCAAGGTGGAACTCTTCATCAGGAGAATTGTCTACAGTGAGACCACAGAGCTTAGCAGCGTGGATATAGTAACACCAAGTGTGGTTTCTGCAGTGGATGGCATAACTCAGCTTCATGCAATCAATATTGTTCAAAGGGAGATGGTTCCCAACCAAGTGTCTAAACTAAGGAGGAGCTCACGATGCTTGGTTACTAATGTGTCCCAGAAGACATGGATGGGAACCTCAAGTAGGCCATCTTCAGCAGTCTCATCAAGGACTTTCCCTTACTACAGGGGGGATATCTGTGGCAAAGCACAATGAAAAGAAAGCAATTTGGTGCGATGTAAACTCAAGGCACTTCAGAAGGGTAGTGGTGTGGTGAGCTGCAAGTCAAAGACACAAGAGAAGGATAGTGATGTGGTGATCTGCAAACCCACAAAAACTGTGTTACAAATCACTCAAGTGACTTGGTACAGCCATTGCACTCATCCCTAATGCACTCAGGTACAGACAAATGTTTTTCTTGACAGTCTAGTGACCCAACCAGAAAAACTGGAAACCTAATGAGTGCAATGAATTATTTCAAGGTGATAAGTATCAATAAGGTGCCACAGTGCTCAACTGAAAGACTCTAACATCAGTGTTATACAATGACCCTATGACATTGGTTTAGGTTAATGTTTTCTTACTGGACTTTTAAGGGGATCTGTCATAATTCTGGTCTTTTATATATTGTATATACTCATGTACAGTTCAAGTTTTAAGACCAAATTTTTAGGCAAAAAATTAAGAGGTTGACCTATACATGGGTAATAGTTTCATTAGGTTGAAATCAATACATGATAGGAAAGGCAAGGAGTAACTTCAGCTTCAGATATGAAGTAAAAAGTAAACTAGTAAAAAGAAAACATTGGCATACAGATATAATCTTCAACTTTAACTATTTTTCACATGGATGACTCTTTTTAAAAGAAACTTTTGTGGTTTACAAGTAACTAAAATTATGGTACCTTACCCATAAAAAAGTTTCTTATCTCATCACATATTTCCCAATAGAGCCCTGTCAAAAATTTGGGGTTATGTGTAAGTAAGACAATCATAAAAATAATCAAAAGATCCTATAAAACAATGCTTACCCCAAGGTCAAAATCTAGATTTTTTTCATACTATTCATCATTTCCCACATTAGCGAGGTAGCGCCAAGAACAGAGACTGAGCCCCTGTGGGAATATTATCCTCACTTGGCCCCTTCTCTGTTCCTTCTTTTGGAAAATTAAAAATAAGTTGGGAGGATTTCCAGCCCCCCACTCCCTCCCCTTTTAGTCGCCTTCTACGACACGCAGGGAATAAGTGAGAAGTATTCTTTCTTGCCTATCCCCAGGTATATATATATATACATATATATATATATATATATATATATATATATATATATATATATATATATATATATATATATATATCCCTGGGGATAGGGGAGAAAGAATACTTCCCACGTATTCCCTGCGTGTCGTAGAAGGCGACTAAAAGGGAAGGGAGCGGGGGGCTGGAAATCCTCCCCTCTCATTTTTCTTTTTCTTTTTTTTTTCCAAAAGAAGGAACAGAGAAGTGGGTCAGGTGAGAATATTCCCTCAAAGGCCCAGTCCTCTGTTCTTAACACTACCTCGCTATCGCGGGAAATGGCGAATATTATGAAAGAAAATATATATATATATATATCTTTTTTTTCTTTCAAACTATTCGCCATTTCCCGCATTAGCGAGGTAGCGTTAAGAACAGAGGACTGGGCCTTTGAGGGAATACTCTCACCTGGCCCAATTCTCTGTTCCTTCTTTTGGAAAAAAAAAAAAAACGAGAGGGGAGGATTTCCAGCCCCCCGCTCCCTCCCCTTTTAGTCGCCTTCTACGACACGCAGGGAATACGTGGGAAGTATTCTTAATCCCCTATCCCCAGGGATAATATATATATATATATATATATATATATATATATATATATATATATATATATATATATATATATATATAGCGCAAGGAAACAGACGAAAGAAATGGCCCAACCCACCCCCATACACATGTATATACATACGTCCACACACGCAAATATACATACCTACACAGCTTTCCATGGTTTACCCCAGACGCTTCACATGCCCTGCTTCAATCCACTGACAGCACGTCAACCCCGGTATACCACATCGCTCCAATTCACTCTATTCCTTGCCCTCCTTTCACCCTCCTGCATGCTCAGGCCCCGATCACACAAAATCTTTTTCACTCCATCTTTCCACCTCCAATTTGGTCTCCCTCTTCTCCTTGTTCCCTCCACCTCCGACACATATATCCTCTTGGTCAATCTTTCCTCACTCATCCTCTCCATGTGCCCAAACCACTTCAAAACACCCTCTTCTGCTCTCTCAACCACGCTCTTTTTATTTCCACACATCTCTCTTACCCTTACGTTACTCACTCGATCAAACCACCTCACACCACACATTGTCCTCAAACATCTCATTTCCAGCACCTCCATCCTCCTGCGCACAACTCTATCCATAGCCCACGCCTCGCAACCATACAACATTGTTGGAACCACTATTCCTTCAAACATACCCATTTTTGCTTTCCGAGATAATGTTCTCGACTTCCACACATTCTTCAAGGCCCCCAGGATTTTCACCCCCTCCCCCACCCTATGATCCACTTCCGCTTCCATGGTTCCATCCGCTGCCAGATCTACTCCTAGATATCTAAAACACTTCACTTCCTCCAGTTTTTCTCCATTCAAACTCACCTCCCAATTGACTTGACCCTCAAACCTACTGTACCTAATAACCTTGCTCTTATTCACATTTACTCTTAACTTTCTTCTTCCACACACTTTTCCAAACTCAGTCACCAGCTTCTGCAGTTTCTCACATGAGTCAGCCACCAGCGCTGTATCATCAGCGAACAACAACTGACTCACTTCCCAAGCTCTCTCATCCCCAACAGACTTCATACTTGCCCCTCTTTCCAAAACTCTTGCATTTACCTCCCTAACAACCCCGTCCATAAACAAATTAAACAACCATGGAGACATCACACACCCCTGCCGCAAACCTACATTCACTGAGAACCAATCACTTTCCTCTCTTCCTACACGTACACATGCCTTACATCCTCGATAAAAACTTTTCACTGCTTCTAACAACTTTCCTCCCACACCATATATTCTTAATACCTTCCACAGAGCATCTCTATCAACTCTATCATATGCCTTCTCCAGATCCATAAATGCTACATACAAATCCATTTGCTTTTCTAAGTATTTCTCACATACATTCTTCAAAGCAAACACCTGATCCACACATCCTCTACCACTTCTGAAACCACACTGCTCTTCCCCAATCTGATGCTCTGTACATGCCTTCACCCTCTCAATCAATACCCTCCCATATAATTTACCAGGAATACTCAACAAACTTATACCTCTGTAATTTGAGCACTCACTCTTATCCCCTTTGCCTTTGTACAATGGCACTATGCACGCATTCCGCCAATCCTCAGGCACCTCACCATGAGTCATACATACATTAAATAACCTTACCAACCAGTCAACAATACAGTCACCCCCTTTTTTAATAAATTACACTGCAATACCATCCATACCTGCTGCCTTGCCGGCTTTCATCTTCCGCAAAGCTTTCACTATCTCTTCTCTGTTTACCAAATCATTTTCCCTAACCCTCTCACTTTGCACACCACCTCGACCAAAACACCCTATATCTGCCACTCTATCATCAAACACATTCAGCAAACGCATTCAGCAAATATACATATATATATATAAAAAAAAAAAAAAAAGAGAGGGGAGGATTTCCAGCCCCCCGCTCCCTTCCCTTTTAGTCGCCTTCTACGACACGCAGGGAATACGTGGGAAGTATTCTTTTTTTTTTTTTTTCCAAAAGAAGGAACAGAGAAGAGGGCCAGGTGAGGATATTCCCTCAAAGGCCCAGTCCTCTGTTCTTAACGCTACCTGGCGAATAGTATGAAAAAAAAAAAAAAATATATATATATATATAAACTGGAGGAAGTAAAGTGTTTTAGATATCTGGGAGTGGATTTGGCAGCGGATGGAACATGGAAGCGGAAGTGGATCATAGGGTGGGGGAGGGGGTGAAAATCCTGGGAGCCTTGAAGAATGTGTGGAGGTCGAGAACATTATCTCAGAAAGCAAAAATGGGTATGTTTGACGGGATAGTGGTTCCAACAATGTTGTATGGTTGCAAGGCGGGGGCTATGGATAGAGTTGTGTGCACGAGGATGGATGTGCTGGAAATGAGATGTTTGAGGACAATGTGTGGTGTGAGGTGGTTTGATCGAGTAAGTAACGTAAGGGTAAGAGAGATGAGTGGAAATAAAAAGAGCGTGGTTGAGAGAGCAGAAGAGGGTGTTTTGAAATGGTTTGGGCACATGGAGAGAATGAGTGAGGAAAGATTGACCAAGAGGATATATGTGTCAGAGGTGGAGGGAACGAGGAGAAGTGGGAGACCAAATTGGAGGTGGAAAGATGGAGTGAAAAAGATTTTGTGTGATCGGGGCCTGAACATGCAGGAGGGTGAAAGGAGGGCAAGGAATAGAGTGAATTGGATCGATGTGGTATACTGAGGTTGACGTGCTGTCAGTGGATTGAATCAGGGCATGTGAAGCGTCTGGGGTAAACCATGGAAAGCTGTGTAGGTATGTATATTTGCGTGTGTGGACGTATGTATATACATGTGTATGGGGGGGGTTGGGCCATTTCTTTCGTCTGTTTCCTTGCGCTACCTCGCAAACGCGGGAGACAGCGACAAAGTATAATAAATATAAAAATAAAATATATATATATACTATCCCCGGGGATAGGGGAGAAAGAATACTTCCCACGTATTTCCTGCGTGTTGTAGAAGGTAACTAAAAGGGAAGGGAGCGGGGAACTGGAAATCCTCCCCTCTCATTTTTTTTTTTCAATTTTCCAAAAGAAGAAACAGAGAAGGGGGCCAGGTGAGGATATTCCCTCTAAGGCCCAGTCCTCTGTTCTCAACGCTACTTTGCTAATGCTGGAAATGGTGAATAGTATGAAAAAAAAAAATATATATATATATATATATATATATATATATATATATATATATATATATATATATATATATATATATATATTTTTCATACTATTCGCCATCTCCCGCATTAGCGAGGTTGCATTAAGAACACCTTATTGATACTTATCACCTTGAAATAATTCATTGCACTCAAAACGAGAGGGGAGGATTTCCAGCCCCCCCGCTCCCTTCCCTTTTAGTCGCCTTCTACGACACGCAGGGAATACGTGGGAAGTATTCTTTCTCCCCTATCCCCAGGGATATATATTTCTTTTTTCTTTCAAACTATTCGCCATTTACCGCGTTAGCGAGGTAGCGTTAAGAACAGAGAACTGGGCCTTTGAGGGAATATCCTCACCTGGCCCCCTTCTCTGTTCCTTCTTTTGGAAAATTGAAAAAAAAAAAAAAAATGAGAGGGGAGGATTTCCAGCCCTCCGCTCCCTCCCCTTTTAGTCGCCTTCTACGACACGCAGGGAATACGTGGGAAGTATTCTTTCTCCCCTATCCCCAGGGATAATGGGATATATATATATATATATATATATATATATATATATATATATATATATATATATATATATATATTATCCCTGGGGATAGGGGAGAAAGAATACTTCCCACGTATTCCCTGTGTGTCGTAGAAGGCGACTAAAAGGGGAGGGAGCGGGGGGCTGGAAATCTTCCCCTCTCGTTTTTTTTTTTTTTTTTTTTTTTTTTTTTTTTTTTTTTTTACTTTCCAAAAGAAGGAACAGAGAAGGGGGTCAGGTGAGGATATTCCCTCTAAGGCCCAGTCCTCTGTTGTTAACGCTACCTCGATAATGCGGGAAATGGCGAATAGTATGAAAGAAAGATATATATATATATATTTTTCTTTCAAACTATTCGCCATTTCCCGCATTAGCGAGGTAGCGTTAAGAACAGATGACTGGGCCTTTGAGGGACTACCCTCACCTGGGCCAATTCTCTGTTCCTTCTTTTGGAAAAAAAAAAAAAAAAAAAAAAAAAAAAAAAAATATATATATATATATATATATATATATATATATATATATATTTTTTTTTTTTTTTTTTTGCCGCTGTCTCCCGCGTTTGCGAGGTAGCGCAAGGAAACAGACGAAAGAAATGGCCCAACCCACCCCCATACACATGTATATACATACGTCCACACACGCAAATATACATACCTACACAGCTTTCCATGGTTTACCCCAGACGCCTCACATGCCCCAATTCAATCCACTGACAGCACGTCAACCCCAGTATACCACATCGCTCCAATTCACTCTATTCCTTGCCCTCCTTTCACCCTCCTGCATGTTCAGGCCCCGATCACACAAAATCTTTTTCACTCCATCTTTCCACCTCCAATTTGGTCTCCCTCTTCTCCTCGTTCCCTCCACCTCCGACACATATATCCTCTTGGTCAATCTTTCCTCACTCATTCTCTCCATGTGCCCAAACCATTTCAAAACACCCTCTTCTGCTCTCTCAACCACGCTCTTTTTATTTCCACACATCTCTCTTACCCTTACGTTACTTACTCGATCAAACCACCTCACACCACACATTGTCCTCAAACATCTCATTTCCAGCACATCCATCCTCCTGCGCACAACTCTATCCATAGCCCACGCCTTGCAACCATACAACATTGTTGGAACCACTATTCCTTCAAACATACCCATATATATATATATATATATATATTGGGGAAGAGCAGTGTGGTTTCAAAAGTGGCAGAGGATGTGTGGATCAGGTGTTTGCTTTGAAGAATGTATGTGAGAAATACTTAGAAAAGCAAATGGATTTGTATGAAGCATTTATGGATCTGGAGAAGGCATATGATAAGAGTTGATAGAGATGCTCTGTGGAAGGTATTAAGAATATATGGTGTGGGAGGCAAGTTGTTAGAAGCAGTGAAAAGTTTTTATCGAGGATGTAAGGCACGTGTACGTGTAGGAAGAGAGGAAAGTGATTGGTTCTCAGTGAATGTAGGTTTGCGGCAGGGGTGTGTGATGTCTCCATGGTTGTTTAATTTGTTTATGGATGGGGTTGTTAGGGAGGTGAATGCAAGAGTTTTGGATAGAAGGGCAAGTATGAAGTCTGTTGGGGATGAGAGAGCTTGGGAAGTGAGTCAGTTGTTGTTTGCTGATGATACAGCGCTGGTGGCTGACTCATGTGAGAAACTGCAGAAGCTGGTGACTGAGTTTGGTAAAGTGTGTGAAAGAAGAAAGTTAAGAGTAAATGTGAATAAGAGCAAGGTTATTAGGTACAGTAGGGTTGAGGGTCAAGTCAATTGGGAGGTAAGTTTGAATGGAGAAAAACTGGAGGAAGTGAAGTGTTTTAGATATCTGGGAGTGGATCTGGCAGCGGATGGAACCATGGAAGCGGAAGTGAATCATAGGGTAGGGGAGGGGGCGAAAATCCTGGGAGCCTTGAAGAATGTGTGGAAGTCGAGAACATTATCTCAGAAAGCAAAAATGGGTATGTTTGAAGGAATAGTGGTTCCAACAATGTTGTATGGTTGCGAGGCGTGGGCTATGGATAGAGTTGTGCGCAGGAGGATGGATGTGCTGGAAATGAGATGTTTGAGGACAATGTGTGGTGTGAGTGTTTTGATCGAGTAAGTAACGTAAGGGTAAGAGAGATGTGTGGAAATAAAAAGAGCGTGGTTGAGAGAGCAGAAGAGGGTGTTTTGAAATGGTTTGGGCACATGGAGAGAATGAGTGAGGAAAGATTGACCAAGAAGATATATGTGTCGGAGGTGGAGGGAATGAGGAGAAGTGGGAGACCAAATTGGAGGTGGAAAGATGGAGTGAAAAAGATTTTGTGTGATCTGGGCCTGAACATGCAGGAGGATGAAAGGAGGGCAAGGAATAGAGTGAATTGGAGCGATGTGGTATGCCGGGGTTGACGTGCTGTCAGTGGATTGAATCAGGGCATGTGAAGCGTCTGGGGTAAACCATGGAAAGCTGTGTAGGTATGTATATTTGCGTGTGTGGACATATGTATATACATGTGTATGGGGGTGGGTTGGGCCATTTCTTTCGTCTGTTTCCTTGCGCTACCTCGCAAACGCGGGAGACAGCGACAAAGCAAAAAAAAATATATATATATATATATATATATATAGAGAGAGAGAGAGAGAGAGAGAGAGAGAGAGAGAGAGAGAGAGAGAGAGAGAGAGAGAGAGAGAGAGAGAGATGCTCTGTGGAAGGTATTAAGAATATATGGTGTGGGAGGCAAGTTGTTAGAAGCAGTGAAAAGTTTTTATCGAGGATGTAAGGCATGTGTACGTGTAGGAAGAGAGGAAAGTGATTGGTTCTCAGTGAATGTAGGTTTGCGGCAGGGGTGTGTGATGTCTCCATGGTTGTTTAATTTGTTTATGGATGGGGTTGTTAGGGAGGTAAATGCAAGAGTCCTGGAAAGAGGGGCAAGTATGAAGTCTGTTGGGGATGAGAGAGCTTGGGAAGTGAGTCAGTTGTTGTTCGCTGATGATACAGCGCTGGTGGCTGATTCATGTGAGAAACTGCAGAAGCTGGTGACTGAGTTTGGTAAAGTGTGTGGAAGAAGAAAGTTAAGAGTAAATGTGAATAAGAGCAAGGTTATTAGGTACAGTAGGGTTGAGGGTCAAGTCAATTGGGAGGTGAGTTTGAATGGAGAAAAACTGGAGGAAGTGAAGTGTTTTAGATATCTGGGAGTGGATCTGTCAGCGGATGGAACCATGGAAGCGGAAGTGGATCATAGGGTGGGGGAGGGGGCGAAAATTTTGGGAGCCTTGAAAAATGTGTGGAAGTCGAGAACATTATCTCGGAAAGCAAAAATGGGTATGTTTGAAGGAATAGTGGTTCCAACAATGTTGTATGGTTGCGAGGCGTGGGCTATGGATAGAGTTGTGCGCAGGAGGATGGATGTGCTGGAAATGAGATGTTTGAGGACAATGTGTGGTGTGAGGTGGTTTGATCGAGTAAGTAACGTAAGGGTAAGAGAGATGTGTGGAAATAAAAAGAGCGTGGTTGAGAGAGCAGAAGAGGGTGTTTTGAAATGGTTTGGGCACATGGAGAGAATGAGTGAGGAAAGATTGACCAAGAGGATATATGTGTCGGAGGTGGAGGGAACGAGGAGAAGAGGGAGACCAAATTGGAGGTGGAAAGATGGAGTGAAAAAGATTTTGTGTGATCGGGGCCTGAACATGCAGGAGGGTGAAAGGAGGGCAAGGAATAGAGTGAATTGGAGCGATGTGGTATACAGGGGTTGACGTGCTGTCAGTGGATTGAATCAAGGCATGTGAAGCGTCTGGGGTAAACCATGGAAAGCTGTGTAGGTATGTATATTTGCGTGTGTGGACGTGTGTATGTACATGTGTATGGGGGGGGGGGTTGGGCCATTTCTTTCGTCTGTTTCCTTGCGCTACCTCGCAAACGCGGGAGACAGCGACAAAGTATATAAAAAAATAATATATATATATATATATATATATATATATATATATATATATATATATATATATATAAATATATATACATATATACATATACATAAGAATACTTCCCACGTATTCCCTGCATGTCGTAGTAGGCTACTAAAAGGGAAGGGAGCGGGGGGGGGGCTGGAAATCCTCGCCTCATTTTTTTTTTTTTTTTTTTTCCAAAGAAGGAACAGAGAAGGGGGCCAGGTGAGGATATTACCTCAAAGGCCCAGTCCTCTGTTCTTAACGCTACCTCGCTAATGCGGGAAATGGCGAATAGTATGAAAGAAAGAAACGAATATACATATATATTATTATTTTTTTTTTTATTATACTTTGTCGCTGTCTCCCGCGTTTGCAAGGTAGTGCAAGGAAACAGACGAAAGAAATGGCCCAACCCACCCCCATACACATGTATATACATACGTCCACACACGCAAATATACATACCTACACAGCTTTCCATGGTTTACCCCAGACGCTTCACATGCCCTGCTTCAATCCACTGACAGCACGTCAACCCCGGTATACCACATCGCTCCAATTCACTCTATTCCTTGCCCTCCTTTCACCCTCCTGCATGCTCAGGCCCCAATCACACAAAATCTTTTTCACTCCATCTTTCCACCTCCAATTTGGTCTCCCTCTTCTTGTTCCCTCCACCTCCGACACATATATCCTCTTGGTCAATCTTTCCTCACTCATCCTCTCCATGTGCCCAAACCACTTCAAAACACCCTCTTCTGCTCTCTCAACCACGCTCTTTTTATTTCCACACATCTCTCTTACCCTTATGTTACTCACTCGATCAAACCACCTCACACCACACATTGTCCTCAAACATCTCATTTCCAGCACATCCATCCTCCTGCGCACAACTCTATCCATAGCCCACGCCTCGCAACCATACAACATTGTTGGAACCACTATTCCTTCAAACATACCCATTTTTGCTTTCCGAGATAATGTTCTCGACTTCCACACATTCTTCAAGGCCCCCAGGATTTTCGCCCCCTCCCACACCCTATGATCCACTTCCGCTTCCATGGTTCCATCCGCTGCCAGATCCACTCCCAGATATCTAAAACACTTCACTTCCTCCAGTTTTTCTCCATTCAAACTCACCTCCCAATTGACTTGACCCTGAACCCTACTGTACCTAATAACCTTGCTCTTATTCACATTTACTCTTAACTTTCTTCTTCCACACACTTTTCCAAACTCAGTCACCAGCTTCTGCAGTTTCTCACATGAATCAGCCACCAGCGCTGTATCATCAGCGAACAACAACTGACTCACTTCCCAAGCTCTCTCATCCCCAACAGACTTCATACTTGCCCCTCTTTCCAAAACTCTTGCATTTACCTCCCTAACAACCCCATTCATAAACAAATTAAACAACCATGGAGACATCACACACCCCTGCCGCAAACCTACATTCACTGAGAACCAATCACTTTCCTCTCTTCCTACACGTACACATGCCTTGCATCCTCGATAAAAACTTTTTACTGCTTCTAACAACTTGCCTCCCACATCATATATTCTTAATACCTTCCACAGAGCATCTCTATCAACTCTATCATATGCCTTCTCCAGATCCATGAATGCCACATACAAATCCATATATATATATCCCTGGGGATAGGGGAGAAAGAACACTTCCCACGTATTCCCTGCGTGTCGTAAAAGGCGGCTAAAAGGGAAGGGAGCGGGAGGCTGGAAATCCTCCCTTCTCTTTTTTTTTTTTTTTTCTTTTTTAAAAAGAGCGTGGTTGAGAGAGCAGAAGAGGGTGTTTTGAAATGGTTTGGGCACATGGAGAGAATGAGTGAGGAAAGATTGACCAAGAGGATATATGTGTCGGAGGTGGAGGGAACGAGGAGAAGAGGGAGACCAAATTGGAGGTGGAAAGATGGAGTGAAAAAGATTTTGTGTGATCGGGGCCTGAACATGCAGGAGGGTGAAAGGAGGGCAAGGAATAGAGTGAATTGGAGCGATGTGGTATACCGGGGTTGACGTGCTGTCAGTGGATTGAATCAGGGCATGTGAAGCGTCTGGGGTAAACCATGGAAAGCTGTGTAGGTGTGTATATTTGCGTGTGTGGACGCATGTATATACATGTGTATGGGGGTGGGTTGGGCCATTTCTTTCGTCTGTTTCCTTGCGCTACCTCGCAAACGCGGGAGACAGCGACAAAGCAAAAAAAAAATACATATATATATATATATATATATATATATATATATATATATATATATATATATATATATATATATATATATATTTTTTTTTTTTTTCATACTATTTGCCATTTCCCGCGTTAGCGAGGTAGCGTTAAGAACAGAGAACTGGGCCTTAGAGGGAATATCCTCACCTGACCCCCTTCTCTGTTGCTTCTTTTGGAAAATTAAAAAAAAAAACAAGAAAGGGGAGGATTTCCAGCCACCCGCTCCCTCCCCTTTTAGTCGCCTTCTACGACACGCAGGGAATACGTGGGAAGTATTCTTTCTCCCCTATCCCCAGGGATATATATATATATATATATATATATATATATATATATATATATATATACCACTGGTGGGATCTCATCATTCCACACACCTGGTGGGGGTATATATGTCCCTGGTGGGATCTCATCATTCCACAGACCTGGTGGGGGTGTATATATCACTAGTGGGATCTCATCATTCCACAGACCTGGTGCAATGTATACATTCATGTGTGCAATATAATTTTGTTTCTCTTATTCTCACCTGAAAGTTCATTATATGCAACCAAGATTTTTTCTACTTACCCAGAAACATAACTGCATCCACAAATCTACTTCTCACGAGCAAGCTGATTCTTAAACAAAGTCCCATTTGGGCACTACAATTCTGTCAAGGTACTGTAGCTTATCCAGGCTTTCCCATTTCACCATAGTATTGTCAGCAGTGCTTTACTTTAAACAAATCACCTCATAAACTGTAGAATTTTCCAGAATTTCATTTGGAAATTGGTCATCTATTTTGAAGATAACAGATAAACACCAGGAGGGAGTATGAGATGATTTTTTTTTATCCTGCCTTAGTAAATGTCAGTTAACTTTCAGTTTAGGGGTAACATGGAAATATATTTTTTATTTGGAAAAATGTATATTAAAGGACTCTTTAAAGTTACTCAAAGCAGAGATGATTTAAAAATAGGAAGAGTGACATGGAACATTAAATTCATCCTGCTTTACTAAATGTAATAGTAGGAATGGCTGTTATTATCAAGGAAAATGTGAGGTAAAATTGAGACATCTCTAGAAATAAACAAAACCAGTGAAATCTCACCCAATATCCCTTTCAATCTAAATTTCCTTTATTCAAGGCTGTCATTTGCAAAAAGCTGAATGATATCATGACATTTGTATTCAGTTGCAGGGAGGCAGTGGCATTTTGTGAGGCCCAGGCCCCATCTACGGCCAAACACCTTCAGTTGCCATCTGCAACATAAATGATTATGATATATTACCAGAAATCTGGAAGTGTGTAAAGCTCCATAGTGCCACTTGAAATATTTTTGTATAAATGCTTCCTATTTCCTGCATTAGTGAGGCAGCACTAAGAATGAAGAAATGGTCTCATTTCTTCACAAGTACTTTCTAGTAATCAAGTAAAATGTAATGAAATCAGAACCTCCTATCCAAAGAGCTTTCTGTGGTTCCCCTCAACCACAAAATATATCCTAGTTCAGCCCATTGACAGCAGCAGAGTCTCCCCTATACATCACATCAGTTTTTCGTTCTATCCCTTGCAGGCCTCACACCCTGCTGTATGTTTAAGCCCTGTACCTTCAAAACATCTTTCACTGCATCCTTCTATCTTCTCCTTGCTGCCTTCACATCTGACATGTACAATCTCTTGGTTATCCTCTATCTGTCTAACCATTTCAACACACCCTTTGGAGCTCTCTCATTCATACTCCTCTTATTAGCACACCTCTTTCTTACTCCATCATTTCTCAATCAAGCACCCCTCTTCACACATTGTTCTCAAACATTTCATTTCCAAGAAATGCAACCTCTTCCCTACATTTTTGTCTAAGGGCCCTGCCTCCCATCCAAACAACACAGAAGGAGCATCACATCATCCAACACACCCATCTTTACCCTTGAGCAAAGAGGCCTTTCTTTCCGTACATTCCCAGTGTTTCCAAGACCTTTACATCCTCACCCTTCTTGCAGCTCAATTCCACTTCCAAGGTTCCATTCACTCCCACATCCACTCCCAGGTATCCTGATCATTCCATTTCCTTAAGTTTCTCCAATGAGACTCACACTCTGAATAACCTGTTACTCTTCAATGCTAAATCTTATAACTTTGCTTTAATTCACATTTACTCTCAATTTTAACCTTTCACACAATCTGCCAACCTAAGGCACCAATTTCTGCAGTTCCTCAACTGAATCTGCCACCACCAAACAGTTAGAGATCATCTCACAGGCTTCCCACCTCCAACAGACTGCATACCTCTCTCTACAACACTCACATTCACCTTCCCCGCCATCTCATTCATTAGCAAATTAAACAGCCATGGTGACATCACACCCCTGCCATACACCTACCTTCACCTGAAACCACTCATGCTCCTCTCTACCTAGTCACACAAAACACCTTACTCTCTCGATAAAAGCACATCACTGCTTACTACAGCTTTCGTCCCACATCATATATCTGCTACCATTTCCAGAGTCCTAGCTGAACCCTATCAAACTCTTTCTCCAGATTCACAAATACCACTTACAAATTCCTCTATTTCTCTATGTATTTATCACACATATTCTTCAAAACAAACACCTGATCCACACATCTTCTACCACTACTGAAACCACACTGTTCTACCCCAGTATGATGCACTATACAAGCCTTTCATTCAGCTCGAAACTACTTACTAGGTACACTCAACAAATCTATACCTCTATGGTTTGAATACTTACCCTTGTTCCCCTTGCCTTTATAAAATGGCATTATACATGCATTATGCCAATCTCCAGACACCTCACCATGACACATATACACAATCAATATCTCAAACCAATAACGAAATCCTCCTCTTACTTAATAAATGAATATACTACGTATTCAATATATCTCACTGCTCTACTACAAACAAATGTTTACTTTGTCCAACCATATGAAACCAGTGAGATGAAGAGAACACTGCAGACAGTGTCCATTATAACACTAGAAATTAAGTTAAATCAGACTCTAGAGGAAATCAAATGAAGTTTTCCTCGGTTCTCTTGATGATACGCAGTTTCACTTACTTTTGCCCCACATTTTCCTTATCATCACAGACATCCTCAATCTTATGACTCATAAAATAAGTTTCTCCAGTCTAAATCCCTTCTACTATGGATCATGAGTCAATTCTATGTAAGGACAACAGATCTAGTACATATTGCTATGTAAGGACAACAGAACTAGTACATATTGCTATGTAAGGACAACAGAACTAGTACATATTGCTATGTAAGGACAACAGAACTAGTACATATTGCTATGTAAGGACAACAGAACTGGTACATATTGCCATGTAAGGACAACACAATTAGTACATATTGCTATGTAAGGACAACACAACTAGTACATATTGCTATGTAAGAACAACAGAACTAGAACATATTGCTATGTAAGGACAACAGATCTAGTACATATTGCTATGTAAGGACAACAGATCTAGTACATATTGCTATGTAAGGACAACAGAACTAGTACATATTGCTATGTAAGGACAACAGAACTAGTACATATTGCTATGTAAGGACAACAGAACTAGTACATATTGCTATGTAAGGACAACAGAACTGGTACATATTGCTATGTAAGGACAACAGAACTAGCACATATTGCTATGTAAGAACAACAGATCTAGTACATATTGCTATGTAAGGACAACAGAACTAGTACATATTGCTATGTAAGGACAACAGAACTAGTACATATTGCTATGTAAGGACAACAGAACTGGTACATATTGCTATGTTAGGACAACTAGTACATGTTGCTCTGTAAGGACAACAGATCTAGAACATATTACTATGCAAGGACAACAGAACTAGTACATATTGCTATGTAAGGACAACAGAACTGGTACATATTGCTATGTAAGGACAACAGAACTAGTACATATTGCTATGTAAGGACAACAGAAGTAGTACATATTGTTATGTAAGGACAACAGAACTGGTACATATTACTATGTAAGGACAATGGAACTAGTACATATTGCTATGTAAGGACAACAGATCTAGTACATATTGCTATGTAAGGACAACAGAACTAGTACATATTGCTATGTAAGGACAACAGAACTAGTACTTATTGCTATGTAAGGACAACAGAACTAGTACATATTGTTATGTAAGGACAACAGAACTAGTACACATTGCTATGTAAGGACAACAGAACTGGTACATATTGCTATGTAAGGACAACAGAACTGGTACATATTGCTATGTAAGGACAACAGAACTGGTACATATAGCTATGTAAGGACAACAGAACTAGTACATATTGCTATATAAGGACAACAGAACTGGTACATATTGCTATGTAAGGACAACAGAACTGGTACATATTGCTATGTAAGGACAACAGAACTGGTACATATAGCTATGTAAGGACAACAGAACTAGTACATATTGCTATATAAGGACAACAGAACTGGTACATATTGCTATGTAAGGACAACAGAACTGGTACATATTGCTATGTAAGGACACCAGAACTGGTACATATTGCTATGTAAGGACAACAGATCTAGTACATATTGCTGTGTAATGACAACAGAACTAGTACATATTGCTATGTAAGGACAACAGAACTGGTACATATTGCTATATAAGGACAACAGAACTGGTACATATTGCTATATAAGGACAACAGAACTGGTACATATTGCTATATAAGGACAACAGAACTGGTACATATTGCTATATAAGGACAACAGAACTGGTACATATTGCTATGTAAGGACAACAGATCTAGTACATATTGCTGTGTAATGACAACAGAACTAGTACATATTGCTATGTAAGGACAACAGAACTGGTACATATTGCTATATAAGGACAACAGAACTGGTACATATTGCTATGTAAGGACAACAGAACTGGTAGATATTGCTATGTAAGGACAACAGAACTGGTACATATTGCTATGTAAGGACAACAGAACTGGTACATATTGCTATATAAGGACAACAGAACTGGTACATATTGCTATGTAAGGACAACAGAACTGGTACATATTGCTATATAAGGACAACAGAACTGGTACATATTGCTATGTAAGGACAACAGAATTGGTACATATTGCTATATAAGGACAACAGAACTGGTACATATTGCTATGTAAGGACAACAGAACTGGTACATATTGCTATGTAAGGACAACAGAACTGGTACATATTGCTATATAAGGACAACAGAACTGGTACATATTGCTATGTAAGGACAACAGAACTAGTACATATTGCTATGTAAGGACAACAGAACTGGTACATATTGCTATATAAGGACAACAGAACTGGTACATATTGCTATATAAGGACAACAGAACTGGTACATATTGCTATATAAGGACAACAGAACTGGTACATATTGCTATGTAAGGACAACAGAAGTAGTACATATTGCTATGTAAGGACAACAGAACTAGTACATATTGCTATGTAAGGACAACAGAACTAGTACATATTGCTATGTAAGGACAACAGAAGTAGTACATATTGTTATGTAAGGACAATATCTACCTGTAGGTTGTTGGATGTTAAAGAAGGCAGTAATAATGTGGCCAAAGTAAGACAAGATTACAACATGGTGACGATGATCACAACAACAACAACATGGCTCAACCCTGCCACCACATATATCATCATCATCATATTGACATTATTCATTACAATCATATTATACAATATGAAATCATAATAATCATAAACAAAAAACACGAAACAAAATACAAAGGACTTACGTAGCATGAGAATAATGTAAAATGAGAGGGAGCATATTTATAAGTTGACCAAGCGTACCTATTGTCTCAATCATGGTATGGTAAGTAATATGTCTCAATCATGGTATGGTAAGTAATATGTCTCAATCATGGTATGGTAAGTAATATGTCTCAATCAAGGTATGGCAAGTAATATGTCTCAATCATGGTATGGCAAGTAATATGTCTCAATCATGGTATGGTAAGTAATATGTCTCAATCATGGTATGGTAAGTAATATGTCTCAATCATGGTATGGTAAGTAATATGTCTCAATCATGGTATGGTAAGTAATATGTCTCAATCATGGTATGGTAAGTAATATGTCTCAATCATAGTATGGCAAGTAATATGTCTCAATCATGGTATGGTAAGTAATATGTCTCAATCATGGTATGGCAAGTAATATGTCTCAATCATGGTATGGCAAGTAATATGTCTCAATCATGGTATGGTAAGTAATATGTCTCAATCATGGTATGGCAAGTAATATGTCTCAATCATGGTATGGCAAGTAATATGTCTCAATCATGGTATGGTAAGTAATATGTCTCAATCATGGTATGGCAAGTAATATGTCTCAATCATGGTATGGTAAGTAATATGTCTCAATCAAGGTATGGCAAGTAATATGTCTCAGTCATGGTATGGCAAGTAATATGTCTCAATCATGGTATGGTAAGTAATATGTCTCAATCATGGTATGGTAAGTAATATGTCTCAGTCATGGTATGGTAAGTAATATGTCTCAATCAAGGTATGGCAAGTAATATGTCTCAATCATGGTATGGCAAGTAATATGTCTCAATCATGGTATGGCAAGTAATATGTCTCAATCATGGTATGGTAAGTAATATGTCTCAGTCATGGTATGGTAAGTAATATGTCTCAGTTATGGTATGGCAAGTAATATGTCTCAATCATGGTATGGCAAGTAATATGTCTCAATCATGGTATGGTAAGTAATATGTCTCAGTCATGGTATGGTAAGTAATATGTCTCAATCATGGTATGGTAAGTAATATGTCTCAGTCATGGTATGGTAAGTAATATGTCTCAGTTATGGTATGGCAAGTAATATGTCTCAATCATGGTATGGTAAGTAATATGTCTCAATCAAGGTATGGCAAGTAATATGTCTCAGTCATGGTATGGCAAGTAATATGTCTCAATCATGGTATGGTAAGTAATATGTCTCAATCATGGTATGGTAAGTAATATGTCTCAGTCATGGTATGGTAAGTAATATGTCTCAATCAAGGTATGGCAAGTAATATGTCTCAATCATGGTATGGCAAGTAATATGTCTCAATCATGGTATGGCAAGTAATATGTCTCAATCATGGTATGGTAAGTAATATGTCTCAGTCATGGTATGGTAAGTAATATGTCTCAGTTATGGTATGGCAAGTAATATGTCTCAGTTATGGTATGGCAAGTAATATGTCTCAATCATGGTATGGTAAGTAATATGTCTCAGTCATGGTATGGTAAGTAATATGTCTCAATCATGGTATGGTAAGTAATATGTCTCAGTCATGGTATGGTAAGTAATATGTCTCAGTTATGGTATGGCAAGTAATATGTCTCAATCATGGTATGGTAAGTAATATGTCTCAATCAAGGTATGGCAAGTAATATGTCTCAATCATGGTATGGCAAGTAATATGTCTCAATCATGGTATGGTAAGTAATATGTCTCAATCATGGTATGGCAAGTAATATGTCTCAATCATGGTATGGTAAGTAATATGTCTCAATCAAGGTATGGCAAGTAATATGTCTCAATCATGGTATGGCAAGTAATATGTCTCAATCATGGTATGGTAAGTAATATGTCTCAATCATGGTATGGCAAGTAATATGTCTCAATCATGGTATGGTAAGTAATATGTCTCAATCAAGGTATGGCAAGTAATATGTCTCAATCATGGTATGGCAAGTAATATGTCTCAATCATGGTATGGCAAGTAATATGTCTCAATCATGGTATGGTAAGTAATATGTCTCAATCATGGTATGGCAAGTAATATGTCTCAATCATGGTATGGTAAGTAATATGTCTCAATCATGGTCTGGTAAGTAATATGTCTCAATCAAGGTATGGCAAGTAATATGTCTCAATCATGGTATGGCAAGTAATATGTCTCAATCATGGTATGGCAAGTAATATGTCTCAGTCATGGTATGGTAAGTAATATGTCTCAGTCATGGTATGGTAAGTAATATGTCTCAGTCATGGTATGGTAAGTAATATGTCTCAATCATGGTATGGCAAGTAATATGTCTCAATCATGGTATGGTAAGTAATATGTCTCAGTCATGGTATGGTAAGTAATATGTCTCAGTCATGGTATGGTAAGTAATATGTCTCAATCATGGTATGGCAAGTAATATGTCTCAATCATGGTATGGCAAGTAATATGTCTCAATCATGGTATGGCAAGTAATATGTCTCAATCATGGTATGGCAAGTAATATGTCTCAATCATGGTATGGCAAGTAATATGTCTCAATCATGGTATGGTAAGTAATATGTCTCAGTCATGGTATGGTAAGTAATATGTCTCAATCATGGTATGGCAAGTAATATGTCTCAATCATGGTATGGCAAGTAATATGTCTCAGTCATGGTATGGTAAGTAATATGTCTCAATCATGGTATGGCAAGTAATATGTCTCAGTCATGGTATGATAAGTAATATGTCTCAGTTATGGTATGGTAAGTAATATGTCTCAATCATGGTATGGTAAGTAATATGTCTCAATCATGGTATGGCAAGTAATATGTCTCAGTCATGGTATGGTAAGTAATATGTCTCAATCATGGTATGGTAAGTAATATGTCTCAATCATGGTATGGCAAGTAATATGTCTCAGTCATGGTATGGTAAGTAATATGTCTCAGTCATGGTATGGTAAGTAATATGTCTCAATCATGGTATGGTAAGTAATATGTCTCAATCATGGTATGGCAAGTAATATGTCTCAGTCATGGTATGGTAAGTAATATGTCTCAATCATGGTATGGTAAGTAATATGTCTCAATCATGGTATGGCAAGTAATATGTCTCAATCATGGTATGGCAAGTAATATGTCTCAGTCATGGTATGGTAAGTAATATGTCTCAATCATGGTATGGTAAGTAATATGTCTCAATCATGGTATGGCAAGTAATATGTCTCAGTCATGGTATGGTAAGCAATATGTCTCAATCATGGTATGGTAAGGGCTTCTGTAAGGCCAGACCCAATGGTGATATTCTTTCCTATCTTACTAATATTTGGTCATCATCATCATCATCATCATCATCATCATCATCATCCCGGAAATCATGTTTGTGGTGCCAAGTGTAGGTGGGCCTCATGTGCGTTCCCTTCCTTCATATGTCTCGTCTTCTCTGGCTTCTTGATGGAGCAGTCGACCCCATTTTACCATTGATATCGGTGTCCGTCAAGGGGCTCTCCTATTTCCAAGACTTTTTTTCCTTTTTTTAAGGATTTCTTCTCCATAAATCATGTAATACATTCATATGTTGATTAAACTGTATTCATTCAACTGTTTCAGTTGTCCTGCCTCCATATTGTCTCACAGCTTCCTCATTGAACACAATGGGGCCAGAACCAATCATTATCATCACCTTTAATGTCTCTACCACCACACTTCCACTCAGCTGTCTCCACACAAATCTCGTCTCTACAGTTTGGTGACTCACTTAACATATTTGGCATTATTGTAACATTCATTCTTTCTTGACAACTCCACATTACAGTAATATCTACGTCTGCCATTAAGAAACTGGCTGTCATCTTCACATGTCCAAACTTCTCTTCTGAACAATTGTTCTGGTTATACAGGGGCTTGATCCATCCTTGTATGGGGTTCTGTTCTTACATTTACCATTGTTCTGCCTCTACCACTGTGCTTCAGTATCACACTATCATGCCTGCTTCAGGATCACACCATTGTGCTTCAGTATCACACTATCATACCTGCTTCAGGATCACACCATTGTGCTTCAGGATCACACTATCATACCTGCTTCAGGATCACACCATTGTGCTTCAGGATCACACTATCATGCCTGCTTCAGGATCACACCATTGTGCTTCAGGATCACACTATCATGCCTGCTTCAGGATCACACCATTGTGCTTCAGTATCACACTATCATGCCTGCTTCAGGATCACACCATTGTGCTTCAGTATCACACTATCATGCCTGCTTCAGGATCACACCATTGTGCTTCAGGATCACACTATCATGCCTGCTTCAGGATCACACCATTGTGCTTCAGGATCACACTATCATACCTGCTTCAGGATCACACCATTGTGCTTCAGGATCACACTATCATGCCTGCTTCAGGATCACACCATTGTGCTTCAGGATCACACTATCATGCCTGCTTCAGGATCACACCATTGTGCTTCAGGATCACACTATCATGCCTGCTTCAGGATCACACCATTGTGCTTCAGTATCACACTATCATGCCTGCTTCAGGATCACACCATTGTGCTTCAGGATCACACCATTGTGCTTCAGGATCACACTATCATACCTGCTTCAGGATCACACCATTGTGCTTCAGGATCACACTATCATACCTGCTTCAGGATCACACCATTGTGCTTCAGGATCACACTATCATGCCTGCTTCAGGATCACACCATTGTGCTTCAGGATCACACTATTGTGCTTCAGGATCACACTATCATACCTGCTTCAGGATCACACCATTGTGCTTCAGGATCACACTATCATACCTGCTTCAGGATCACACCATTGTGCTTCAGGATCACACTATCATGCCTGCTTCAGGATCACACCATTGTGCTTCAGGATGACACTATCATACCTGCTTCAGGATCACACCATTGTGCTTCAGGATCACACTATCATACCTGCTTCAGGATCACACCATTGTGCTTCAGGATCACACTATCATACCTGCTTCAGGATCACACCATTGTGCTTCAGGATCACACTATCATGCCTGCTTCAGGATCACACCATTGTGCTTCAGGATCACACTATCATACCTGCTTCAGGATCACACCATTGTGCTTCAGGATCACACTATCATGCCTGCTTCAGGATCACACCATCATGCCTGCTTCAGGATCACACCATTGTGCTTCAGGATCACACTATCATGCCTGCTTCAGGATCACACCATTGTGCTTCAGGATCACACTATCATACCTGCTTCAGGATCACACCATTGTGCTTCAGGATCACACTATCATACCTGCTTCAGGATCACACCATTGTGCTTCAGGATCACACTATCATGCCTGCTTCAGGATCACACCATTGTGCTTCAGGATCACACTATCATACCTGCTTCAGGATCACACCATTGTGCTTCAGGATCACACTATCATACCTGCTTCAGGATCACACCATTGTGCTTCAGGATCACACTATCATACCTGCTTCAGGATCACACCATTGTGCTTCAGGGTTACACTACATGTGCTTCAGGATCACACCTATCATGCCTGCTTCAGGATCACACCATTGTGCTTCAGGATCACACTATCATACCTGCTTCAGGATCACACCATTGTGCTTCAGGATCACAACTCCTGCCTGCTTCAAGGACTCACACCATTGTGCTTCAGGATCACACCATTGTGCTTCAGGATCACACTATCATGCCTGCTTCAGGATCACACCATTGTGCTTCAGGATCACACTATCATACCTTGCTTCAGGATCACACCATTGTGCTTCAGGATCCACACTATCATGCCTGCTTCAGGATCACACATTGTGCTTCAGGATCACACTATCATACCTGCTTCAGGATCACACCATTGTGCTTCTGGATCACACTATCATACCTGCTTCAGGATCACACCATTGTGCTTCAGGATCACACTATCATACCTGCTTCAGGATCACACCATTGTGCTTCAGGATCACACTATCATACCTGCTTCAGGATCACACCATTGTGCTTCAGGATCACACTATCATGCCTGCTTCAGGATCACACTATCATGCCTGCTTCAGGATCACACCATTGTGCTTCAGGATCACACTATCATACCTGCTTCAGGATCACACCATTGTGCTTCAGGATCACACTATCATGCCTGCTTCAGGATCACACCATTGTGCTTCAGGATCACACTATCATACCTGCTTCAGGACTCACACCATTTTGTGCTTCAGGATCACACTATCATGCCTGCTTCAGGATCACACCATTGTGCTTCAGGATCACACTATCATACCTGCTTCAGGATCACACCATTGTGCTTCAGGATCACACTATCATACCTGCTTCAGGATCACACCATTGTGCTTCAGGATCACACTATCATGCCTGCTTCAGGATCACACCATTGTGCTTCAGGATCACACTATCATACCTGCTTCAGGATCACACTATCATGCCTGCTTCAGGATCACACCATTGTGCTTCAGGATCACACTATCATACCTGCTTCAGGATCACACCATTGTGCTTCAGGATCACACTATCATACCTGCTTCAGGATCACACCATTGTGCTTCAGGATCACACTATCATACCTGCTTCAGGATCACACCATTGTGCTTCAGGATCACACTATCATGCCTGCTTCAGGATCACACCATTGTGCTTCAGGATCACACTATCATACCTGCTTCAGGATCACACCATTGTGCTTCAGGATCACACTATCATGCCTGCTTCAGGATCACACCATTGTGCTTCAGGATCACACTATCATACCTGCTTCAGGATCACACCATTGTGCTTCAGGATCACACTATCATGCCTGCTCAGGATCACACCATTGTGCTTCAGGATCACACTATCATGCCTGCTTCAGGATCACACCATTGTGCTTCAGGATCACACTATCATGCCTGCTTCAGGATCACACCATTGTGCTTCAGGATCACACTATCATGCCTGCTTCAGGATCACACCATTGTGCTTCAGGATCACACATCATGCTGCTTCAGGATCACACTATCATACCTGCTTCAGGATCACACTATCATGCCTGCTTCAGGATCACACCATTGTGCTTCAGGATCACACTATCATGCCTGCTTCAGGATCACACCATTGTGCTTCAGGATCACACTATCATACCTGCTTCAGGATCACACTATCATACCTGCTTCAGGATCACACCATTGTGCTTCAGGATCACACTATCATGCCTGCTTCAGGACACACCATTGTGCTTCAGGATCACACTATCATGCCTGCTCAGGATCACACCATTGTGCTTCAGGATCACACTATCATACCTGCTTCAGGATCACACCATTGTGCTTCTGGATCACACTATCATGCCTGCTTCAGGTCACACCATTGTGCTTCAGGATCACACTATCATGCCTGCTCAGGATCACACCATTGTGCTTCAGGATCACACTATCAAGCCTGCTTCAGGATCACACATGTGCTTCAGGATCACACTATCATGCCTGCTTCAGGATCACACCATTGTGCTTCAGGATCACACTATCATATCTGCTTCAGGATCACACCACTGTGCTTCAGGATCACACTATCATATCTGCTTCAGGATCACACCATTGTGCTTCAGGATCACACTATCATGCCTGCTTCAGGATCACACCATTGTGCTTCAGGATCACACTATCATACCTGCTTCAGGATCACACCATTGTGCTTCAGGATCACACTATCATGCCTGCTTCAGGATCACACCATTGTGCTTCAGGATCACACTATCATACCTGCTTCAGGATCACACCATTGTGCTTCAGCATGACACTATCATACCTTACTTCATGTAATGTACATAGTAAATCATCCATCTGGAGAAAGTTTTGAACTCCACCATTAGAATAGTAGTGCAAACATGATATATATTTTCAGTTTAAGTCTACATTGTCAAGAGTAAATATAACCCTATATATTTAGTGAAATTTTAATCCATCTTTATGTTTTTATTTGTAATTTTAATTGGATGAATCTATCATTCAAATTCATGTGAAAATCACGTCTATTTCTCTTGAGTCTCTGACAGCAGAAAATAATGCTTTTGATTTGCTACTCCAATATAAACAATACACATTTATTTTACTTAATAGATCGAAGTTTGTATTGATATAAGAAAGTAATTAGTTAATTGATAATGTAAATGTGGAGGGTAGTGGTGTGTGTAGTAGTCCCGAGGAAAACAACTGGAGCAGCAGCAGGAACGTGTGCTTCCCTCTCATCTAATCATCAACCACGCCATATTATTGGCTTTTACAAGAAATTTCCTGTTATTATCGCGGTATAATAAAGTGGAGAGGGCTTCTCTGAATTTATTCTTTTGTTTCCCTTCATCTTTACTGCAGGTAGGTGTAAATATGTCATCAACGTATATATATGTATATTGTTTCTCTCTTACTGGGTTATAATATTCTACGCTACCTATATTAAGTGTTGTCTAAAACCCGAAGCTTGGCCTGGCCTCATCATCATTCTGGACTCTCAAGCATTGTGTCATAGCATTTCCAGGTAAGCAGGTCCATTAATATTAGACATATGGTTAACTGGAGTGAACAATGATGCAATACTACCAAGGTCTTGCCCTACCTGGTCTACACCAGACCTGTGGTTCCTTGATGGTCTTGCCCTACCTGGTCTACACCAGACCTGTGGTTCCTTGATGGTCTTGCCCTACCTGGTCTACACCAGACCTGTGGTTCCTTGATGGTCTTGACCTACCTGGTCTACACCAGACCTGTGGTTCCTTGTTGGTCTTGCCCTACCTGCTCTACACCAGACCTATGGTTCCTTGTTGGTCTTGCCCTACCTGCTCTACACCAGACCTATGGTTCCTTGATGGTCTTGACCTACCTGGTCTACACCAGACCTGTGGTTCCTTGATGGT
This sequence comes from Panulirus ornatus, assembly GCF_036320965.1. Classification (NCBI taxonomy): domain Eukaryota; kingdom Metazoa; phylum Arthropoda; class Malacostraca; order Decapoda; family Palinuridae; genus Panulirus; species Panulirus ornatus. The sequence goes on along the minus strand of NC_092244.1, from coordinate 682,699 downwards.
CTTGCCCTACCTGGTCTACACCAGACCTGTGGTTCCTTGATGGTCTTGCCCTACCTGGTCTACACCAGACCTGTGGTTCCTTGATGGTCTTGCCATGCCTGATTTTGCGAGGGTCATTGCGAGCATGCCTATGCACTCATCCTTATGCACTTGGCCGCATGGAACTCGGTTTTCATCTAGAAATGCAGAATACCTCTAGCATGTCCACTAAATATCCTTTGGTGAAAATGTCTAGATTCTGCATCTTTTGCCAGAGTCAGAAACTTACCTACATCATCCTGCTCTACAAAGGTGGAAGCAGAGCAATGTGAAAAAGCTATCGACCAATAGCGTTGACATTGCACGGTATTAAAATCAAGTCATAAGAGGCAAGCTGAGTGAAACTATGCAAGTGAAAAAGCTACATAACCCAGGACATGTTGGTTTTAGTTGCTTGACCATTACAGTGAGATTATTGAAGCCCTAGAAAACAAAGAAAATGTTGATGTGACTTATACAGACTTTTTTGCTGCAAAAGCATTTGATGAGTATGACCATGGCTTTATAGCACATGAAATGCAAAAGATGGGAAGAACAGGGAAATTGGGAGATGGATGTACAAATTTTTTTTTTTTTTTTTTTTTTCATACGATTCGCCATTTCCCGCATTTGCGAGGTAGCGTTAAGAACAGAGGACTGGGCCTTAGAGGGAAAATCCTCACCTGGCCCCCTTCTCTGTTCCTTCTTTTGGAAAATTAAAAAAAAAAAAACGAGAGGGGAGGATTTCCAGCCACCCGCTCCCTCCCCTTTTAGTCGCCTTCTACGACACGCAGGGAATACGTGGGAAGTATTCTTTCTCCCCTATCCCCAGGGATAAAAACAAATATGTAACTTATATATCACAACACATAAACCATGCCATCTCCAGTGCCTCCATAACATCACAACACGTAAACCATGCCATCTCCAGTGCCTCCCTAACATCACAACACGTAAACCATGCCATCTCCAGTGCCTCCATAACATCACAACACGTAAACCATGCCATCTCCAGTGCCTCCATAACATCACAACACGTAAACCATGCCATCTCCAGTGCCTCCATAACATCACAACACGTAAACCATGCCATCTCCAGTGCCTCCATAGTAAACGAGCTCAGTTTCCCAAGTAACTGTACTTGCACCCCTCTTGTTCCTCATTCTTGTATCTGACAATAATGCAAGCATGAGCCACAGATACATACCATCCTTTGCGGATGATACAAGAATAAGTGTGAAAATCACATTAGTTGTTGATGCTGAAAGGTTACAAAATGACATGAATGAGGTCATTAACTGGGCAACTGAGAACAGTGGATATTTCAATGGAGATGAAATTTAAACTCTTCCAGTATGGATAAATTGAAGAAATAACAAACAACACAGAATACTGGACAAATATAGATGGTATTATAAATCAAATGAATAATGTGAAAGACCTTGAATTGATAATGTTTAACGACTTAACCTCCATTAAACAACAAAACAACAATTGCCTTATGCAGGAGGAATGCATGCTGGATCCTTCAGACCTTCAAGATAAGGGAAGAAAAACCAGTGATATAAAAGGCACCCTACAGAGCTGGTGAAATTGTTCTGTTCTAACATCACCCTACAGAGCTGGTGAAATTGCAGATATAGAAAGTGTCCAGAGATCTTTCACATCCCACATTAATGTGGTAAGGAACTAGATAATGGGAACTTTTGAAATTACTGTGGCTATATTTTTTGGAGTGCAGATGGGAGAGTTATGGTGCCTAACTTACATTCAGGAATAGCATCCTTCTGGTGTGACAGGCATGGAAGACTTTGTAAAATACTACCTCAGAAATGCAAAGGTATGATATCCACAAAAAGAGAGAACACCTTAAACATTTGTATCCCAAGAATCTTCAACACCTTATCCTCTGCCATCAGAAACAGCATAGGATGTATAGTAGAGAAATTCAAGAGCGCATTGGGCAAGTACCTACAAAGTATACCAGCTGGGCTGTGTGAGCCTGAGGGCTGTGGCTTGCAACTGCTTGATTGACTAACAACCCAATCCATCAGCCTAGTCCCAGCGGATGAAGACCTCCAAAGACTCCATAAGGTGTCCTTGAAGGTCCTAACCTTGCTGGTCTATGCCAGACCTATGGCTCCTTGAAGATCCTTCCCTGCTGGTCATTTGCTTATATCCACTCTTTATCTGTCATGTGTAATGCACTGAAAGTAAAGCCTTCTATCCACAACCAGACCCCACACACCTTTCCATTGTTTTCCTGATTGCTTCATACGTAATGGTTCACCTCATTGATGGCATGTTGTTCCCTGTATACTGCATCACTCAAATTTACTTTATCCCCCGCATGCCTTGCATCTTTCTGCATGTGCAGCCCCAGAATCTTCAAAGCATCTTTCACACCATCTTTCCACCACCTCCTTGGTTTCCTTCTTTTCATCCTCTCCTGATCTGTATACTGTCTGAGTCATCCTTTCCTTTCATCCTCTCCATATGTTCTGACCATTTCACCATGCCCTCTTCAGCTCCTTTAAAAGTATTCCTTTCACTACCACTCCATTGTCATATACTGTCATATCTTCTAAAGTTAACCTTCTCACACTACATATTGCCTTCAAACATTTCTTTTCCAACACATCCACTGTCTTTACAGTTTTGTGTAAGGCCCATGCTTCACATTCTTACAGCAGTGATGGGGTTACTATAACATTAAACATGCCCATCTTTGGCCTTAAATATCCTGGCCTCTCTTACCATACATTTCTCACTTTGTCCAAGACCTTTGTCACCTCACCCTCCCTATGGCTAACTGCAGCTCCCATGGTTCCATTCAGTGTCATTTACACCCCCAGGTATCTAAAACAATCCACTTCCTCATTCTCAAAAAACTTTGTCTCTTTTTACAGCCAAATGTATTAACCCTGCTTTTACTCACATTCACTCTCAACATTCTTCTGTATTCCCCCTTTTAAACCAGGTATAGCCAATCCTTTTAGCAATAACACCCATGCTGTTCACCATATGTGTTTAATGGACAACCCATGCCTAGTAATGATAATAATATTGATGATTATAATAATGAATATGATAATAGTGATGATAATAATGATGATTGAGATGATAGTTTAAAGAGGTGATACAGATTATTCTTTCTCACAGAAAAGGAATCTCAAAGAAATCTGTTATAATAGAAACCTCTTTCCAATATTACAGCAATGGCTCGTGGACAGCAAAAACTTCAGTCACAAGAAAAAAATAAAGCAAAGCAAGCATCGATGAAGAAGGCAGGACATAATGCCAACGACCAGAGGAAGGCAGCCATGAAAGCCCTCACATTCCAGTGTTCTGTGTGTAGGGTAAGTGTGTGAAGGTTCTCACATTCCAGTGTTCTGTGTGTAGGGTAAGTATGTGAAGGTTCTCACATTCCAGTGTTCTGTGTGTAGGGTAAGTGTGTCAAGGTTCTCACATTCCAGTGTTCTGTGTGTAGGGTAAGTATGTGAAGGTTCTCACATTCCAGTGTTCTGTGTGTAGGGTAAGTATGTGAAGGTTCTCACATTCCAGTGTTCTGTGTGTAGGGTAAGTATGTGAAGGTTCTCACATTCCAGTGTTCTGTGTGTAGGGTAAGTGTGTGAAGGTCCTCACATTACAGTGTTGTTCTGTGTGTAGGGTAAGTGTGTGAAGGTCCTCACATTACAGTGTTGTTCTGTGTGTAGGATAAGTGTGTGAAGGTCCTCACATTCCAATGTTGTTCTGTGTGTGAAGGTCCTTGCATTACAGTGTTGTTCTTTGTGTGCCGGTCATTTATCTCTCATATTACACATGCACCACACCTTTCTTTTTCACTGTTGTTCCTCAAGCAACCACAATCCCCTTACAACACATAATGTGCTCAAGCTTTTTATTTACTTGTCCATTCTTATGGGTGTAGAGCTCTGGAGACATCCTTATGGCATTGTTGGGACTATATTTTCAGTACACACTCAATATTAGTTGGTAGGCAGGCACCAACCAGGGATGTTTATTGCTGGTGTTACCTGCCTGGGTACCATGAGGGTCATTGGTGGCTGCATAGTTTGCCAGCACTTCAGTGGTTGTCAAGTTGCATTCCTTTGACGCAGGTAGCTGTCTTTTCTTTCTGCCTTACCCACGTATGGACATTCTGGCATTTTTTCCAAAAACACATAATCTCTCCTTGTCGCACAAAACACTTGATTACACTGAACTCTTTCAGCTCATTCTTTCTAATGCTAGATTTTTCAGTCATAGGTGCCATGCACTAGCCCTACCTTTTGGAAAAATGATAGGAGCAATAGATAGGAGTTGTAGGTAGGAACATTAGATAAGAGCGTTGGGTAAAAACGTTTTGAAGTTTTTAGTAAGAACATTCGCTGGGAGCCTTGGTTAGATGTTGTAAGTTGGAACATTAGTTAGACACATTATGTAATAATAGTTGGTAGGAACATTAGGTAGGAACCTCTGAAAATACTGCATGAGTTACCCTCTGCCAGTGGCCTGTTAAGGGTGAGACACTGAAGGCTAAAAAGTGGTACTAGAGTTCACCAGTTATGGAGACTCTTTGGCTGTGGCCATCCTCTTAAGGGAGTTCCCAGAGAGAACAGGCATCAGGGATATAGATAGATAGATAGATAGACTGTTTCTTCAGATATTTTTTTCTTCATCTTAACAGACACTGACCTCTCCTTCCACACATCCCCCCAATCTACATGGACCTTAACGTGGTGGTGGGGTTTGTGTGGAGCAGTGATGGCTTGAGCTATGGCAGCGGGGATTTTCCTTTCCCTGGTAGGTTTAACCATGCTGCAAAGGTCAAGCTTGAGCTCTCAGACAAACACATGTAGGCTATTTTCTCTCCTATACTTTTTGTTCTTCCCTTGTTGTTCTATCAAAACTGAAATTAGGCATTTGTTTGAGTTGAAATGTATTTCTAAGTTAGAATATTCTAAACTATATTAAGAGCACTGAATAACCTTAGATGCTTCAGTGCTTTGCTTATAAGCTTAAATTTTATAATCCAATCCAATCCTTCCACACATTCCTCACTCAGGAACGTAGCTCCCCTCTCCTGCTTCGTCCTACATGTTACCATCCACTGCCAAGCTCACCCCCAGGCCTTATTCCTTCCCATCCAGGTTTACTCTCAGACCATCATAATTCCCTGCTCCACTTCATAACCTTACTTTTGTCCGTATTTACTTTCAGCCTTCTCCTTTTAAACAGTCCCAGAATCTCTCATCAGCTTCTGCAGTTTCTCTCTTAAATCTCACACATCAGCCATGTAATTTGAATTTGCAACTGATTCATCTCCCATAGACCTACCCCTAGCTCTGTGACTCTTATATTCATTTTCTTCACTAACCTATGCGAAAGTATATTAAACAACCACTTTGACATCGCACATCCTTGACACAGACCCACCTTCACTGAGAGCTGCTCACCCTTCCCTCTCACACTTGCATGCTGTTTCCTATATTAGTGAGTCAATGCTAGGAACATACCAAGAAAATTCCTCATTTGCTTACGTCCATTTTTTAGCTGTTGTCTGTAAATACACCAAAACCAAAGCCCCCTATTCACAAACAGGCCCCATAGACCTTTCTGTGGTTCCCCTGGTTCAGTTTATTGATGGCATGTCCCCTGCTGTATACCACACTGACCCAGTTCACTCTATTTCATATATGCTCAGGCCCCAAGCATTTAAAATCTTATTCTTGTCATTGTTCCATCTCCTATTTGTTCTTGCCATTCTCGTTGCCCCCTCCATTTCTGATGCATGTGTCCTTTTTGTCAACTTCTTCCCACTCATACTTTACTATTGTCCTTACCATTTCAGCACAGCCTTATCAACTTTCTCAGCCATACTTTTCTTACTACCTCACTTCTCTTTTAGCCTAACATTACTTAATCAGCCTTCCACATACAGCATAGTATCCTCAAACATTTCATTTCCACCACTGTTGGAACCACTATACTTTCAAACATACCTGTTTTTACCTTACTAGGTAGTGACCTGACTTTCCACACATTCTTCAGTGTCCCAGAAACACCCCTGCTGCAGACCTACCAGTACGTGGAACCACTCGCCCTCCTCTCTGCCTACTCACATACACACTTTACTTTCTTGATAATAACTCCTTGCTGCATCTTATGACTTTCCTCCCACACCATATATTCGCAACACCTTCCACAAAGCACCTCTTATTAACCCTGTAATAAGTTTCTCCACATCCATAAATGTCTCATGCTGGTATTTCTATTCTTTCAGTATTTCTTATCCACCTACATTCTTCAAAGCAAAAACCTGCTCCTGTGTCCTCAACACTCCTTAAACCACATTGTCTCTCCCCAGGCTGATGCTCTTTGCATGCTGCAAGTCTTTGATACATCTTACTAGGTACACTGAACAAACTTATACTCAGTAATTCGAACACTCACCTTCGTTCCCCTTGCCTTTATGCAATACCACTTTTCTCGTACATGCTTTCTGCCGGTCTTCAGGCACCTCACCATGACACATACATTTAAAATCTTGACCAACCTATCAATAACACTTTCACCGTCTTTCGTAAGAAATTTGAATGCTACACCATCCACTCAAGCTGCCTTGCCACATTTCATCTTATGAAAGGCTTTCACCTCTTCTCTTTTCAGCAAACCACTTGCCATGACACTCAATTCACATACCTTCCATACACCTGTGGATCATCAAACTCATTCAGGAGTCCTTGAAAATCATCATTCCATCTCCTCTTTGCCTCATCACTAACTGCTACCATTTCCCCATTTGACCCTTTTGCAGATATTCTTCTCTTTTTTTCTCTTATTATTAACCTCCTTTTAAAACATTATCTGGTTAACCTGGAAGCATGTTAATTAATAATCAATCACCCCAACTTTCTTTTGCCCTTGTTCTCAGCCCCTGCACCTTCCTTATGATCTCCTTCCAGTTTCTCCTGTACATCTTCCAAGTACTCGCATTTCATTCTTATAAGTACTGCTGTAGTTGTAACGGTGTTATATGGATGTGAAGCATGGGGCCTGGATAGAGGAGAGTAGATGTATTGAAAATTAAATGTTTGAAGACAATATGTGGTTTGAGGAGTATTGATTGAATAAGAAATGATAGAGTAAGAGAGGGGAAAGCTAAAGAGTGTAGGCTGAAATAGTTTGGACATACAGATAGGATAACTAAGAGGATACAATATCAAAAGTGGAGGGAACAAGGAAAAGGGGAAAACCAAGGAGGAAGTGGAAGTATGACATTAAAGATGCTTTGAGAGTTTGGATCCTGAACATGCATAAAGGTATGAGGCATACAGAGATAGTGGCATGTGGTATTCAGGGGCAACATGCTGAAGTAGAGCATATGAAGCAGTCAAAGGAAGCCACAGAAATGTATGTAAGGCTTGGTTGTGGATAGGGTTTCATTACATCATAAATGACAGCTAGAGTGAATATGATTAAATGAGGTCATTTATTTGTCTGTTCCTTGCTCTACCTTGCTAGTGTGGGAAACAGCCCTCAACATCAGAGTAGTATGAAAGGAAGAAAAGAAAGATTTCTGATGACTGAAAGAATCTTTTAATACATGTCAGCATATTTTGAAGTATTCAAGAACTTACAACACGTATTTTTATATGGCAAAAAGTATTTGATTCCTATCCCACCAACTGGCGATGTGCAATTTGGATCTCAATCCTCCTGCCAGTAAAAAAACAATTACAATCGAACACTCATTCTTGCCACTGGTATCTCTAGTTTTACCTGTTATTTCAAGTGTTTGTAGTAAAAATTATTGAAGAAGGACCTTACACATATCAACTGTTGTGTGGATGAAACTGGCTTATTTTGGAAAAGATTGCCATCCAAAGCATTGAAGAAAAGCCCTCATCACCATGTATGGTAAGTTTTTATTAACATTTTCATCATTACTTTAATCTATATCTGTATTGTTATTAGGGTGTTGGAGGCATTAAACATAACCAGGTCCAGTTTACCCCACCAAGAAACCTGTCCAAGTCTGAGTTTATTGAGAAAGTTGTGTTGGGACAAGATACAGGTATTGTGAAAGAAGGCGCAGAATTGAAGGATGTGAAGGAATGCACTGTTGAGTCATCAACATATGAGTGCATTTCATAATTATTTGTGGGAAAAAGGAAGTTATTGATAAAAGGAGAAAAAAGTGTAGGAGACAGGACAGAACCCTTAGGGACACTGTTGTTGATGGAGAAAGGGGGAAATGGTGATCTCTGAACAGTCACAGTGATAGCTCAACCAGAGAGGAAGCTATACATGAGGGATCAAAGTGAGGAAGGGAAGCCAAAAGAGGGGAACGGAGAGATCAGACCTTGTTGCTTCATCTTGTCCAAAGCTTTGGATATATCAAGGGCAACTACATATGATTCCTCAGAATCTTTTGGGATGATGACCAGATATTAGTAAGATAAGAAAGGATATTACCACTGGATCTTGCCTTATGGAAGCCAGGCTGGTGACAAGAAAGAAGAATGTGAGACTCAAGATGCCTGAAGATATGAGAGTTGAAGAGGGGCTCATAGTGTTTGGAAATAGTAGATGTCAAAGAGGGGTTAGAGTGGTTACCCTTTTTAGCTGCATACTTCAGATTTGAAGGGAAAAATCTGTTTTTTTTAACAAACAGATTAGACTAACAAGCTCATGTACAAGTTTGGAGGCACACTGTTTCAGTACACAGGGATGTATACCATCAGATCCATAAGCTTTGCATGTGTCCAGAGAGAGAGAAGCACTTTTTGAACAGTTTGAAAAAAGATTTCAGGATTGGGCATAGGATTATTAAGAGAAGCATTAGGGTTTGAGGGAGTGTTAAAGTCATCCAGGAGTTCGCTGAGAAATGAGAACCAAAGACAGTTCCTTTGAGGAAAAGGTAGAGCCACATAAGTTATTTGTGATGCCCTCGGCTAAAGACTAGAAAGAGCTGTCAGGAGATGAAGATGAGACGTTATCAAACTTACTTTACCCTCAATTTTTTAATTTCCCACACACACTGGATAGTTGTGATTTAGTTTGACATGTCCAACATACAGTACATATCTCCAAAATACAGCAATGTAAAGGTTTGTCTCAAATGAATGGTAAGGATTTTTTTTTTTTTTTTGTTCTAAACAAGATTTTTGTATTCCATATTCAAGAGGCAGATGAAAAAAAATTTCAGTCAAGAATGGAATCTCTATTCATATAATACTGGTTTCAGTTGCTTAAGTTTTTACCTGCAAAAGATCTCTGAAGAACATGACCCTATCACAGGTTGCAGCATAGCAATAGGAAAGATTTATCTTGTAGGTAAGGTTTAGAATGTACTGATAACAGAACTTCATCCATGATCATTACTTCAGTGGAGGGACTTTAGGTTTTTTGAGGGTTTAATTAATATGAATTTGGTGCCATTTCCTCCTTGCTATGCATGATGGCGAGTCGTATTATGGGGGCATACATACTGCAGTTGCTAGTAAATGTTGGTATTTCTAGTTTATCGTTTATTTTTCCTTTGATTTTTTTAGAGATCTCCTGACCATTGTCATCCCTTATCATAAAATAATCTGATAATTATTTCTGGGTATAGAAGCATTTCATTTCACTTATTTTTTACAGTCAATGATGCCAGACCCAAAAACCTACAAGCAGCATTATGAAAACAAACATCCAAATGCCCAGCTGCCTGATGAGCTAAAGAACATCTGATGCTACAACAACACTATAAGCCGAGGCTGAAGCTGTGTGCGACTGTGGGGCACCTGCGTACCTAGGCAGATGCTGCATCCTGTATAGAATCAAGGAATTGCAGCTCTTTGTGGATTCAAAGGTCTACAGTTATTATTTGGGGAGGCTTCCACTGATTCTTACCCATATTGGATAATGTGACGGCCTATTTAGATATACAAAGTTGATTCTGAATAAGGTTGCAAAATCTTTTAGGGAATTTATTCGAATGTATACTAATTTAATTGTGTTGTTGGATATATACAAGTTTTCTCAGGGTGTGTTTTTATGATTTTGCCTCATTTTTAAGTTGTAGATCTGTAGGGAAAAATGATTTGAACTGCTGTTTTTGTTTTCAGCCATAGATTTCAGTGGGAAATATTAAATTGTAAGGTGATTATACATGGATAGAACCAACAGTTATTGACATTAATAATTGACATTTTGATGAAGACTAAAGAACTTTGAAGTGGAAAGTAGCAAGAAGTTAGAGAGCAGTTTAGATTTTATTATAGTCTGTGATAAACAAACCAAAATGCAAATATTTATTACACATGGTCACTTGGCTGTCCCACTGTGGTGCCTCGCCCAGCCCGGCTCCATCCCCTCTCCTTTCCTACCCCTCAGACTAATCTTGTAGCTCATGCTCTTCTTCAGGAAAAATTTGAAACATCCTTTGTTAGGTGTTCTCTTGGTTCATTCAGTTCATGTATGATGATATATAGTAAAATCTGTATTTCTTATTGTTTGTATGACTCACAGCTGTGTGAATTTTCTAATTAAAAAGAAAACAAAGTCAGTCATGACCTTGAAGGGATAGTACCACTGACTGCATTGCACCCAATAGGAAACTAGATTGAAGGCTAATCTTTCATACCAAGATTTGTTTGCACAGGTTTAGGGCCAAAATTGGATTACCTCTTGAATTATACATTAGTTCTTCTCTGGCTTGTTTTGGGAACATGACAAGGTATTGTTTTCCTGTGAATCTTGTGAGTACCAGCAACCAGGAGAGCATACTCTGTATAGCTTTTGTAGAGCATTTAGATTATTCATGTTGGCCATTCCACTTTTGAGCCAGTGTTGAGGGAGGGATAGCTCTTGCTACCACACTGAAAGCCTTCGCAAGAGGATATCACTTTAGGACCTTGTGTTTTGGTGTACATGCTCCTGATGTGGTTAACTTCTTACAAATAAAAAGATGCACATGTAAAGTGAGATATATTTGCTGGTATTATGATGTTTTGCCAGAAGTTTCCCTCAACCTGGATCTCTTAGCCTGAGGGTCCAACACTGCCTCATTCATAGTAGGCTTATAGTGAGTCTCAAAATTTCTCAATGTAGCTCTTTTCTTTAAGTTACTTCAAGTTTGAAGAGCCTCTTTTCTTGGACTTCTGTCTCATTGGGTTCTCAAGCTTAAGTGCATACACATATTTGTTTAGAGGGAATCCCAGTTATTGTGTGGAGATCTTCCTATCATTGCCATTACCAAGTGTCAACCCATACACCAGGTAAAAAACATTATTAGCTCAAGGTTTTATTATATTTTATATACATACCATGTAAACCATGGGGAAATAAAAGTCTTACCATTACCCATCTGCTTTTTATTTTATTGTAAGCTGTGTACATGTGTGCTTTGAAGAAGTGTTGGTAAAATTGTTGAAAATATATGCGTTTTTGTGGTTTAGTACTTTGTGTTTTTAGAAATCCCTTCGGAACGTGGAGAAGGCTACTGTGTGTGTGGTATTTTGTTGTACGGTATCTAAGGAATCATTAATATTGGTATATTTATTTATTTATTATACTTTGTCGCTGCCTCACGCGTTTGCGAGGTAGTGCAAAGAAACAGACGAAAGAATGGCCCAACCCACCCACATACACATGTATATACATACACATCCACACATATACATCTCAACATATACATATATATACACACACAGACATATACACATGTACATAATTCATAGTCTGCCCTTATTCATTCCCATCGCCACCCTGCCACACATGAAATGACAACCCCCTTCCCCCGCATGTGCGCGAGTTAGCACTAGGAAAAGACAATAAAGGCCACATTCGTTCACACTCGGTCTCTAGCTGTCATGTAATGATGCACCGAAACCACAACTCCCTTTCCACATCCAGGCCCCACAAAACTTTCCATGCCTTACCCCAGACACTTCACATGCCCTGGTTCAATCCACTGATAGCATGTTGACCCCGGTATACCACATCATTCCAATTCACACTATTCCTTGCACGCCTTTCACCCTCCTGCATGTTCAGGCCCCGATCACTCAAAATCTTTTTCATTCCATCTTTCCACCTCCAATTTGGTCTCCCACTTCTCCTTGTTCCCTCCACCTCTGACACATATCTCTTTGTCAATCTTTCTTCACTCATTCTCTCCATGTGACCAAACCATTTCAAAACACCCTCTTCTGCTCTCTCAACCACACTCTTTTTATTACTATACATCTCTCTTACCCTTTCATTACTTACTCGGTCAAACCACCTCACCACATATTGTCCTCAAACATCTCATTTCCAGCACATCCACCCTCCTGTGCACAACTCTATCTATAGCCCACGCCATGCAACCACATAACATTGTTGGAACTACTATTCCTTCAAACATACCCATTTTTGCTTTCTGAGATAATGTTCTCGCCTTCCACACATTTTTCAACACTCCCAGAACTTTCACCCCCTCCCCCACCCTACAACTCACTTCAGCTTCCATGGTTCCATCCGCTGCCAAATCCACTCCCAGATATCTAAAACACTTCACTTCCTCCAGTTTTTCTCCATTCAAACTTACCTCCCAGCTGACTTGTCCCTCAACCCTACTGTACCTAATAACCTTGCTCTTATTCACATTTACTCTTAGCTTTCTTCTTTCATACACTTTACCAAACTCAGTCACCAGCTTCTGCAGTTTCTCACAAGAATCAGCCACCAGCGCTGTATCATCAGTGAACAACTGACTCACTTCCCAAGCTCTCATCCACAACAGACTGCATACTTACCCCTCTTTCCAAAACTCTTTCATTCACCTCCCTAACAACCCCATCCATAAACAAATTAAACAACCATGGAGACATCACACACCCCTGCTGCAAACCGACATTCACTGAAAACCAATCACTTTCCTCTCTTCCTACTCGTACACATGCCTTACCTCCTCGATAAAAACTTTTCACTGCCAACAAATTGCTTCCCAAACCATATATTCTTAATACCTTCCACAGAGCATCTCTATCAACTCTATCATATGCCTTCTCCAGATCCATAAATGCTCCATACAAATCCATCTGTTTTTATACGTATTTCTCGCATACATTCTTCAAAGCAAACACTTGATCCACACATCCTCTACCACTTCTGAAGCCACACTGCTCTTCTCCAATCTGATGCTCTGTACATGCCTTCACCCTCTCATTCAATACCCTCCCACATAATTTCCAATGTAACCAAGTTGAGAAAAAAGGAGAGATAGGCAGTATGTTTGAGGAAATGAACCTGGATGTTTTGGCTCTGAGTTAAACAAAGCTCAACGGTAAAGGGGAAGAGTGGTTTGGGGAATGTCTTGGGGAGTAAAGTCAGTGGTTAGTGAGAGGATGAGCAAGGGAAGGAATAGCACTACTCCTGAAACAGGAGTGGTGGGAGTATGTGGTAGAGTGTAAGAAAGTAAACTCTAGATTGATATGGGTAAAACTGAAAGTGGATGGAGAGAGATGGGTGATTATTGGTGCATATGCACCTGGGCATGAGAAGAAAGATCATGAGAGGCAAGTGTTTTGGGAGCAGCTGAATGAGTGTGTAAGTGGTTTTAATGCATGAGACCGGGTTATAGTGATGGGTGATTTGAATGCAAAGGTGAGTAATGTGGCAGTTGAGGGAATAATTGGTATACATGGGGTGTTCAGTGTTGTAAATGGAAATGAAGAGCTTGTAGATTTATGTGCTGAAAAAGGGCTGGTGATTGGGAATACCTGGTTTAAAAAAGAGAGATATACAAAAGTATATGTATGTAAGAAGAAGAGATGACCAGAGAGCGTTACTGGATTACGTATTAATTGATAGGTGCGCGAAAGAGAGACTTATGGATATTAATGTGCTGAGAGGTGCAACTGGAGAGATGTCTGATCATTATCTTGTGGAGGCGAAGGTGAAGATTTGTAGAGGTTTTCAGAAAAGAAGAGAGAATGTTGGGGTGAAGAGAGTGGTGAGAAAGAGTGAGCTTGGGAAGGAGCCTTGTGTGAGGAAGTACCAGGAGAGACTGAGTACAGAATGGAGAAAGGTGAGAACAAAGGAGGTAAGGGGAGTGGGGGAGGAATGGGATGTATTTAGGGAAGCAGTGATGGCTTGCGCAAAAGATGCTTGTGGCATGAGAAGCATGGGAGGTGGGCAGATTAGAAAGGGTAGTGAGTAGTGGGATGAAGAAGTAAGATTATTAGTGAGAGAAGAGAGAGGCATTTGGACGATTTTTGCTGGGAAATAACACAAATGAGTGGGAGATGTATAGAAGAAAGAGGCAGGAGGTCAAGAGAAAGGTGCTAGAGGTGAAAAAGAAGGCAAATGAGAGTTGAGGTGAGAGAGTAACACTAAATTTTAGGGAGAACAAAAAGATGTTTTGGAAGGAGGTAAATAAAGTGTGTAAGACAAGGGAACAAATGGGAACTTCAGTGAAGGGAGCTAAAGGGAAGGTGATAACAAGTAGTGGTGATGTGAGGAGATGGAGTGAGTATTTTGAAGGTTTGTTGAATGTGTTTGATGATAGAGTGGCAGATATAGGGTATATTGGGCGAGGTGGTGTGCAAAGTGAGAGGGTTAGGGAAAATGATTTGGTAAACAGAGAAGAGTTAGTAAAAGCTTTGCGGCAGATGAAAGCCAGCAGGGCAGTGGGTTTGGATGGTATTGCAGTGGAATTTATTAAAAAAGGGGGTGACTGTATTGTTGACTGGTTGGTAAGGTTATTTAATGTATGTATGATTCATGGTGAGGTGCCTGAGGATTGGCGGAATACTTGCATAGTGCCATTGCACAAAGGCAAAGAGGACAAAGGTGAGTGCTCAAATTACAGAGGTATAAGTCTGTTGAGTATTCCTGGTAAATTATATGGGAGGGTATTGATTGAGAGGGTGAAGGCATGTACAGAGCATCAGATTGGGGAAGAGCAGTGTGGTTTTAGAAGTGGTAGAGGATGTGTGGATCAGGTGTTTGTTTTGAAGAATGTATGTGAGAAATCCTTAGAAAATCAAATGGATTTGTATGTAGCATTTATGGATCTGGAGAAGGCATATGATAAAGTTGATAGAGATGCTCTGTGGAAGGTATTAAGAATATATGGTGTGGGAGGCAAGTTGTTAGAAGCAGTGAAAAGTTTTTATCGAGGATGTAAGGCATGTGTACGGGTGGGAAGTGATTGGTTCTCAGTGAATGTAGGATTGCGGCACGGGTGTGTGATGTCTCCATGGTTGTTTAATTTGTTTATGGATGGGGTTGTTAGGGAGGTGAATGCAAGGGTTTTGGAAAGAGGGGCAAGTATGCAGTCTGTTGTAGATGAGAGAGCTTGGGAAGTGATTCAGTTGTTGTTCGCTGATGATACAGCACTGGTGGCTGATTCATTTGAGAAACTGCAGGGGCTGGTGACAGTTTGGTAAAGTGTGTGAAAGAAGAAAGCTAAGAGTAAATGTGAATAAGAGCAAGGTTATTAGGTACATTAGGGTTGAGGGTCAAGTCAATTGGAAGGTAAGTTTGAATGGAGAAAAACTGGAGAAAGTGAAGTGTTTTAGATATCTGGGAGTGGATTTGGCAGCGGATGGAACCATGGAAGCGGAAGTGAATCATAGGGTGGGGGAGGGAGCGAAAATTCTGGGAGCCTTGAAGAATGTTTGGAAGTCGAGAACATTATCTTGGAAAGCAAAAGTGGGTATGTTTGAAGGAATAGTGGTTCAACAATGTTGTGTGGTTGCGAGGCGTGGGCTATGGACAGAGTTGTGCGGAGGAGGGTGGATGTGCTGGAAATGAGATGTTTGAGGACAATATGTGGTGTGAGGTGGTTTGATCGAGTAAATAATAATAGGGTAAGAGATGCGTGGTAATAAAAAGCGTGTCGTTGAGAGAGCAGAAGAGGACGTTTTGAAATGGTTTGGTCACATGGAGAGAATGAGTGAGGAAAGATTGACCAAGAGGATATATGTGTCAGAGGTGGAGGGAACGAGGAGAAGTGGGAGACCAAATTGGAGGTGGAAAGATGGAGTGAAAAAGATTTTGAGTGATCGGGGCCTGAACATGCAGGAGGGTGAAAGGCGTGCAAGGAATAGAGTGAATTGGAACGATGCGGTATACTGGGGTTGACGTGTTGTCAATGGATTGAACCGGGGCCTGTGAAGCGTCTGAGGTAAACCATGGAAAGTTGTGTGGGGCCTGCATGTAGAAAGGGAGCTGTGGTTTCGGTGCATTATTACATGACAGCTAGAGACTGAGTGTGAACGAATGGGGCCTTTGTTGTCTTTTCCTAGTGCTGCCTCACACACATGAGGGGGAGGGGGTTGTTATTTCATGTGTGGCGAGGTGGCGATGAAAATGATTAGAGGCAGACAGTATGAATTGTGTACATGTGTATATATGTATATGTCTGTGTTTATATATATGTATACGTTGAGATGTATAGGTATGTATATTTGCGTGTGTGGACGTGTATGTATATACATGTGTATGTGGTTTGGTTGGGCCATTCTTTCGTCTGTTTCCTTGCGCTACCTCACTAATGCGGGAGACAGCGACAAAGCAAAATAAAAAAAAGAAATAAAATATAATTTCCCAGGAATACTCAACAAACTTATATCTCTGTAATTTTAGCACTCACCTTTATCCCCTTTGCCTTTGTACAATGGCACTCTGCAAGCATTCCGCCAATCCTCAGGCACCTCACCATGAGTCTTACATACATTAAATAACCTTACCAACCAGTCAAAAACACAGTCACCCCATTTTTTAATAAATTCCACTGCAATACCATCCAAACCCACTGCCTTGCTGGCTTCATCTTCCACAAAGCTTTTACTAACTCTTCTCTGTTTACCAAATCATTTTCCCTAACCCTCTCCCTTTGCACACCACCTCGACCAAAAAACCCTATATCTGCCACTCTGTCATCAAACACATTCAACAAACCTTCAAAATACTCACTCCATCTCCTTCTCCCATCACCACTTCTTGTTATCACCTCCCCATTAGCCTCCTTCACTGTTCCCTTGTCTTACGCACTTTATTTACCTCCTCCTAAAACATCTTTTTATTCTCCCTAAAATTTAATGATACTCTCTCACCAAACTCTCTTTTGCCCTCTTTTTCATGTCTTGCACCTTTCTCTTGACCTCCTGCCTCTTTCTTTTATACATATCCCGGTCATTTGCATTAACATTGGTATACATTTATATATATTATATATCATACTTTGTTGCTGTCTCCGAGACCGCATTAGCGAGATAGCGCAAAGAAACAGATGAAAGAATGGCCCAACCAACCCACATATACATGTATATACATACAAATCCACACACGCTCATATACATACCTATACATCTCAACATATACACATATTTACACACTCAGACATATACATATATACACGTGTACATAATTCATACTGTCTGCCCTTATTCATTCCTGTCACCACCCCGCCACACATGAAATGACAGCCCCCTCCCCCCGTATGTGTGCAAGGTAGCGCTAGGAAAAGACAGTAAAGGCCACATTTGTTCACACTCAGTCTCTAGCTGTCATGTATAATGCATCAAAACCACAGCTCCCTTTCCACTTCCAGGCCCCACAAAACTTCTCACGGGCCCCGATCACTCAAAATCTTTTTCACTTCATCTTTCCACCTCCAATTTGGTCTCCCACTTCTCGTTCTCTCCACCTCTGACATATATATCCTCTGTCAATCTTTCCTCACTCATCCTCTCCATGTGACCAAACCATTTCAAAACACCCTCTTATGCTCTCTTAACCACACTTTTTATTACCACACATCTCACTTACCCTTACATTACTTACTCGATCAAACCACCTCACACCACATTTTGTCCTTAAACATCTCATTTCCAGCACATCCACCCTCCTCTGCACAATTCTATCTATAGCCCATGCCTCGCAACCATATAACACTGTTGGAACCGCTATTCCTTCAAACATAACCATTTATGCTTTCAAAGATAACGTTCTCAATTTCCACACATTTTTCAACGCTCCCAGAACTTTTGCCCCCTCCCCCACCCTATGATTCACTTCCACTTCCATCCACTGCCAAATCCACTCCCAGATATCTGAAACACTTCACTTCCTCTAGTTTTTCTCCTTTGAAACTTACCTCCCAATTGACTTGTCCCTAAACCCTACTGTACCTGATAACCTTGCTCTTATTCACATTTACTCTCAGCTTTCTTCTTTCACCCACTTTACCAAACTCAGTCACCAGCTTCTGCAGTTTCTCACCCGAATCAGCCACCAGCACTGTATCATCAGTGAACAACAACTGACTCACTTCCCAAGCTCTCTCATCCACAACAGACTGCATACTTACCCCTCTTTCCAAAACTCTTGCATTCACCTCCCTAACAACCCCATCCCTAAACAAATTAAACAACCATGGAGACATCACGCACCCCTGCCGCAAACCAACATTCACTGAAAACCAATCACTTTCCTCTCTTCCTACACGTACACATGCCTTACATCCTCGATAAAAACTTTTCACTGATTCTAACAACTTACCTCCCACACCATATATTCTTAATACCTTCCACAGAGCATCTCTATCAACTCTACCGTATGCCTTCTCCAGATCCATAAATGCTACATACAAATCCATTTGCTTTTCTAAATATTTCTCACATACCTTCTTCAAAGCAAACACCTGATCCACACATCCTCTACCACTTCTGAAACCACACTGCTCTTCCCCAATCTGAGGCTCTGTACATGCCTTCACCCTCTCAATCAATACCTCTGTAATTTGAGCACTCACTTTTATCCCCTTTGCCTTTGTACAGTGGCAGTGACTATGCAGGCATTCTGCCAATCCTCAGGCACTTCACCATGAGTCATACATACTTTGAATAACCTTACCAACCAGTCAACAATACAGTTACCCCTTTTTAATAAATTCCACTGCAATACCATCCAAACTCGCTGCCTTGCCGGCTTTCATGTTCCACAAAGCTTTTACTACATCTTCTCTGTTTACCAAATCATTCTCCCTTACCCTCTCACTTTGCAAACCACCTTGACCAAAACACCCTATATCTGCCACTCTATCATCAAACACATTCAACAAACCTTCAAAACACTCACTTCATCTCCTTCTCACATCACCACTACTTGTTATCACCTCCCCATTAGCCATGGTACAGTCATTTAATAAAGGGTGTCCTACAGACAGAAAGTCATATCAAGTGAATATGATAAAATGCTCTTTAGATTAATTATTGACACTGAATATGTAGTTATATCAAGTAAATAATGACAAAATACTCTTGAAATTACTTATTGACCCAAGATGTGGAATTAACTAGATTAATTTTGATATATTCAAGTTATATCTGGATAGTAAAATGAATACTTCCCACATATTCCCCTGCATGTCTTGGGTGGGGTGGGGGGCTCTGAGACCCATCCCCTCCTTGTATTTTGATTTCTAAAAGAGGAAAGAGAACAAGGAGTCTAGCAGGGAGTGCTCATCCTCGTCGAAGGCTCAGATTGGGGTGTCTGAATGGGTGTGGATGTAACCAAGATGAGAAGGAGAGATAGGTAGTATATTTGTAAGAAAGAAACCTGGATGTTCTGGCTCTAAGTGAAACGAAGCTCAAGGGTAAAGGGGAAGAGTGGTTTGGCAAATTCTTGGGAGTAAAGTCGGGGGTTGGTGAGAGGACAAGAGATAAGGAAGGAGTAGCACTCCTCCTGAAGCAGTTGTGGAAGGATGTGATAGAGTGTAAGAAAGATTCTAGATTGATGTAGGTAAAACCAAAAGTGGATGGAGAGAGAGAAGAGTGATTATTGGTGCTTTGCACCTGGTCATGAGAAGAAAGATCATGAGAGGCAAGCGTTTTGGGAGCAGTTGAGTGAGTGTATTAGCAATTTTCATGCACGAGACCAGGTTATAGTGATGGGTGATTTAAATGCGAAGAAGAGTAATGTGGCAGTTGAGGGTATACTTGGTGTACATGGGGTATTCAGTGTTGTGAATGGAAATGGTGAAGGGCTTGTGGATTTGTGTGTTGAAAAACGACTGGTGATTGGGAATACCTGGTTTAAAAAGAGATGTACATAAATATACATATGTACATATGAGAGATGGTCAAAGGGCATTATTGGATTATGTGTTAATTGATAGGCGTATACAAGAGAGACTTTTGGATATTAATGTGCTGATAGGGGCACCTGGAGGGATGTCTGATTGAGAGATTGAGTGTAGAATGGAAAAACGTGAGAGCTAATGACATAAGGGGAGTGGAGGAGGAATGGGACGTATTTAGGTTGGCAGTGATGACTTGTGCAAAAGATGCATGTGGCATGAGAAAGGTGGGAGGTGGGAAGATTAGAAAGGGTAGTGAGTGGTGGGATTGTTAAGTTGTTAGCGAGAGGAAAGAGAAGTGGTGGGACAATATTTGCAGGGAAGTAGTGCAAATGACTGGGGGATGTATAAAAGAAAGTGGTAGGAGGTCAAGAGAAAGGTGCAAGAGGTGAAAAAGAGGGCAAATGAGAGTTGGGATGAGAGTATCATTAAACTTTAGGAAGAATAGGAGATATTTTGGAAGGAGGTAAATAATGTGCATAAGACAAGAGAACAAATGGGAACATTGGTGAAAGGAGCAAGTGAGTGAGTAACAACAGGTGGTGATGAAGTAAGGAGATGGAATGAGTTTTGTAAGAGTTTGTTGAATGTGTATGATGATACAGTAGCAGATGTAGGGTGATTTGGTTGGGGTGGTGTGTGAAGTGAAAGGGTAAGGGAGAATGGTTTGGTAAACAGAGAAGAGGTAGTGAAAGCTTTGTGGAAGATGAAAGCCAGCAAGGCAGCAGGTTTGGATGGTATTGCAGTATAATTCATTAAAAAAAGGGGCGACTGTGTTGATTGGTTGGTAAGGATATTCAGTGTATGTATGGTTCATGGTGAAGTGCCTGAGGATTGGCAGAATGCATGCATAGTGCCATTGTGCATAGGTAAAGGGGATAAAGGTGAGTGTTCAAATTACAGAGGTATAAGTTTGTTGAGTTTTCTTGGGAAATTATATGGGAGGGTATTGAATGAGAGGGTGAAGGCATTTACAGAGCATCAGATTGGGGAAGAGCAGTGTGGTTTCAGAAGTGATAGAGGATGTGTGGATCAGGTGTTTGCTTTGAAGAATGTATGTGAGAAATACTTATAAAAACAGATGGATTTATATGTAGCATTTATGGATCTAGAGAAGGCATATGATCGGGTGGATAGAGATTTTTTGTGGAAGGTCTTAAGGGTATCTGGTGTGGGAGTTAAGCTGCTAGAAGCAGTTAAAAGTTTTTACCAAGGATGTAAGGCACGTGTACAAGTAGGAAGAGAGGAGAGTAACTAGTTCCCAGTGAATGTCGTCTGTGGCAGGGGTGTGTGATGTCCCCATGGTTGTTTAATTTGTTTATGGATGGAGTGGTTAGGGAGGTGAATGTAAGAGTTTTTGAGAGAGGGGCAAGTATGTAGTCTGTTGGAGATGAGAGGGCCTGGAAAGTGAGTCAGCTGTGTGCCTATGATACAGCTCTGGTGGCTGATTGGAGTGAAAAACTGCTGACGTTGGTGACCGAGTTTGGAAAAGTGTATGAAGGGAGAAAGTTGAGAGTAAATGTGAATAAGAGCAAGGTTATTAGGCACAGTAAAGTTGAGGGACAAGATAATTGGGATGTAATTTGAGTGGAGAAAAATTAATGGAAGTGGTGTTACAGATATTTGGGAATGGACTTAGCAGCAAATGGAACCATGGAAGTGGAAGTGAGTCACAGGGTGGGGAGGGGCAAAGGTTCTTGGAGCAACGAAGAATGTGTGGAATGAGAGAACATTATCTCGGAGAGCAAAAATGGGTATGTTTGAAGGAATGGTAGTTCCAACAATATCATGGTTGCAAGACATGGGCTGTAGATAGGGTTGTACGGAGGAGGGTGGTTGTGTTGGATATGAAATGTTTGAGGACAATATGTGGTTTGAGGTGGTTTGATCAAGTAAGCAATGAAAAGGTAAGAGAAATGTGTGGAAATAAAAAGAGTGTGGTTGAGAGAGAACAAAAGAGGGTGTATTGAAATGGTTTGGTCACATGGAGAGAATGAGTGAGGAAAGATTGACAAAGAGGATATACGAGTCAGAGGTGGAGGGAACAAGGAGAAATGAGAGACCAAATTGGAGGTGGAAGGATGGAGTGAAAAAGATTTTGAGCTATCGGGGCCTGAACATAGAGGAGGGTGAGAGGCGTGCAGGTAATAGAGTGAATGGGAACGATGTGGTATACTGGGGATGATGTGCTGTCAGTGGACTGAACCAGGGCATGTGAAACATCTGGGGTATGGGGTAAACCATGGAAAGGTCTATAGAGTCTGGATGTGGATAGGGAGCTGTGGTTTTTGTGCATTACACATGACAGCTATAGACTGAGTGTGAACAAATGTGATCTTTTTTGTCATTTTTCTGGTGCTATCTCACTGAAGCTGGGGGTCACAATACTATTTTTGGTGGGTTGGGGTAGCGCCAGGAATGGATGAAGGCAAGCAAGTATGAATATGTACTTGTGTATATATGTATATGTCTGTGTATATGTATATATACATATGTATATGTTATATTTTTTTTTTCTTTCATACTATTCACCATTCCCTGTGTTAGCAAGAAAGCGCTAAGAACAGAGGACTGAGCCTTTCAGGGAATATCCTCACTTGGCCCCCCCTGCTCTGTTCCTTCTTTTGGAAAATTTAAAACGAGAGGGGAGGATTTTCAGCCCCCACTCCCTCCCCTTTAAGTCACCTTCTACGACACACAGGGAATACATGGGAAGTATTCTTTCTCCCCTTTCCCCAGGGATATGTATGTGGATATATGTGTCAGAGATGGAGGGAACAAGAAGTGGGAGACCAAATTGGAGGTGGAAGGACGGAGTGAAAAAGATTTTGAGTGATTGGGGCTTGAACATACAAGAGGCTGAAAGGCGTGCAAGGAATAGAGTGAATTGGAACGATGTGGTATACTGGGGTTGACATGCTGTCAATGGATTGAATCAAGGCAAGTGAAGCATCTGGGGTAAACCATGGAAAGTTTTGTGGGTCCTGGATGTGGAAAGGGAGCTGTGTTTCAGTGCATTACACATGACAGCTAGAGACTGAGTGTGAATAAATGTGGCCTTTGTTGTTTCCTGGCACTACCTCGCACGCACGCAGGGGGAAGGGGGTGTCATTTCATGAGTGGCAGGGTGGCAGCAGGAATGGATGAACGCAGCATGTATGAATATGCACGTCTATATATGTATGTGTCTGAGTATGTATATGTTTGTATACGTTGAAATGTATAGGTATGTATATGTCTGTGTGTGGGCGTTTAAGTATATACATGTGTATGTGGGTGGGTTAGGCCATTCTTTCGTCTGTTTCCTTGCACTAACACAGGAGACAGCATCAAAGTATCATTAAATTTTAGGGAGAATAAAAAGATGTTTTGGAAGGAGGCAAATAAAGTGCATAAGACAAGGGAACAAATGGGAACTTGAGTGAAGGGGGCGAATGGGGAGGTGATAACAAGTAGTGGTGATGTGAGAAGGAGATGGAGTGAGTATTTTAAAAGTTTGTTGAATGTGTTTGAAGATAGGGTGGCAGATATAGGGTGTTTGGTCGAGGTGGTGTGCAAAGTGAGAGGGTTAGGGAGGGTAAACAGAGAAGAGGTAGTAAAGGCTTTGCGGAAGATGAAAGCCGGAAAGGCAGCGGGTTTGGATGGCCTTGCAGTGGAATTTATTAAAAAAGGGGGTGACTGTATTGTTGACTGGTTGGTAAGGTTATTTAATGTATGTATGATTCATGGTGAGGAGCCTGAGGATTGGCGGAATGCTTGCATAGTGCCATTGACAAAGGCAAAGGGGACAAAGATGAGTGCTCAAATTACAGAGGTATAAGTTTGTTGACTATTCCTGGGAAATTATATGGGAGGGTATTGATTGAGAGGGTAAAGGCATGTACAGAGCATCAGATTGGGGAAGAGCAGTGTGGTTTCAGAAGTGGTAGAGGATGTGTGGATCAGGTGTTTGCTTTGAAGAATGTATGTGAGAAATACTTAGAAAAGCAAATGGATTTGTATGCAGCATTTATGGATCTGGAGAAGGCATATGATAAGAGTTGATAGAGATTCTCTGTGGAAGGTATTAAGAATATATGGTGTGGGAGGCAAGTTGTTAGAAGCAGTGAAAAGTTTTTATTGCGGATGAAAGGCATGTGTACGTGTAGGAAGAGAGGAAAGTGATTGGTTCTCAGTGAATGTAGGTTTGTGGCATGGGTGTGTGATGTCTCCATGGTTGTTTAATATATTTATGGATGGGGTTGTTAGGGGCACGGTGAATGCAAGGGTTTTGGAAAGAGGGGCAAGTATGCAGTCTGTTGGGGATGAGAGAGCTTGGGAAGTGAGTCAGTTGTTGTTCGCTGATGATACAGCGCTGGTGGATGATTCATGTGAGAAACTGCAGAAGCTGGTGACTGAGTTTGGTAAAGTGTGTGAAAGAAGAAAGTTGAGAGTAAACGTGAATAAGAGCAAGGTTATTAGGTACAGTAGGGTTGAGGGTCAAGTCAATTGGAAGGTAAGTTTGAATGGAGAAAAACTGGAGGAAGTGAAGTGTTTTAGATATCTGGGAGTGGATTCGGCAGCAGATGGAACCATGGAAGCAGAAGTGAATCATAGGGTGGGGGAGGGGGTGAAAATTCTGGGATCCTTGAAGAATGTGTGGAAGTTGAGAACATTATCTCGGAAAGCAAAAATGGGTATGTTTGAAGGAATAGTGGTTCCAACAATGTTGTATGGTTGTGAGGTGTGGGCTATGGATAGAGTTGTGCGGAGGAGGGTGGATGTGCTGGAAATGAGATGTTTGAGGACAATATGTGGTGTGAGGTGGTTTGATCGAGTAAGTAATAATAAGGTAAGAGAGATGTGTGGTAATAAAAAGAGTGTGGTTGAGAGAGCAGAAGAGGGTGTTTTGAAATTGAAATGGTTTGGTCACATGGAGAGAATGAGTGAGGAAAGATTGACCAAGAGGATATATGTGTCAGAGATGGAGGGAACGAGAAGTGGGAGACCAAATTGGATGTGGAAAGATGGAGTGAAAAAGAATTTGAGTGATCGGGGCCTGAACATGCAGGAGGGTGAAAGGCGTGCAAGGAATAGAGTGAATTGGAATGATGTGGTATACCGGGGTCGACGTGCTGTCAATGGATTGAAGCAGGGCATGTGAAGCATCTGGGGTAAACCATGGAAAGTTGTGTGGGGCCTGGATGTGGAAAGGGAGCTGTGGTTTCGGTGCATTATTACATGACAGCTGGAGACTGAGTGTGAATGAATGGGGCATTTGTTGTCTTCCTAGCGCAACTTTGTGCATATGCGGGGGAAGGAGGTTGTTATTTCACGTGTGGCAGGGTGGCGATGGGAATGAATAGAGGCAGACAGTATGAATTATGTACATGTGTATATATGTATATGTCTGTGTGTATATATATATATATATATATGTATACGTTGAGATGTATAGGTATGTATATTTGCATGTGTGGACGTGTATGTATATACATGTGTATGTGGGTGGGTTGGGCCATTCTTTTGTCTGTTTTCTTATGCTACCTTGCTAACGCCGGGGACAGTGACGGAGCAAAATAAAAAAAAATAAAAATAATATAAAATACATGTTGTCTATGTATGTATATAAGCATTTAAGTATATATACATGTATATGAGTGGATGGGCCATTCTTCATCTGTTTCCTGGCACAACTTTGCTGATGCAGGAAAGAGCAATTAGGCACAATAAATATATATGAATAAAAAAAAAAAAGTGTTTAAGAAGCAGACAAGAAATGACACATAACAGGTGCCACAATTGTCTAAAATGGTTCAGTATTGTCACTATCAAAGTAGTGACTGCTACTTTCTTCGAAAGAGCAATGGTAATAAACTATCAGGTATTATTGAACTGATGTCCTTGAGATAATGGCATCAACTTTACTATTTGAATAAAGTAGACAAGCATTTTATCAGAAGGTAAAATTGTGTCTAACAGCCATAAAGCTTGGATATGATAATATTTTGTTAATACTGCTGTAGTATTATTGTAGTATTTGCAGTGATTAATGAAGGTACTTGCTGTATGGAAGGTACTGATATTATCCAGAGATGAACTTTTTCCTTAAATCCCTAAGAAATTTTCCATCCACATTGAATCTGCTAGAAATTAGAAGGCAGCATAGCACAATGTTTATTAATATTGGTAAACTGCAAGTCAGAATCATTTCTGAATTAAAGAGCATATGAAAATCATGAAAATTAGATATTGGTCTTCCTAATATTTGATGTTGAAGCATAAGTATATCCAACTGAAAACTTTCCAAACATTATCATGTTAGATTATATGACACAACTGCAAAAGATTTTGACAAATGCTCTTCAGTCTTGCCTTAATGTCCCTGCTTTCATATTCATTTGTGTGTGCAAAAATAGAGCATACAATGTACAATATACTGTTTTCAGACAGTTGAGATGCACCTTATTAGTTTGAGAGTACTTTCTGTACGGAGCAGCACCATAATTATTAAGATATGTGTCACATTAAAGCTTACCAATCCAATGAGACAAAGGGAGTCATAATGTTCATTTTGAAAATCAATTGGACCTGTCCATAATAATAATTTACTTGTTTGGTGTACTGTAGACTCTAAAGGCCATCTGTACAGGTCAATTCAAGGATTCTTAAGAGTCTTTGGGTAGCAAGTCTACCTTGAGGAATTGAACATCCCCACCCTTTTGCCAAATGGCATGGTTGTCGTTTAGGATACCTATCTTGCAGAATTAATTCCAACGTGAGGTGTATATGTACAGTTGCCTTTGGGTGTGTTGTTAACCTATATCATGCCTTACTTACTCACATGGCAACATAACACTACTTATTTAACTACAGAGCTGATCATTAGAGTGATTTCCTTCTACTTGTTTTGATATGTACCAATATGGAAAGAAATAATCCATAATGGAAATATGCATGTTAAAAGTTTCTGTTATGGTCAATTATTTCATAAAAAAAATTAAAAGCCTCTGAAAAAAAGTGAGATGAATGGGGTGAGGGAAAGACTG
Organism: Panulirus ornatus; assembly: GCF_036320965.1. Classification (NCBI taxonomy): domain Eukaryota; kingdom Metazoa; phylum Arthropoda; class Malacostraca; order Decapoda; family Palinuridae; genus Panulirus; species Panulirus ornatus. Next base: position 655,528 of record NC_092244.1, on the reverse strand, counting down.
TTTGAAACTTCAACCAAACTTGTCTGAATTCTTAACAGTCCTTCCTCACTACCTACACAAATCACACCTCAGCAGATGACTCCTCAGCAACTACAAATAGCATTATGGGGAAGAACTGTTGCCTTGAGAAAGTTTGGCCATACGACTGTGCATTATAAGAGACAGTGGCTAACACTTGGAAGCTTATGAGTCATGCTAATTTTTTTTACTGTATGAAAGTGCAACTCTGACGATACAATGGAGTAAATTAGTGTAACCAAAAGGCAGAACTGTTTGAGTAAAAGATTTAATATTTCCTCATGACCGACATTATTTTGAGCTAGTAAGCTTCATTGGAGTCATCAGAATTACCTTGAGGCCAAGCCAAGAGAGTAAAAATAGGTTTTTAAGGAAGGCAGAGAAATTGGATCAGAAAGCTGGAAAGCACCCTGTCAACACACACTAATAAAGGTGATTACAGTTATAAAGTTTGTTTCAAACTGACCTCCCATAAATAAATGTACCAAGACCAGTCAGTCATCAGATCAACCAAGAAGATACGAGAGATAGAGATGAAAGAATAACTACAAGAGAATCAATGTTTGGAGATGTTATGGGAAATCCAAGAACGGAAGTTAACACAACTTGAGGAAGAGTTAAAGAAACAGAAATAAGGGTCATAAAGGGAGTCAGCAGATGACAGGTACTGCAAAGATATCTGAAAGATATAGTCAGTGAGTATAAAAAAAAATTCAATTTAGTGGAAGGGATTCAGGAGGTACATAGTAACAGGAAAGTAGGTGAATTCATTAAAAGTTCAGTTGGAGGAAAGGGCTAAAACACACAATCTATTGTCAAAAGCAGGCAGACAAGTGCTGAAGGAGCAATTTCACAGTTGTTCAGTTAGAGGAAAGGAAAACACAGAATCTCCTGACAATAACAGGTATGGAAATGCAGAGGGAAAAATTTTGGCAAGTGATCAACAGTACATGAACATTGAGAATGATGTACAGGAATATAGACCTGGTATGATACAGAGGATATAAAGTGAAACTGTAGAAAGAATAACATGTATTTACAGATGAAGCAATTGGGGAAGTCTATGGCTTAGGTGATGAAAGTTTAGCAAAGTACATTTTATTTATTTATTTATATTTTGCTTTGTTGCTCTCTCCTGCATTAGCGAGGTAGTGCAAGGAAACAGACGAAAGAATGGCCCAACCCACCCACATACACATGTATATACATACATGTCCACACACGCAAATATACATACCTATACATCTCAACGTATACATATATATATATACACACACAGACATATACATATATACACATGTACATAATTCATAGTACCTGCCTTTATTCATTCCCACTGCCACCCCGCCACACATGAAATAACAACCCCCTCCCCCCTCATGTGCGCAAGGTAGCGCAGTCTCTAGCTGTCATGTAATAATGCACCAAACCCACAGCTCCCTAGGGATAAGGGAGAAAGAATACTTCCCACGCATTCCTCACGTGTCATAGAAGGCGACTAAAGGGGACCGGAGTGGGGGGGCTGGAAACCCTCCCCTCCTTGTATTTCAACTTTCTAAAAGGGGAAACAGCAAAGTGCATACCATACAGTATTTGTTTGCTAAATAAAAAATGGAGAGAGGTTCAAAATTCAAAACTGAAGGATCTAGTAGAAAAGTGGGCAGCACTAAATTTGAATCATTAGTAAAGCTGTAGGTTGACAGATGTGAAAAACTAATAATTTTTTACCTTAAAGATCATACACCACAGAAGGAAGATTGAAAAAAAAAAGAGGAAATGTTCATAAAAAAATTAATAGTGGCTACAGAATTGCTAGATGTCATTTTGGTGAAAAAAAAAAAAGAACTGATGATTACAACTGAGATGTAAGGGGGCGACTAGTTATAGATAATACAGTAATTACTCTTCCCATTACAGCATCAAAATATCATACCCACTGGATATAACTAAGAACTCTCACCAACGTTGCTCCTACGAATACTAATGGAAAATGGACATGCATAGTTTGTCGATTAGACCCATACTCTTTTCACCAGCTAATGTGTATATAATAGCTATGGTTTTGCTCCTGCCACATCCATACTATGATGACACTTAAGAGGACAGAAACATTTCTAAACAATGGTTTGGCATAAATGGGTGATGCACGTGGCAGGTTATGTTCAATCATAAAATTAGTGAAGAAAGCCTCTGCATTTATTAATGAAATCTTGAATTATTTTTGCTTAATGATATTTTTGTGTACTCCATAAGCTTTTTGGTAGACATGTTTCTGACATTCATCTTTGCAACGATGGTGCACAGCATACAAAATACATTGGTATCACCAAGATATCACTATTCTATTTTGTACCTATGCAGAACAGGTCTTTTTTATCTTTTTTTGACTTCATACTTGTAAATTTCACCAATTTGAAGGGTGAAAGGCATCATGGGATTTGTTTATAATATATATTCTGTTATATTTTATGCCAAAATACCATTACTTTTATTTTCTATCTTAACCCATTCACTGCAGGTTGTGACAGCAACACCTTAACTAATTTATACTGACTGTTGGCCGCAGCTATACCTACACCCTCTCTAATCTTGCACTGGAGGTATTGGGAAGAAGAAAAATGGTGACTTAAGGCAACACATGAAACTAATGCAAGACAATGAACCAAAAGCTTTTCAGTTATGGGACAGAGCCAAGAAAATGTTGGCGGAGAAGGAATGATATCAATTTGCTGCCAGATCATCTTCAGCCCCTGCCAGTCTTTCTAAAGACCATGGTGTAGATACTGTAATTGTTCATTCTTGGAAGCAAAAGACTGTGATAATCTCAGAGAGCTAAAAAGTGAGGTAGTCACAGAGAAAAGTGAAACAGATAATACTCACAGCTCTGTAACCGACCATCCACCCTGCACCTAAAGAACAAATATGGACACATAGATCAGATGGCAATGGCTGTCCAAGAGAACTGAAAAATGAAATAAATACACATTATATTTATTTATTTATCATCCTTTGTCGCTGTCTCCTGCATTAGTGAGGCAGTGCAAGGAAACAGACGAAAGAATGGCCCAACCCACCCACATACACATGTATGTCCACACACGCACACATACATACCTATACATCTCAACGTATACATATATATATACACACACACAGACATATACATATATACACATGTACATAATTCATACTGTCTGCCCTTATTCATTCCCGATGCCACCCCGCCACACATGAAATGAAAACCCCCTCCCCCCCTGCATGTGTGCAAGATAGCGCTAGGAAAAGACATCAAAGGCCACAGTCTCTAGCTGTCATGTATGATACACTGAAACCACAGCTCCCTTTCCAAATCCAGGCCCCACAAAACTTTCCATAGTTTACCCCAGACGCTTCACATGCCCTGGTTCAATCAATTGACAGCACGTTGACCCTGGTATACCACATCGTTTCAATTCACTCTATTCCTTGCCCGCCTTTCACCCTCCTGCATGTTCAGACCCCGATCACTCAAAATCTTTTTCACTCCAATTTTCCACCTCCAATTTGGCCTCCCACTCCTCCTCATTCCCTCCACCTCTTACACATATATCCTCTTTGTCAATCTTTCCTCACTCATTCTCTCCATGTGACCAAACCATTTCAAAACACCCTCTTCTGCTCTCTCAACGACACGCTTTTTATTACCACACATCTCTCTTACCCTTTCATTACTTACTCGATCAAACCACCTCATACCACATATTGTCCTTAAACATCTCATTTCCAGCACATCCACCCTCCTCTGCACAACTCTATCTATAGCCTACGCCTCACAACCATATAACATTGTTGGAACCACTATTCCTTCAAACATACCCATTTTTGCTTTCCAAGATAACGTTCTCGACTTCCACACATTTTTCAATGCCTCCAGAACTTTCGCCCCCTTCCCCACCCTAAGATTCACTTCCACTTCCATCCGCTGCCAAATCCACTCCTAGATATCTAAAACACTTCACTTCCTCCAGTTTTTCTCCATTCAAACTTACCTCCCAATTGACTTGTCCCTCAACCCTACTGTACATAATAACCTTGCTCTTATTCACAATTACTTTCAGCTTCCTTCTTTCACACACTTTATCAAACTCAGTCACCAGCTTCTGCAGTTTCTCACCCGAATCAGCCATCAGCGAACAACAACCGACTCACTTTCCAAGCTCTCTCATTCAAAACAGACTGCATACTTGCTCCTCTCTCCAAAAACTCTTGCATTCACCTCCCTAACAACCCCATCCATAAATAAATTAAACAACCATGGAGACATCACATACCCCTGCCGAAAACCTACATTCACTGAGAACCAATCACTTTTCTCTCTTCCTACACGTACACATGCCTTACATCCTTGATAAAAACTTTTCACTCCTTCTAACAACTTACCTCCCACATCATATATTTTTAATATCTTCCACAGAGCATCTCTATCAACTCTTATAATATGCCTTCTCCAGATCCATAAATGCTACATACAAATCCACTTGCTTTTCTATGTATTTCTCACATACATTTTTCAAAGCAAACACCTGATCCACACATCCTCTACCACTTCTGAAACCACACTGCTCTTCCCCAATCTGATGCTCTGTACATGCCTTCACCCTCTCAATCAATACCCTCACATATAATTTCCCAGGAATACTCAACAAACTTATACCTCTGTAATATGAGCACTCACTCTTATCCCCTTTGCCTTTGTACAATGGCACTATGCAAGTATTCCGCCAATCCTCAGTCATCTCACCATGAGTCATAAATACATTAAATAACCTTACCAACCAGTCAACAATACAGTCACCCCCCCTTTTTAATAAATTCCACTGCAATACCATTAAAACCCGCTGCCTTGCTGGCTTTCATCTTCCGCAAAGCTTTTACTACCTCTTCCGTGTTCACCACATCATTCTCCTTAACCCTCTCACTTTACACACCACCTCGACCAAAACACCCTATATCTACCACTCTATTATTAAACACATTCAACAAACCTTCAAATTACTCACTCCATCTTCTCACATCACCACTACTTGTTATCACCTCCCCAATTAGCCCCTTTCACTGATGTTCCCATTTGTTCCCTTGTCTTTTGCACTTTATTTACCTCCTTCTAAACATGTGTTTATTCTCCCTAACATTTAATGATACTCTCTCATCCCAACTCTCATTTGCCCTCTTTTTTGCCTCTTGCACCTTTCTCTTGACCTCCTGCCTCTTTCTTTTATACATCTCCCACTCATTTGCAGTATTTCCCTGCAAAAATTGTCCAAATGCCTCTCTTTACTCTTTCACTAATAATCTTACTCCTTCATCCCACCACTCACTACCCTTTCTAATCTGCCCATCTCCCATGCCACAAGCATCTTTTGCACAAGCCATCACTGCTTCCCTAAATACATCCCAGTCCTCCCCCACTCCCCTTATGTCCTTTGTTCTCACCTTTTTCCATTCTGTACTCAGTCTCTCCTGGTACTTCCTCACACAAATCTCCTTCCCACCCAACATTCTCTCTTCTTTTCTGAAAACCTCTACAAATCTTCACCTTTGCCTCCACAAGATAATGATCAGACATCCCTTCAGTTGCACCTCTCAGCACATTAACATCCAAAAGCCTCTCTTCCACGCGCCTATCAATTAATACGTAATTCAATAATGCTCTCTGGCCATCTCTCCTACTTACATACGTATCCTTATGTATATCTCTCTTTTTAAACCAGGTATTCCCAATCACCAGTCCTTTTTCAGCACATAAATCTACAAGCTCTTCACCATTACCATTTACAACACTGAACACCCCATGTAAACCAATTATTCCCTCAACTGCCACATTATTCACCTTTGCATTCAAAAAACCCATCACTATAACCCAGTCTCGTGCATCAACACTACTAACACACTCACTCAGCTGGTCCCAATACACTTGCCTCTCATGATCTTTCTTCTCATGCCCAGGTGCATATGCACCAATAATCACCCATCTCTCTCCATCCACTTCAGTTTTACCCATATCAATCTAGAGTTTACTTTCTTACACTCTATCACATACTCCCACCACTCCTGTTTCAGGAGTAGTGCTACTCCTTCCCTTGCTCTTGTCCTCTCACTAACCCCTGACTTTACTCCCAAGACATTCCTAAACCACTCTTCCTCTTTCCCGTTGAGCTTTGTTTCACTCAGAGCCAAAATATCTAGGTTCCTTTCCTCAAACAGACTACCTATATCTCCTTTTTTCTCATCTTGGTTACATCCACACACATTTAGACACCCCATACACATGTATGTAATGGAAAAATATGCTGAACTCAAACTAAGATTCTTTTTAGATTTATTGAAAATTGCTGTAAGGGCACACTAAAGTAGTAGCAGTCAATAGGTCAATAAACTAATCAACTGACAAGAAAAATGACATTAACCCATGGGATGGAAAGAGCCAGTCTAGTAGCAGAAGTCCTGGCAGCATGTGATCCTGGAAAATCTGTGATGCTAGCGGCTTGAACTGAGTGGGTCTATGATCTTATCATCATGGCAGTCTCTGACTTGCTGAAAGCAGGCCCATAATAAGCAAGATACTCCTACCACAAATAGGTGTATAGCAAAGAGTGAAGAAAGTTAGAACTTCCTCACCATAACTACTGAACTTTCAAGGAGCTGATTTTCTTAGCAAATATCTCATTGTTGCAGGACAGTCTATAGAGGAGAGAAATGGTACGCTAATCTGAACTCAACATAAATGTGAGAAATAGTGGCAACTTCTTTTCTGAGGGGAAAACTATCCAATCTTAGTACTGAGGAGACTATCATTTCTATCTGATGTTTAGGATCCTTTCCCTATAATGGCTTCTTTATATACACATCCTACTATTTGAAATTGGCTTTAAAATGTCTGTCCTAATTCAAAATTGAGAATCTGGGAATAACTAATACAATGAAAATTATATAAACACTATCAAATGGTAGATATTTTTACAGAGGACACATTCATTTACAGCTCACAGAGTCAAATTAAGAGAAGCTTGCATTCATGGGATATTTACTATCATCCTGCAAGATTAAAGGCACCACTGCTATGATTATATTTCCACATGAGATATCCCAATAAAACTTAATATTCCACAATCAATTTTGTTGGAGATGGACAAAATTAAAATAGACATGGATAAGATGACAAGCATCTCTCTCACAGAGGGAAAAAAACATGATAATGTCACTACCCAAGAGATTCTTGCACGAGATAATCATAATGCAAAATCTACTAAAGGTTGAACCTCTTTAATTCGGCAACCTTGGGACCTTGCCCATGCTGGACCTCAGAAAATGCTGGAAAACAGAACTTGACCCCAAAGGGAACCCACTATGTAAAAATATGCCCAACCCTTATTCTTACCAGTTCATTCCACATACAACTGCTTTGTTATCAAAGGTAGAACAAAGCTTAAAACAAGAAATAATACTTCCAAATAAGGTTTTAATTATTACATCAGATCATATCAGAAGTACCCCAGATGGAGACTCCTTAATATCTTCGGCAGGGGATTTTCGAGGTATATGACGCAATACAGGGCAGATTCATCAGCATTATACACTTGCTCTGGGGCTAAGTTTTCCGCTGCCACTACCTGTGCAAATTCATCCACAAACCTTGTGGCAGCTTCATGATACTAGTTAATGTAATGAATGACCATAGGTTGGTAGTTGACTTTGGTCGACCCTTGTTACTATTGTTGTTATCATCATGGCAGACAGCCCATGCTGCGTCAGTCCCAGACAGGCAGCCAGCTTGTACTCTCTCTCTTTTGCCCTGTACGTGTTGCTGTTGGTTGTTTAACAGGGAACTGGAATTTGTATCGATTCTTTTAATACAACCTTACACTACAAGTTTCTGTGTCAGCATTAAACTTTTCACCACACACACAATGTACTGAAATTCCATGACTCCACTTGAACTTATGTAACCATCCTTGTGAATATTCAGTCATAGTCTAGATTCAGTCCTCTATGAAAAACTTTGGCATGCTCAAAAAGCATCTCCCAAGAAATGCCTACACTTTCATTATGTAGGAGCTTAAACCACTTTATAAGTGCACTGTCTAATTATGTATGCTTTTATTTTTAGCAAAATACTGAATATAAGAAATTAAGAGTCAATTGGGAGGTAAGTTTGAATGGAGAAAAACTGGAGGAAGTAAAGTGTTTTAGATATCTGGGAGTGGATCTGGCAGCGGATGGAACCATGGAAGCGGAAGTGGATCATAGGGTGGGGGAGGGGGCGAAAATCCCGGGAGCCTTGAAGAATGTGTGGAAGTCGAGAACATTATCTCGGAAAGCAAAAATGGGTATGTTTGAAGGAATAGTGGTTCCAACAATGTTGTATGGTTGCGAGGCATGGGCTATGGATAGAGTTGTGCGCAGGAGGATGGATGTGCTGGAAATGAGATGTTTGAGGACAATGTGTGGTGTGAGGTGGTTTGATCGAGTAAGTAACGTAAGGGTAAGAGAGATGTGTGGAAATAAAAAGAGCGTGGTTGAGAGAGCAGAAGAGGGTGTTTTGAAATGGTTTGGGCACATGGAGAGAATGAGTGAGGAAAGATTGACCAAGAGGATATATGTGTCGGAGGTGGAGGGAACGAGGAGAAGTGGGAGACCAAATTGGAGGTGGAAAGATGGAGTGAAAAAGATTTTGTGTGATCGGGGCCTGAACATGCAGGAGGGTGAAAGGAGGGCAAGGAATAGAGTGAATTGGATCGATGTGGTATACCGGGGTTGACGTGCTGTCAGTGGATTGAATCAGGGCATGTGAAGCGTCTGGGTTAAACCATGGAAAGCTGTGTAGGTATGTATATTTGCGTGTGTGGACGTATGTATATACATGTGTATGGGGGTGGGTTGGGCCATTTCTTTCATCTGTTTCCTTGCGCTACCTCGCAAATGCAGGAGACAGCGGCAAAAAAAAAAAATAAAAAATTAACAGGACTGTCAATTAGCTTGGCTGCAATGTAAACAGATTTTGGCGACTTAGCACTGCTAGCAGTGCTGCCCTGGTGGCAGACCCACAAACTAATGGCAGCAGATTAAAAACATCCCGGACCATGGGAGTTACCAGACCACTGAGCGCCGGACTAGAGAGGTACAACCTGTACATACATGAATATGTCTGTGATTTATGACTACTTTCCTTATCAAATCTTAAAACATCCTAATCCTCCAACAAATCTTTTAGGAACATGTGAACTGCTGTAAGCTAAGCTGATCACCCATATCAAAGTACTATTAACATGTATACATACATGCAATAATAGTATTGTGGTAGCTGCAGTTCCTTACAAAATTTTAAATGTTTCATCAATGAAAATTCAAAATATTACACAAACTACATCACAAAATGTGTACTTAACACTGATTAATCTTTCAGCAAAAATAAATAAGCCATTGAACCCCTTGCTTCAAATTTACGCACATCAGTATGATCAATGTACAACAAAACAAGACTGCATGACCAACATCATTCTAGTAGGAAAGAAATCATAATCCAAACATCGTGTATTACGTGACAAACATGCAACAATAGAAAAGTTGGCCCAGCATAACCTGCACTGGAGTAAAAAGTGATTAAAGTTATTATTTCTAAAAATATAATTCACATAACAGCAGTGAATGAAATCATTATCAACATAAAACAAATGAACATATGATTGGGTCAAATACATATGTTGATGGAACATAAGGCTGAATATTCATTAGTACAGAAAATTTTTTTTAATGCTGCAACAAATGTTTATAATGTTCCATTCATCTATCAATATATCTATCCATGACTTTGATGTCTATTCCCTCAAGGAACTCCTATCAACGGGGTGGTCATGGCAAAAGAATATCTGCTTATCCCGGTCCTTAAATGCCTCTCTCACATACATCATTCCATGCATTTTTCCATCATATCTCTTCCATTTCCCTATGTCACAGGTGGTCTTCCTCTCACACCAACCCCTTTAATTGTAATATCATAAGCTCTCCATGTAGACTCTGTCTTGCATTCTTTACTCGTGCCCAAATCACCTGCCATACCACATCTCTTATACAACCCCCATTTCTTTCTTCACTCCATCTAGTCATACCATATGCCCCTCTCTAATAGCTCATTTCAGAAGCATAGGTCAGGGATGGAAGGACTTTGCTGTCCCTGAATTCTTTCTTCACTTCCATACTTACACCTATACCCTTCATTATTCTATCAACGGACCCAATGACACTTACATCCTGTACTGCTCTCCCTTTTCTCTCCTTCTGTATCACCAAATTTAGCAAAGATAGCTCCTAAATACTTAAATTCTCTTAACTCTTCCAGTATTTCTTTTCCCCCATATCCATTATACAGTTTAGAGTACTTTCTTCTTTCACTCTATATAGGGTTTTGCAAAATCTATACTTTCACCTTCTTTCAAACACCATTAATTCATTTTATTTCAGCAAAAAACACAGTATCATCCAAAAACAGGCTCGTCATTAGTCATCATACCTCACTGTTACACTCCATCTCAGCACCTACTTTCCCAAATTTTGCTTTCATATCTCTTATCACTCCATCCATATATGTTAAAAAGCCATAGTGGTATCACACAGCCTTGCTTCACATCCATATGTATACTGAAACTTTCACTCAACCCTCCGTCCACTCTCACACAAACATTTGCTCCTCTATATAAGGCTTTCACACAATCCAACAGTTGTTCTCCTACCCCATATATCCTTAACATGTCCCATAAAGCATTCCACTCACCTCTGTCATACACCTTCTCCAGATCCATAAAGGCTGCATACGTCTTACCTCCTGTTAGATACTTTTTTACGGTTCTTCTCACCACAAAAATCTGATCTACACATCCACTACCTTTCCTAAAAACCCCTTACCAATATTACATAGGGAAGAAAGCCTTCTCCCTTGCTAAAAACATGTAGTGGTTACCAAGCTTCAGATGGTATCATAACATTTCTTCCTTAGAAAGTTGATGTACAAACATGTGGAAGTCAGTAAGTCATGGACATGATCACAATCCATTTGTCCAATGTATGCAAAATACAAGATAATTAGAAAATACAGTACTTCAGAAACCAACTGTCAGAGCAATTCTTTTTAAAGCCTCAGAAAATGATGCATTTGTTTAAAGTCTTGACACATGGAGACATCAAAGCCATGTAATCCATCATATACCACAAGAATTATAAAGTTACTGCCCCTTTCAAAAGTAAGCAAAGAAATGATGGTGGAGCAGTCTCACTTACAGTATTTTCTGTTCTTTCAGTATCAATCACTACAATATCTACTGCTGCAGTTCTATTGACAATACTTTGTTCCTTCACTAACACTTACAATACTATCTGCTGCGGCAGTGCCACAATACCTTCTTCCTTCACTAACACTTACAATACCATCTACTGCTGTAGCGTCACTTACATAGCCTCTGTTCCTTAAATATCATTCAAAATACCATCTACTGCCACAGTGTCACTTACGTTACCTTGTTCCTTCCTAATATTCACAATACCATATGCTCCTACAGAGTCACTTACACTAACTTGTTTTTTAATGTTACATTCAGTGCCATTTACTGTGGCACTGTCAACTACAGTGCATGTGGCGAGTGACATATTGCATCATTAAGTATCAGCACTGTTGCTGCAGTGTTATGCAAAGTACCCTCCATTTTTGCAATAAGTAATGCTGCTTACAGTACTCTATGTTGCTGCCAAGTGGAGCGTTACGTACAATATCCTATGTTAGTGCCTGTGCTGTATTGGTTACAAAACCTACTGTTGCAGTCTGCAGTGTTACATACAATACTCTGTGTTGTTGTTATGCGAAGTACCGCTGACAATACTCTATTGCCTCCATGTGCAGTATTATGTAAAATACCCTCCGTTCCTGCTGTGTGCAGTATTGCTTACAATAGCCTTTGTTGTTGCAGTTTGCAATGTTACATACAATAACCTCTGCTGCAATCATGTGTACTATTACTTACAATGCCCTATGTGTTTGTGGTGTTCAGTATTACATACAATACCCTCTTTTGCTGTAATATTCATTGTTACATATATTACACTCTGTTGATGCCATGTGCAGTATTGCTTTCAATACCCTCTGTTGCTGCAATGTTTCTTACAATGCCCTATGTTGCTGCTGGGTGCAGTGTTACTTCAAATATCCTCTGTTCCTGCTGGGTGCAACATTACTTATAATACCCACTGTTGCTACTGTATCACTTACATTTTACCCTCTGCATGTGATGACTGACAGGTTCTGTTCCATAGTATCAGCTACAGACTGTGGTGTTAATGCAAACAGAGTCATGATCTATCACCAAGTGCAGGTGTTATATGATTCACAACAGAGTATCAGTTACAAAGCATGGTACTGTATCACTGTCATATGTCAACAAGTATCAGCTACACTGTTACTCATGTTCTGTTACCAGAAACATTGTAATAAAGTGGCTGCAGAACAGTGGCTGTAACACAGTAGCTACAGCAGAGTGGGTGTAGCACAGTGACTGCAACATAATGGCTGTGGCCCAGTGTCTGTAGCACTATAGATATAGCATAGTGGCTGTAGATGAGAGGCTACAGCAAAATGATTGCAGCACAGTGGCCGCAGACCAGTGGCCGTAGATCAGTGGCAACAGCAAAATGACTGTAGCACAGTGGCTAGAGCACTATGGCTACAGCAAAGTGACTGTTGCACAGTGGTTGTGGCACAGTGGCTGTAAACCAGTGGCTGCAACACAAGTGTCTGTAGACCAGTAGGTGCAGCACACTGGTTGTAGCAAAGTGGCTGTAGACCTGTGGCTGGAGCAGAGAGGATGTAGCACAGTGACTGTAAACCAGTGGTTTCAGCACAGCAGTTGTAGCACATTGGCTGCAACACATTAGCTGTAGCACAGTGGTTTTAGTATAAAGGCTGCAACACAGTGGCTGTATCACCAAGGCTTTTAGAACAGAATGGCTGCTATATAGCCTTTTTCCTAGGTTGACCTGCATGTGTTGGAGCAACAAAAATGTTATCAACTGCCGCATATGTTCCTACGACCATACAGCGGAGTGTAACGCTTCCAGGTACATGTTTCAGCCACGTGTGTTACTACTACCACATGGCTGATTGTAACACTTCCAAGTACATGTATCTGTCACAACATGTATTATTACTACCACATGGCTGAGTGTAACACACCCAGTTACATGTATCAGCCACAACATACATTGGTGCAGCACATATTACCAAGTTTTATCATGCATGTTGTGTACATAATGGTACCACAACACATATGCTGCAGGATATGAATTCACTCCAACACATGTTCTCTTACCAAATATTATATGTGTGATACCAGAACCAAGAATGTCTACAGAATATACTCTTTTGCTGCTGAATGTAAGGTACAATTAGCAGCACCATAGCACATCACACACCACACTCAAGGTCAGCCATCACATTAAAATTAAAAACCAATACATCTCATGGCTCTTCTTAGCATCATCTTTCATATACCAATTGCCAGCATTTCTAATTGCATCTTCTCTTTTCTCTACAATTTACATATATTTTTCTCAAGCAATTAGTTCAGCCATTGTCATCACTATTCATATCTCCTTATAATATACTTAGAAATCTTAGGAATAAAAGAAAGAACTTGAGTACTACTCACCATTGTGCACAAGCATATGGGTATTAAGACTGCTCTTTCTAGTGAATAAAGTACCACATTCCTCACATTCAAACTTCTTCTCCCCGCTATGCATCAGCATGTGAGTGTTTAAACTGCTTCTCCTGGTAAATCGCTTACAGCATTTGTCACATTCAAACTTCTTCTCACCACGGTGTGCAAGCCGATGCATGTTTAAGCTGCTTTTCCTCGTAAACATGGTGCCACACTCTTCACACTCAAATTTCTTCTCTCCACTATGCATAAACATGTGTGTGTTTAGACTACTTTTTCTTGTGAATCGGTTTCCACATTCTTCACATTCAAACCTCTTTTCGCCACTGTGTATCAGTCGGTGGGTATTAAGGCTGCTTTTCCTAGGGAAGAGCTTTGCACAAACCTCACAAGCAAACCTTTTTTCACTCACCCCAGGTACCTGTATAGCAGTAGTTACACATGTAAATCTTTTTTCAGCTACTCCAGTCACAGCAGTTACGCCATCACCCGTGTGAACCAGCATGTGGGCACTAAGTTGGCTTTGATGAGCCAGAAGACTGCTGCAGTCCTCACACACAAACTTTTCCTCTCCACCATTTACAATCATGTGAGTAATGTTGTTGCTTTTATAAGCAAATTGTTTACCACATTCCTCACACCTGAACATTGCTTCTTTTGTTGTTTATGACATCCATAAGGACCTCAATAACTGAAAAATATGCATAATGTACATAAGCCAGTTAACATCAGTCTTCTGCTCAAGTACATCTAGTTTAATCTTATAAATAAACAGTGTGATACATCCCCTACACCTAATCTTTATTTCTAATATGCACTGAGCAACAGTATTTTAACTGATCAACTTCTGAATGAAGTTCTTCTCACACAATCTTCATATAAGTACTTTTTCTCTCCAACTATGCACAAGAAAGTGTTTGTTGAGGCTGAAGCCCTTCAAAACACACATTTTATGACACTTCATGTTTACAGGTCCAAAAAACCTAACCACATTTATCAAATGTGTAAAACATTCCTCACAAAAGCACCTCTCTTCTCCATTGAAAATATAGTTGAACATATTGGGAGCTTCCACTTCGTACTGGGTCAGCCTTGGCCAAGTAGTGGCCTGAGTTGTGTCAACCTGAAAAAGATTTTTCAACTTAAAACTTTGTAAAGAAAAAAATACATATCTAATTTTAAGACTGTATCCCTTTAACTTAATTTAAAGTTACTTTTTGTCAGCAGTTTATCAATACAGGTAATATCTTAATATGGAAGTATATTTTCATTTCTAGATGTATGCAGATTTGCTTTAATGGCTCCTGGAAAGCATTACATATATAATGACAAGAGCTGCCAATGGAAGTACTTACCTTAAATCTTTCTTTTTCCAATTAATCAATTTGCTCATATACAAACTGTAGACTCACAAATGACTTATGTCTTGCTAACAGTTTAATGTTTCTCCTGAATGTATTCTTATGAATTAGTTTCATGATCTATATCCTAGTCATGCAATGCCATACTTCTGGCCTCAGAAAAATGGGTGTTTTTTTATGTAGTGACAATCTCTCTTAAAAAATGAAAGATCATACACAAAAAAATACAATCACAAAGGCCTGATGGGAGCATACTTCTATGATAGTGATATGCAGCCTTGTGTTGATGTGTCTTGCCAGGTGGCATTTCAGGACTGCCAAATAAGTTCATATAAGCAATAATCTGTTGGAACAGACAAAAATCTTACTTGGTGACCTGGCCTCCTACAGTATGAAAGATGTAATTCACACAATCTAAAGCAATAATCTCGGAATTTGGTGATTTTGAGGGGATTTTTGTTGGTATTAGGAGTTTAGGATTATGGGAGGTTGGGGTCAGGTAGCCAAGAATGCTCTCATCCATCTGAGAGTTAGGTAAGATTGACGGGTTTGAGTTTCAAACCAAATCTTTGCCTAAACTTCAATATGACAAGGGGTATGAGCTCTCTTGTGACTCCAGAGAACTTGAAACAGTTAAAAATGACCTTACTCATCAATACTGATACCTGTACAAATCTCAATATCTGTAATAGCTTTTCCTCTTTGAGAAAAAATTATAAACCGACAACTATAATCAGCAGAAAATAAAGTAGTTAACACTATCAATCTGACCCAACACTGCCAATCAGTCAGTAAAATGATCATTACATGTAATGTTCTCTTCAACATACATTACAACTGTGTAACACACTCGCACTATCCAAAACTAGTTTGGCTGCACTGCAAAAATAATAATTTATCAAGTTTCTAGTCAATATCCTCATCCTAGCAAATGTGTCTCCTGACACACACATATACCACATCTGGCTCATGACACCAGATTATCATCCTGATACACATATACCACATCTGGCTAATGACACCAGATTATCATCCTGATACACACATACCCCATCTGGCTAATGACACCAGATTATCATCCTGATACACATATACCCCATCTGGCTAATGACACCAGATTATCATCCTGATACACATATACCACATCTGGCTAATGACACCAGATTATCATCCTGATACACATATACCACATCTGGCTCATGACACCAGATTATCATCCTGATACACATATACCACATCTGGCTAATGACACCAGATTATCATCCTGATACACACATACCCCATCTGGCTAATGACACCAGGTTATCATCCTGACACACACATACCCCATCTGGCTAATGACACCAGATTATCATCCTGATACACACATACCCCATCTGGCTAATGACACCAGATTATCAGCCTGATACACATATACCACATCTGGCTAATAACACCAGATTATCATCCTGATACACACATACCCCATCTGGCTAATGACACCAGGTTATCATCCTCATACACACATACCCCATCTGGCTAATGACACCAGGTTATCATCCTGATACACACATACCCCATCTGGCTAATGACACCAGATTATCATCCTGATACACATATACCACATCTGGCTAATAACACCAGATTATCATCCTGATACACATATACCACATCTGGCTCATGACACCAGATTATCATCCTGATACACATATACCACATCTGGCTCATGACACCAGATTATCATCCTGATACACACATACCACATCTGGCTAATGACACCAGATTATCATCCTGATACACACATACCCCATCTGGCTAATGACACCAGATTATCATCCTGATACACACATACCACATCTGGCTAATAACACCAGATTATCATCCTGATACACACAAAACAAGCTAATGACAGCAAGTTATCATCCTAACAAACACATATGACACTTGGCTAACAACAACAGGATATCATCCTAACACAAATGACACAAGATGACATCAGTTTATCATTCTGATACACATGAACCTTACATCTAACGATATCAAAGTATCATCTTGACACATACTATGTGATGTAATAAGATAATGATACCAGGTTATCATCCTGACACACACTTGGCTAATGATGGGATTGCTATCCTGACACATGCGCCATAGGCTAACAACCCCAGGTCATCATCCTGACATTGACATAATTTACATCTAGTGACACCAGATTATCATCCTGACACATGCGCCACAACAAGCTAATGAGACCAGGTTTTCATACTGAAGCACACTTAATTTACATCTAATGATACTAGATTATCATCCTAACACACCTATATGCCACAACAAGCTAAAGCACCTTTCATCTAAGACACTAGATTATCATCCTGACACACATGCCTTAAGCTAATGACACCAAATTATCATGGTGAAACAAACATACCTTATGTATAATGACACCAAATTATCAGCCCGACAAACATATGCTAAAGCAAGCTGATGACAACTGGTCATAATCCCAACAAACACACCACACCTGGCTAATGATGCCAGGTTATCATCCTGGCACACACATGCCATACCTGGCTAATGATACCAAATCATTATTCTGACACACATGTGCCTCGTCTGATGACACCAGGATAACATCCTGAAATACATGTAACTTATGTCTGATAACACCTATCATTCTGTAATACACATACCTTACATCTGATAACACCAGACTGTCCTGACAGACACATACTTATGCCTGACAACACCAGACTGTCATCCTGACACACGTACCCACATCTGTTGACACCAGACTGTCATTCTGACATACATGTAATTAAATCTGACAACACCAGACTGTCATCCAGACATACACATAATTAAATCTGATGACACCAGACTGTCATCCTGACAAACATGTAATTACATCTGAAGACACCAGACTGTCATCCTAACGTACACGTACCTACACCTGATGACACCAGACCATCATTCTGACGTACATGTACCTACATCTGATGACACCAGACCGTAATCCTGATGTACATGTACCTACATCTGATGACACCAGACTGTCATCCTGACATACATATACTTATGTCTGATGACACCAGACTGTCATCCTGACGTACATGTACCTACATCTGATGACGCCAGATTGTCATCCTGATGTACATGTACCTTCATCTGATGACACCAGACTGTCATCCTGATGTACATGTGCCTACATCTGATACACCAGACTGTCATCCTGATGTACAAGTGCTTACATCTGACGACACCAGACCATCATCCTGACATACATGTACCTACATCTGATGACACCAGATTGTCATCCTGACATACATGTGCCTACATCTGAAGACACCAGACTGTCATCCTGACGTACATGTACCTACATCTGATGACACCAGACTGTCATCCTGACATACATGTGCCTACATCTGATGACACCAGACTGTCATCCTGACATACATGTGCCTACATCTGATGACACCAGACATTCATCCGGACATACATGTGCCTACATCTGATGGCACCAGACTGTCATCCTGACATACATGTGTCTACATCTGAAGACACCAGACTGTCATCCTGACGTACATGTACCTACATCTGATGACACCAGACTGTCATCCTGATGTACATGTACCTACATCTGATGACACCACACTGTCACCCTGATGTACACGTACCTACATCTGATGACACCAGACTGTCATCCTGATGTACATGTACTTACATCTGATGACACCACACTGTCATCCTAATGTACATGCACCTACATCTGATGACACCAGACTGTCATCCTGACGTACATGTACCTACATCTGATGACACCAGACTGTCATCCTGACGTACATGTACCTACATCTGATGACATCAGATCGTCATCCTGACGTACATGCACCTACATCTGATGACACCACACTGTCATCCTGATTACATGGAACCTACAATCAGATTGACCACCAAACTGTCATTCCTGACCGTACAACGTACCTACATCTGATGACACCAGACTGTCAACCTGATGTACATGTGCCTAACATCTGATGACACCCAGACCATCATCCTATGTACATTACCTACAACTTATGACACCAGACTGTCACCTGACGTACATGTGCCTACACTGATGCAACCAGACCGTACACCCCCCTGACGAACATTGCATACATCTGATGTCACCAGACATCATCCTGACGTACATGTACCTACATACTGATGACACCAGAATGGTCATCCTGATGTACATGTGCCTACATCTTATGACACCAGACTGTCCATTCTGACGTACAAGTACCTACATATGAGACACCAGACTGTCATCCCTGATCGTACATGTACCTACATCTGATGACACCAGACTGTCATCCTGACGTACATGTACTTCATCTGATGACACCACACCTGTCATCCTGATGTAACATGAATGGCCCTACATCTGATGACAAAAGACTGTCATCCTGACGTACATGTACCTACATCTGATGACACCAGACTGTCATCCTGATGTACATGTACCTACATCTGATGACACCAGACTGTCATCCTGACGTACATGTACCTACATCTGATGACACCAGACTGTCATCCTGACGTACATGTGCCTACATCTGATGACATCAGACTGTCATCCTGACGTACATGTGCCTACATCTGATGACACCAGACTGTCATCCTGACGTACATGTGCCTACATCTGATGACACCAGACTGTCATCCTGACGTACATGTACCTACATCTGATGACACCAGACTGTCATCCTGACGTACATGTGCCTACATCTGATGACACCAGACTGTCATCCTGACGTACATGTGCCTACATCTGATGACACCAGACTGTCATCCTGACGTACATGTGCCTACATCTGATGACACCAGACTGTCATCCTGACGTACATGTGCCTACATCTGATGACACCAGACTGTCATCCTGACGTACATGTACCTACATCTGATGACACCAGACTGTCATCCTGACGTACATGTGCAATATCAAGTTAATGACATCAAATCATAAGGCAAGAACAGTTCTACAAATGAACACCTCATAAGCAATTCGTTATCTTTCTGAAACTAAGTTAATCAATATCTTACTCAGTAGTGAGAATAAAGTCGACCATTTTACACCTGCTGATCTTAGGAACTGCTGCTGCTACACTTGCCTCCTCAGTTAGGTCAAGGAACGGAAAAAACTTAAGGCAATAATGAGCAAGTGATGAAACCTGGTTAACCTGGCGCCCGCCACTGTTGTTTTGGTCACGGCACTGTTGCCAACCTGGGCTATGCTATGTACGCTACATATAGCAAACAAAACAACGCTGAACTGGACATACTGCATACATCAGATCACCACAGAACCCTACTGGACATACTGCATACATCAGAGCACCACAGAACCCTACTGGACATACTGCATACATCAGATCACCACAGAACCCTACTGGACATACTGCATACATCAGAGCACCACAGAACCCTACTGGACATACTGCATACATCAGATCACCACAGAACCCTACTGGACATACTGCATACATCAGAGCACCACAGAACCCTACTGGACATACTGCATACATCAGAGCACCACAGAACCCTACTGGACATACTGCATACATCAGATCACCACAGAACCCTACTGGACATACTGCATACATCAGAGCACCACAGAACCCTGCTGGACATACTGCATACATCAGAGCACCACAGAACCCTGCTGGACATACTACTACATGTAGTGAAGCACCATAGCGCCCTGCTGCACATACTACATGAAGCGAAAGACCATGCATGGCGTTGTACTGGACATACTACATGTAGCAGAGCACCACAATAGCGCTTTGCTGAATATACTACAGATACCGGAGCACAACAGAACTGTGCTGGACACACTAAATGTAGGGGAGCACAACAGAACTGTGCTGGACATACTAAATGTAGGGGAGCACAACAGAACTGTGCTGGACATACTAAATGTAGGGGAGCACCATAGTGATGTGCTGGACATACTAAATGTAGGGGAGCACCATAGTGCTGTGCTGGACATACTAAATGTAGGGGAGCACCATAGTGCTGTGCTGGACATACTAAATGTAGGGGAGCACCATAGTGCTGTGCTGGACATACTAGATATAGGAGAGCACCATAGTGCTGTGCTGGACATACTAAATGTGGGGGAGCACAACAGAACTGTGCTGGACATACTAAATGTAGGGGAGCACCATAGTGCTGTGCTGGACATACTAAATGTAGGGGAGCACCATAGTGCTGTGCTGGACATACTAAATGTAGGGGAGCACAACAGAACTGTGCTGGACATACTAAATGTAGGGGAGCACAACAGAACTGTGCTGGACATACTAAATGTAGGGGAGCACAACAGAACTGTGCTGGACATACTAAATGTAGGGGAGCACCATAGTGCTGTGCTGGACATACTAAATGTAGGGGAGCACCATAGTGCTGTGCTGGACATACTAAATGTAGGGGAGCACCATAGTGCTGTGCTGGACATACTAGATATAGGAGAGCACCATAGTGCTGTGCTGGACATACTAAATGTAGGGGAGCACAACAGAACTGTGCTGGACATACTAAATGTAGGGGAGCACCATAGTGCTGTGCTGGACATACTAAATATAGGGGAGCACCATAGTGCTGTGCTGGACATACTAAATGTAGGAGAGCACCATAGTGCTGTGCTGGACATACTAGATATAGGAGAGCACCATAGTGCTGTGCTGGACATACTAAATGTAGGGGAGCACCATAGTGCTGTGCTGGACATACTAAATGTAGGAGAGCACCATAGTGCTGTGCTGGACATACTAAATGTAGGGGAGTACCATAGTGCTGTGCTGGACATACTAAATATAGGAGAGCACCATAGTGCTGTGCTGGACATACTACATGTAACAGAGCACCATAGTGCTGTGCTGGAATACTAGTAGAGCACCAGAGTGCTGTGCTGGACATACTAAATATAGGAGAGCACCATAGTGCTGTGCTGGACATACTAAATGTAGGAGAGCACCATAGTGCTGTGCTGGACATACTACATGTAGGGAGCACCATAGTGCTGTGCTGGACATACTACATGTACGGAGAGCACCATAGTGCTGTGCTGGACATACTACATGTAGGAGAGCACCATAGTGCTGTGCTGGACATACTGCATGTAGGGAGCACCATAGTGCTGTGCTGGACATACTGCATGTAGGGGAGCACCATAGTGCTGTGCTGGACATACTGCATGTAGGGGAGCACCATAGTGCTGTGCTGGACATACTGCATGTAGGGGAGCACCATAGAGCTGTGCTGGACATACTACATGTAGGTGAGCACCATAGTGCTGTGCTGGACATACTACATGTAGCGGAAGCACCATAGTGCTGTGCTGGACATACTGCATGTAAGGGAGCACCATAGAACTGTGCTGGACATACTACATGTAGGGGAGCACCATAGAACTGTGCTGGACATACTACATGTAGGGAGCACCATAGAGCTGTGCTGGACATACTGCATGTAGTGAAGCACCAGAGAACTGTGCTGGACATACTACATGTAGGGGAGCACCATAGTGCTGTGCTGGACATAATGCATGTAGGGAGCACTATAGTGCTGTGCTGGACATACTGCATGTAGGAGAGCATCACAGCGCTGTGTTGGACATGCTGCATGTAGGGGAGCACCAAAGCGCTGTTCTAGACTTACTGCCTTTAGCGGAACACCATAGCGCTGTGCTGAACACGTTAAAAGTAGCGGAGCACCAGAGCTCTGTTCCGGACATACTAAATGTAGCGAGGCACCATAGCGCTGTGCTGGAAATGTTGCATGCGGCGGAGCACCACAACACTGTGCTGGTCATAATGCATGTAGCGGAGCACCATACCACAGTGCTGGACATACTGCATATGGTAGAGCACCAAAGAGCTGTGCTGGACACATTGCATTTGCCTTAGCATCATAGCGCTGTGCTGGACATATTGCATGTAGAGCAGCACCAAAGCGCTGTGCTGAAAATAAGGCATGTAGTGGAGTACCATAGCACTGTGCTGGTAATACTGCATGTAGCGGAGTAACTTGGCATTGTGCTGGACATATTGAATGGAGCGGAGCACCATAGTCCTCTGCTGGAAATATTGTACATAACAGAGCACCATAGCGCTGTGCTTGACATACTGCATGTAGCGGAAAACCATAACGCTGTTTAGACATACTGCCTGTAGCAGAGCATCATAGCACTGTACTGGATATACTGCATTTGGCCGAGCAACATAGCATTGTGCTGGACATACTGCATGTAGGGGAGCACCAAAGCGCTGTGCTGGATATACTGCATCTAGCGGAGCACCAGAGCGTTGTGCTGGACATATTGCATGTAGGGGAGTACCATAGTGTTGTGCTGGACATATTGCATGTAGGGGCGCGCCATAGTGTTGTGCTGGACATATTGCTTGTAACAGAGCACCACTGCTAGGATGGACGTCATTTGTACCTCACCAGTGTCAACAACATCATCACTGGCAGGCTGAACGTGCCACATGTACTTCACCAACATCACCACTGCCAGGCTGAACGTGCCACATGTACTTCACCAACATCACCACTGCCAGGCTGAACGTGCCACATGTACTTCACCAACATCACCACTGCCAGGCTGAACGTGCCACATGTACTTCACCAACATCACCACTGCCAGGCTGAACGTGCCACATGTACTTCACCAACATCATCACTGGCAGGCTGAACGTGCCACATGTACTTCACCAACATCACCACTGCCAGGCTGAACGTGCCACATGTACTTCACCAACATCACCACTGCCAGGCTGAACGTGCCACATGTACTTCACCAACATCACCACTGCCAGGCTGAACGTGCCACATGTACTTCACCAACATCACACTGCCAGGCTGAACGTGCCACATGTACTTCACCAACATCACACTGCCAGGCTGAACGTGCCACATGTACTTCACCAACATCACTTGCCAGGCTGAACGTGCCACATGTACTTCACCAACATCACCACTGCCAGGCTGAACGTGCCACATGTACTTCACCAACATCACTTGCCAGGCTGAACGTGCCACATGTACTTCACCAACATCACTTGCCAGGCTGAACGTGCCACATGTACTTCACCAACATCACCACTGCCAGGCTGAACGTGCCACATGTACTTCACCAACATCACCACTGCCAGGCTGAACGTGCCACATGTACTTCACCAACATCATCACTGGCAGGCTGAACGTGCCACATGTACTTCACCAACATCACCACTGCCAGGCTGAACGTGCCACATGTACTTCACCAACATCACTTGCCAGGCTGAACGTGCCACATGTACTTCACCAACATCACCACTGCCAGGCTGAACGTGCCACATGTACTTCACCAACATCATCACTGGCAGGCTGAACGTGCCACATGTACTTCACCAACATCACCACTGCCAGGCTGAACGTGCCACATGTACTTCACCAACATCACTTGCCAGGCTGAACGTGCCACATGTACTTCACCAACATCACCACAGCCAGGCTGAACGTGCAACATGTACTTCACCAACATCACCACTGCCAGGCTGAACGTGCCACATGTACTTCACCAACATCACCACTGCCAGGCTGAACGTGCCACATGTACTTCACCAACATCACTTGCCAGGCTGAACGTGCCACATGTACTTCACCAACATCACCACAGCCAGGCTGAACGTGCAACATGTACTTCACCAACATCACTTGCCAGGTTATTTCTTCAGTTTCCTCTTCTTCTTGCGTTGTGCTCTCTTGATCATCTGGGTTATATGGTAATGTTGCCAGGCGCGTTGTATGATCCGAGCTGCGTGTTCACGACGGAACTCCTCCTGCACGTACCAGTGAGCAAGTCACTCATTATATGATCATGATGCATTATAATGATGGTGGAGGAAGGGTTATAATGATGGTGGAGCAACGGTCATGATGGTGGTGGAGGAAGGGTTATAATGATGGTGGAGGAAGGGTTATAATGATGGTGGAGCAACGGTCATGATGGTGGCGGAGGAAGGGTTATAATGATGGTGGAGGAAGGGTTATAATGATGGTGGTGGAGGAAGGGTTATAATGATGGTAGGGCAACGGTCATGATGGTGGTGGAGGAAGGGTTATAATGATGGTGGAGGAAGGGTTATAATGATGGTGGAGCAACGGTCATGATGGTGGTGGAGGAAGGGTTATAATGATGGTGGGAGGGTTATAATGATGTGGAGGAAGGGTTATAATGATGGTGGAGCAACGGTCATGATGGTGGTGGAGGAAGGGTTATAATGATGGTGGAGGAAGGGTTATAATGATGGTGGAGCAACGGTCATGATGGTGGTGGAGGAAGGGTTATAATGATGGTGGAGGAAGGGTTATAATGATGGTGGAGCAACGGTCATGATGGTGGTGGAGGAAGGGTTATAATGATGGTGGAGGAAGGGTTATAATGATGGTGGAGGAAGGGTTATAATGATGGTGGAGCAACGGTCATGATGGTGGTGGAGGAAGGGTTATAATGATGGTGGAGGAAGGGTTATAATGATGGTGGAGCAACGGTCATGATGGTGGTGGAGGAAGGGTTATAATGATGGTGGAGGAAGGGTTATAATGATGGTGGAGCAACGGTCATGATGGTGGTGGAGGGTTATAATGATGGTGGAGGAAGGGTTATAATGATGGTGGTGGAGGAAGGGTTATAATGATGGTGGGGCAACGGTCATGATGGTGGTGGAGGAAGGGTTATAATGATGGTGGTGGAGGAAGGGTTATAATGATGGTGGAGCAACGGTCATGATGGTGGTGGAGGAAGGGTTATAATGATGGTGGAGGAAGGGTTATAATGATGGTGGGGCAACGGTCATGATGGTGGTGGAGGAAGGGTTATAATGATGGTGGAGGAAGGGTTATAATGATGGTGGAGCAACGGTCATGATGGTGGTGGAGGAAGGGTTATAATGATGGTGGAGGAAGGGTTATAATGATGGGGAGCAACGGTCATGATGGTGGCGGAGGAAGGGTTATAATGATGGTGGAGGAAGGGTTATATAAAGATGGTGGAGAAGGTATATGATGGTGGGGAGAAGGTTATATGGGTGGAGGAAGGGTTATAATGATGGTGGAGCAACGGATCATGAGGTGGGGAGAAGAGTTCGAGTATGTGATAATATAATGGAGGGTTTAATGATGGGGAGGAAGGGTTATAAATGATGTGGCAACGGCTATGGTGGCGGAGGAAGGGTTATAATGATGGGGAGGAAGGGTTAAATGATGTGGAGCAACGGTATCAGGACTAAAAGGTATAAGATTTGAGGAGTTAAAATGATGGTGAGTGGGAGGTATAATGATGTGGAGCAACGGTCATGAGGTGGACGGAGAAGGGTTATAATGAGGGGGAAGGTTATTAATAGTGGAAACGGTTCATGATGGTGGACAAAGGTATAATATGTGAGGAGGCTAAAGAGAGGGTATAATTTAAGATGGTGGAGCAACGGTATATGTGTGGCGGAGAAGGTATAATGATGGTGTGCAGGAAGGGTTATAATGATGGTGAGAACGGATACAATGATGGCGGAGGAAGGTTATAATGATGGTGGAGGAAGGGTGTACAACTATGATGTGTGAGGAAGGGTTATAATGATGGTGGAGGAAGGGTTATAATGATGTGGGGCAACGTCATTGATGGTGGGGAGGAAGGGTTATAATATGGTGGAGGAAGGGTTATAATGATGGTGGAGCAACGGTCATGATGGTGGTGAGAAGGGTATATGACTGGTGGAGGAAGGGTTATAATATTGAAAAGGATTTAATATAGTGCAACCTAATATGGATATAGAAGGTTATTCCATTGCACATAGATGTATATATAGGATCAATATGATGATGAGGTATTCCATAATTAGCAACATGATGTAGGAGTATAGGTATACATATGAGAAGGTTTCCATCATGACTGATGTAGAAGGTATAATGATCGTGGAGTAAAGTGTGTAATTCCCTATATGACAGAAGGTTATAATGAGGTGAGAAGTATAGATGTGTTCCACAGGTCTATAATGATGTAGGTGAAAGGTTCAATAATGAGAATAGTTCAATCATGTCAACAGATTATAATTGGGATAGCATATGAGAAGTGTTTCCATCATGCTAAACAGATTATATCAATACTAGGATCATATGAGAGTGTTTCCATCATGCACATGATGTAGTATATAGGATCATATGAGATGTTTCCATCATGCACATGATGTAGTATATAGGATCATATGAGAGTGTTTCCATCATGCACATGATGTAGTATATAGGATCATATGAGAGTGTTTCCATCATGCACATGATGTAGTATATAGGATCATATGAGAGTGTTTCCATCATGCACATGATGTAGTATATAGGATCATATGAGAGTGTTTCCATCATGCACATGATGTAGTATATAGGATCATATGAGAGTGTTTCCATCATGCACATGATGTAGTATATAGGATTATAGGATCATATGAGAGTGTTTCCATCATGCACATGATGTAGTATATAGGATCATATGAGAGTGTTTCCATCATGCACATGATGTAGTATATAGGATCATATGAGAGTGTTTCCATCATGCACATGATGTAGTATATAGTACCTGCATGGCAGCTAGTCTTTCTTGCTCTTGTTGTTGTCTAGTTTTGAGCACATGCAGGTACTGAGCCTGTACACTCTCCAGCAGCACCTACAAACATAATAATATTATCTCCAGCAGCACCTACAAACATAATAATATTATCTCCAGCAGCACCTACAAACATAATAATATTATCTCCAGCAGTACCTACAAACATAATAATATTATCTCCAGCAGCACCTACAAACATAATAAGATTATCTCCAGCAGCACCTACAAACATAATAATATTATCTCCAGCAGCACCTACAAACATAATAATATTATCTCCAGCAGCACCTACAAACATAATAATATTATCTCCAGCAGCACCTACAAACATAATAATATCATCTCCAGCAGCACCTATAAACATAATAATATTATCTCCAGCAGCATATACAAACATAATAATATTATCTCCAGCAGCACCTACAAACATAATAATATTATTTCCAGCAGCACCTAAAAACATAATAATATTATCTCCAGCAGCACCTACATACATAATGATATTATCTCCAGCAGCACCTACAAACATAATAATATTATCTCCAGCAGCACCTACAAACATAATAATATTATCTCCAGCAGCACCTACAAACATAATAATATTATCTCCAGCAGCACCTACAAAAATAATAATATTATCTCCAGCAGCACCTACAAACATAATAATATCATCTCCAGCAGCACCTACAAACATAATATTATCTCCAGCAGCACCAACGAACATAATAATACTATCTCCAGCAGCACCTACAAACATAATAATATTATCTCCAGCAGCACCTACAAACATAATAAAATTATCTCCAGCAGTACCTACAAACATAATAAATTATCTCCAGCAGGCACCTACAAACATATAAATTCATAACTCCAGCATATATACAACCATATACCTACAAACTAAATAATAATTATTCCAGCCTACGAAACATATAATATATTACAGTACTAACCAAATTACCCACAAACTAAAAATAATATATTATCTCCAGCAGTACCTACAAACATAAAAATATTATCTCCACATACCTACAAACATAATAATATTATCTCCTGCATAAAAACATAAATATAATAATATTATCTCCACTAATACCATTACAACATAATATATACACCACAGTAACTACACATATAATATATATTCCACAGTACTACAAACATATAAAATCCAATATACGAAACATAATAAATATTATCTCCAGCATACCTACAAACATAATAATATATCTCCAGCAGTACCTACAAACATAATATATCTCACATCTCAACACATAACTAAACATATAATTATCTCCAGCATACTACAAACATAATATTTATCTCAGCGCTACACATAATATATTCCACATACTACAACAAAAATACTCACAGCACAAACTAATAATATCAGCACTAACAAATATAATATACTACAAACAATAATATACTCCGCAACTACAACTATAATTATCTGTACTAACATAATTTATCTCAGCATATACAAAAAATATACTCACTCTACAATATATATTATCCAGCATACTAAACAATAATATCCAGCATCCTAAAAATAATATTCAAAACAAAAATATATCCCAAAACATAATAATATCACATCTAAATAAAATTCTCACACTAACATAAATATCACAGACTAATAAATTATTCGCAATAAAAATAATATCTCAGAGTACTAAACAATATACATACACACTAAATATCTCCGCTACCTAACATAATAATTATCCCAGCAACCACAAACTAATAATATTCAGCAGACTACAACATAAACCACACTAAAAAATTATCTCCGCAGTCTAACAAAAATTATCTCAGATACCTACAAACAAATAATATTATTCCAGCAACCTACAAACATAATATATTATCTCAGCAGTCTACAAACATAATAATATTACAGTCTAAACTAATAAATTCTCCGCATACTACAAACATAATAATATACTCCACGACCTAAACATAATAAATTATCTCCAGCAGACCTACAAACTAAAATATCTCCGCATACCTAAACTATAATATATTCCACACCTAAATAAATATCCACAGCCTAAACATAATAATAACTCACACTACAAAAAAACTCCACTAATTAATATATCTCCTCAACAATCTCCACATCCAATATTATCACAATATCTCAACAAAAATATATCAGTACTACACTAAATATTCCACATACTCAAACAAAAACTCCATACTACAACAAATATTCTCACATACAACAATATATATTCCAACACATAATATATTACCAAGTACTAAAACATATAAATTATCACATACTAAAACAAATTATTCCCATACTGACATAAAATATCTCAACTACAAACATATATATTCACACTACAATAAAATATATCTCAGCAGTCTACAACATAATATATTCGCGTATAAAAATTCCCAGCAATACTAAATATAAATTTTCAGCACTACAACATAATATTATCTCGCTACAACATAATATATCTGCATACTAACATAATAATTTACCACTACCTACAAACATAATATATTATTAGCAACTACACATAAAATATTATCTCAGAGACTACAAATATATTATCTCGCTACTAACAAATAATATCTCACAACTAACATAATAATATCTCACATACTCAACTAAATATCACATACTACAACTAATATTTCCTACCAACAATATTTATCTCCGACAAACATATATACTCCAGCAGTACTACAAATATATATCTCCAGATCTACACATAATAATATTCTCACATACACACATAAAATTATCTCAGCTACTACAAACATATAATTTGCAACTAACAAATATTATCTCAGGACTCAAACAATATTTCCACAACCTAACATAAATATTACTCCAATACAAATAATAATATATCTCGAGTACTACAAACATATAATCTCCATCCAAACATAATTATCTCCAGCGTCTAACTAATATATCTCAATACCAAACATATATTTATTCACATCACAAAAATATTTCTCCCAACCTACAAACTAATAATATATCTCAGCATACAAAACAATAATTTCAGATACTACAACTATAAATTCCCAGACTCAACTAAAAATATTCAGCAGTACTAAACATAATATTTCCACAACCTCAAACATAATAATTTCCAGCGACACAATAATAATATTCGCTAAAATAATATATTCCACACTACAAACATAAATATATCCGCAGTACTACAACAAAATTATTGCGACACACAAATATATCTCAGCAGACCAAAATAATAATATCCCCATACCTACAAACATAATATATCCCGCGACTACAAATAATAAATCTCGCAGCTACAACTAATAATATCCCGCATACCTACAACAAATATATATCTCCGATACACAATAAATACCACAGACTACAACATAATATCTCACATACTACAACATAATTTCCACAACTCAAAAAATATTACTCACAACTACAATATTATCTCCACGACTACAAAATAAATATCCCACATACTACAACAAATATATATCTCCACAGACTACAAACATAAATATATCTCCAGCAGTACTAAAATATATTATCTCCACAACTACAACTAATACTAGAACACAAAATAATATATCCACATAAACTAATTCCAGACACAAACAATTTCAAATCAAAATAATCTTACACAAAAATCGTTCAACAATAAATAAATAATACCACCAACACTAAATACCACACTACAAATAAATTATCAGAGACAACATAAAAATTCAGCAACACAAATTAGCGTATACAAATATAATATACCACATTAATATATTACCCGCAGTACTAAATTAATATCCCAGCATACTACAACATATAATCCCACTACTAAGATAAAATTACTCCAGCAGTACCTACAAACATAATAATATTATCTCCAGCAGTACCTACAAACATAATAATATATCTCCAGCAGCACCTACAAACATAATAATATTATCTCCAGCAGACCTACAAACAATAATATTATCTCCAGCATACCTACAAACATAATAATATATCTCCAGCAGTACCTACAAACATAATAATATTATCTCCAACAGTACCTACAAACATAATAATATTATCTCCAGCAGTACCTACAAACATAATAATATTATCTCCAGCAGTACCTACAAACATAATAATATTATCTCCAGCAGTACCTACAAACATAATAATATTATCTCCAGCAGTACCTACAAACATAATAATATTATCTCCAGCAATACCTACAAACATAATAATATTATCTCCAGCATACCTACAAACATAATAATATATTTTCTCCAGCAGTACCTACAAACATAATAATATTATCTCAGCAGACCTACAAACATAATAATATTATCTCCAGCAAGTACTACAAATCATACATAATATTATCTCAGCAGTACCTTACAAACATATAAATATTATCTTCCAGCAATCCTTAAACCTAAAAACTAATATTATCTCCAGCAGTACCTACAAACATCAATAATATTCATCTCCAGCTATACCTACAAACACTATCAGTCTGAATTGTGTCTCCAGCAATACCTACAAACAGAATAATATTATCTCCAGCAGTCACATACAAAACATAATAATATTATCTCCAGATAGTACCTACAAACAAATACATTATCTCAAGCAGTACCTACCAAAACATAATTATTCTTATCTCAGCAGTATCTACTTAACATAATAATATATCTCCAGCAGTACCTACAAACATAATAATATTATCTCCAGCAGTACCTACAAACATAATAATATTATCTCCAGCAGTACCTACAAACATAATAATATTATCTCCAGCAGCACCTACAAACATAATAATATTATCTCCAGCAGCACCTACAAACATAATAAAATTATCTCCAGCAGTACCTACAAACATAATAATATTATCTCCAGCAGTACCTACAAACATAATAATATTATCTCCAGCAGTACCTACAAACATAATAATATTATCTCCAGCAGTACCTACAAACATAATAATATTATCTCCAGCAGTACCTACAAACATAATAATATTATCTCCAGCAAGTACCTACAAACATAATAATATTATCTCCAGCAGTACCTACAAACATAATAATATTATCTCCAGCAGTACCTACAAACATAATAATATTATCTCCAGCAGTACCTACAAACATAATAATATTATCTCCAGCAGTACCTACAAACATAATAATATTATCTCCAGCAGTACCTACAAACATAATAATATTATCTCCAGCAGTACCTACAAACATAATAATATTATCTCCAGCAATACCTACAAACATAATAATATTATCTCCAGCAGTACCTACAAACATAATAATATTATCTCCAGCAGTACCTACAAACATAATAATATTATCTCCAGCAGTACTACAAACATAATAATTTTATCTCAGCAGTACCTACAAACATAATAATATTATCTCCAGCAGCACCTACAAGCATAATAATATTATCTCCAGCAGTACCTACAAACATAATAATATTATCTCCAGCAGTACCTACAAACATAATAATATTATCTCCAGCAGTACCTACAAACATAATAATATTATCTCCAGCAGTACCTACAAACATAATAATATTATCTCCAGCAGTACCTACAAACATAATAATATTATCTCCAGCAATACCTACAAACATAATAATATTATCTCCAGCAATACCTACAAACATAATAATATTATCAGTACCTACAAACATAATAATATTATCTCCAGCAATACCTACAAACATAATAATATTATCTCCAGCAGTACCTACAAACATAATAATATTATCTCCAGCAGTACCTACAAACATAATAATATTATCTCCAGCAGTACCTACAAACATAATAATATTATCTCCAGCAGTACCTACAAACATAATAATATTATCTCCAGCAGTACCTACAAACATAATAATATTATCTCCAGCAGTACCTACAAACATAATAATATTATCTCCAGCATACCTACAAACATAATAATATTATTCCAGCAGTACCTACAAACATAATAATATTATCTCAGCAGTACCTACAAACATAATAATATTATCTCCAGCAGTACCTTTAAACATAATAATATCATCTCCAGCAATAGCTACAAACATAATAATATCATCTCCAGCAGTACCTACAAAGATAATAATATCATCTCCAGCAGTACCTACAAACATAATAATATTATCTCCAGCAGTACCTACAAACATAATAATACATCTCCAGCAGTACCTACAAACATAATAATATTATCTCCAGCAGTACCTACAAACATAATAATATTATCTCCAGCAATACCTACAAACATAATAATATTATCTCCAGCAGCACCTACAAACATAATAATATTATCTCCAGCAGTACCTACAAACATAATATTATCTCCAGCAGTACCTACAAACATAACAATATCATCTCCAGCAGTACCTACAAACATAATAATATTATCTCCAGCAGTACCTACAAACATAATAATATTATCTCCAGCAGTACCTACAAACATAATAATATTGTCTCCAGCAATACCTACAAACATAATAATATTATCAACAGCAGCACATACAAACATAATAATATTATCTCCAGCAGTACCTACAAACATAATAATATCACCTCCAGCAGTGCCTACAAACATAATTATATCATTATAAAGGATTCACAAATCATATCCTTCAATATAATCATGCCAAAATAATGATGCGTCACTGTTTCTAACAATGAATAAGACAAACTTTAGAAACAATGCAGTCACAGCTTAGACCATCCACTTACCAATCACCATTTATACCATCCAATAACCCACCACTACATAAATCATTCAGGAACCAATCGCTGCATGAGCCATTCAGTAACGAATCACTGCGTAAACCATCCAATAACCAATCACTGCATAAACCATCCAGGACAGTGTTGACAGGTCGTAAACAAGACCCAGGACAGTGTTGATAGGTTGAAGGTATGACCCAGGACAGTGTTGACAGGTTGAAGGTATGACCCA
Organism: Panulirus ornatus; assembly: GCF_036320965.1. Taxonomy (NCBI): domain Eukaryota; kingdom Metazoa; phylum Arthropoda; class Malacostraca; order Decapoda; family Palinuridae; genus Panulirus; species Panulirus ornatus. The sequence continues at coordinate 620,792 of NC_092244.1, read as the reverse complement.
GGACAGTGTTGACAGGTTGAAGGTATGACCCAGGACAGTGTTGACAGGTTGAGAATATGACCCAGGACAGTGTTGACAGGTTGAAGGTATGACCCAGGACAGTGTTGACAGGTTGAAGGCATGACCCAGGACAGTGTTGACAGGTTGAGAACATGACCCAGGACAGTGTTGACAGGTTGAAGGTATGACCCAGGACAGTGTTGACAGGTTGAAGGCATGACCCAGGACAGTGTTGACAGGTTGAAGGTATGACCCAGGACAGTGTTGACAGGTTGAGAACATGACCCAGAACAGTGTTGACAGGTTGAAGGCATGACCCAGAACAGTGTTGACAGGTTGAAGGTATGACCCAGGACAGTGTTGACAGGTTGAGAATATGACCCAGAACAGTGTTGACAGGTTGAAGGCATGACCCAGGACAGTGTTGACAGGTTGAGAACATGACCCAGGACAGTGTTGACAGGTTGAAGGTATGACCCAGGACAGTGTTGACAGGTTGAAGGCATGACCCAGGACAGTGTTGACAGGTTGAGAACATGACCCAGGACAGTGTTGACAGGTTGAAGGCATGACCCAGGACAGTGTTGACAGGTTGAAGGTATGACCCAGGACAGTGTTGACAGGTTGAGAACATGACCCAGGACAGTGTTGACAGGTTGAAGGCATGACCCAGGACAGTGTTGACAGGTTGAAGGCATGACCCAGGACAGTGTTGACAGGTTGAGAACATGACCCAGGACAGTGTTGACAGGTTGAAGGCATGACCCAGGACAGTGTTGACAGGTTGAGAACATGACCCAGGACAGTGTTGACAGGTTGAAGGTATGACCCAGGACAGTGTTGACAGGTTGAGAACATGACCCAGAACAGTGTGACAGGTTGAAGGTATGACCCAGGACAGTTGGTTGACAGGATGAAGCGTATGGACCCCGGGACAGTGTTGACAGGTGAGAACATTGACCCAGTGAGTGTTGACAGGTTGAAGGTATGACCCAGTGACAGTGTTGGACAGGTGAGAACATGGACCCAGGACAGTGTTGACTAGGTTGAGAAATGACCCATGACAGTGTTGACAGGTTGAGGACTTGGATCCCAGGACAGTGTTGGACAGGTGAAGGAATGAACCAGAAGTGTTGACAGGTTGAGAATGACCCTCAGGACAGTGTTGACAGGTTGAGAATATGACCCAGGTGAGTGTTGACAGGTTGAAGGTATGACCCAGGACAGTGTTGACAGGTTGAGAATATGACCCAGGACAGTGTTGACAGGTTGAAGGTATGACCCAGAACTGTGTTGACAGGTTGAGAACATGACCCAGAACAGTGTTGACAGGTTGAAGGTATGACCCAGAAGTGTTGACAGGTTGAAGGTATGACCCAGGACAGTGTTGACAGGTTGAAGGTATGACCCAGGACAGTGTTGACAGGTTGAGAACATGACCCAGGACAGTGTTGACAGGTTGAGAACATGACCCAGGACAGTGTTGACATGTTGAAGGTATGACCCAGGACAGTGTTGACAGGTTGAAGGTATGACCCAGGACAGTGTTGACAGGTTGAGAACATGACCCAGGACAGTGTTGACAGGTTGAAGGTATGACCCAGGACAGTGTTGACAGGTTGAGAACATGACCCAGGACAGTGTTGACAGGTTGAAGGCATGACCCAGGACAGTGTTGACAGGTTGAGAACATGACCCAGAACAGTGTTGACAGGTTGAGAACATGACCCAGGACAGTGTTGACAGGTTGAAGGCATGACCCAGGACAGTGTTGACAGGTTGAGAACATGACCCAGAACAGTGTTGACAGGTTGAGAACATGACCCAGGACAGTGTTGACAGGTTGAAGGCATGACCCAGGACAGTGTTGACAGGTTGAGAACATGACCCAGGACAGTGTTGACAGGTTGAAGGCATGACCCAGGACAGTGTTGACAGGTTGAGAACATGACCCAGGACAGTGTTGACAGGTTGAAGGCATGACCCAGGACAGTGTTGACAGGTTGAGAACATGACCCAGGACAGTGTTGACAGGTTGAAGGTATGACCCAGGACAGTGTTGACAGGTTGAAGGTATGACCCAGGACAGTGTTGACAGGTTGAAGGTATGACCCAGGACAGTGTTGACAGGTTGAAGGTATAACCCATGACAGTGTTGACAGGTTGAGAACATGACCCAGGACATTGTTGACAGGTTGAGAACATGACCCAGGACAGTGTTGACATGTTGAAGGTATGACCCAGGACAGTGTTGACAGGTTGAAGGTATGACCCAGGACAGTGTTGACAGGTTGAGAACATGACCCAGGACAGTGTTGACATGTTGAAGGTATGACCCAGGACAGTGTTGACAGGTTGAAGGTATGACCCAGGACAGTGTTGACAGGTTGAAGGTATGACCCAGGACAGTGTTGACAGGTTGAAGGTATGACCCAGGACAGTGTTGACAGGTTGAAGGTATGACCCAGGACAGTGTTGACAGGTTGAGAACATGACCCAGGACAGTGTTGACAGGTTGAGAACATGACCCAGGACAGTGTTGACAGGTTGAAGGTATGACCCAGGACAGTGTTGACAGGCTGAAGGTATGACCCAGGACAGTGTTGACAGGTTGAGAATATGACCCAGGACAGTGTTGACAGGTTGAAGGTATGACCCAGGACAGTGTTGACAGGTTGAGAACATGACCCAGGACAGTGTTGAATGGTTGAAGGTATGACCCAGGACAGTGTTGACAGGTTGAGAACATGACCCAGGACAGTGTTGACAGGTTGAAGGTATGACCCAGGACAGTGTTGACAGGTTGAAGGTATGACCCAGGACAGTGTTGACAGGTTGAGAACATGACCCAGGACAGTGCTGACAGGTTGAAGGTATGACCCAGGACAGTGTTGACAGGTTGAGAACATGACCCAGAACAGTGTTGACAGATTGAAGGCATGACCCAGGACAGTGTTGACAGGTTGAAGGTAAGACCCAGGACAGTGTTGACAGGTTGAGAACATGACCCAGAACAGTGTTGACAGGTTGAAGGCATGACCCAGGACAGTTTTGACAGGTAAGACACAGGACAGTGTTGACAGGTTGAGAACATGACCCAGAACAGTGTTGACAGGTTGAAGGTATGACCCAGGACAGTGTTGACAGGTTGAGAACATGACCCAGAACAGTGTTGACAGGTTAAGAACATGACCCAGGACAGTGTTGACAGGTTGAGAACATGACCCAGGACAGTGTTGACAGGTTGAAGGTATGACCCAGGACAGTGTTGACAGGTTGAAAGTATGACCCAGGACAGTGTTGACAGGTTGAAAGTATGACCCAGGACAGTGTTGACAGGTTGAAAGTATGACCCAGGACAGTGTTGACAGGTTGAAAGTATGACCCAGGACAGTGTTGACAGGTTGAAAGTATGACCACAGATGACCAGTGTAGTCGTGCACGTCTATGACAATAACGGAGGATGAAATATATTGGTACGAAAGAGAGCGAGGTGTGGTCGTACTTACCTGTCATGACCACCAAGAATGACAAGTGTGGTCGTACCTACCTGTCATGACCACCAAGAATGACAGGAGTGGTCGTACCTACCTGTCATGACCACCAAGAATGACAAGTGTGGTCGTACCTACCTGTCATGACCACCAAGAATGACAGGTGTGGTCGTACTGAACTGTTATGACCACCAAGAATGACAAGTGTGGTCGTACCTACCTGTCATGACCACCAAGAATGACAGGTGTGGTCGTACCTACCTGTCATGACCACCAAGAATGACAGGTGTGGTCGTACCGGACTGTTATGACCACCAAGAATGACAAGTGTGGTCGTACCTACCTGTCATGACCACCAAGAATGACAAGTGTGGTCGTATCTACCTGTCATGACCACCGAGAATGACAAGTGTGGTCGTACCTACCTGTCATGACCACCAAGAATGACAAGTGTGGTCGTACCTACCTGTCATGACCACCAAGAATGACAAGTGTGGTCGTACCTACCTGTCATGACCACCAAGAATGACAGGTGTGGTCGTACCTACCTGTCATGACCACCAAGAATGACAAGTGTGGTCGTACCTACCTGTCATGACCACCAAGAATGACAGGTGTGGTCGTACCTACCTGTCATGACCACCAAGAATGACAAGTGTGGTCGTACCTACCTGTCATGACCACCAAAAATGACAAGTGTGGTCGTACCGGACTGTCATGACCACCAAGAATGACAAGTGTGGTCGTACCTACCTGTCATGACTACCAAGAATGACAGGTGTGGTCGTACCGGACTGTTATGACCACCAAGAATGACAAGTGTGGTCGTACCTACCTGTCATGACCACCAAGAATGACAAGTGTGGTCGTACCGGACTGTCATGACCACCGAGAATGACAAGTGTGGTCGTACCTACCTGTCATGACCACCAAGAATGACAGGTGTGGTCGTACCGGACTGTTATGACCACCAAGAATGACAAGTGTGGTCGTACCTACCTGTCATGACCACCAAGAATGACAAGTGTGGTCGTACCTACCTGTCATGACCACCAAGAATGACAGGTGTGGTCGTACCGGACTGTTATGACCACCAAGAATGACAAGTGTGGTCGTACCTACCTGTCATGACCACCAAGAATGACAAGTGTGGTCGTACCTACCTGTCATGACCACCAAGAATGACAGGTGTGGTCGTACCGGACTGTTATGACTACCAAGAATGACAAGTGTGGTCGTACCTACCTGTCATGACCACCAAGAATGACAGGTGTGGTCGGACCTACCTGTCATGACCACCAAGAATGACAGGTGTGGTCGTACCTACCTGTCATGACCACCAAGAATGACAAGTGTGGTCGTACCTACCTGTCATGACCACCAAGAATGACAGGTGTGGTCGTACCGGACTGTTATGACCACCAAGAATGACAAGTGTGGTCGTACCTACCTGTCATGACCACCAAGAATGACAGGTGTGGTCGGACCTACCTGTCATGACCACCAAGAATGACAGGTGTGGTCGTACCGGACTGTTATGACCACCAAGAATGGCAGGTGTGGTCGTACCGGACTGCCATGACCACCAAGAATGACAAGTGTGGTCGTACCTACCTGTCATGACCACCAAGAATGACAGGTGTGGTCGTACCGGACTGTTATGACCACCAAGAATGACAAGTGTGGTCGTACCTACCTGTCATGACCACCAAGAATGACAGGTGTGGTCGTACCTACCTGTCATGACCACCAAGAATGACAGGTGTGGTCGTACCGGACTGTTATGACCACCAAGAATGACAAGTGTGGTCGTACCTACCTGTCATGACCACCAAGAATGACAGGTGTGGTCGTACCGGACTGTTATGACCACCAAGAATGGCAGGTGTGGTCGTACCGGACTGCCATGACCACCAAGAATGACAAGTGTGGTCGTACCTACCTGTCATGACCACCAAGAATGACAGGTGTGGTCGGACCTACCTGTCATGACCACCAAGAATGACAGGTGTGGTCGTACCGGACTGTTATGACCACCAAGAATGGCAGGTGTGGTCGTACCGGACTGCCATGACCACCAAGAATGACAAGTGTGGTCGTACCTACCTGTCATGACCACCAAGAATGACAGGTGTGGTCGTACCGGACTGTTATGACCACCAAGAATGGCAGGTGTGGTCGTACCGGACTGCCATGACCACCAAGAATGACAAGTGTGGTCGTACCTACCTGTCATGACCACCAAGAATGACAGGTGTGGTCGGACCTACCTGTCATGACCACCAAGAATGACAGGTGTGGTCGTACCGGACTGTTATGACCACCAAGAATGGCAGGTGTGGTCGTACCGGACTGCCATGACCACCAAGAATGACAGGTGTGGTCGTACCTACCTGTCATGACCACCAAGAATGACAGGTGTGGTCGTACCGGACTGTTATGACCACCAAGAATGACAAGTGTGGTCGTACCTACCTGTCATGACCACCAAGAATGACAAGGTGTGGTCGGACCTACCTGTCATGACCACCAAGAATGACAGGTGTGGTCGTACCGGACTGTTATGACCACCAAGAATGACAGGTGTGGTCGTACCTACCTGTCATGACCACCAAGAATGACAGGTGTGGTCGTACCTACCTGTCATGACCACCAAGAATGACAGGTGTGGTCGTACCGGACTGTTATGACCACCAAGAATGACAAGTGTGGTCGTACCTACCTGTCATGACCACCAAGAATGACAGGTGTGGTCGGACCTACCTGTCATGACCACCAAGAATGACAGGTGTGGTCGTACCGGACTGTTATGACCACCAAGAATGGCAGGTGTGGTCGTACCGGACTGCCATGACCACCAAGAATGACAGGTGTGGTCGTACCTACCTGTCATGACCACCAAGAATGGCAGGTGTGGTCGGACCTACCTGTCATGACCACCAAGAATGACAGGTGTGGTCGTACCGGACTGTGAAGATAACGATGAATGTAGTGGTTGTACCTGTTTGTGGTGAAGGAGTTGTGAGAAGTAAGCGTGGTCGTACTTCAGCTGATCTAGTTGTGTCTGAAGTCTGCTCATGGTACAGTCATATTCCCTGACCGCCCGCTTCATCTGGTCCAGCAACACTATTCTGTAATGATGGTATACTATCATCATCATAACCATCATCATCATCATAACCATCATCACTGTAATGATGGTATACTATCATCATCATAACCATCATCACTGTAATGATGGTATACTATCATCATCATAACCATCATCACTGTAATGATGGTATACTATCATCATCATAACCATCATCACTGTAATGATGGTATACTATCATTATCATCATCATAACCATCATCATCATCATCATCAGCATCATAACCATCATCACCATTAGCATAACCATCATCATCATCATAACCATCATTATCATCATAACCATCATCATCATCATATCCATCATCATAATAACCATCATCATCAACACCGTCATCATTATCATTATCATAACCATCAGCATCATCACCATCATTATCACCGTCATCATCATAACATCATAACCATCATCATCATCATTAGCATCATAACCATTATCATCATCAGCATTATAACTAACATCATCATCATAACCATCATCATCATCATCATATCCATCATCATCATCATCATCGTCATAACCATCATAACCATCACCATTTTCATCATAACCATTATTATGATCATAATTATCACCATCATAATCATAATAATCATCATAATCACCACCATCATAATTATCACCATCATCATCATAATCATCACCATCTTCCTAATCATCATCACCATCATCATAATTACCATCATCGTCATAATCATGACCATCATCATCACCATTATCATCATCCTCACTGTCATCACCATCATCATACTCATCACCATCATCTTTCATCATCATCATTATCATCATAATCATCATCACCATCACAATAATTACCATCATAATCATCACTATCATCATAATCATCCTCACCACCATAATCATGATCATTATCATCATCATCATAATCATCATCACCAGCACCACCATCATCAATCATCATCATTATCACCATCATCAATACCAGTGCATCATCACCAGCATCACATCATCACCAACTCTATCATCATCATCACCAACGTCAGCAAATCATTACCAGCACCATCATCATCACCAGCATATCATTACCACCACCATCATCACCAACATCAGCAAATCATTACCACCACCATCATCATTATCAGATCATTACCACCACCATCAGCATATCATTATCACCACCATCATCACCAACACCAGCAGATCATTACCAGCACCATCATCATCACCAGCATATCATTACCACCACCATCATCACCAACATCAGCAAATCATTACCACCACCATCATCATTATCAGATCATTACCAGCACCATCATCATCACCAGCACATCATTACCACCACCATCATCATCATCAGCAGATCATTACCAGCACCATCATCATCACCAGCAGATCATTATCAGCACCATCATCATCACCAGCAGATCATTACCAGCACCATCATCATCATCAGCACCATCATCATCAGCAGCAGATCATTACCACCACCATCATCACCAACATCAGCATATCATTACCACCACCATCATCATCAGATCATCACCAGCACCATCATCATCACCAGCAGATCATTACCAGCACCATCATCATCATCAGCACATCATTACCACCACCATCATCACCAACATCAGCATATCATTACCACCACCATCATCACCAACATCAGCAGATCATTACCAGCACCATCATCATCACCAGCATATCATTACCACCACCATCATCACCAACATCAGCAAATCATTACCACCACCATCATCATTATCAGATCATTACCAGCACCATCATCATCACCAGCACATCATTACCACCACCATCATCATCATCAGCAGATCATTACCAGCACCATCATCACCAGCAGATCATTACCACCACCATCATCATCACCAGCAGATCATTACCAGCACCATCATCACCAGCAGATCATTACCAGCACCATCATCATCACCAGCACATCATTACCACCACCATCATCATCACCAGCATATCATTACCACCACCATCATCACCAACACCAGCAGATCATTACCAGCACCATCATCATCATCAGCACATCATTACCACCACCATCATCACCAACATCAGCATATCATTACCACCACCATCATCACCAACATCAGCAGATCATTACCAGCACCATCATCATCACCAGCATATCATTACCACCACCATCATCACCAACATCAGCAAATCATTACCACCACCATCATCATTATCAGATCATTACCAGCACCATCATCATCACCAGCACATCATTACCACCACCATCATCATCATCAGCAGATCATTACCAGCACCATCATCATCACCAGCAGATCATTATCAGCACCATCATCATCACCAGCAGATCATTACCAGCACCATCATCACCAGCAGATCATTACCAGCACCATCATCATCACCAGCAGATCATTACCACCACCATCATCATCACCAGCATATCATTACCACCACCATCATCATCACCAGCAGATCATTACCAGCACCATCATCATCACCAGCAGATCATTACCACCACCATCATCATCACCAGCAGATCATTACCACCACCATCATCATCACCAGCAGATCATTACCACCACCATCATCATCACCAGCAGATCATTACCACCACCATCATCATCACCAGCAGATCATTACCAGCACCATCATCATCACCAGCAGATCATTACCACCACCATCATCATCACCAGCAGATCATTACCACCATCATCATCAGCAGATCATTACCAGCACCATCATCATCACCAGCACATCATTACCACCACCATCATCATCACCAGCAGATCATTACCACACCATCATCATCACCAGCAGATCATTACCAGCACCATCATCATCACCAGCAGATCATTACCACCACCATCATCATCACCAGCAGATCATTACCAGCACCATCATCATCACCAGCAGATCATTACCAGCACCATCACCAGCATCATCACTCACCAGCAGATCATTACCAGCACCATCACCATCACCAGCAGATCATTACCACCACCATCATCATCACCAGCAGATCATTACCACCACCATCATCATCACCAGCAGATCATTACCAGCACCATCATCATCACCAGCAGATCATTACCAGCACCATCATCATCACCAGCAGATCATTACCACCACCATCATCATCATCCAGCAGATCATTACCAGCACCATCATCATCACCAGCAGATCATTACCAGCACCATCATCATCACCAGCAGATCATTACCACCACCATCATCATCATCAGCAGATCATTACCAGCACCATCATCATCACCAGCAGATCATTACCAGCACCATCATCATCACCAGCAGATCATTACCACCACCATCATCATCACCAGCAGATCATTACCAGCATCATCATCATCGATCATTACCAGCACCATCATCATCACCAGCAGATCATTACCAGCACCATCATCATCATCAGCAGATCATTACCAGCACCACCATCATCACCATCATGGTCATCATCATCACCACCATGGTTACCATCATCATCACCACCATGGTCATCATCATCATCACCACCATGGTCACCATCATCATCACCACCATGGTTACCATCATAACCACCATGGTTACCATCATCACCACCATGGTCACCAGCACCACCATCATGGTCATCATCATCACCACCATGGTCATCATCATCATCACCACCATGGTCACCATCATCATCACCATGGTCACCATCATCATCACCACCATGGTCACCAGCACTATCATCACCACCATGGTCACCATCATCACCACAACCATGGTCACCAGCACCACCATGGTCATCATCATCACCACCATGGTCACCAGCACCGCCATCATCTTCACCATGGTCACCAGCACCATCATCTTCACCATTATCACCACCACCATGGTCACCATCATCATCACCTTGGTCACCAGCACCACCATCATCACCACCATGGTCATCATCATCACCACCATGGTCACCGTCATCATCACCACCATGGTCATCATCATCACCACCCTGGTCATCATCATCACCACCATGGTCACCATCATCACCACCACCATGGTCATCATCATCATCACCACCCTGGTCATCATCATCATCATCACCACCATGGTCATCATCATCACCACCATGGTCATCATCATCACCACCATGGTCACCATCATCACCACCACCATGGTCATCATCATCACCACCCTGGTCATCATCATCATCACCACCATGGTCATCATCATCATCATGACTACCATGGTCACCAGCACCACCACCATGGTCACCATCATCACCACCACCATGGTCATCATCATCATCACCACCCTGGTCATCATCATCATCATCACCACCATGGTCATCATCATCACCACCATGGTCATCATCATCACCACCATGGTCATCATCATCACCACCATGGTCATCATCATCACCACCATGGTCACCATCATCACCACCACCATGGTCATCATCATCATCACCACCATGGTCACCAGCACCACCACCATGGTCACCATCATCACCACCACCATGGTCATCATCATCATCACCACCCTGGTCACCATCATCATCATCACCACCATGGTCATCATCATCATCATGACTACCATGGTCACCAGCACCACCACCATGGTCACCATCATCACCACCACCATGGTCATCATCATCATCACCACCCTGGTCACCATCATCATCACCACCATGGTCATCATCATCATCATGACTACCATGGTCACCAGCACCACCACCATGGTCACCATCATCACCACCACCATGGTCATCATCATCATCACCACCCTGGTCATCATCATCATCATCACCACCATGGTCATCATCATCATCATGACTACCATGGTCACCAGCACCACCACCATGGTCACCATCATCACCACCACCATGGTCATCATCATCATCACCACCCTGGTCATCATCATCATTATCACCACCATGGTCATCATCATCATCATGACTACCATGGTCACCAGCACCACCACCATGGTCACCATCATCATCACCACCATGGTCATCATCATCATCATCATCACCACCATGGTCATCATCATCATCATGACTACCATGGTCACCAGCACCACCACCATGGTCACCATCATCACCACCACCATGGTCATCATCATCATCACCACCCTGGTCATCATCATCATTATCACCACCATGGTCATCATCATCATCATCATGACTACCATGGTCACCAGCACCACCACCATGGTCACCATCATCACCACCACCACGGTCACCATCATCACCACCACCATGGTCATCATCATCATCACCACCCTGGTCATCATCATCATCATCACCACCATGGTCATCATCATCATCATGACTACCATGGTCACCAGCACCACCACCATGGTCACCATCATCACCACCACCATGGTCATCATCATCATCACCACCCTGGTCATCATCATCATTATCACCACCATGGTCATCATCATCATCATCATGACTACCATGGTCATCATCATCACCACCATGGTCATCATCATCACCACCATGGTCATCATCATCACCACCATGGTCATCATCATCACCACCATGGTCACCATCATCACCACCACCATGGTCACCATCATCACCACCACCATGGTCATCATCATCATCACCACCCTGGTCATCATCATCATCATCATCATCACCACCATGGTCACCAGCACCACCACCATGGTCACCATCATCACCACCACCATGGTCATCATCATCATCACCACCCTGGTCACCATCATCATCATCACCACCATGGTCATCATCATCATCATGACTACCATGGTCACCAGCACCACCACCATGGTCACCATCATCACCACCACCATGGTCATCATCATCACCACCCTGGTCACCATCATCATCATCACCACCATGGTCATCATCATCATCATGACTACCATGGTCACCAGCACCACCACCATGGTCACCATCATCACCACCACCATGGTCATCATCATCATCACCACCCTGGTCATCATCATCATCATCACCACCATGGTCATCATCATCATCATGACTACCATGGTCACCAGCACCACCACCATGGTCACCATCATCACCACCACCATGGTCATCATCATCATCACCACCCTGGTCACCATCATCATCATCACCACCATGGTCATCATCATCATCATGATTACCATGGTCACCAGCACCACCACCATGGTCACCATCATCACCACCACCATGGTCATCATCATCATCACCACCCTGGTCACCATCATCATCATCACCACCATGGTCATCATCATCATCATGACTACCATGGTCACCAGCACCACCACCATGGTCACCATCATCACCACCACCATGGTCATCATCATCATCACCACCCTGGTCACCATCATCATCATCACCACCATGGTCATCATCATCATCATGACTACCATGGTCACCAGCACCACCACCATGGTCACCATCATCACCACCACCATGGTCATCATCATCATCACCACCCTGGTCATCATCATCATTATCACCATGGTCATCATCATCATCATCATGACTACCATGGTCATCATCATCACCCCCATGGTCATCATCATCATCATCATGACTACCATGGTCACCAGCACCATCACCATGGTCATCATCATCATCATCATGACTACCATGGTCACCATCACCATGGTCACCACCAACAAGACTCACCTTTTCTGCCTCAGCGACAGTTCCTGTTCTTGGTGCCTGGCCTCCTGGCTGGCCATGGCCTGCCTGTTGTCCTGTAGGTCGACCTGCAGTTGTCCTAAGTTACTATTGCTGTTTCTCCTGACCTCCTGTTGCTCTGACTTACTCTCCTGCCTGCAAAATGTTGGCACAATACAGTGGTAAGCTGTCATTCATGACATGTAAAATGTTGGCACAATACAGTGGTAAGCTGTCATCCATGACATGTAAAATGTTGGCACAATACAGTGGTAAGCTATCATCCATGACCTGTAAAATGTTGGCACAATACAGTGGTAAGCTGTCATCCATGACATGTAAAATGTTGGCACAATACAGTGGTAAGCTGTCATTCATGACATGTAAAATGTTGGCACAATACAGTGGTAAGCTGTCATTCATGACATGTAAAATGTTGGCACAATACAGTGGTAAGCTATCATCCATGACCTGTAAAATGTTGGCACAATACAGTGGTAAGCTGTCATCCATGACATGTAAAATGTTGGCACAATACAGTGGTAAGCTGTCATCCATGACCTGTAAAATGTTGGCACAATACAGTGGTAAGCTGTCATCCATGACATGTAAAATGTTGGCACAATACAGTGGTAAGCTGTCATCCATGACATGTAAAATGTTGGCACAATACAGTGGTAAGCTGTCATCCATGACCTGTAAAATGTTGGCACAATACAGTGGTATGCTGTCATCCATGACCTGTAAAATGTTGGCACAATACAGTGGTAAGCTGTCATCCATGACATGTAAAATGTTGGCACAATACAGTGGTAAGCTGTCATCCATGACATGTAAAATGTTGGCACAATACAGTGGTAAGCTGTCATCCATGACATGTAAAATGTTGGCACAATACAGTGGTAAGCTGTCATCCATGACCTGTAAAATGTTGGCACAATACAGTGGTAAGCTGTCATGCAGGATACAAAAGCCACTTACCTGCAGAACACAGGACCCACTCATTTACAGGACACAAAAGCCTCTCATCTGCAGGATACAAGACCTATTCATCTATAGGACACAAGAAACCACTCCTCTGCAGGATACAAGACCGACTTAACTGCAGGATACAAGACCCACTCATCTGCAGGACACAAGAACCACTCACCTGCAAGATACAAGACTTACTCATCTGCAGGACACAAGAACCACTCACCTGCAAGATACAAGATTTACTCATCTGCAGGACACAAAAACCACTCACCTGCAGGATACAAGACCCCCTCATTCGCAGGACGCAAGACCCACTCACCCGCAGGATACAAGACCCACTCATTCGCAGGACGCAAGACCCACTCACCTGCAGGATACAAGACCCACTCATTCGCAGGACGCAAGACCCACTCACCTGCAGGATACAAGACCCACTTATCCGCAGGACGCAAGACCCACTCATCTGCAGGATACAAGACCCACTTATCCGCAGGATGAAAGACCCACTCACCTGCAGGATACAAGACCCACTCATTCGCAGGACGCAAGACCCACTCATCTGCAGGATAAAAGACCCACTCATTCGCAGGACGCAAGACCCACTCATCTGCAGGATACAAGACCCACTTATCCGCAGGACGCAAGACCGCTTCATCTGCAGGACACAAGAACCACTTACCTGCAGGATTCAAGACCCATTCATCCGCAGGACGCAAGACCCGCTCTTCTGTAGGAGACAAGTGCAGGATACAAAAGAGTCGAACCTGCAGTAGAGTACAGCTTCTCCACCTGAGAGGTCAAGATGTTGGAGGTAGTTGGTGAGGGAGGTTGTTAGATTGTTACGGGTCGTAAGTGAATCTTCCAGACGTTTGTTGACATGAATCAACTTCATTTCTAAGTGTTGCAAACTCTCGCCCGACCCCTGCTGGAAGACACAGCTGTTGTATTATCATGCTGGACCTAAGTCACTCCAGCATATCATTCCATAACAGCTCTTGTGGCTCTGTATTGTGCATGTTAGTGCTCTAGACTGTATCACATTAACATATTGGTTCCTACTTACAGAGGTAAGTATCCACCTAGGTAGGGGGTAGGGGATACTTACAGAGACGTGGGAGAAATGTCTGGCCAGGTGAGTACCATATGACAAGTAATGAATGGTTGGGCTTAAGTAGAGAGTAAGTCTCACTATCATCTGTAAATCTTGAAGTAGTAAATACATCCTTGGTGTTACAGCACTCTCCTCCTCGCCTTCTCCTGTACCATCTTGATCCACATCTGAAGGCAGGGACTTATTACACATACATAACAATAATAAGGACATCATTTGTGAAAAAAGGATAAAGGAAAAAACTGGTTCACTTTAACTGTATCTATGTAGGCTACAGTGTATATATCTATTGGTTCACTATGACTGTATCTAGCAGGATACACTATATATCTACTGGTTCACTATAACTGTATCTAATAAGATACAGTGTATAGATCTATTGGTTTACTAAAACTGTTTCTAATAAGATAAAGTGTATAGATCTACTGGTTCACTATAACTGTATCTAGTAGACTATAGTGTATAGATCTATTGGTTCACTATAACTGTATCTAATAAGATACTGTGTATAGATCTATTGGTTTACTAAAACTAAGATACTGTGTATAGATCTATTGGTTTACTAAAACTGTTTCTAATAAGATAAAGTGTATAGATCTACTGGTTCACTATAACTGTATCCAGTAGACTATAGTGTATAGATCTACTGGTTCACTATAACTGTATCTAATAAGATACAGTGTATAGCTCTACTGGTTCACTATAACAGTATCTAATAAGATACAGTGTATAGATCTATTGGTTTACTAAAACTGTTTCTAATAAGATAAAGTGTATAGATCTACTGGTTCACTATAACTGTATCTAGTAGACTATAGTGTATAGATCTATTGGTTCACTATAACTGTATCTAATAAGATACAGTGTATAGATCTATTGGTTCACTATAATGTATGTAATAAGATACAGTATATAGATCTATTGGTTCACTATAATGTATGTAATAAGATACAGTGTATAGATCTATTGGTTCACTATAATGTATGTAATAAGATACAGTATATAGATCTATTGGTTCACTATAATGTAATAAGATACAGTGTATAGATCTATTGGTTCACTATAATGTATGTAATAAGATACAGTGTATAGATCTATTGGTTCACTATAATGTATGTAATAAGATACAGTGTATAGATCTATTGGTTCACTATAACTGTATCTAATAAAATACAGTGTATAGATCTATTGGTTCACTATAATGTACGTAATAAGATACAGTGTATAGATCTATTGGTTCACTATAATGTATGTAATAAGATACAGTGTATAGATCTATTGGTTCACTATAATATATGTAATAAGATACAGTGTATAGATCTATTGGTTCACTATGATGTATGTAATAAGATACAGTGTATAGATCTATTGGTTCACTATAATGTATGTAATAAGATACAGTGTATAGATCTATTGGTTCACTATAATGTATGTAATAAGATACAGTGTATAGATCTATTGGTTCACTATAATGTATGAAATAAAATACAGTGTATAGATCTATTGGTTCACTATAATGTATGTAATAAGATACAGTGTATAGATCTATTGGTTTACTAAAACTGTTTCTAATAAGATAAAGTGTATAGATCTACTGGTTCACTATAACTGTATCTAGTAGACTATAGTGTACAGATCTATTGGTTCACTATAACTGTATCTAATAAGATACAGTGTATAGATCTATTGGTTTACTAAAACTGCTTCTAATAAGATGAAGTGTATAGATCTACTGGTTCACTACAACTGTATCTAGTAACTATAGTGTATAGATCTATTGGTTCACTAAAACTGTATCTAATAAGATACAGTGTATAGATCTATTGGTTCACTATAATGTATGTAATAAGATACAGTATATAGATCTATTGGTTCACTATAATGTATATAATAAGATACAGTGTATTGATCTATTGGTTCACTATAATGTATGTAATAAGATACAGTATATAGATCTATTGGTTCACTATAATGTATGTAATAAGATACAGTGTATAGATCTATTGGTTCACTATAATGTATGTAATAAGATACAGTGTATAGATCTATTGGTTCACTATAATGTATGTAATAAGATACAGTGTATAGATCTATTGGTTCACTATAACTGTATCTAATAAGATACAGTGTATAGATCTATTGGTTCACTATAATGTATGTAATAAGATACAGTGTATAGATCTATTGGTTCACTATAATGTATGTAGTAAGATACAGTGTATAGATCTATTGGTTCACTATAATGTATGTAATAAGATACAGTGTATAGATCTATTGGTTCACTATAATGTATGTAATAAGATACAGTGTATAGATCTATTGGTTTACTATAATGTATGTAATAAGATACAGTGTATAGATCTATTGGTTCACTATAATGTATGTAATAAAATACAGTGTATAGATCTATTGGTTCACTATAATGTAATAAGATACAGTGTATAGATCTATTGGTTTACTATAATGTATGTAATAAGATACAGTGTATAGATCTATTGGTTCACTATAATGTATGTAATAAGATACAGTGTATAGACCTATTGGTTCATTATAATGTATGTAGATACAGTGTATAGATCTATTGGTTCACTATAATGTATGTAATAAGATACAGTGTATAGATCTATTGGTTCACTATAATATGTAATAAGATACAGTGTATAGATCTATTGGTTCACGATAATGTATGTAATAAGATACAGTGTATAGATCTATTGGTTCACTATAACTGTATCTAATAAGATACAGTGAATAGATCTATTGGTTCACTATAACTGTATCTAATAAGATACAGGGAATAGATCTATTGGTTCACTATAATGTATGTAATAAGATACAGTGTATAGATCTATTGGTTCACTATAATGTATGTAATAAGATACAGTGTATAGATCTATTGGTTCACTATAACTATCTAATAAGATACAGTGAATAGATCTATTGGTTCACTATAACTGTATCTAATAAGATACAGTGAATAGATCTACTGGTTCACTATAATGTATGTAATAAGATACAGTGTATAGATCTATTGGTTCACTATAATGTATGTAATAAGATACAGTGTATAGATCTATTGGTTCACTATATCTGTATCTAATAAGATACAGTGAATAGATCTATTGGTTCACCATAACTGTATCTAGTAGGCTACAGTGTATACATCTGACCTTGGGTAAACAATTGATCTAGTCTGGGTTCAGCACCACAGATGTACCCTGGGGTCACCATCATAGCTCTACCTTGGGTTCAGCACCACAAATCTACCCTGGGGTCAGCATAATTGATCCATCCTGGGGTCAGGAGCACAGATCTACCGTAGGGTCAGCAGCATAGTAAGAGACAGGCAGATACCTTGGTTGTGGTCTGCTGCACACTTGGTCTCCTGCAGCAGGTCCCTCACCACTCGTACCACGGCTGCTTTCATCCTGTTAATGAGTAATATGTCTTAGAATAATCTGGGCAAGGTTAGGTTGTTATGTGGCAGGTAGGTTATGGTGGGAGGAGAGGAGAGGCGAGTTGTGGCAGGTAGGTTATGGTGGGAGGAAGGCAGGTCTACCATGACTGTGTGAGGCGTCACGATGGCCAGTTAACGTACAGCTCCTGAACGAGGAGGAGGGTATGGCCCGTATCCCAACTCCTGCAGTGATGAATGCTGCCTGGATGCAGGAGGCTCCTAAAGAGGCGCTAGGTATGCAGAAGGCTCCTAAAGAGGCGCTAGGGATGCAGAAGGCTCCTAAAGAGGCGCTAGGGATGCAGAAGGCTCCTAAAGAGGCGCTAGGGATGCAGAAGGCTCCTAAAGAGGCGCTAGGGATGCAAGAGGCTACTGAAGAGGCGCTAGGGATGCAAGAGGCTACTGAAGAGGCACTAGGGATGCAAGAGGCTACTGAAGAGGTGCTAGGGATGCAGAAGGCTCCTAAAGAGGCGCTAGGGATGCAGAAGGCTCCTAAAGGGGCGCTAGGGATGCAGAAGGCTCCTAAAGAGGCGCTAGGGATGCAGAAGGCTCCTAAAGAGGCGCTAGGGATGCAGAAGGCTCCTAAAGAGGCGCTAGGGATGCAGAAGGCTCCTAAAGAGGCGCTAGGGATGCAGAAGGCTCCTAAAGAGGCGCTAGGGATACAGAAGGCTCCTAAAGAGGCGCTAGGGATGCAGAAGGCTCCTAAAGAGGCGCTAGGGATGCAGAAGGCTCCTAAAGAGGCGCTAGGTATGCAGAAGGCTCCTAAAGAGGCGCTAGGGATGCAGAAGGCTCCTAAAGAGGCGCTAGGGATGCAGAAGGCTCCTAAAGAGGCGCTAGGGATGCAGAAGGCTCCTAAAGAGGCGCTAGGGATGCAGAAGGCTCCTAAAGAGGCGCTAGGGATGCAGAAGGCTCCTAAAGAGGGGCTAGGGATGCAGAAGGCTCCTAAAGAGGCGCTAGGGATGCAGAAGGCTCCTAAAGAGGCGCTAGGGATGCAAGAGGCTACTGAAGAGGCGCTAGGGATGCAAGAGGCTACTGAAGAGGCGCTATGGATCTAGGTCTGCTGTATTTATCAAATGATCGTCCGTTGTATTTATCAAATGATCGTCCGTTGTATTTATCAAATGATCATCCGTTGTATTTATCAAATGATCATCCGTTGTATTTATCAAATGATCGTCCGTTGTATTTATCAAATGATCATCCGTTGTATTTATCAAATGATCATCCGTTGTATTTATCAAATGATCATCCGTTGTATTTATCAAATGATCATCCGTTGTATTTATCAAATGATCATCCGTTGTATTTATCAAATGATCATCCGTTGTATTTATCAAATGATCATCCGTTGTATTTATCAAATGATCATCCGTTGTATTTATCAAATGATCATCCGTTGTATTTATCAAATGATCATCCGTTGTATTTATCAAATGATCATCCGTTGTATTCATCAAATGATCATCCGTTGTATTTATCAAATGATCATCCGTTGTATTTATCAAATGATCATCGTTGTATTTATCAAATGATCATCCGTTGTATTTATCAAATGATCATCCGTTGTATTTATCAAATGATCATCCGTTGTATTTATCAAATGATCATCCGTTGTATTTATCAAATGATCATCCGTTGTATTTATCAAATGATCATCCGTTGTATTCATCAAATGATCATCCGTTGTATTTATCAAATGATCATCCGTTGTATTTATCAAATGATCATCCGTTGTATTTATCAAATGATCATCCGTTGTATTTATCAAATGATCATCCGTTGTATTTATCAAATGATCATCCGTTGTATTTATCAAATGATCATCCGTTGTATTTATCAAATGATCATCCGTTGTATTTATCAAATGATCATCCGTTGTATTTATCAAATGATCATCCGTTGTATTCATCAAATGATCATCCGTTGTATTTATCAAATGATCATCCGTTGTATTTATCAAATGATCATCCGTTGTATTTATCAAATGATCATCCGTTGTATTTATCAAATGATCATCCGTTGTATTTATCAAATGATCATCTGTTGTATTTATCAAATGATCATCCGTTGTATTTATCAAATGATCATCCGTTGTATTTATCAAATGATCATCCGTTGTATTTATCAAATGATCATCCGTTGTATTTATCAAATGATCATCCGTTGTATTTATCAAATGATCATCCGTTGTATTTATCAAATGATCATCCGTTGTATTTATCAAATGATCATCTGTTGTATTCATCAAATGATCATCCGTTGTATTTATCAAATGATCATCCGTTGTATTCATCAAATGATCATGTTGTATTTATCAAATGATCATCCGTTGTATTTATCAAATGATCATCCGTTGTATTTATCAAATGATCATCCGTTGTATTCATCAAATGATCATCTGTTGTATTTATCAAATGATCATCCGTTGTATTTATCAAATGATCATCCGTTGTATTTATCAAATGATCATCCGTTGTATTTATCAAATGATCATCCGTTTTATCAAATGATCATCCGTTGTATTCATCAAATGATCATCCGTTGTATTTATCAAATGATCATCCGTTGTATTTATCAAATGATCATCCGTTGTATTCATCAAATGATCATCCGTTGTATTCATCAAATGATCATCCGTTGTATTTATCAAATGATCATCCGTTGTATTTATCAAATGATCATCCGTTGTATTCATCAAATGATCATCCGTTGTATTTATCAAATGATCATCCGTTGTATTTATCAAATGATCATCCGTTGTATTTATCAAATGATCATCCGTTGTATTTATCAAATGATCATCCGTTGTATTTATCAAATGATCATCCGTTGTATTCATCAAATGATCATCCGTTGTATTTATCAAATGATCATCCGTTGTATTTATCAAATGATCATCCGTTGTATTTATCAAATGATCATCCGTTGTATTCATCAAATGATCATCCGTTGTATTTATCAAATGATCATCCGTTGTATTTATCAAATGATCATCCGTTGTATTTATCAAATGATCATCCGTTGTATTTATCAAATGATCATCCGTTGTATTTATCAAATGATCATCCGTTGTATTTATCAAATGATCATCCGTTGTATTTATCAAATGATCATCCGTTGTATTTATCAAATGATCATCCGTTGTATTTATCAAATGATCATCCGTTGTATTTATCAAATGATCATCCGTTGTATTTATCAAATGATCATCCGTTGTATTTATCAAATGATCATCCGTTGTATTCATCAAATGATCATCCGTTGTATTATCAAATGATCATCCGTTGTATTATCAAATGATCATCCGTTGTATTCATCAAATGATCATCCGTTGTATTTATCAAATGATCATCCGTTGTATTATCAATGATCATCGTTGTATTTATCAAATGATCATCCGTTGTATTATCAAATGATCATCCGTTGTATTTATCAAATGATCATCCGTTGTATTTATCAAATGATCATCCGTTGTATTATCAAATGATCATCCGTTGTATTTATCAAATGATCATCCGTTGTATTTATCAAATGATCATCCGTTGTATTTATCAAATGATCATCCGTTGTATTTATCAAATGATCATCCGTTGTATTCATCAAATGATCATCCGTTGTATTCATCAAATGATCATCCGTTGTATTTATCAAATGATCATCCGTTGTATTTATCAAATGATCATCCGTTGTATTTATCAAATGATCATCCGTTGTATTTATCAAATGATCATCCGTTGTATTTATCAAATGATCATCCGTTGTATTTATCAAATGATCATCCGTTGTATTTATCAAATGATCATCCGTTGTATTTATCAAATGATCATCCGTTGTATTCATCAAATGATCATCCGTTGTATTTATCAAATGATCATCCGTTGTATTCATCAAATGATCATCCGTTGTATTCATCAAATGATCATCCGTTGTATTTATCAAATGATCATCCATTGTATTATAAATGATCATCCGTTGTATTCATCAAATGATCATCCGTTTTATCAAATGATCATCCGTTGTATTCATCAAATGATCATCCGTTGTATTTATCAAATGATCATCCGTTGTATTTATCAAATGATCATCCGTTGTATTCATCAAATGATCATCCGTTGTATTTATCAAATGATCATCCGTTGTATTCATCAAATGATCATCCGTTGTATTTATCAAATGATCATCCGTTGTATTCATCAAATGATCATCCGTTGTATTCATCAAATGATCATCCGTTGTATTCATCAAATGATCATCCGTTGTATTCATCAAATGATCATCCGTTGTATTCATCAAATGATCATCCGTTGTATTCATCAAATGATCATCCGTTGTATTCATCAAATGATCATCCGTTGTATTCATCAAATGATCATCCGTTGTATTTATCAAATGATCATCCGTTGTATTCATCAAATGATCATCTGTTGTATTTATCAAATGATCATCCGTTGTATTATCAAATGATCATCCGTTGTATTTATCAAATGATCATCCGTTGTATTTATCAATGATCATCCTTTGTATTCATCAATATGATCATCCGTTGTATTTATCAAATGATCATCCTTGTATTATCAATGATCATCCGTTTATTATAAATGATATCCGTTGTATTATCAAATGATCACTTTGTATTTATCAATGACAGTCCATGTATTCATCAATGTCATACTTGTATTCTAATCTGATCATCGTTGTATTACATAATGATCATCCTTTATCAGCTAATGTCATCCGTTGTATTCTCAAATGATTCCTATATCTCGTCTGTATTCATCATATTACATACCTTGTATTCTCAATATCATCGTCTGTATTCATAATGATCATCGTTGTATTTATCAAATGTCTCGTTGTATTCATATCAATGATCATCTTTGTATTTCAAATGATCATCCGTTTTTATCAATGATATCCGTTTATTATAATGACTTTGTATTCCTCAATATGTTCCTCGTTGTATTCTATCATATACATAACTTGTATTCTCTATGATTATCATCATTGTATCGTTCATATTACAATAACTTTGTATTCCTAATATGTTACAGTCATGTATCGTCATATTACATAACTTTGTATTCCTCATATGCTACAGTCATGTATCGTCATATTACATAACTTTGTATTCCTCTTATCCTAGTCATGTATCGTCATTATCACAACTTTGTATTCCTCATATGTCAGTCTGTTATCATTACATAACTTTGTATTCCTCATAGTGTTATCGTCATATTACATAACTTTGTATTCCTCATCATCATGTTCTCATATTACACAACTTTGTATTCCTCATATGCTAGTCATGTATCGTCATATTACATAACTTTGTATTCTCATATCTAGTCATGTATATCATAATTTGTATTCTCATAAATCGTTATCACATAACTTTGTATTCCTCATATGCTAGTCATGTATCGTCATATTACATAACTTTGTATTCCTCATATCCAGTCATGTATCGTCATATTACATAACTTTGTATTCCTCATATGCTAGTCATGTATCGTCATATTACATAACTTTGTATTCCTCATATGCTACATCATGTATCGTCATATACATAACTCTGTATCTCATATGCTAGTCATGTATCGTCATATTACATAACTCTGTATTCCTCATATGCTACAGTCATGTATCGTCATATTACATAACTCTGTATTCCTCATATGCTACAGTCATGTATCGTCATACTACATAACTTTGTATTCCTCATATCCTAGTCATGTTTCATTATATTACATAACTTTGTATTCCTCATTAGCTACAGTCATGTATCGTCATATTACATAACTCTGTATTCCTCATAAGCTACAGTCATGTATCGTCATATTACATAACTCTGTATTCCTCATATGCTACAGTCATGTATCGTCATATTACATAACTCTGTATTCCTCATATGCTACAGTCATGTATCGTCATATTACAACTTTGTATTCCTCATATGCTACAGTCATGTATCGGTCATATTACATAACTTTGTATTCCTCATATGCTACAGTCATGTATCGTCATATTACGTACCTTTGTATTCCTCATATGCTATTGTCTGTATCATATATCATTTCACATTGATATTTTCACTATATACCTGACCTGTTCCTTGTGTGTTCCATCATGAAGTTCTGTATTTATAAGCAGTTGTGACCATAACAACCCGAGAGAGCAACATTACCTGAGTCGTCAACGTTGGTCCGTCACCATGGTAACCTACTGCAAGGATCGAAGATTATTTCTCTTATGTTTTCTTGTTGTTAAGGAAGGGCCAGTGTCATTCTCTCTCTCCATGACAACTTGAGAAACAAAACATCTGAAATTATCATTACACTAAACATGACTTCCGAAAAAACAGTGATAAAAGTTTCCTGAAGTGATCTTAGACTGATGGTCTCCTGAAGATAAAGAGATCTTAGACTGAAGATAAAGTGTTCTTAAACTGAAGGTTTCCTGAAGATAAAATCATCTTAGACTGAAGGTTTTCCGAAGATAAAATGATCTTGGACTGAAAGTTTCCTAAAGTGATCTTAGTCTGAAGATTTCGTGATGATTAAATGATCTTAAACTAAAGGTTTCCTGAAAACAGTGACCTTAGACTGAAGGTTTCCTGAAGAAAGTGATCAAAGACTGAAGGTTTTCTGAAGATAAAGTGATCAAAAACTGAAGGTTTTCTGAAGATAAGTGATCTTAGACTGAAGGTTCTCTGAAGTGATCTTAGACTGATGGCTTCCTGAAGATAGAGTGATCTTAGACTGAAGGTTTCCTGAAGATAAAGTGATCTTAGACTGGAGGTTTCCTAAAGTGATCTGATGGTTTCCTGAAGATAAAGTGATCTTAGATTGAAGTTTTCCTGAAGATTAAGTGATCTTAAGACTAAGGTTTCCTGAAGCTAAAGTTATCTTAGACTGAAGGTTTCCTAAAGATAAAGTGATCTCAGACTGAAGTTTTTTTTTAAAGACAGTGATCTTAGACTGAAAGTTTCCTGAAGATAATCTTAGACTGAAGGCTTCCTAAAGATAAGTGATCTTAGACTGAAGATTTCCTGAAGATAAAATTATCTTAGATGGAAGGTTTCCTGAAGATAAAGTATTCTTAGTCTGAAGGTTTCCTGATGATGAAGTGATCTTAAATTGGTTCCCTGAAGATAGTGATTTTAGACTGAAGGTTTCCTGAAGATAAAGTGATCTTAGACTGAAGGCTTCCCAAAGATAAAGTGATCTTAGACCGACGGTTTCCTGAAGATAAAGTGATCTTAGACTGAAGGTTTCCAGAAGATAGTGATCTTAGACTGAAGTTTTCCTAAACATAAAGTGTTCTTAGACTGAAGGTTTCCTGAAGATAAAGTGACTTTAAAATGAAGATTTCCTGAAGATAAAATTATCTTAGACTGAAGGTTTCCTAAAGATAAAGTGTTCTTAGACTGAAGATTTCCTTAAGATAAAATGATCTTAGACTGAAGGTTTCCTGAAGACAAAGAGATCTTAGACTGAAGGTTTCCTGAAGATAAAGTGACTTTAAAATGAAGATCTCCTGAAGATAAAATTATCTTAGACTGAAGGTTTCCTAAAGATAAAGTGTTCTTAGACTGAAGATTTCCTTAAGATAAAATGATCTTAGACTGAAGGTTTCCTGAAGACAAAGAGATCTTAGACTGAAGGTTTCCTTAAGACAAAGAGATCTTAGACTGAAGGTTTCCTAAAGTGATCTTAGACTGAAGGTTTCCTTAAGATAAAGTGATCTTGGACTGAAATTTTCCAGAAGATAAAGTGATTTCAGACTGAAGGTTTCCCGAGGTGATCTTAGAATGAAGGTTTCCTGAATATAGTGATCATAGACTGAAGGTTCCTGAAGTGATCTTAGACTAATGGTTTCCTGAAGATAATGTGATCTTAGACTGAAGATTCCTGAAGATAGTGATCTTAAATCAAAGGTTTCCTGAAGATAAAGTGATTTTAGACTGAAGGTTTCCTGAAGATAAAGTGATCTTAAACTAGA
The DNA here is from genome assembly GCF_036320965.1 of Panulirus ornatus. NCBI lineage: Eukaryota > Metazoa > Arthropoda > Malacostraca > Decapoda > Palinuridae > Panulirus > Panulirus ornatus. The sequence goes on along the minus strand of NC_092244.1, from coordinate 594,029 downwards.
GGTTTCCTAAAGATAAAGTGATCTTAGATTGATGGCTTCCTTAAGACAAAGTGATCTTAAACTGAAGGTTTACTGAAGTTAAAGTGATCTTAGACTGAAGGTTTTCTGAAGATAAAGTGATCTTAGACTGAAGGTTTCCTAAAGATAAAGTGATCTTAGATGAAGGTTTCCTGATATAGTGATCCTAGATGAAAGGTTTCCTAAAGATAAAGTGATCTTAGACTGAAGGCTTCCTGAAGATAGTGATCTTAGACTGAAAGTTTCCTGAAGATACAGTGATCTTAGACTGAAGGCTTCCTTAATATAAAGTGATCTTAGACTTAAGGTTTCCTGAAAATACAGTGATCTTAGACTGATGTTTTCCCAAAAGATGAAGTGATCTTAGACTGAAGTTTCCTGAAGATAGTGATCTTACACTGAAGGTTTCCTGAAGATAAAGTGATCTTAGACTGAAGGTTTCCTGAAGATAAAGTGATCTTAGACTGAGGTTTTCAAAATCCTAGACAGGTTTCCTGAAGATAAAGTGATCTTAGTCTGAGGTTTTCCAGAAGATAAACTGACCTTAGACTAAAGGTTTCATGAAGATAAAGTGTCCTTAGACTGAGGTTTTCCTAAAGATAAAGTGATCTTAGACTAAAGGTTTCCTGAATATAAAGTGATCACAGACTGAAGGTTTCCTGAAGTGATCTTAGACTGATGGTTCCCTGAAGATATAATGATCTTAGACTGAAAGTTTCCAGTAGATATTGTGATCTTAGACTGATGGTTTCCTGAAGATATGGTGATCTTAGACTGAAGGTTTCCTGAAGATAAAGTGATATTAGACTGAGGTTTTCCCAAAGATAAAGTGATCTTACAATAAAGGTTTCCTGAAGATAAAATGATCTTACAATAAAGGTTTCCTAAATATAATGTGATCTTAGACTGAAGGTTTCCTGAAGTGATCTCAGACTGATAGTTTCCTGAGGATATAGTGATCTTAGACTGAAGGTTTCCTCAAGATAATGTGATCTTAGACTGAAGGTTTCCTGAAGATATAATGATCTTAGACTAAAGGTTTCCTGAAGATAGAGTGATTTTAAACTGAAGGGTTCCTGAAGATAAAGTGATCTTAAACTGAAGGTTTCCTGAAGATAAAGTGATCTTAGACTGAAGGTTTCCTGAAGCTAAAGTGGTCTTAGACTGAAGGTTTCCTGAAGATATAGTGATTTTAGACTAAAGGTTTCCTGAAGATAAAGTGATCTTAAACTGAAGGGTTCCTAAAGATAAAGTGAGCTTAGACTGAAGGCTTCCTGAAGATAAAGTATATCTTAGACTGAAGGTTTCCTTAAGATTTAGTGATCTTAGACTTGAAGACAGTGATCTTAGATTAAAAGATAAAGAATCGTGTATCTGTCAAGTGAAAATATGAGAAAAAGTTCAATACTTATTTTCCTTTGTCGCTGTCTACTGCGTTAGTGAGGTAGCGCAAGGAAACAGACGAAAGAATGGCCCAACCCACCCACATACACATGTATTTACATACATGTCCACACACGCAAATATACATACCTATACATCTCAATGTACACATAAATATACACAAACAGACGTATACATATATACACATGTACATAATTCATACTTTCTGCCTTTATTTATTCCCATCACCACCTCGCCACACATGGAATAACAACCCCCTCCCCTCTCATGTGTGCAAGGTAGTGCTAGGAAAAGACAACAAAGGCCACATTCGTTCACACTCAGTCTCTAGCTATCATGTAATAATGCACCAAAACCACAGCTCCCTTTCCACATCCAGGCCCCACACAACTTTCCATGGTTTACCCCAGACGCTTCACATGCCCTGGTTCAATCCATTGACGGCACGTCGACCCGAGGAAACCATATCGTTCCAATTCACTCTATTCCTTGCACGCCTTTCACCCTCCTGCATTTTCAGGCCCCAATCACTCAAAATCTTTTTCACTCCATCTTTCCACCTCCAATTTGGTCTCCCACTTGTCCTTGTTCCCTCCACCTCTGACACATATATCCTCTTGGTCAATCTTTCCTCACTCATTCTTTCCATGTGATCAAACCATTTCAAAACACCCTCTTCTGCTCTCTCAACCACACTCTATTTAGTTCCACACATCTCTCTTACCCTTACATTACTTACTCGATCAAACCACCTCACACCACATATTGTCCTTAAACATCTCATTTCCAGCGCATCCACCCTCCTACGCACAACTCTATCCATAGCCCACATCTCGCAGGCATACAACATTGTTGGAACCACTATTCCTTCAAACATACCCATTTTTGCTCTCCGAGATAATGTTCTCGACTTCCACACATTCTTCAAGGCTCCCAGAACTTTCGCCCCCTCCCCCACCCTATTACGCTTCCATGGTTCCATCCGCTGCCAGATCCACTCCCAGATATCTAAAACACTTTACTTCCTCCAGTTTTTCTCCATTCAAACTTACCTCCCAATTAACTTGACCCTCAACCCTACAGTACCTAATAACCTTGCTCTTATTCACATTTACTCTTAACTTTCTTCTTTCACACACTTTATCAAATTCAGTAACCAGCTTCTGCAGTTTCTCACATGAACCAGCCACCAGCGCTGTATCATCAGCGAACAACAACTGACTTACTTCCCAAGCTCTCTCATCCACAACAGACTACATACTTGCCCCTCTTTCCAAAACTCTTGCATTCACCTCCCTAACAACCCCATCCATAAACAAATTAAACAACCATGGAGACATCACACACCCCTGCCGCAAACCTACATTCACTGAGAACCAATCACTTTCCTCTCTTCCTACATGTACACATGCCTTACATCCTCGATAAAAACTTTTCACTGCTTCCAACAACTTGCCTCCCACTCCATACATTCTTAATACCTTCCATACAGCATCTCTATCAACTCTATCATATGCCTTCTCCAGATCCATAAATGCCAAATACAAATCCATTTGCTTTTCTAAGTATTTCTCACATACATTCTTCAAAGCAAACACCTGATCCACACATCCTCTACCACTTCTGAAACCACACTGCTCTTCCCCAATCTGATGCTCTGTACATGCCTTCACCCTCTCAATCAATACCCTCCCATATAATTTACCAGGAATACTCAACAAACTTATACCTCTGTAATTTGAGCACTCACTCTTATCCCCTTTGCCTTTGTACAATGGCACTATGCACACATTCCGCCAATCCTCAGGCACCTCACCATGAGTCATACATACATTAAATAACCTTACCAACCAGTCAACAATACAGTCACCCCCTTTTTAATAAATTCTACTGCAATACCATCCAAACCCACTGCCTTGCCAGCTTTCATCTTCCCCAAAGCTTTTATTACCTCTTCTCTGTTTACCAAAACATTTTCCCTAACCCTCTCACTTTGCACACCACCTCGACCAAAACACCGTATATCTGCCAATCTATCATCAAACACATTCAACAAACCTTCAAAATACTCAATCCATCTCAATCCATCTCCTCACATCACCATTACTTATCATCTCCCCATTAATCCCCTTCACTGAAGTTCCCATTTGCTTCCTTATCTTACGCACTTTGTTTACCTCCTTCCAAAACATCTTTTTATTCTCCCTAAAATTTAATGATACTCTCTCACCCCAACTCTCATTTGCCCTCTTTTTCACCTCTGGCACCTTTCTCTTGACCTGCCTCTTTCTGTTATACATCTCCCACTCATTTGCATTATTTCCTTGCAAAAATAGTCCAAATGCCTCTCTCTTCTCTTTCACTAATAATCTTACTTCTTCATCCCACCACTCACTACCCTTTCTACTCTGCCCACCTCCCACGCTTCTCATGCCACAAGCATCCTTTGCGCAAGCCATCACTGCTTCCCTAAATACACTCCATTCCTCCCCCACTCCCCTTATGTCCTTAGTTCTCATATTTTTCCATTCTTACATACATATACTTATGTATATCTCTCTTTTTAAACCAGGTATTCCCAATCATCAGTTCTTTTTCAGTGCACAAGTCTACAAGCTCTTCACCATTTCCATTTACAACACTGAACACCCCATGTACACCAATTATTCCCTCAATTGCCACATTACTCACCTTTGTACTCAAAACACCAATCACTATAACCCAGTCTCGTGCATCAAAACTACTATCACACTCACTCAGCTGCTCCCAAAACACTTGCCTCTCATGATCTTTCTTCTCATGCCCAGGTGCATATACACCAATAATCACCCATCTCCCTCCATCCACTTTCAGTTTTACCCATTTCAATCTAGAGTTTACTTTCTTACACTCTATCACATGCTCCCACCACTCCTGTTTCAGGAGCAGTGCTACTCCTTCCCTTGCTCTTGTCCTCTCACTAACCCCTGACTTTACTCCCAAGACATTCCCAAACCACTCTTTCCCTTTACCCTTGAGCTTTGTTTCACTCAGAGCCAAAACATCCAGGTTCCTTTCCTCAAACATACTACCTATCTCTCCTTTTTTCTCATCTTGGTTACATCCACACATTTTTAGACACCCCAATATATATATATACATATATATTAAAGTATAGTGGAGTGGAGGTGGAGGAGGCAATGGTGAGGGAGGTTGTTATCATGATTTTCATTTATAACTCCAAGAGTTGTTATAACCCTGCTACTGGAGACCCTGAGCAAAAAAAATACAATAGCTATGATATAATTAATTTAAGTTTATATGAAGAAATATGTGACATGAATCATATATCACATTTAACAATCTTCCATGAAAGTATATTTCCACATAAAATACATCTACAAGCAACAGTGTGTTGACATTATCACCACCTTTTATGATGACTTAAGTAAATTATTGTACAGTTGGTACTACTTAACAAGGTAATTATTGTAAACTTGGTACAACTTACAAGTAAATCACTGTACAGTTAGTAAAACTCAAGTTAACCATTGTACAGTTGGTACTACCTAACAAGTAATTATTGTACAGTTGGTACAACTTAACAAGTTAATTAATGTACAGTTGGTACAGCTTCAGTTAACTATTACTGTACAATTGGTACTACTTAACAAGTTAATTATTGTACAGTTGGTACAACTTAACAAGTTAATTATTGTACAGTTGGTAAAACTTAACAAGTTAATTATTATACAGTTGGTACTACTTAACAAGTTAATTACTGTACAGTTGGTACTACTTAAGTTGATTATTGTACAGTTGATACTACTTGAGTTCATTATTGTATGGATGGTACTACTTAACAAGTTAATTATTATACAGTTACTACTACTTAATGAGTTAATTACAGTACAGTTGCTACTATCTAACAAGTTAATTACTGTACAGTTGCTACTACTTAACAAGTTAATCATTGTACAGTGGCACTTCTTAACAAGTTAATCATTGTATAGTTGGTACTACTTAACAAGTTAATTATTGTACAGTTGGTACTACTTAACAAGTTGATTATTGTACTGTTGGTACTACTTAACAAGTTAATTATTGTAAAGTGGCACTCCTTAACAAGTTAATTTTGTACAGTGGCACTACATAATTTAATTATTGTACAGTTGGTACTACTAACAAGTTAATCATTGTACAGTTGGTACTACTAACAAGTTAATCATTGTATAGTTGGTACTTCTTAACAAGTTAATCATTGTACAGTTGGTACTACTTAACAAGTTGATTATTGTACTGTTGGTACTACTTAACAAGTTAATTATTGTAAAGTGGCACTACTTAACAAGTTAATTTTGTACAGTGGCACTACATAATTTAATTATTGTACAGTTGGTACTACTTAACAAGTTAATTATTGTAAAGTGGGACTCCTTAACAAGTTAATTTTGTACAGTAGCACTACATAATTTAATTATTGTACAGTTGGTACTACTAACAAGTTAATCATTGTACAGTTGGTACTACTTAACAAGTTGATTATTGTACAGTGGCACTACTTAAGTTAATCACTGTACAGTTGGTACTAGTTACAAAGTTGATTATTGTACAGTTGGTCCTACTTAACAAGTTAATCATTGTACAGTAGCACTACATATTAATTATTGTACAGTTGGTACTACTAACAAGTTAATTATTGTACAGCTGCTACTACTTAACATGTTAATCATTGTACAGTAGCACTACTTAACACGTTAATCATTGTACAGTGGCAATACTTAATACGCTATTTATTGTACAGCTGGTATTACTTAGCACGTTGATTATTGTACAGTTGGTACAACTTTAGTTAATCATTGTACAGTTAGTACAACTTAACATGTTAATCATTGTACAGTTGCTACTTAACAAATTAATCATTGTACAGTTGGTACTACTTAACAAGTTGAATATTGTACAATGGTACTACATAACAAGTTAATTATTGTACAGTGGCACTACTTAACAAGTTAATCATTGTATAGTTGGTACAACATAAGTTATTTATTGTACAGTTGGTACTACTTAAGTTAATTTTGACAGTTGGTACAACTTAACAAGTTAATTATTGTACAGTTGGTACTACTTAACATGATAATCATTGTACACTTGGTACTACTAAACATGTTAATTATTGTACAGTTGGTACTACTTAAGTTAATTATTGTACAGCTGGTACTACTTAACAAGCTAATTATTGACAGTTGATACTACTTAAGTTAATTATTGTACAGTTGGTACTATTCAACAAGATAATCATTGTACAGTTGTACTACTTAAGAAGTTAATTACTGACAGTTGGTACTACTTAAGTTAATAATTGTACAGTTGGTTCAAATTGACAAGTTAATTATTGTACAGTTGGTACTACTTAACATGACAATTATTGTACAGGTTAATTATTGTACAGTTGGTACTATTTATCAATCAATTATTTTCCAGTTGGTACTACTTAACAAATTAATTATTGTACAGTTGGTACTATTTATTTATTTATTTAAATAAATAAATAGTATCAACTGTAATTGTACATGACAATTACTGTACAGTTGGTACTACTAAACAAATTAATTATTGTACAGTTGGTACTATTTATCAATCAATTATTTTACAATAGGTACTACTTAACAAATTAATTATTGTACAGTTGGTACTACTTAACAAATTAATTACTGTACAGTGGCACTACTTAACAAGCTAATAATTGTAATACTTAACAAGTTGATTTTTGTGTAGTTGGTACTACTTAACATGATAATAATTAATAATTGTACTACTTAAGTTGATTATTGTATAGTTGGTACTACTTAACATGATAATTATTGTACAGTTGGTACTACTTAAGTTAATTATTGTACAATTGGTACTACTTAACAAATTAATCATTGTACATTTGGTACTACTTTACAAGTTAATTATTGTTCAGTTGGTACTACTACTGTTTGTACTGCCACTAATAATACTGTCAGTACTACCAGTGTCAATACTGTCAGTACTACCACTGTCAATACTATAAGTACCACCACTGTCAATACTGTCAGTACTACCACTGTCAATACTGTCAGTACTACCACTGTCAATACTATAAGTACTACCACTGTCAATACTGTCAGTACTACCACTGTTAATACTGTCAGTACTACCACTGTCAATACTGTCAGTACTACCACTGTCAATACTGTCGGTACTACCACTGTCAATACTATAAGTACTACCACTGTCAATACTGTCAGTATTACCACTGTTAATACTGTCAGTACTACCACTGTCAATACTATAAGTACTACCACTGTCAATACTGTCAGTACTACCACTGTTAATACTGTCAGTACTACCACTGTCAATACTATAAGTACTACCACTGTCAATACTGTCAGTATTACCACTGTTAATACTGTCAGTACTACCACTGTCAATACTATAAGTACTACCACTGTCAATACTGTCAGTATTACCACTGTTAATACTGTCAGTACTACCACTGTCAATACTATAAGTACTACCACTGTCAATACTGTCAGTACTACCACTGTTAATACTGTCAGTACTACCACTGTCAATACTGTCAGTACTACCACTGTTAATACTGTCAGTTCTACCACTGTCAATACTATAAGTACTACCACTGTCAATACTGTCAGTATTACCACTGTCATTACTGTCAGTACTACCACTGTCAATACTGTCAGTACTACCACTGTCAATACTATCAGTACTACCACTGTCAATACTATAAGTACTACCACTGTCAATACTGTCAGTACTACCACTGTTAATACTGTCAGTACTACCACTGTCAATACTATACGTACTACCACTGTCAATACTGTCAGTACTACCACTGTCAATACTGTCAGTACTATCACTGTCAATACTATAAGTACTACCACTGTCAATACTATAAGTACTACCACTGTCAATACTGTCAGTACTACCACTGTCAATGCTGTCAGTACTACCACTGTCAATACTATAAGTACTACCGCTGTCAATACTGTCAGTACTAACACTGTTAATACTGTCAGTACTACCACTGTCAATACTGTCAGTACTACCACTGTTAATACTGTCAGTACTACCACTGTCAATACTATAAGTACTACCACTGTCAATACTGTCAGTACTACTACTGTCATTACTATCAGTACTACCACTGTCAATACTGTCAGTACTACCACTGTTAATACTGTCAGTACTGCCACTGTCAATACTGTCAGTACTACCACTGTCAATACTGTCAGTACTACCACTGTCAATACTGTCAGTACTACCACTGTCAATACTGTCAGTACTACCACTGTCAATACTATAAGTACTACCACTGTCAATACTGTCAGTATTACCACTGTCAATACTGTCAGTGTTACCACTGTCAATACTGTCAGTACTACCACTGTCAATACTGTCAGTACTAATACTGTCATTACTATCAGTACTACCACTGTCAATACTGTCAGTATTACCACTGTCAATACTGTCAGTACTACCACTGTCAATAGTCAGTACTACTACTGTCATTACTATCAGTATTACCACTGTCAATACTGTCAGTTTTACCACTGTCAATACTGTCAGTACTACTACAGTCATTACTATCAGTACTACCACTGTCAATACTGTCAGTACTACCACTGTCAATACTGTCAGTACTACTACTGTCATTACTATCAGTACTACCACTGTCAATACTGTCAGTACTACCGCTGTCAATACTATAAGTACTACCACTGTCAATACTGTCAGTACTACCACTGTCAATACTGTCAGTAATACCACTGTCAATACTGTCAGTAATACCACTGCTAATACTCAGTACAACCATGTTAACACTGTCAGTGCTACCACTGTCATTACTGTCAGTACTACCACTGTCAATACTGTCAGTAATATCACCGTTAATACTGTCAGTACTACCACTGTTAATACTGTCAGTACTACCACTGTTAATACTGTCAGTAATACCACTGTTAATACTGTCAGTACTACCACTGTCAATACTGTCACTAATACCACCGTTAATACTGTCAGTACTACCACTGTTAATACTGTCAGTACTACCAATCATTAATGTCAGTACTACCACTGTCATTACTGTCAGTACTACCAGTCATTACTGTCAGTACTACCACTGTCATTACTGTCAGTACTACCAGTCAATACTGTCAGTACTACCACTGTTAATATTGTCAGTACTACCACTGTCAATACTGTCAGTACTTCCACTGTTAATACTGTCAGTACTACCACTGTCATTACTGTCAGCACTACCACTGTCATTACTGTCAGTACTACCACTGTCAATACTGTCAGTACTACCACCGTTAATACTGTCAGTACTACCACTGTCAATACTGTCAGTACTACCACTGTTAATACTGTCAGTACTACCACTGTCAAGTCAGTACTACTACAGTCAATGCTGTCAGTACTACAACTGTCAATAGCCAGTACTACCACTGTCAATAGTGTCAGTACTACCACTGTCAATACTGTCAGTACTACCACTGTCAATAGTCAGCACTACCACTGTCAATACTGTCAGTACTACCACTGTTTATACTGTCAGTGCTACTACTGTCAATACTGTCAGTACTACCACTGTCAATACTATCAGTACTACCACTGTCAATACTGTCAGTACTACCACTGTCAATACTGTTAGTACTACCACTTTTTATACTGTCAGTAATACTACTGTCAATACTGTAAGTACTACCACTGTCAATACTATCAGTACTACCACTGTCAATAGTCAGTACTACCACTGTCAATACTGTCAGTACTACCACTGTTTATACTGTCAGTACTACTACTGTCAATACTGTAAGTACTATTACTGTCAATACTATCAGTACTACCACTTACTCTCACTTACTCTCACCACTCTCTTCACTCTAACATTCTCTCTTCTTTTCTGAAAACCCCTACAAATCTTCACCTTTGCCTCCACAAGATAATGATCAGACATCCCTCCAGTTGCACCTCTCAGCACATTAACATCCAAAAGTCTCTCTTTCGTGCGCCTATCAATTAACACGTAATCCAATAACGCTCTCTGGCCATCTCTCATACTTACATACGCGTACTTATGTATATCTCGCTTTTTAAACCAGGTATTCCCAATCACCAGTCCTTTTTCAGCACATAAATCTACAAGCTCTTCACCATTTCCATTTACAACACTGAACACCCCATGTATATCAATTATTCCCTCAACTGCCACATTACTCACCGTTGCATTCAAATCACCCATCACTATAACTCGGTCTTGTGCATCAAAACCACTAACACACTCATTCAGCTGCTCCCAAAACACTTGCCTCTCATGATTTTTCTTCTCATGCCCAGGTGCATATGCACCAATAATCACCCATCTCTCTCCATCCACTTTCAGTTTTACCCATATCAATCTAGAATTTACTTTCTTACACTCTATCACATACTCCCACAACTCCTGTTTCAGGAGTAGTGCTACTCCTTCCCTTGCTCTTGTCCTCTCACTAACCCCTGACTTTACTCCCAAGACATTCCCAAACCACTCTTCCCCTTTACCCTTGAGCTTCGTTTCACTCAGAGCCAAAACATCCAGGTTCCTTTCCTCAAACATACTACCTATCTCTCCTTTTTTCTCATCTTGGTTACATCCACACACATTTAGACACCCCAATCTGAGCCTTCAAGGAGGATGAGCACTCCCTGCGTGACTCCTTCTTCTGTTTCCCCTTTTAGAAACAGAATAGGGGATAGGGGATAGGGGAGAAAGAATACTTCTCACGCATTCCTCACGTGTCGTAGAAGGCGACTAAAGGGGACGGGAGCGGGGGGCCAGAAACCCCCCCCCTTGTATATATATATATATATATATATATATATATATATATATATATATATATATATATATATATATATATATATATATATATTTATATTTATTTATTATACTTTGTCGCTGTCTCCCGCGTTTGCGAGGTAGCGCAAGGAAACAGACGAAAGAAATGGCCCAACCCCCCCCATACACATGTATATACATACGTCCACACACACAAATATACATACCTACACAGCTTTCCATGGTTTACCCCAGACGCTTCACATGCCTTGATTCAATCCACTGACAGCACGTCAACCCCGGTATACCACATCGCTCCAATTCACTCTATTCCTTGCCCTCCTTTCACCCTCCTATATGTTCAGGCCCCGATCACGCAAAATCTTTTTCACTCCATCTTTCCACCTCCAATTTGGTCTCCCTCTTCTCCTCGTTCCTCCACCTCCGACACATATATCCTCTTGGTCAATCTTTCTTCACTCATTCTCTCCATGTGCCCAAACCACTTCAAAACACCCTCTTCTGCTCTCTCAACCACGCTCTTTTTATTTCCACACATCTCTCTTACCCTTACGTTACTCACTCGATCAAACCACCTCACACCACACATTGTCCTCAAACATCTCATTTCCAGCACATCCATCCTCCTGCGCACAACTCTATCCATAGCCCATGCCTCGCAACCATACAACATTGTTGGAACCACTATTCCTTCAAACATACCCATTTTTGCTTTCCGAGATAATGTTCTCGACTTCCACACATTCTTCAAGGCCCCCAGAATTTTCGCCCCCTCCCCCACCCTATGATCCACTTCCGCTTCCATGGTTCCATCCGCTGCCAGATCCATTCCCAGATATCTAAAACACTTCACTTCCTCCAGTTTTTCTCCATTCAAACTCACCTCCCAATTTACTTGACCCTCAACCCTACTGTACCTAATAACCTTGCTCTTATTCACATTTACTCTTAACTTTCTTCTTCCACACACTTTACCAAACTCAGTCACCAGCTTCTGCAGTTTCTCACATGAATCAGCCACCAGCGCTGTATCATCAGCGAACAACAACTGACTCACTTCCCAAGCTCTCTCATCCCCAACAGACTTCATACTTGCCCCTCTTTCCAAAACTCTTGCATTTACCTCCCTAACAACCCCATCCATAAACAAATTAAACAACCATGGAGACATCACACACCCCTGCCGCAAACCTACATTCACTGAGAACCAATCACTTTCCTCTCTTCCTACACGTACACATGCCTTACATCCTCGATAAAAACTTTTCACTGCTTCTAACAACTTTCCTCCCACACCATACATTCTTAATACCTTCCACAGAGCATCTCTATCAACTCTATCATATGCCTTCTCCAGATCCATAAATGCTACGTACAAATCCATTTGCTTTTCTAAGTATTTCTCACATACATTCTTCAAAGCAAACACCTGATCCACACATCCTCTACCACTTCTGAAACCACAATGCTCTTCCCCAATCTGATGCTCTGTACATGCCTTCACCCTCTCAATCAATACCCTCCCATATAATTTACTAGGAATACTCAACAAACTTATACCTCTGTAATTTGAGCACTCACTCTTATCCCCTTTGCCTTTGTACAATGGCACTATGCACGCATTCCGCCAATCCTCAGGCACCTCACCATGAGTCATACATACATTAAATAACCTTACCAACCAGTCAACAATACAGTCACCCCCTTTTTTAATAAATTCCACTGCAATACCATCCAAACCTGCTGCCTTGCCGGCTTTCATCTTCTGCAAAGCTTTCACTACCTCTTCTCTGTTTACCAAATCATTTTCCCTAACCCTCTCACTTTGCACACCACCTCGACCAAAACACCCTATATCTGCCACTCTATCATCAAACACATTCAACAAACCTTCAAAATACTCACTCCATCTCCTTCTCACATCACCACTACTTGTTATCACCTCCCCATTTGCGCCCTTCACTGAAGTTCCCATTTGCTCCCTTGTCTTACGCACTTTATTTACCTCCTTCCAGAACATCTTTTTATTCTCCCTAAAATTTAATGATACTCTCTCACCCCAACTCTCATTTGCCCTTTTTTTCATATATATATATATATATATATATATATATATATATATATATATATATATATATATACACACGGAGCCTCAGTACTATATACATAGACAGGGAGCCTCAGTACTATATATACAAACAGGGAGCCTCAGTACTATATATACACACACAGTGAGCCTCAGTATTTCATATACACACAGGGAGCCTCAGTACTATATATGCACACAGTGAGCCTCAGTACCATATATAGACAGGGAGCCTCAATACTATATATACAGACAGGGAGCCTCAGTACTATATATACAGACAGGGAGCCTCAGTACTATATATTTACAGACAGGGAGCCTCAGTCCTACATATACACACAGGAAGCTTCAGTACTATATATACAGACAGGGAGCCTCAGTACTATATATACAGACAGGGAGCCTCAGTACTATATATAGACAGGGAACCTCAGTACTATATATACAGACAGGGAGCCTCAGTACTATATATACAGGAAGCCTCAGTACTATATATACACACAGGGAGCCTCAGTACTAAATATACACACAGGGAGCCTCAGTACTATATATACACACAGGGAGCCTCAGTACTATATAAACAGAGAGGGAAACTCAGTACTATATATACAGACAGGGAGCCTCAGAACTATATATACACAGAGGGAGCCTCAGTACTATATATACAGACAGGGAGCCTCAGTACTATATATACAGACAGGGAGCCTCAGTACTATATATAGACAGGGAACCTCAGTACTATATATACAGACAGGGAGCCTCAGTACTATATATACAGGAAGCCTCAGTACTATATATACACACAGGGAGCCTCAGTACTATTTATACACACAGGGAGCCTCAGTACTATATATACACACAGGGAGCCTCAGTACTATATAAACAGAGAGGGAAACTCAGTACTATATATACAGACAGGGAGCCTCAGTACTATATATACAGACAGGGAGCCTCAGTACTATATATACAGACAGGGAGCCTCAGTACTATATATACAGACAGGGAACCTCAGTACTATATATACACACAGGGAGCCTCAGTACTATATATACACACAGGGAGCCTCAGTACTATATAAACAGAGAGGGAAACTCAGTACTATATATACAGACAGGGAGCCTCAGTACTATATATACAGACAGGGAGCCTCAGTACTATATATACAGACAGGGAGCCTCAGTACTATATATACAGACAGGGAGCCTCAGTACTTTATATACAGACAGGGAGCCTCAGAACTATATCTACAGACAGGGAGCCTCAGTACAATATATATACACACAGGAAGCCTCAGACCTTAATACTGGACATAAAGTTCTATAAATGTTTTATATAATGAATATGCCTGAGATATAGGAGAATGTTCCTGGGCAGGAGGAGATGTGTCAAGATCAGAGGGCCACGTCTCTATACTTGCCCAGATCATCACTAGCTGCCCCAAAAGAACTTTGACTCTCCCTCCCTGATGATAGCATAGCCAAGCCCATCATCTCTGGTACTGGGCGCTGGTACCTGCAGGTAATGATGGTACTACTGATCATACTCATTATGATATCAATTACATATAATGAGGATAGGATATAGTACGTATGTACATACCTGCGTCTGTCTAGACTCTGTGTGCAGTAGTAGTTAGGGCTGGTGAACAGGTTACCACCACCTGCAGGAACTATGGCCTCACTTGAGTGTCTGACCAATGGTAAGAATCCTGAGGAAGACAATCATGTAGCAGTAGGTAAGACAATCATGTAGCAGTAGGTAAGACAAACATGTAGCAGTAGGTAAGACAATCATGTAGCAGTAGGTAAGACAAACATGTAGCAGTAGGTAAGACAATCATGTAGCAGTAGGTAAGACAATCATGTAGCAGTAGGTAAGACAATCATGCAGCAGTAGGTAAGACAATCATGTAGCAGTAGGTAAGACAATCATGTAGCAGTAGGTAAGACAATCATGCAGCAGTAGGTAAGACAATCATGTAGCAGTAGGTAAGACAATCATGCAGCAGTAGGTAAGACAATCATGCAGCAGTAGGTAAGACAATCATGTAGCAGTAGGTAAGACAATCATGCAGCAGTAGGTAAGACAATCATGTAGCAGTAGGTAAGACAATCATGTAGCAGTAGGTAAGACAATCATGTAGCAGTAGGTAAGACAATCATGCAGCAGTAGGTAAGACAATCATGTAGCAGTAGGTAAGACAATCATGTAGCAGTAGGTAAGACAATCATGCAGCAGTAGGTAAGACAATCATGTAGCAGTAGGTAAGACAATCATGCAGCAGTAGGTAAGACAATCATGCAGCAGTAGGTAAGACAATCATGTAGCAGTAGGTAAGACAATCATGCAGCAGTAGGTAAGACAATCATGCAGCAGTAGGTAAGACAATCATGTAGCAGTAGGTAAGACAATCATGTAGCAGTAGGTAAGACAATCATGCAGCAGTAGGTAAGACAATCATGCAGCAGTAGGTAAGACAATCATGTAGCAGTAGGTAAGACAATCATGCAGCAGTAGGTAAGACAATCATGCAGCAGTAGGTAAGACAATCATGCAGCAGTAGGTAAGACAATCATGTAGCAGTAGGTAAGACAATCATGCAGCAGTAGGTAAGACAATCATGTAGCAGTAGGTAAGACAATCATGTAGCAGTAGGTAAGACAAACATGTAGCAGTAGGTAAGACAATCATGCAGCAGTAGGTAAGACAATCATGTAGCAGTAGGTAAGACAATCATGTAGCAGTAGGTAAGACAATCATGTAGCAGTAGGTAAGACAATCATGCAGCAGTAGGTAAGACAATCATGCAGCAGTAGGTAAGACAATCATGTAGCAGTAGGTAAGACAATCATGTAGCAGTAGGTAAGACAATCATGCAGCAGTAGGTAAGACAATCATGCAGCAGTAGGTAAGACAATCATGTAGCAGTAGGTAAGACAATCATGCAGCAGTAGGTAAGACAATCATGTAGCAGTAGGTAAGACAATCATGCAGCAGTAGGTAAGACAATCATGCAGCAGTAGGTAAGACAATCATGCAGCAGTAGGTAAGACAATCATGCAGCAGTAGGTAAGACAATCATGCAGCAGTAGGTAAGACAATCATGCAGCAGTAGGTAAGACAATCATGTAGCAGTAGGTAAGACAATCATGCAGCAGTAGGTAAGACAATCATGCAGCAGTAGGTAAGACAATCATGCAGCAGTAGGTAAGACAATCATGCAGCAGTAGGTAAGACAATCATGCAGCAGTAGGTAAGACAATCATGCAGCAGTAGGTAAGACAATCATGTAGCAGTAGGTAAGACAATCATGTAGCAGTAGGTAAGACAATCATGCAGCAGTAGGTAAGACAATCATGTAGCAGTAGGTAAGACAATCATGTAGCAGTAGGTAAGACAAACATGTAGCAGTAGGTAAGACAAACATGTAGCAGTAGGTAAGACAAACATGTAGCAGTAGGTAAGACAAACATGTAGCAGTAGGTAAGACAAACATGTAGCTGTAGGTAAAGACAAACATGTAGTAGTAGGTAAGACAAACATGTAGTGGTAAGACAAACATGTAGCAGTAGGTAAGACAAACATGTAGTAGTAGGTAAGACAAACATGTAGCAGTAGGTAAGACAAACATGTAGTGGTAGTAAGACAAACATGTAGCAGTAGGTAAGACAAACATGTAGCAGTAGGTAAGACAAACATGTAGCAGTGGGTAAGACAAACATGTAGCAGTAGGTAAGACAAACATGTAGCAGTAGGTAAGACAAACATGTAGCAGTAGGTAAGACAAACATGTAGCAGTAGGTAAGACAAACATGTAGCAGTAGGTAAGACAAACATGTAGCAGTAGGGTAAGACAAACATGTAGCAGTAGGTAAGACAAACATGTAGCAGTGGGTAAGACAAACATGTAGCAGTAGGTAAGACAAACATGTAGCAGTAGGTAAGACAAACATGTAGCAGTAGGTAAGACAAACATGTAGCAGTAGGTAAGACAAACATGTAGCAGTAGGTAAGACAAACATGTAGCAGTAGGTAAGACAAACATGTAGCAGTAGGTAAGACAAACATGTAGCAGTAGGTAAGACAAACATGTAGCAGTAGGTAAGACAAACATGTAGCAGTAGGTAAGACAAACATGTAGCAGTAGGTAAGACAAACATGTAGCAGTAGGTAAGACAAACATGTAGCAGTAGGTAAGACAAACATGTAGCAGTAGGTAAGACAAACATGTAGCAGTAGGTAAGACAAACATGTAGCAGTAGGTAAGACAAACATGTAGCAGTAGGGTAAGACAAACATGTAGCAGTAGGTAAGACAAACATGTAGTGTAGGTAAGACAAACATGTAGCAGTGGGTAAGACAAACATGTAGCAGTAGGTAAGACAAACATGTAGCAGTAGGTAAGACAAACATGTAGCAGTAGGTAAGACAAACATGTAGCAGTGGGTAAGACAAACATGTAGCAGTATGTAAGACAAACATGTAGCAGTAGGTAAGACAAACATGTAGCAGTGGGTAAGACAAACATGTAGCAGTAGGTAAGACAAACATGTAGCAGTAGGTAAGACAAACATGTAGCAGTAGGTAAGACAAACATGTAGCAGTAGGTAAGACAAACATGTAGCAGTAGGTAAGACAAACATGTAGCAGTAGGTAAGACAAACATGTAGCAGTAGGTAAGACAAACATGTAGCAGTAGGTAAGACAAACATGTAGCAGTAGGTAAGACAAACATGTAGCAGTAGGTAAGACAAACATGTAGCAGTAGGTAAGACAAACATGTAGCAGTAGGTAAGACAAACATGTAGCAGTAGGTAAGACAAACATGTAGCAGTAGGTAAGACAAACATGTAGCAGTAGGTAAGACAAACATGTAGCAGTAGGTAAGACAAACATGTAGCAGTAGGTAAGACAAACATGTAGTGGTAGGTAAGACAAACATGTAGCAGTGGGTAAGACAAACATGTAGCAGTAGGTAAGACAAACATGTAGCAGTAGGTAAGACAAACATGTAGCAGTAGGTAAGACAAACATGTAGCAGTAGGTAAGACAAACATGTAGCAGTAGGTAAGACAAACATGTAGCAGTAGGTAAGACAAACATGTAGCAGTAGGTAAGACAAACATGTAGCAGTAGGTAAGACAAACATGTAGCAGTAGGTAAGACAAACATGTAGCAGTAGGTAAGACAAACATGTAGCAGTAGGTAAGACAAACATGTAGCAGTAGGTAAGACAAACATGTAGCAGTAGGTAAGACAAACATGTAGCAGTAGGTAAGGCAAACATGTAGCAGAAGGTAAGGCAAACATGTAGCAGTAGGTAAGACAAACATGTAGCAGTAGGTAAGACAAACATGTAGCAGTAGGTAGTAAGACAAACATGTGAGTAGTAGGTTACGACAAACATGTAGCAGTAGGTAAGACAAACATGTAGTGGTAGGTAAGACAAACATGTAGCAGTGGGTAAGACAAACATGTAGCAGTAGGTAAGACAAACATGTAGCAGTAGGTAAGACAAACATGTAGTGGTAAGTAAGACAAACATGGAGCAGTAGGTAAGACAAACATGTGGTAGTTACGACAAACATGTAGCAGTAGGTAAGACAAACATGTAGTGGTAGGTAAGACAAACATGTAGCAGTGGGTAAGACAAACATGTAGCAGTAGGTAAGACAAACATGTAGCAGTAGGTAAGACAAACATGTAGCAGTAGGTAAGACAAACATGTAGCAGTAGGTAAGACAAACATGTAGTGGTAGGTAAGACAAACATGTCGCAGTGGGTAAGACAAACATGTCGCAGTGGGTAAGACAAACATGTAGCAGTAGGTAAGACAATCATGTAGCAGAAGGTAAGACAAACATGTCGCAGTGGGTAAGACAAACATGTAGCAGTAGGTAAGACAAACATGTAGCAGTAGGTAAGACAAACATGTCGCAGTGGGTAAGACAAACATGTCGCAGTGGGTAAGACAAACATGTAGCAGTAGGTAAGACAAGCATGTAGTGGTAGGTAAGACAAACATATAGCAGTGGGTAAGAAAAACATGTAGCAGTAGGTAAGACAAACATGTAGCAGTAGGTAAGACAAACATGTAGCAGTAGGTAAGACAAACATGTAGCAGTGGGTAAGACAAACATGTAGCAGTGGGTAAGACAAACATGTAGCAGTAGGTAAGACAAACATGTAGCAGTAGGTAAGACAAACATGTAGCAGTAGGTAAGGCAAACATGTAGCAGAAGGTAAGACAAACTGGGTTACAAACATGTAGGGAAGACATGGAAGACAAGAGAATTGTTAATCATAATAAATTGTGGTCTGATGATACACAGACTGGAGATTGTTAACCATAAGTTGTGGTCTGATAATACAAAGGCTGGTGATTGTTTACTATGATACATTTTGGCTACATGGGCTAAATATGTTTACTATGATAAACAGTGACCACAAAGTATACAAGATAGAGTGTTGGCTATGATGAACAAGCCAATGATACATTAACTGATGAATATTGGCCATAATCAATGGTGACCAGATGATACATGGACTAGTGAGTGGTGGCTTTGATACACTATGCCACAGATATTACATGAAGTCATGAGCGTTTGCTATGATAAACTGTGTTCATAGGATATATCGAATGGTAAGGGATGATCATGATATACTGTGACCAGATGATACATGGAATGAGGAGTACTGCTAAGAGAAACTGTGGCCATATAATATAGGGAGCAGTTATTACTGGCCATGACAAACTGTGGCCACATGATAATGGACTGGTGAGTGTTGGCCATGATATACTGAGATCAATGATACAGAGAATGGTAGAGTTGGCCAGACAACACCTGGACTCATGAAGGCTGGCCATGATAAGCTGTGGCCAATGATATACAGACTGTTAGCTGTGATAAACTGGCCAAATGACAGATGGACCGGTGACAGTGGTGTGTCATCAATACTGTCAGAGGCAACAACAGATAGATTTGGCTACAGAGACTCACCCATGGAAGCAGGGGAGAACATGGCAGCATTGAACTCTGACCGGGAATCCCTGGCAAGGCAAGCATCCCAGCCTGGGGTGATACTGGCTGCTGGGTATCCTAAACCTGCATCTGGCCCCCTTTCATCTGATGGCCTGGTGATAGGGGCATCCCGGTCTGGAGTGGTGACGGGTGGTTGGCCTACTGATGCTGCAGCCAACCCCCTGACCACTGATGCCCGGAAGCATGTCCTGCAACACCAGAGTAACATTAGTGGATTCTCTGGGTCCTTCTTCATCTCTCCCTCTCCATCAATCTATATCCTTCCATACTAACCCACTTTACACTTTTCTTCAACTCTCAATCTCCACCTTTTCCCATTCCTACATTCTATCTCCATAATTCTCTAGCATTTATACTAGCCAGCCTAATATAATATAGAAAAGACAGACAAACTTTGTATATCGTTCACACAAAAAATTGAAAATTGTCTTCCCTGCATATGCAAGAAATATAAGTTGTATACAGTGGAAAGAGAACTGGTCCCAAGACTGATCCTTGAAGCAAACCACTTGTTATGTCGAACTATTCTCAGACCTGACCATTAATCACAGCTCTTTGTTTATGGGTAGTAAACTAATTTCTTTTCCACCAACGTACAACGCCATCAATACCATGTGACTCTATATTTGCTAGTCATTTTTGATAAGGAAATCTATTATATGCATTTTCCAACTTTATCAAATGCTTTTTGAAAATCTAGATAGATGATATCAACTGCTTTACTTTCATCAACTACTATGATTAGTACATCAAAAAAGTAATCAAGCAGATTTATCAGACATAAGCATTTCATCAAAGCCCTGCTGAGAATCATTTCTTGAGTGTCCTCTAAATGGTTTACAATTCTGTCTCAAATGATTGTTTCTAAAAATTTTCCAGCTACAGATGTTAAGCTAATTGGATGATGATATATGAGCAGTGACTAATTTTCTTTCTTTAAATATAGGTGTTATATAGGCAAACTTTCAATCATCTGGAATTTTACTGTAGGCAGTGACTTAATGAGAAAGACAGTCAAGGGCTTAACTTGCTCATTTTTGGCCCCTTTCACTGTCCTTGGATAAAACTTATCAGGGTATGTCATCTTACCTATTTTCAGATATTCTATTTGAAACTAAATGTGTAAACTGTTGACAAGGAAAAGATATCTGTCCACTGAAAGAGACTTATACAGAAGGCAGCAAATATTTGTGGCACTGTAATACTTTCCGAGAGGAAAAAAAAAATTACAGTCATGGCTAGTAAAATGGATATGACAAAATTGATACATATCAAAAAGGTGATAAAGAATACAGTGAGAATGATACTGAATACATAAAAGGGATTTATGAAGAAAATACTAATGATAAAACAGCAATACAGATTAAATTGATTAAGTGTGAAAAATAAAGTAAGTGATGACAGGAGACAAAAGAAAGTGAAGCAAATAGAGGCACTGATGAATTGAAAGGCAATAAAACATGCAAATACTATCAGAGAGGCTGGCATAAATAAATCTCTTGAGGAATGTGAGTGCAATCACCCCAAAATGTGTATGAAAGCACTTTTTTTTTAACTTTTGATGGCATATGATACAGTAAAGTGATATTTGACTCTGGGGTAAACCAAAGAAAGTTTTGTGAGGCCTGGATGTGGAAAGGGAGCTGTGGTTTCATTGCATTATACATGACTGATAGAGACTGAGTGTGAACGAATGTGGCCTTTGTTGTCTTTTCTTAGCGCTACCTTGCGTGAGTGCAGGGGGAAGAGGGGAGTCATTTCATGTGTGGTGGGGTGGCGACGGAAATGAATAAAGGCAGCAAGTATGAATTATGTACATGTTTAAGTCTGTCTATGTACATGTATGCATACGTTGAAATGTATAGGTATATATATATATGTGTGTGTGTGGACGTCTATGTATATACATGTGTATGTGGGTGGGTTGGGCCATTCTTTTGTCTGTTTCCTTGGGCTACCTAAATGACGTGGGAGACAGCTACAAAGTGTAATAAATAAAATATAAATCTATCTGTATCTCTGATGCCTGTCCCTTTCCACACCTCCCTTTAGGGGGTGGCCATGGCAACTGAATCTCCATAACTAGTGAACTCCAGTGCTGTTTCTTAGCCTTTAGTGCCTCATCCTTAACAGGCCACTGGCAGAGGGCAAGTCTAGTGAAGTATTGTAGAGGCTCCTACCTAATGTTGCTGGTGACTACTTCTACCTAATACTCCTGCCTTATGTTCCCACCCACTACTTCTACCTAATGTTTCTACCTAATGCTCCCACCAAAATGTTCCTACCTAACTCTCCTACCTAAATGTTCCTACTTACTAGTTCCATCTGTTGCTCCCAAAAGGCAGGGCTAGCAAATAGCGCTCACAACAGAAAAATCTCCATTTGCGAAGAATGAGCTGTGTGAATTAAGTCAAGCATTACGTGTGACCAGGAGACACTGAATGGTTGTGAACGGAATCCCAGTGGTCCATGTGTGGGGTGAGGCAAAAAGAAAGACAGCCATCTGGGTCACAGGAGTGTAACTTGACAAGCACTAAGGTGCTGGCTCACCATACAGATGTCACTAACCCTCCTGGTACCCAGGCGGGTAGTACTGGTAATACACCTCCCTGGTCACTGGCTGCCTTCCAACTACTGCTTACTTAATATAGATATAAGCATCCAATACTAATGGAATACGATGAAGGTTAAAGAGCCATTATTGGAAACAATCAAAAACTAGAAGGGAAGGAAATAACAATTAACATAGATGTGAAGAAAGACATACAGACAGATTTGAAGAGAGATGGAAACTATATAACGGAAACCAAAAAAGGAAATTCTGAAACAAGCATAATCTAGAAATTTTTTTTTTTTTTTTTTTTTGCTTTGTCGCTGTCTCCCGCGTTTGCGAGGTAGCGCAAGGAAACAGACGAAAGAAATGGCCCAAACCCACCCCCATACACATGTATATACATACGTCCACACACGCAAATATACATACCTACACAGCTTTCCATGGTTTACCCCAGATGCTTCACATGCCTTGATTCAATCCACTAACAGCACGTCAACCCCGGTATACCACATCGCTCCAATTCACTCTATTCCTTGCCCTCCTTTCACCCTCCTGCATGTTCAGGCCCCGATCACACAAAATCTTTTTCACTCCATCTTTCCACCTCCAATTTGGTCTCCCTCTTCTCCTCGTTCCCTCCACCTCCGACACATATATCCTCTTGGTCAATCTTTCCTCACTCATTCTCTCCATGTGCCCGAACTATTTCAAAACACCCTCTTCTGCTCTCTCAACCACGCTCTTTTTATTTCCACACATCTCTCTTACCCTTACGTTACTTACTCAATCAAACCACCTCACACCACACATTGTCCTCAAACATCTCATTTCCAGCACATCCATCCTCCTGCGCACAACTCTATCCATAGCCCACGCCTCGCAACCATACAACATTGTTGGAACCACTATTCCTTCAAACATACCCATTTTTG
The DNA here is from genome assembly GCF_036320965.1 of Panulirus ornatus. Classification (NCBI taxonomy): domain Eukaryota; kingdom Metazoa; phylum Arthropoda; class Malacostraca; order Decapoda; family Palinuridae; genus Panulirus; species Panulirus ornatus. Next base: position 570,118 of record NC_092244.1, on the reverse strand, counting down.
CTTTCCGAGATAATGTTCTCGACTTCCACACATTCTTCAAGGCCCCCAGAATTTTCGCCCCCTCCCCTACCCTATGATCCACTTCCGCTTCCATGGTTCCATCCGCTGCCAGATCCACTCCCAGATATCTAAAACACTTCACTTCCTCCAGTTTTTCTCCATTCAAACTCACCTCCCAATTTACTTGACCCTCAACCCTACTGTACCTAATAACCTTGCTCTTATTCACATTTACTCTTAACTTTCTTCTTTCACACACTTTACCAAACTCAGTCACCAGCTTCTGCAGTTTCTCACATGAATCAGCCACCAGCGCTGTATCATCAGCGAACAACAACTGCCTCACTTCCCAAGCTCTCTCATGCCCAACAGACTTCATACTTGCCCCTCTTTCCAAAACTCTTGCATTCACCTCCCTAACCACCCCATCCATAAACAAATTAAACAACCATGGAGACATCACACACCCCTGCCGCGAACCTACATCCACTGGGAACCAATCACTTTCCTCTCTTCCTACACGTACACATGCCTTACATCCTCGATAAAAACTTTTCACTGCTTCTAACAACTTGCCTCCCACACCATATATTCTCAATACCTTCCACAGAGCATCTCTATCAACTCTATCATATGCCTTCTCCAGATCCATAAATGCTACATACAAATCCATTTGCTTTTCTAAGTATTTCTCACATACATTCTTCAAAGCAAACACCTGATCCACACATCCTCTACCACTTCTGAAACCACACTGCTCTTCCCCAATCTGATGCTCTGTACATGCCTTCACCCTCTCAATCAATATCCTCCCATATAATTTACCAGGAATACTCAACAAACTTATATCTCTGTAATTTGAGCACTCACTCTTATCCCCTTTGCCTTTGTACAATGGCACTATGCACGCATTCCGCCAATCCTCAGGCACCTCACCATGAGTCATACATACATTAAATAACCTTACCAACCAGTCAACAATACAGTCACCCCCTTTTTTAATAAATTCCACTGCAATACCATCCAAACCTGCTGCCTTGCCGGCTTTCATCTTCCGCAAAGCTTTTACTACCTCTTCTCTGTTTACCAAATCATTTTCCCTAACCCTCTCACTTTGCACACCACCTCAACCAAAACACCCTATATCTGCCACTCTATCATCAAACACATTCAACAAACCTTCAAAATACTCACTCCATCTCCTTCTCACATCACCACTACTTGTTATCACCTCCCCATTTGCGCCCTTCACTGAAGTTCCCATTTGCTCCCTTGTCTTACGCACTTTATTTACCTCCTTCCAGAACATCTTTTTATTCTCCCTAAAATTTAATGATACTCTAGAAAATATATGGAGAAATACCAAATTTCTACTGATATCACACAAAATGACAATCAAGATGGCCAAAAAAGGCATGAAAGGTGTGCACGGGATAGAGTGAACTGGATTGATGTGGTACAGTGGGGTCAACGCACTGTCAATGGAATTAGCCAAGGCATGTGGAGGAAGTGAAGTGTTTTAGATAGCTGGGAGTGGATGGAACCATGGAAGCGGAAGTGAGTCACAGGGTAGGGAGGGGGCGAAGGTTCTGGGAGCATTGAAGAATGTGTGGAAAGCAAGAACGTTATCCTGGAGAACAAAAATGGGTATGTTTGAAGGAATAGTGGTTCCAACAATGTTATATGGTTGAGAGGCATGGGCTATAGATAGGGTTGTGTGGAGGAGGGTGGATGTGTTGGAAATGAGATGATGCTTGAGGACAATATGTGGTGTCAGGTGGTTTGATTGAGTAAATAATAAAAGGGTAAGAGAGATGTGTGATAATAAAAAGAGTGTGGTTGAGAGAGAGCAGAAGAGGGTGTATTGAAATGGTTTGGTCACATGGAGAGAATGCGAGAGGAAAGATTGACAAAGAGGATATATGTGTCAGAGGTGGAGGGAATGAGAAGTGGGAGACCAAATTGGAGGTGGAAAGATGAAGTGAAAAACATTTTGAGCGATCGGGGCCTGAACATACAGGAGGGTGAAAGGGGTGCAAGGAACAGAGTGAAATGGAACGATGTGGTATACTGGGTCGACGTGCTGTCAATGAATTGAACCAGGGCATATGAAGTGTCTGGGGTAAACCATGGAAAGTTTTGTGGGGCCTGGATGTGGAAAGGGAGCTGTGGTTATGGTGCATTATATATGACAGCTAGAGACTGAGTATGAACAAATGTGACCTTTTGTCCTTTCCTAGCACTACCTCGCGGGGGGAGGGGGGATGCTATTTCATGTGTGGCGGGGTATCGACGGGTATGAATAAAGGCAGCAAGGATGAATTAGGTGCATGTGTATATATGTATATGTCTGTGTATGCATATATATGTATAAGTTAAAATGTATAGGTATGTATATGTGCGTGTGTGGACATGTATGTATATACATGTGTATGTGGGTGGGTTGGGCCATTCTTTCGTCTCTTTCCTTGGGCTACCTCGCTAAAGCAGGAGACAGTAACAAAGTATAATAAAAAAAAAATAAAAATGTGAAGCATCCGGGGCAAATCATGGAAAGGCTTGCAAGGCCTGGTTGTGGATAGAAAGCTGTGGTTTTGGTGCATTACACATGACAGCAAGAAATGGCGGATTTGGCCTTCTCTGTCTGTTCCTGATGCTACCTCACTTATATGGGAAACAGCGATCAAGCATAAAAAAAAATTACACACCACCATTTAGAAAAAATAAGGTATAATGGAATTAATCAATATCGGCAAGATTATGAAATGCACATGAAAAATCAAAATGAGAAAAAGATGGAATGAGAACTATAGCAATTATTACTTAGAGCATTGCTACCACAGAAACCCACCTGATCAATGGATTCTTTTTTTTATCAAGGGACCAAATAAGAAAAGCTCTACCAGAAATAGGAACAGAACAATATCAAAATAACACAGCATGAATGGGGTGAAAAAAAATCTTTTGAAAACAAAAATGAAGCAACTGCACATGAGAAATAAAAAAAAAAAAAACATGAGGGAACACTCAATAACTAAAAATCAGCTGAGGACTAATAAAGAAACTGAAAATCCTTAGAGTATATGTATACAAGCATACAAAATCTCATAAGTGAAAACTTTAGAATCAATGTTGAGGACATCAACAAATGCACAAAGGATAAAAAAAAAAAATCTTAATGAAAATGTCAGAAACTTGGCTAAATGAAAAAGTAAGAGCTGAAGCAAACTTAGAATAATTTCAAATGTTTAGAGCAGACAAAGCCAAATTAAAACAAGGGGATGTAGCACTATATGTCCATTATATGTTAGAAGGACAACAGTTGGGAAGGTGAGTTATAATAAATGTGAACTAAACATAGAGATGATTCCATCCACAAACACAGTAAGTCTAGTCATGCAGACCACCAAAAAATGAGGCTAAATGGCTCTATAATAGTTTTTATAAAAATTGAAGAAAGCTTGAAGGGATAGCAGAACCTGACCTGATAATAATATGAACTAGTGACTTTAACTTCCACTTCATTAAATGGCAAGAAAGTAGAGTACATTATGAATGCAGATACAACTACAAAGGAAAGGATAATAGATTACCAGATGAAAGAAAACACCTCTAAAGACTAAGTAATCTATGTGATTCATTTCGCTTTGTGTAAGAAAACCACAGACTGACAAGAGGTAGCAACTTAATAAGTCTAATTCTTACATATGACAAGGCACCGTTTTTTGATATTGAGGGACATTATTCAAGTTCAACAGAGTGTAATATCACAGGAATTACTGCAGCATATATGATGGAAATGTATGATTGTGAACAAGATACAGCGAAAGAAATAAAAGACAGTGGGTTCAGTGTTAAAAGTTTTCAGCGGGACAAATCAGGCTGAGAAAAAGACTACTGAGATCATAAGTATAAAATGGAAGGTGGTCTCTATAAAAAAAATGACCTAGTAACAAATAAATAAATAAATATTGTGAGACATTAGGCTAATAATCATTGAATGGATACCAAAGGAAAAGAAAACAAGTACAAAATGGAAAATATCTAGGGACAGAAAACTGTGGTTGAACACAAGAAAGGCATGGAAAAAGAAGAAAAGGATGATGACAAAAGAAAAAAAGATAAGAAATGGATGAAAAATAAGGAAATAAACAAAGAATGCAATATTCATTCTTTAAAATACACTGGTCACATTTCATTTGGAATGTACTGTTCAGTTCTGGTCACCAAAATTAAACAAAGATGAGGAAAACAATGACACATTTCATTACCTAGAAATAACAGTCATGAGGAAATATTCACATACCTAAAATTGTTGTCCCTAAAAAAGCACAAACTCTGAGGATCCCTAAGAGAAGTTTAAGACATTATATAACTATGACAACATATGATAATTTCTTCACATTACAAATAGATTCAATAATCAGAAATAAATGTGTACATATAAATGGAAGGAAATGTAATAGCAATGTGGGCACAATTTTTTTCAGCTTTAGGGCTGTAGAACACTAAAACATACTTTCAACAAATGTAGTACATACAAAGACTATCACCAGTACCTTCAAATCACAGCTAGACAAAAAATTCAAAACTTCATTATCTGTAGTCGGTATATAGCATTGCTTCAAGAACAATTAAGGCAGATTACACTTTTTCTTTTCCAGACTTCAGGCAAAGCAAAGCACCATCACTATGGAAAAAGCTAACCTTTCATAAGATTTCCTTGGCAGACTTTCCCCATGTTACATTGTGCATCCATTTTTTTCTGCAACTGAGCTAGAGGGATAGGTGGGTGGGGAGGTGTCTTCTGCTTTGTTATCCTATTTCTACAACAATTCAACTTAAGACTGCAAATAACCTTACTGCACACCATACGGTTTTCTGTTGACTCTCATTCCAATGTACTCTCTCTCTCTCCTTTAATGCTTCTTTCCCTAACACTCTCGCCAATATTTTCTCCCTCTCTGACTCCCTCACATCTACAACCTCCTTCACTGGCTTTTTATCACCCTCACTGCCTCCTTCCTTGGCTTCCTCAACTACAATGCCACCCTCCTTGACTTTATCATCCCTACTTTCTCCCTCCTTGGCTCCCTCACCTACACTGCCACCCTCCTTGATTCTATCACCCCTATTTCTCTCCTCTCTGGCTCCCTCACCCCTACTGCCTCCCACCTCGGCTCCCCAACCAACAATGCCTCTCTCCCTGATTCTAACAACCTTACTTGCTCCATCCACCACTCCCTCAACCCGAATGCCTCCCTCCTTGGCTCCCTCACCAATACTACCTCCCTCTCTCACTCCCTTACCCCTACTGCCTATTCCTTGACTCCCTCATCCATACTGCCTCCCTCTCTCACTCCCTTACCCCTACTACCTATTCCTTGACTCCCTCATCCATACTGCCTCCCTCTCTCACTCCCTTACCCCTACTGCCTATTCCTTGACTCCCTCATCCATACTGCCTCCTTCCCAAGGTTTCACCCTTACTTCCTCCCTCCCTTGTTCTTTCATCCCTATTGCCTCCCTCCTTTGTTTCTTCTCCCCAACTGCCTCCTTCACCAGTTCCCTCACCCTTACTGCCTCCATCCTTGGCTCCTTCACCCTTGCTGCCTCCCTCACTGGTTCTCTCTCCCCTCTGCCTCCCTCCTTGGCTCCCTCACCCTTACCACTTTCCTACTTAACTTCCTTATCCTTACCACCTCCCTACTTAGCTCCCTCACCTTTACTGCCTCCCTACTTGGCTCACTCACCCTTAATGCCCTCCCTCTAATTCCTCCATCCCTACTGCCCCTTCCTTGGCTCTCTCACCCGTACTGCATCCCTCTTTGGCTCCCTCACCCCTACTATCCCTTTAACTAGCTCTCTCACCTTACTCACTCCCAACCTGGATCCCTCTCTCCTGCTGCCTCCCTCTTCAGCTCCCTCTCTCCTACTGCCTCCCTCTTCAGCTCCCTCACCCCCATTGTCTTCATCCCTAGCTTCCTCTCTTCTACTGCCTCCCTCCTTGGCTCCCTCACTCAAACTATCTCTCTCTCCTTGGCTCCCTCATCCACATTACACTAACTCCCTCTCTGATTCCTTCACATCTACCTTCCTTCCTGGTATCCTCACCCCCTACTGCTTCCCTCCCTAGCCCTCTAGCCCCTTCCAACTCCCTCCCTATTTTTCTTGTGACCAACATAACTTGGGTAAAAGCATCCCCATATCAAAGGCCATGTAAAAAGAAATAAGTAAGATAAAAAGCCTGTAGAAATTCATCAAGGCTCTGCAGGTGTTTGTAAACCTGTACAGTAGAAAGGTTGTAATAAGAGCAAAAGATGAAAAGAGGGAGAGAATTTCACAGCTTAGTTGTACAAGGGAAAAAAGAGGTAATAAGACAATCAATCCTCATGTGGTTGGTCTCTACACAGAAACTGAGGAAAGAACCAGTTAAACACATACCTTTGGTCCAAGATTAGATGGCAGGGACACATAAAGACACCATATGAGAAGAGTACTCAGATTAATCATTGTAACACAAAGAGAGAGCTACAACACCATGATGTACAGAAAGAAATGGGTGAAGAGAGGTAACGTCGAGAGAATTCATGAGGCTTCCGATTCCTCTTTGGATAATAGAAAAGGACCACACCAGACATGTGAGCAGTATTCCATCTAGGATGAATAAAACCTCTATTGATATGAAATAGCTGCTTACAAGAAATATAACTATGGCACCTATACAATATCCCAAATTTTGGAGTACCAGAATTTGTGATGCTGATATGTGGTTCAAGGACAGGATGGAGGATATGATTATGTCCATAATGTTTATGTTGTTACAGGGTTGAATTATGGTGTTTTGAAACTGAACAGAGGGAATACCCACCATCAACAGGGACATAAAACTGTAAAATGGATGAGCTATAGTTTTAATCCACATTCCAAGGGATGATTCCATTTTCTCCAACCATAGATTTCTTATTCTCATCTTTTATCTTTGCCACAAGAGAAGAAGAATGCACCAGAGAGTCCCTTATCTTGTCAGCATTCTTCTTAAAGGTGTATGTTGTGCCCTTCCTATGGCCAAATGCATGACCAAATGGAGATAGACCCTAACCTGCTTCAACTAGCCTCAATATTTCTAACTTTTTCCTTATGTTAATTCAGTCCTCTTTCACTTTACTGATGGCTCAGGAGAGGGGTTAGGAGATAAATCAGAAGGTTGCTTAAACAACATTGTACAAAAGTTAACCGTAATGGCAAATCCATACACAACAAGAGAAGAGTGAGTACCATAGGTCCACACACAACAATGGACAATGCAACAATGAGTGAGTGCATGGGCTGTCTCATATGGCTGCTTACTCATAACTCCCACAATGCCTCAGGTGCAATTACCACATGTCAGAGTCCACACACACCTATGTTGGTCACACGGTTGCAAATTTTTCACTCACAAAGCAAGAGAATGGGAGAAATATGGTTGTTTTACAATGACAAAATTGCATTAAGCAAAATCTCATGAAAAGGGGTAAAGGTGTATGAGAAGGAACTGTGTTTGAGCACCATTATATTGAACTGGGTTTCTTCTTTCCCACAATAACATGTTGCACTCATCTGAACTGAGACAGAAAATTTATTCAGTGTGTGAAAGACAATAACTATAAAAAAAAAGGAGGCGATAGAAAAACAGCCAGAAGTGTGTAAAAATGAATCACATGACAGAGAACAGGGTTAAGGGTTGAAGACAGAAGATCATTTATGCAGAGGAGAGAGAGAGACAGTACATAATAGCAAAAAACCATTAATGACACCAATATTGACAGGATAAGGAGAGAAGTTACAACTCACTGAGTATTGTAATACATTTGGGAAAAGAGAGACACAGGAAAACTAAAGTAAGAAAGTAGACATGCTACACCCTCTCCAGATGTGTTGACAATGTTAGAGGCCATGAAAATAGTTTCAACAAAATCCCAGAAAGATGAGGACTAGAGGCGAGTCACACAGCAAAGGTCACACATAGACTGAGCACTGAGAAATCCATATTAGTGATTCAAAAGAGGCAAAGAGGAAAGACAGGAATAGTTTCAAATGTAAGAGAAAATGAAATTTAAAAAGTTTCTCTGATTCTGAAGACAGCAGAAGCAAGAACAAAATACTTGGAAGGGTTATGGTGATCTCTTTCTTAGGAATGGGCTGAACCAAGGTATGCTTCCAAGAGGTAGGAAATGTCTAAGTCTTTAAACAGAGGCAAAATAAGCAAGCAAGGATCAAAGCTACTTCAGAGGCATGCTCACTTAGGAGAAAGGAAGGTATGCAATCTGGACCATATTCTTTTTCCACTTGGAGATTGGAGAGTGGTTGGAAGGTTTGCATGAGGTGAATATATGAGATGGCATACGCTCAGTGGGAGAAGATGGAAGAGGAGGATTAGATGTAGAATCATCCTACGTTGAATTATTTGAGGAAAATAAGTTACCAAAGTGAGCTGCTTTATCAGAGCGAGAGAGAGAGATAAAGAGAGTGTTAGTTATAGACTGACCAGGTCAGAAGACTGGGAAAAGCTGAATTACATAAGTTAATAGAGACATTTTTTATTAAAGACCAGAAAGATGTGTCAGCAAAAGAAGTCAAATCAGCAGACTATCTATTCATGAATGATTAATGTTACAAAGAACAGTTTTGCAGTGATTCAAAGTGATAATGGAAGTAGAGTGTGATTCAAGGGAAGGGAAGAGTTTCAAGGTGCAAGATGTTTGGTCCCTGAAGTGTAAAGTCTCAGAACAGGAGTGATCAACCACAGCTGGGAAGAAAAAAATTGACAATATGGGATGTATGACTCCATTCCACCTAATATAACCTCTGCTATATATATAGCACATGATGCATCCTAGCCAGAGAAGCATAACTCATCCTAGAAAAAGTTGGAGAAGAACTCACACGGGAATGACTACTGACCCCCCCCCCCGAGCACCAAAGTTGGTAGTTCACAGGTGGGGTGGCTAAATGGTGAGCATGCCCAATTAGACCTGATGAAATCAGGTTTACGGTTAGAAGACCCTAAGGGGCTGAAACTAAAGTACGTAAAGTCTGCATAAAAAATTGAGTGTGAAGGGACTGATGACTGTACCATTTCATATGCTTTCCTGAGCTTACTAGGATGAAAGATGTTCAGTTACATGTCTAGCAGGAATGTGGAGACACTTGGTAACTCAGCAACATGTCATACGGACAATCAGTAGGCTTGTAGCATTGGTGAAGGGAGGAGTTAGTTTTTTGTGTGTGTGACAAGCAGTCATTTTCTGCTCTGTTTGCTGTAGGTGATCTTACTATTGTGGCCACCAAAGATGCCTTTAAGAGGTACTACTAGGGAAGACACAGTGGCAATGATATCCTCATTCAAAGAAAAGCACGAGTTAAAAGATATTGCGACCCAGACAGGCATATGCTTGTGTAGTGTACAAAAAGATTGGTGAAGAAGTACAAAGAGCTTGGGGAGGATGTGTTATCGGCTCCTTTCCCCAAGTCTAGCAAGCCAAAATTACTACCTCCACAGACCCTTGCAGTGATTTCTCTCCAAGCTAAAGCCAGCCCTGCACTCACAGAGAAAGAAGTGAAAGAAAAAAAGTGCATCTCCTCTGCAAAGTCTTATTGAGGTGTGTACAGCAGCTCCTCCATGACGACCTGGGATTCAAGAGCTACCATATCCACAAGAAGCCACTCCTGACAGTGCAGAAGGGGAATACAGTTAACTTTGTAAAAAGTGCAGTGTTTGGGATTTAAAATCATGGAGGAGTATTTTGTGGTCAGATGAGGCCACCTTTACTATTACACTGGATACAACACTCAGATCCACACCTCCCTCAGTGCACAGTTACAACTGTAAAGCATCTTGCATTGCTAACGATTCTGGGGTTTTTCAGTTATCATCGTGTTGAAGAGCTAGTAATTCTTCTTAAAAACATCATGATGAATCACTTTAAAGATCTAGAACTGATGAGTGATGTTTTACCTGATTCTTCTGATAAATCCCAAGCAAAAACTATCCAGGGGAGTGTCCCTTGTCACACTGCTAAAAGTGTCCTACTGGTTAAAACATTGTGAAGCACCCTTCTTTAGTGACTAGCCAGGCAGCAGCCCAGATCTCAATCCTACTGAAAACCTATTCTCAAGTGCCACGTATGTGACTGTGACACTTCAATTGTCCCTACATCAGAAAAGGCCATTAAAGAGGTCTGGGTTTCTTTATCACCCGAGTTCCTCCACAACCTAGCTGACACAATCCTTGAGGGCTTAAGGACTGTCTGAATGCAACAAAATACTAACAGAAGGAGAAAGTGTTATTTTCCTTCATTTATGTAACTGAACCATGGAAAATCATTTTTTTTCCAGCTCCCATCTCTGTTTTCCATAGATTGAATAATAAGATGGTTCATAAGTGATAAAAGAGATAAAAATGTTGGGACAGTTAGCATGAGGGCCAGAAATTTATGCTGGGTGTTTGATTCTTAGTGCCAAATCATTTAGTATATGAAGAGCTGTACATAGCTAGAGGAATTTGGAAGAAAAATGGTCAACATAAAAGCAAAGTTATAGTAGGCAGAAAAATATTAAACATCAAGTTAGGACACACAAGATCCATGAGAAACAAGAGCTAATAATGTAAAGGAGAAGCAGCCTTGGACATTTGGGCCTTAGAAGATCAGAGGAGGTGGACCAATGAAGTTCTACTGAGAGAAAATGAACTATGAGACTACAAATGTTGCAGAAATAGAGAAGCCAGGTCTGAGGGCTGTATTCAAAGTCCTAGTTGCTTGATATTTGTCAAGGGGATACTGGGAACCATCCAGTCTTCCTTAACCAATCATGCCATTCCAATTTGGCACTGGAAAATCCAAGCGTGGATGTACTGCCAAGATTTGTATATAAAAGGAAAGAAAAACTAGTGAAGAGTAAAGGGTTGTGTAAGTATGTGTTGTCCACTGTTATGTCTGAGAGGGAGAAGGTATGATTTGTGGATTAGATACCAGCAACCCATGTGTAAGTGTGGCTAGATAAAATAACTGCTACCTAGGCCATGGAGGATAACATGAGAAACAGCACTGTACTATCTCAATGCAATACCATTACTAACCATCCCAATATCCAAGTGCCAGTGCTTCCCTTACTAGTGGATGCTAACTACTTATGACTGCCTCCTTCCCTGATTTTCTTACTCTTTCTGCCCCCCATCACACTAACTGCCTCCCTCATCCCAACAGCCTACCTTCAAGAACCTCACCTGTGGAAGGATGAGGAGGGATCATCTTGTAAGGGAACAAAGGCAGGGTTCTGATAGGCTGTGCTGGACTCACTACACCTCCCTTCTCCACTCCTCACACATCCCTGTAAACATGACATTCAACATCTGTTACTGAAACATAAGTACATGGTTCATCAGAGTAGCCCTGAAGTATCATAAAATTCATCAACATGATAATGAAACATGAGTACACGTTTCATCATAGTAGCCCTCAAGTATTATGAGTACATGGTACTGAAACATGAGTACATGGTTCATCACAGTAGTCCTGAAGTATTCATTATGCTGCTGAAAGTAGCCACCCAGGGTGGTTATACAGCCCTGACTGAGGAGTGATAAATTGGTGCATGGAACCATCTTACATCTGAAATATAACTTTCATCATCATGATACTGAAATCTGAGTACATGATTCATCACTGTAACTCTGAAGTATAATAACATTCATCAACATGGTTCTGAAACATGAATACATGATTCATCACTTTAGTTTTAAAGTATTAGAACTTTCATCAACATGGTTCTGAAACATGAATACATGATTCATCACTGTAACTATGAAGTATTATAACTTTCATCAACATGGTTCTGAAACATGAATACATGATTCATCACTTTAGTTTTAAAGTATTAGAACTTTCATCAACATGGTACTGAAACATGAATACATGATTCATCACTGTAACTATGAAGTATTATAACTTTCATCAACATGGTTCTGAAACATGAGTCCATGATTCATCACTTTAGTTCTAAAGTATTAGAACTTTCATCAACATGGTTCTGAAACATGAATACATGATTCATCACTTTAGTTCTAAAGTATTAGAACTTTCATCAACATGGTACTGAAACATGAATACATGATTCATCACTGTAACTATGAAGTATTATAACTTTCATCAACATGGTACTGAAACATGGGTCCATGATTCATCACTTTAGTTCTAAAGTATTAGAACTTTCATCAACATGGTACTGAAACATGAATACATGATTCATCACTTTAGTTCTAAAGTATTAGAACTTTCATCAACATGGTACTGAAACATGAATACATGATTCATCACTGTAACTATGAAGTATTATAACTTTCATCAACATGGTACTGAAACATGGGTCCATGATTCATCACTTTAGTTCTAAAGTATTAGAACTTTCATCAACATGGTACTGAAACATGAATACATGATTCATCACTGTAACTATGAAGTATTATAACTTTCATCAACATGGTACTGAAACATGAATACATGATTCATCACTTTAGTTCTAAAGTATTAGAACTTTCATCAACATGGTACTGAAACATGAATACATGATTCATCACTTTAGTTCTAAAGTATTAGAACTTTCATCAACATGGTACTGAAACATGAGTGCATGATTCATCACTTAGTTCTAAAGTATTATAACTTTCATCAACATGGTACTGAAACATGAATACATGATTCATCACTGTATCTATGAAGTATTATAACTTTCATCAACATGGTTCTGAAACATGAATACATGATTCATCACTTTAGTTCTAAAGTATTAGAACTTTCATCAACATGGTACTGAAACATGAATACATGATTCATCACTTTAGTTCTAAAGTATTAGAACTTTCATCAACATGGTACTGAAACATGAATACATGATTCATCACTTTAGTTCTAAAGTATTAGAACTTTCATCAACATGGTACTGAAACATGAATACATGATTCATCACTGTAACTATGAAGTATTATAACTTTCATCAACATGGTTCTGAAACATGAGTGCATGATTCATCACTTTAGTTCTAAAGTATTAGAACTTTCATCAACATGGTACTGAAACATGAATACATGATTCATCACTTTAGTTCTAAAGTATTAGAACTTTCATCAACATGGTACTGAAACATGAATACATGATTCATCACTGTAACTATGAAGTATTATAACTTTCATCAACATGGTTCTGAAACATGAATACATGATTCATCACTTTAGTTCTAAAGTATTAGAACTTTCATCAACATGGTACTGAAACATGAATACATGATTCATCACTTTAGTTCTAAAGTATTAGAACTTTCATCAACATGGTTCTGAAACATGAATACATGATTCATCACTTTAGTTCTAAAGTATTAGAACTTTCATCAACATGGTACTGAAACATGAATACATGATTCATCACTGTAGTCTATAAGTATTATAACTTTCATCAACATGGTTCTGAAACATGAGTGCATGATTCATCACTTTAGTTCTAAAGTATTAGAACTTTCATCAACATGGTTCTGAAACATGAATACATGATTCATCACTTTAGTTCTAAAGTATTAGAACTTTCATCAACATGGTACTGAAACATGAATACATGATTCATCACTTTAGTTCTAAAGTATTAGAACTTTCATCAACATGGTACTGAAACATGAATACATGATTCATCACTTTAGTTCTAAAGTATTATAACTTTCATCAACATGGTTCTGAAACATGAGTCCATGATTCATCACTTTAGTTCTAAAGTATTAGAACTTTCATCAACATGGTACTGAAACATGAATACATGATTCATCACTTTAGTTCTAAAGTATTAGAACTTTCATCAACATGGTACTGAAACATGAATACATGATTCATCACTGTAACTATGAAGTATTATAACTTTAATCAACATGGTTCTGAAACATGAGTCCATGATTCATCACTTTAGTTCTAAAGTATTAGAACTTTCATCAACATGGTACTGAAACATGAATACATGATTCATCACTTTAGTTCTAAAGTATTAGAACTTTCATCAACATGGTACTGAAACATGAATACATGATTCATCACTGTAACTATGAAGTATTATAACTTTAATCAACATGGTTCTGAAACATGGGTCCATGATTCATCACTTTAGTTCTAAAGTATTAGAACTTTCATCAACATGGTACTGAAACATGAATACATGATTCATCACTTTAGTTCTAAAGTATTAGAACTTTCATCAACATGGTACTGAAACATGAATACATGATTCATCACTTTAGTTCTAAAGTATTAGAACTTTCATCAACATGGTACTGAAACATGAATACATGATTCATCACTGTAACTATGAAGTATTATAACTTTCATCAACATGGTTCTGAAACATGAGTCCATGATTCATCACTTTAGTTCTAAAGTATTAGAACTTTCATCAACATGGTACTGAAACATGAATACATGATTCATCACTTTAGTTCTAAAGTATTAGAACTTTCATCAACATGGTACTGAAACATGAATACATGATTCATCACTTTAGTTCTAAAGTATTAGAACTTTCATCAACATGGTTCTGAAACATGAATACATGATTCATCACTTTAGTTCTAAAGTATTATAACTTTCATCAACATGGTTCTGAAACATGAATACATGATTCATCACTTTAGTTCTAAAGTATTAGAACTTTCATCAACATGGTACTGAAACATGAATACATGATTCATCACTTTAGTTCTAAAGTATTAGAACTTTCATCAACATGGTACTGAAACATGAATACATGATTCATCACTGTAACTATGAAGTATTATAACTTTCATCAACATGGTTCTGAAACATGGGTCCATGATTCATCACTTTAGTTCTAAAGTATTAGAACTTTCATCAACATGGTACTGAAACATGAATACATGATTCATCACTTTAGTTCTAAAGTATTAGAACTTTCATCAACATGGTACTGAAACATGAATACATGATTCATCACTGTAACTATGAAGTATTATAACTTTCATCAACATGGTTCTGAAACATGAGTCCATGATTCATCACTTTAGTTCTAAAGTATTAGAACTTTCATCAACATGGTACTGAAACATGAATACATGATTCATCACTTTAGTTCTAAAGTATTAGAACTTTCATCAACATGGTACTGAAACATGAATACATGATTCATCACTGTAACTATGAAGTATTATAACTTTCATCAACATGGTTCTGAAACATGAGTCCATGATTCATCACTTTAGTTCTAAAGTATTAGAACTTTCATCAACATGGTACTGAAACATGAATACATGATTCATCACTTTAGTTCTAAAGTATTAGAACTTTCATCAACATGGTACTGAAACATGAATACATGATTCATCACTTTAGTTCTAAAGTATTAGAACTTTCATCAACATGGTACTGAAACATGAATACATGATTCATCACTTTAGTTCTAAAGTATTAGAACTTTCATCAACATGGTACTGAAACATGAATACATGATTCATCACTGTAACTATGAAGTATTATAACTTTCATCAACATGGTTCTGAAACATGGGTCCATGATTCATCACTTTAGTTCTAAAGTATTAGAACTTTCATCAACATGGTACTGAAACATGAATACATGATTCATCACTTTAGTTCTAAAGTATTAGAACTTTCATCAACATGGTACTGAAACATGAATACATGATTCATCACTTTAGTTCTAAAGTATTAGAACTTTCATCAACATGGTACTGAAACATGAATACATGATTCATCACTGTAACTATGAAGTATTATAACTTTCATCAACATGGTTCTGAAACATGAGTGCATGATTCATCACTTTAGTTCTAAAGTATTAGAACTTTCATCAACATGGTACTGAAACATGAATACATGATTCATCACTTTAGTTCTAAAGTATTAGAACTTTCATCAACATGGTACTGAAACATGAATACATGATTCATCACTGTAACTATGAAGTATTAGAACTTTCATCAACATGGTTCTGAAACATGAATAATGATTCATCCCATTAGTTCTAAAGTATTAGAACTTCATCAACATGGTACTGAATACATGAATACATGATTTCATCACAGTAACTATGTAGTATACTAACTTGAAATCAACATGGTTCTGAAACTAGAGTTCGGGTGTGCTATGATTCATCACTTTAGCTCTAAAGTATTATAACTTTCATTAGCACGGTACTGAAACATAAATGCATGATTCATCACTATAACTATGAAGTATTACAACTTTCATCAACATGGTACTGAAACATGAGTGCATGACTCATCACTTTAGCTCTAACGTATTATAACTTTCATCAACATGGTACAGAAACATGAATACATGATTCATCACTGTAATCATGAAGTATCATAACTTTCATCAACATGGTACTGAAACATGAGTACATGATTCATTACTTTAGCTCTAAAGTATTATAACTTTCATCAACATGGTACTGAAGGTAGTGATGAAGTGAGGAGGAGATGGAGTGAGTATTTTGAAGGATTGTTAAATGCGTTTGATGATAGAGTGGTGTGCAAAGTGAGTCAGGGAAGTGATTTGGTAAAGAGAGATGAAGTGGTGAAAGCCTTGCAGAAGATGAAATCTGGCAAGGTGGCAGCATTGGTTAGTGTTGCAGATGAATTTATTAAGAGAGGGGGTGACTGTGTTGTTGACTGGTTGGTAAGGATACTCAGCGTATGTATGGATCATGGTAAAGTGCCTGAGGATAGGCAGAATGTATGTATAATGCCAATGTAAAAATGCAAGGGGAATACAGGTGTGTTCAAACTACAGAGGCATAAGTTATTGAGTACTCCTGGAAAATTGTATGGGAAGGTATTGACTGAGAGGCTGAAGACATGTACAGAGCATCACATTGGGGAAGAGCAGTGTGGTTTGAGAAGTGGTAGAGGATGCATGGATCAGGTGTTCACTTTGAAGAATATATGAGAGAAGTACTTAGAAAAACAGATGGATTTTCAAGTAGAATTTATGAATTTGGAGAAGGCATATGATAGGGTTGATAGAGATGGTTTGTGGAAGGTCTTAAGAGTATATGGTGAGGGAGGCAAGCTGCTAAAAGCAGTGAGGAGTTTTTATCAAGGGTGGAAGGCATGTGTACAAGTAGGGAGAGAGGAGAGTGACTGGTTCCCAGTGAAGGTCGGTCTGTGAAAGGGGTGCATGTTGTCCCCAAAGGTGTTAAATCTGTTTATGGATGGGGTGGTTAGGGAGGTAAATGCAAGACTTTTGGAGAGAGGCGAGTATGCAGTCTGTAGGGGATGAGAGAGCCAAAAGTGAGTCAGATGTTGTTTGCCGATGATACAGCACTGGTGGCTGATTCGAGTGAGAAACAGCAGAGGTTAGTGACTGAGTTTGGAAAAGTGTGTGAAAGGAGAAAGCTGAGAGTAACTATGAATAAGAGCAAGGTTATTAGGTTCACCAGGGTTGAAGGACAAGTTAGTTGGTATATAATTTTAAATGGAGAAAAATTAGAGGCAGTGAAGAGTTTTATATATCTGGGAGTGGACTTAGCAACGAAGGGAACCATGAAAGCAGAAGTGAGTCATAGTGTGGGGAAGGAGGTGAAGGCTCTTGGAGTAATGAAGAATGTGTGGAAGGAGAGGACGTTATCTCGGAGAGCAAAAATGGGTATGTTTGAAGAAATAGTAGTTCCAACGAAGTCATATGGCTGCAAGGCATGGGCTATAGATAGGGTTGTACAGAAGAGGGTGGATGTGTTGGATATTAAATGCTTGAGGACAATATGTGGTGTGAGGTGGCTTGATCAAGTAAGTAATGAAAGGGTAAGAGAGACGTGTGGTAATGAAAAGAGTGTAGTTGTGAGAGCAGAAGAGGGTGTTGAAATGGTTTGGGCATATGGAACAAATGAGTGAGGAAAGGTTGACAAAGAAGATATATGCATCAGGGGTGAAGGGAACAAGGAGAAGCAGGAGACCAAATTGGAGATGGAAGGATGGAGTAAAAAAGAGTTTGAGCGATTGGGGCCCAAACATGCAGGAGGGTGAAAGGCGTGCATATAGTACAAAGAACTGGAACAATATTGTATACTGGGGTTGACATGCTGTCAATGGAATGAACCAGGGCATGTGAAACATCTGGGTCAAACCATGAAAAGGCCTGTGGGGCCTGGATGTGGATAGGGAGCTGTGGATTCAGTGCATTATTCATGACATCTAGAGACTGAGTGTGAGCAGATGTGGCCTTTTTTCGTCTGTTTCCTAGCATTACCTCTCTGATGCAGAGGGTGATGATGCTGCTTCCTGTTGGGCAGAGAGGCAATGGGAATGGACAAAGGCAAACAATTATTGATATGTATATATGTATATGTATGTGTATGTATATGTACATATGTATATATGTACATGTATGAGTACATACATGTATGTATATACATATGCATGTATGCATGTAGGTGCTTGTATGTACATATGTGTGTATGTAAGTGGATGAGTCTTTCTTCATTTGTTTCCAGGTGCTACCTCGCTGACACAGGAAATGGTGATCAAGTATAATAAAAAAAAATAAATATATAAATGGGTATAAGAGCAAGGTTATTAGGTTCAGCAGGGCTGAGGGAAAAGTTGGTTGGGATGTAAGTTTGAATGGAGAAAAATTGGAGGAAATGAAGTGTTTTAGATATCTGGGTGTGGACTTAGCAGGTAATGGAACCATGGAAGTGGAAGTGAGTAACAGGGTGGGGGAGGAGGCGAAGGTTCTATCAAGAATTCTTAGGAGGTTTAAGGAAGATCATGTTAACATCCTTTCCAAAAGCATCACAATGAGTGATATCATTTTCCTTTTAGAAAACAGCTCATGACAGTCCTTTTAATTACTTCATGAGAGCTGGGGAGATCTCTCTTTGGTACATATTCATGCCTTGTTGTTTGGTACAATATTGGTACTTATATTTTTGTCTCTAAAGTTTTTTTTTTTTTTTTTGCTTTGTCGCTGTCTCCCGCGTTTGCGAGGTAGCGCAAGGAAACAGATGAAAGAAATGGCCCAAACCACCCCCATACACATGTATATATATACGTCCACACACGCAAATATACATACCTACACAGCTTTCCATGGTTTACCCCAGACGCTTCACATGCCCTGATTCAATCCACTGACAGCACGTCAACCCCGGTATACCACATCGATCCAATTCACTCTATTCCTTGCCCTCCTTTCACCCTCCTGCATGTTCAGGCCCTGATCACACAAAATCTTTTTCACTCCATCTTTCCACCTCCAATTTGGTCTCCCACTTCTCCTCGTTCCCTCCATCTCCGACATACATCCTCTTGGTCAATCTTTCCTCACTCATTCTCTCCATGTGCCCAAACCATTTCAAAACACCCTCTTCTGCTCTCTCAACCACGCTCTTTTTATTTCCACACATCTCTCTTACCCTTACATTACTTACTCGATCAAACCACCTCACACCACACATTGTCCTCAAACATCTCATTTCCAGCACATCCACCCTCCAGTGCACAACTCTATCCATAGCCCACGCCTCGCAACCATACAACATAGTTGGAACCACTATTCCTTCAAACATACCCATTTTTGCTTTCCGAGATAATGTTCTCGACTTCCACACATTCTTCAAGGCTCCCAGGATTTTCGCCCCCTCCCCCACCATATGATTCACTTCCACTTCCATGGTTCCATCCGCTGCCAGATCCACTCCCAGATATCTAAAACACTTTACTTAATCCAGTTTTTCTCCATTCAAACTTACCTCCCAATTGACTTGACCCTCAACCCTACTGTACCTAATAGCCTTGCTCTTATTCACATTTACTCTTAACTTTCTTCTTTCACACACTTTACCAAACCCAGTCACCAGCTTCTGCAATTTCTCACACGAATCAGCCACCAGCGCTGTATCATCAGCGAACAACAACTGACTCACTTCCCAAGCTCTCTCATCCACAACAGACTTCATACTTGCCCCTCTTTCCAAAACTCTTGCATTCACCTCCCTAACAACCCCATCCATAAACAAATTAAACAACCATGGAGACATCACACACCCCTGCCGCAAACCTACATTCACTGAGAACCAATCACTTTCCTCTCTTCCTACACGTACACATGCCTTACATCCTCGATAAAAACTTTTCACTGCTTCTAACAACTTGCCTCCCACACCATATATTCTTAATACCTTCCACAGAGCATCTCTATCAACTCTATCATATGCCTTCTCCAGATCCATAAATGCTACATACAAATCCATTTGCTTTTCTAAGTATTTCTCACATACATTCTTCAAAGGAAACACCTGATCCACACATCCTCTACCACTTCTCTAAAGTATCATTTCAAATTATTTATTTACCTTTCCATCTGTCTGTGAAAACTGCCATATTTACCTGTCTGTTTGAGACAACTGCCACACTTACCTGCATTTCTGTGAAGACTGTCATATTTACACATCTGTCTATGAAGACTGTCATATTTAGCTGTTTGTCTTTGAAGACTGCCTAATTTAACTGTCTGTCTGTGAAGACTCATGTTTACCTGTCTGTCTGTGAAGATTGTTATATTTACCCGTCTGTCAGTGAAGACAGTCATATTCACCTACCTGTCTGAAAAGACTGTCATATTTACATGTCTATCTGAAAAGACTGCCATATTTACATGTCTATCTGAGAAGACTGCTATATTTACCTTTATATCAGAGAAAACTGCCATATCTACATATCTGTCTGTAAAGACTGCCAAATTCACTTGTCTGTTTGTGAAGACTGTCATATTTACCTGTCTATCTGTGAAGACTGTCATATTCAACCCTCTGTCTGTAAAGACTACCAAATTTATCTGTCTGTCTGTAAAGACTGCCCTAGTTACCTGTCTGCCTCTGAAGACTGCCATATTTACTTGTCTGTCTGTAAGGACTGCCATATTTACTTCATGTCTGCCTGTAAAGACTGCCATATTTACCTGTCTGTCTGTAAAGACTGCCATATTTACCTGTCTGCCCTTGAAGACTGCCATATTTACTTGTCTGTCCATGGAGGTGCCTTATTAACCTGCCTGTCTGCATAGACTCTATATTTACCTGTCTGTGAAGACAGCCATATTTACCTGTCTGTCTGCAAAGAATGCCATATTTACCTGTCTGTCTGTAAGGATCTCCATATTTACCTCTGTCTGTGAAGACTGCCATATTTACCTGTCTGTTAGTGAAGACTGTCATATCTATCTGTCTGTGAAGACTGTTAAATTTACCTGTCTGTCTGTGAAGGCTGTCATATTTACCTGTCTGTCTGTCAAGGCTGTCACATTTACCTGTCTGTCTGTGAAGACCGTCATATTTACCTGTCTGTCTGTGAAGACTGTCAAATTCAACTGCCTGTCTATAAAGGCTGTCATGTTTACCTGTCTGTCTGTGAAGATTGTCATATTCACCTAACTGTCTGTAAAGACTGCCATATCTACATGTCTATCTGAAAAGACTGCCATATTTACCTGTCTATCTGAAAAGATTGCCATATTTACCTTTATATCAGAGAAAACTGCCATATTTACATGTCTGTCTGTAAAGACTGCCAAATTCACTTGTCTCATATTCACATGTCTGTCTGTGAAGACTGTTATATTCAACTCTCTGTCTGTAAAGACTGCCATATTTGCCTGTCTGTCTATAAAGACTGCCATAGTTACCTGTTTGCCTGTGAAGACTGCCATATTTACTTGTCTGTCTGAAAAGACTGCCATATTTACTTCATGTCTGTCTGTAAAGACTGCCATATTTACTCGTCTGCCTCTGAAGACTGCCATATTTACTTGTCTGTCTGTAAAGACTGCCATATTTACCTGTCTGCCTGTAAAGACTGCTATATTTACCTGTCTGCCTGTAAAGACTGCCATATTTACTCATCTGCCTCTGAAGACGGCCATATTTACTTGTCTGTCTGTAAAGACTGCCATATTTACCTGTCTGCCTGTAAAGACTGCTATATTTACCTGTCTGCCTGTGAAGACTGCCATATTTACTTGTCTGTCTGTAAAGACTGCCATATTTACCTGTCTGCCTGTAAAGACTGCTATATTTACCTGTCTGCCTGTAAAGACTGCCATATTTACTCATCTGCCTCTGAAGACAGCCATATTTACTTGTCTGTCTGTAAAGACTGCCATATTTACCTGTCTGCCTGTAAAGACTGCTATATTTACCTGTCTGCCTGTGAAGACTGCCATATTTACTTGTCTGTCTGTAAAGACTGCCATATTTACCTGTCTGTTTGTAAAGACTGCCATATTTACCTGTCTGTCTGTAAAGACTGCTACATTTACCTGTCTGCCTGTGAAGACTGCTATATTTACTTGTCTGTCTGTGGAGATGCCTTATTAACCTGCCTGTCTGCGAAGACTCCATATTTACCTGTCTGTCTACAAAGAATGCCATATTTACCTGTCTATCTGTAAGGATCTCCATATTTACCTCTGTCCATGAGGATCTCCATATTTACCTCTGTCCATGAAGATCTCCATATTTACCTGTCTGTTAGTGAAGACTGTCATAT
The DNA here is from genome assembly GCF_036320965.1 of Panulirus ornatus. Lineage (NCBI taxonomy): Eukaryota > Metazoa > Arthropoda > Malacostraca > Decapoda > Palinuridae > Panulirus > Panulirus ornatus. Next base: position 547,523 of record NC_092244.1, on the reverse strand, counting down.
TTATCTGTCTGTCTGTGAAGGCTGTCAAATTTACCTGTCTGTCTGTGAAAGCTGTCATATTTACCTGTCTGTCTGTGAAGGCTGTCATATTTACCTGTCTGTCTGTGATGACCGTCATATTTACCTGTCTGTCTGTGAAGACTGTCAAATTTAACTGTCTGTCTGTAAAGGCTGTCATATTTACCTGTCTGTCTGTGAAGACTGTCATAATTACCTATGTGTTAGTGAAGACTGCCATATTTACCTGTCTGTCTGTGAAGACTTCCATATTCACCTGTCTGTCTGTGCAGACTGCCATATTTACTTGTCTGTCTGTGAAGACTTCAATATTTACCTATCTCTTTATGAAGACTGCCATACTTACTTATCTGTCTGTGAAGACTGCCATATTTACCTGTCTCTTTCTGTGAAGACTGCCATGTTTACCTGTCACTTTCTGAAGACTGCCATATCTACTTATCTGTCAGTGAAAACTGCCATATTTACCTGTCTCTTTGTGAAGACTGCCTTATTTACCTCTCTCTTCGTGAAGACTGCCATATTTACCTCTCTGTCTGTGAAGACTGCAATATTTACCTGTCTCCTTGTAAAGACTGCCATATTTACCTGTCTCTTTGTGAAGACCACCAAATGATCAAGCAGACTACTAACAGCACCATCCTTCCTTGTGGTATGTAGTGTATCTCACAAATACTTTCATTATTCCTTTTAACTGTTCTATTTCATATGCATTATCAATTGCTCTTATTTAATCTGTAACCAAATCTTGCTAAACATTTCTTCCTATTGTATTAATAAAAAATCAGGGGCTTCAGACCATACTACGTAGGTTTTTCTAGGATTTCTAATACTTCATTCTACTTTTGTTAATAGTTTTTTCTAGGCTTTCTAATATATCATTCTACTCTCATCTATATTTCATTAGAAACTTGCCATTCACCTGTGGATGGTGTTAATGTCATTGTTTATTGTGGTTAAAGTTAGAAGAGAGAGATAATGAGACTTACCACATGCAGATGCTCCAGCCTCTTGAGCACCTGGGAATTAACCATCTCGTCCCTCCAGCTGGAGTACTGTGACTGGACGCAAAGCACCGACAGTAGCTGTATAGTCAATGGAGTCCAAAGGGAATGGAGGTCCAGAATTAATTAGGATCAAGAAGTAAATGAGGTCCAATCTAGAATCAACAGGGAGTCTAGAATTATGAGGGTCAGAAGAAACAAAAATATACAATCATCAAAAAAGGAAAATTAGTCCAGAATTAGAAAAGGATGCAGAGGGAGCAGAATGCATATGAAACGCATCAAAAATCTATACCATGCATACAAAATCAAGATCCATTGTCGACAGAGAATCCAAAATTAATGGCAGTTCAGAATCGAAAGACAATCCAGAAATAATAGCATTCCAAAACCAACATACATACAGACAGAACAGGAGTTCAGAAAAATGAAGGTCCTAAAAGTATCCGAGTCTAGGAAAAATGGAGATGAGGAATCAATAGGAGTACAATGGTAACATAAGTGCAGCATCCGCGATATTTCCGAATTAAAGGTGTCAAAACTAGATGTTGAGGCAGACTGTACAGTCCTACTCCAGATCCAATGTTCAGTCCTCCTACTCCAGATCCAGACTGTTCAGTCCTGCTACTCCAGATCCAGACTGTGCAGTCATCCTCTTCCAGATCCAGTCTGTTCAGTCCTGCTACTCCAGATCCAGACTGTGCAGTCCTCCTACTTCAGATCCAATGTTCAGTACTGCTACATTGTCTTCATAGATTCCCAATTAGTGATTGGGATGTGCAGGAAGATCTAACTACCTACTAAACTGTGCTTTTCTTTTTGTAAATTCTATAAAAAAGGGGTGGTTGTCGGTAAGCGAAAAATCTACATGTAGATAGTGAAAAAAGTGTTTAATTGAAGGAAGACTGTATGGACACAATAAATATTTAAGATCAGACTGCTGATAGCATAGGTAGGAGTAAGTTAAGAGGTGGCAGTCAGATGATGGTTCGAATATACCTATCCGACATAAAGACACAGTGACCTCCCAGAACCGCTCAACCTTCCAGTGCGGCCTGTCAGACAGGAGCAATGGGCAACCCCGCTAAGGCGTCCACCGCCCGCCCGACAACCCGACCTCAGGAACTGGTACCTGCCCGGGAGCCACGGGAGAACAGACTAATCCCGCACACCCCAAGCCAACAAAGGGGAGATGACCTTCAACCTGCCCAAAGGCCGACACCAGATGGACAAGGTAGGCCCAAGTGCTAACCTATGCTCTTGGACCACATCCAGTAAAGGGAGTGGGTCCAGGTTAGGGCTTTGACACTGCACACCTCAAGGTCCTGGTATGTCAGCCCTAGCCCAGTGAGAGCACTCGTGCTTTCTTGGCACCATGCACCACGCCAGTTTAAAGTGGCAGATGTTACATGCACGGTGCCCTTTCCAGTGACTTCCCGTATGCCTTGTAAGACTTCCAGGGTGCCGTAGTAGCTGCACTTATGCTGGTGTGCAGCTGAAAGTGCGAAATGGACTCCAGAGACCTGGGCATCTATCACATAGGCCTCTGTACCTTTGGAAGCCACGATGTCCGGCTTCCGAAAGAACCCCACAACTGGAATGCGCAGCTCACAGAACACCTCGTAACCCCTCTGCCTCAATCGTCTGGCCAAATACACACTGATATTATCGTGCCGTTTTACCCTCCCGCCATGGGTGCGGGGGCATATCTGTGCGAAGTGCCTGAGTGTACCTGGCTTCTGACAGGTGTCGCAGAGGCCGTTGATCTCAGGCTGGCCTCTGGACGCCCTGGCAGGGGTGAGTAACGCGCCTATCCTCACTTGGACGGCCTTCACGTAATCAGAACTGGACAGGAACTGGTTCCCGCTATTTACCCATCTGCTAACCTGAGGCACGGCAGCAGATGGAGCAAGACCCGCTCCGTCAACGGTGCTGACCAGATTGGCCCTCCAAACGTGTAGGCGTTCAGGTTTATTACCTGCCTGCCTACCAGCAATGCATGCGGGTCCGATCCAACGCTGCAGCTTGCTCAACACCGCAGGCTCCCGGACAGCCGCATGAATCACTGGGTCGGTCAAGGTGAGTAATTTCTTGAACCGCGCTTGTTTATTCAGCCGCACGATTGAGACAAAGTCCGGTATACCCAGCCCACCATCTCCAGCTGCCGAGTGGAAGTATGCGCAGGGCACGTCATGGGCTAGGCACAGCCATCGGCAAACCACCACTCACACTTGCCTGTCCATGCATGCTAACTGTGTCATATAAACTTTCCCCAATACCAGTCAATGCATGAGCTTGGGCACCAGATGTCCCACAAGCAACGCAATCCGCTGTTGAGGTTTTAGAGGGGCTCTGGTGATGTTAAGGAGTCCCTCTTCTAGCAGGGCACTGTAGGACTTTTGCCACCCCCCAGCTCCGACAGGAAAGCCGAGGTACTTATATTCTTCCTCAGCACTCATGGAGCTGACAGCACTGCCCAAGACTTCGAACGTCCTATTTTTATTGACGCACCAAGTCTTGCATTTGCCGTTAACCTCCATGCTGAGGCTACGACATTTTTCTGGATTAACATGAAGCCCACCCCCCGCAAGGGTCTCAGCCATCACGTTCATTGCCTGTTGCAGGCCAGTGGGCGTCTGTGCCACCAGGACCAAATCATTAGCAAACGCCAATGCTGATACCCTTTGGTCACCCAACCTAACACCTACACCAGTCTCTCACTTTCAGTTCTCTTTCAGATACAGGCTGTTCAGTCCTGCTACTCCAGATCCACTGTTCAGTCCTGCTTCTCCAGATCCACTGTTCAGTCCTCCTACTCCAGATCCAGACTGTTCAGTTCTGCTACTCCAGATCCAAACTGTTCAGTCCTGCTACTCCAGATCCAGACTGTTCAGTCCTCCTACTCCAGATCCAGACTGTTCAGTCCTCCCACTCCAGATCCAGAGTGTTCACTCCTCCTACTCCAGATCCAGACTGTTCAGTTCTGCTACTCCAGATCCAGACTGTTCAGTCCTGCTACTCCAGATCCAGACTGTTTAGTCCTGCTACTCCAGATCCAGACTGTTCAGTCCTCCTACTCCAGATCCAGACTGTTCAGTCCTGCTATTCCAGATCCAGACTGTTTAGTCCTGCTACTCCAGATCCAGACTGTTCAGTCCTCCTACTCCAGATCCAGACTGTTCAGTCCTCCTACTCCAGATCCAGACTGTTCAGTCCTCCTACTCCAGATCCAGACTGTTCAGTCCTCCTACTCCAGATCCAGACTGTTCAGTCCTCCTACTCCAGATCCAGACTGTTTAGTCCTGCTACTCCAGATCCAGACTGTTCAGTCCTCCTACTCAAGATCCAGACTGTTTAGTCCTGCTACTCCAGATCCAGACTGTTCAGTCCTCCTACTCCAGATCCAGACTGTTCAGTTCTCCTACTCCAGATCCAGACTGTTCAGTCCTCCTACTCCAGATCCAGACTGTTCAGTCCTCCTACTCCAGATCCAGACTGTTCAGTCCTCCTACTCCAGATCCAGACTGTTCAGTCCTCCTACTCCAGATCCAGACTGTTCAGTCCTGCTACTCCAGATCCAGACTGTTCAGTCCTGCCTACTCCAGATCCAGACTGTTCAGTTCTCCTACTCCAGATCCAGACTGTTCAGTCCTCCTACTCCAGATCCAGACTGTTCAGTCCTCCTACTCCAGATCCAGACTGTTCAGTCTGCTACTCCAGATCCAGACTGTTCAGTTCTGCTACTCCAGATCCAGACTGTTCAGTTCCAGCTACTCCAGATCCAGACTGTTCAGTCAGCTCCAATCCCTGTTCAGTCCTCTCCAGATCCAGACTGTTCAGTCCTGCTACTCCAGATCCAGACTGTTCAGTTCTGCTACTCCAGATCCAGACTGTTTAGTCCTGCTACTCCAGATCCAGACTGTTCAGTCCTCCTACTCCAGATCCAGACTGTTCAGTTCTCCTACTCCAGATCCAGACTGTTCAGTCCTCCTACTCCAGATCCAGACTGTTCAGTCCTCCTACTCCAGATCCAGACTGTTCAGTCCTGCTACTCCAGATCCAGACTGTTCAGTTCTGCTACCCCAGATCCAGACTGTTCAGTCCTCCTACTCCAGATCCAGACTGTTCAGTCCTCCTACTCCAGATCCAGACTGTTCAGTTCTGCTACTCCAGATCCAGACTGTTCAGTTCTGCTACTCCAGATCCAGACTGTTCAGTCCTCCTACTCCAGATCCAGACTGTTCAGTTCTCCTACTCCAGATCCAGACTGTTCAGTCCTGCTACTCCAGATCCAGACTGTTCAGTCCTCCTACTCCAGATCCAGACTGTTCAGTTCTGCTACTCCAGATCCAGACTGTTCAGTCCTCCTACTCCAGATCCAGACTGTTCAGTCCTGCTACTCCAGATCCAGACTGTTCAGTTCTGCTACTCCAGATCCAGACTGTTCAGTCCTCCTACTCCAGATCCAGACTGTTCAGTCCTGCTACTCCAGATCCAGACTGTTCAGTCCTCCTACTCCAGATCCAGTCTGTTCAGTCCTCCTACTCCAGATCCAGACTGTTCAGTTCTGCTACTCCAGATCCAGACTGTTCAGTCCTGCTACTCCAGATCCAGACTGTTCAGTTCTGCTACTCCAGATCCAGACTGTTCAGTCCTGCTACTCCAGATCCAGACTGTTCAGTCCTCCTACTCCAGATCCAGACTGTTCAGTCCTGCTACTCCAGATCCAGACTGTTCAGTCCTGCTACTCCAGATCCAGACTGTTCACTTCTGCTACTCCAGATCCAGACTGTTCAGTCCTCTTACTCCAGATCCAGACGGTTCAGTCCTGCTACTCCATATCCAGACTGTTCAGTTCTGCTACTCCAGATCCAGACTGTTCAGTCCTCCTACTCCAGATCCAGACTGTTCAGTCCTCCTACTCCAGATCCAGACTGTTCAGTTCTGCTACTCCAGATCCAGACTGTTCAGTTCTGCTACTCCAGATCCAGACTGTTCAGTCCTGCTACTCCAGATCCAGACTGTTCAGTCCTGCTACTCCAGATCCAGACTGTTCAGTTCTGCTACTCCAGATCCAGACTGTTCAGTATTGCTACTCCAGATCCAGACTGTTCAGTTCTGCTACTCCAGATCCAGACTGTTCAGTCCTCCTACTCCAGATCCAGTCTGTTCAGTCCTCCTACTCCAGATCCAGACTGTTCACTTCTGCTACTCCAGATCCAGACTCTTCAGTCCTCCTACTCCAGATCCAGACTGTTCAGTCCTCCTACTCCAGATCCAGACTGTTCAGTTCTGCTACTCCAGATCCAGACTGTTGAGTCCTGCTACTCCAGATCCAGACTGTTCAGTCCTGCTACTCCAGATCCAGACTGTTCAGTCCTCCTACTCCAGATCCAGACAGTTCAGTCCTCCTACTCCAGATCTAGACTGTTCAGTCCTCCTACTCCAGATCCAGACTGTTCAGTCCTCCTACTCCAGATCCAGACTGTTCAGTCCTCCTACTCCAGATCCAGACTGTTTAGTCCTGCTACTCCAGATCCAGACTGTTCAGTCCTCCTACTCCAGATCCAGACTGTTCAGTCCTGCTACTTCAGATCCAGACTGTTCAGTCCTGCTACTCCAGATCCAAACTGTTCAGTCCTCCTACTCCAGATCCAGACTGTTCAGTTCTCCTACTCCAGATCCAGACTGTTTAGTCCTCCTACTCCAGATCCAGACTGTTCAGTTCTGCTACTCCAGATCTAGACTGTTCACTTCTGCTACTCCAGATCCAGACTGTTCAGTCCTACTTCAGATCCAGTCTGTTCAGTCCTCCTACTCCAGATCCAGACTGTTCACTTCTGCTACTCCAGATCTAGACTGTTCAGTCCTCCTACTCTAGATCCACTGGTCAGTCCTGCTACTCCAGATCCAGACTGTTCAGTTCTGCTACTCCAGATCCAGACTGTTCACTTCTGCTACTCCAGATCTAGACTGTTCAGTCCTGTTACTCCAGACTGTTCACTTCTGCTACTCCAGATCCAGACTGTTCAGTTCTGCTACCCAGATCCAGACTGTTCAGTCCTCCTACTCCAAATCCAGACTGTTCAGTCCTGCTACTCCAGATCCAGACTGTTCAGTTCTGCTACTCCAGATCCAGACTGTTCAGTCCTCCTACTCCAGACTGTTCAGTCCTCCTACTCCAGAACCAGACTGTTCAGTCCTCCTACTCCAGATCCAGACTGTTCAGTCCTCCTACTCCAGATCCAGACTGTTTAGTCCTGCTACTCCAGATCCAGACTGTTCAGTCCTCCTACTCCAGATCCAGACTGTTCAGTCCTCCTACTCCAGATCTAGACTGTTCAGTTCTGCTACTCCAGATCCAGACTGTTCAGTCCTCCTACTCCAGATCCAGACTGTTCAGTCCTCCTACTCCAGATCCAGACTGTTCAGTCCTCCTACTCCAGATCCAGACTGTTCAGTCCTCCTACTCCAGATCCAGACTGTTCAGTCCTCCTACTCCAGATCCAGACTGTTCAGTCCTCCTACTCCAGATCCAGACTGTTCAGTCCTCCTACTCCAGATCCAGACTGTTCAGTCCTCCTACTCCAGATCCAGACTGTTCAGTCCTGCTACTCCAGATCCAGACTGTTCAGTCCTGCTACTCCAGATCCAGACTGTTCAGTTCTGCTACCCCAGATCCAGACTGTTCAGTCCTCCTACTCCAGATCCAGACTGTTCAGTCCTCCTACTCCAGATCCAGACTGTTCAGTCCTGCTACTCCAGATCCAGACTGTTCAGTTCTTCTACTCCAGATCCAGACTGTTCAGTCCTCCTACTCCAGATCCAGACTGTTCAGTCCTGCTACTCCAGATCCAGACTGTTCAGTCCTCCTACTCCAGATCCAGACTGTTCAGTCCTCCTACTACAGATCCAGCCTGTACACTCCTGATCCAGACTGTACACTCCTGTGACTCCTGATCCAGACTGTACACTCCTGTGACTCCTGATCCAGACTGTACACTCCTGTGACTCCTGATCCAGACTGTACACTCCTGTGACTCCTGATCCAGACTGTACACTCCTGTGACCCCTGGTCCAGACTGTACACTCCTGTGTCTCCTGATCCAGGCTGTACACTCCTGTGACTCCTGATCCAGACTGTACACTCCTGTGACTCCTGTCCAGACTGTACACTCCTGTGTCTCCTGATCCAGACTGTACACTCCTGTGACTCCTGATCCAGACTGTACACTCCTGTGACTCCTGATCCGGACTGTACACTCCTGTGTCTCCTGATCCACACTGTACACTCCTGTGACTCCTGATCCAGACTGTACACTCCTGTGACTCCTGATCCGGACTGTACACTCCTGTGTCTCCTGATCCACACTGTACACTCCTGTGACTCCTGATCCAGACTGTACAGTCCTGTGACTCCTGAACCAGACTGTACAGTCTTGCGACTCCCAATCCAGACTGTACAGTCTTGCAACTCCTGATCCAGACTGTACAGTCCTGTGACTCCTGATCCAGACTGTACAGTCCTGTGACTCCTGAACCAGACTGTATAGTCTTGTGACTCCTGATCCAGACTGTACAATCCAAAACCTTCCACAAAATCATCCGGAGTCAGCTCTTAGTTAAAGGCAACTTATCAGACTAAAGGAATCAGGGGGAAGAATTGCAGGGAATGATGTATGGATATGTAAGGAAGTGAATAACAAGTTCCAATGTGATTTTACAGTGAAAGACACAGTGAGATGGAATTAAGCAGAGGTTTCAGAAAACACTGATTTATCTGCAGAAGACATTAATGGAATATTAAAAGGTCATGACCCATACAAGGCTCATGGTGAAATTTCATCCTGTTTGCTGAAGATGTGTATATATACACACAATAAATTTCTTGACATACTGGTTAAAATGTCACTGGAGAGAGGCAATGTGCCAAAGAAATGATAAGGGAAATTTTTTCATGCTTGATTGCCATTTCCTATGTTACCGCGGTAGTGTTAGGAACAGATGAACAAAGATTGCACCTGTTCACATCCATTCTCTAGCTGTCATGAGTAATGCACCAAAACCACAGCTCCCTATCCACAACCAGGACTCACAGACCTTTCCATGGTTTACCTTGGCCACTTCACATGCCCTGTTCAGTCTAATGCTGTACCTAAGTTTAAGAAAGGAGACCAGAGACAGCCACTTATTTAAAGACCAGTTTCACCAATGAGTGTGGTCTGTAAGGTTCTAAAGAGATAAATAGAAAGCATAAGGATGACTTTCTAAAGAGGCGAAATTACCTAAGAAATAGCACAGTCTCAGGGAAAGGAAATCATATGTTACAAGCCTATTGGATTTTTAAAAGAGTCTTGTCTTAAATAAAAAGAGAGGCTTGGTGTATTGTTTGTATCTGGACTGCCATAATGCATGACAATTAATTGCTAGAGATATTGATTAGGAGGCTGGATCACCATGCAGGAATCAGAAAAAAACTCCTTTGATGGACACTTGATTCTCTCAATGGAAGGAAACAAAGGATACACATCACAGGAGCCTTCTCCAAATGGGTCACGGTGACCAGCAGAGTGCTACAGGGTTTTGTTCTGGGACCATTACTCTTCTTGATCTGAGTAAATGTCTTTCCAAGAGATATGGACTCCAATCTAAATATATGTGTAGATAATACAAAGGTAATGAGGAAAGTTAAAAGTAAGGAGGACTGCATCAATTTGCAAGGGACACTAAAGAGATTCCAACGTTGATTTAAGACATGACCAATGAAATTCAACTTGAACAAATGCAGTGATGAAAATGGGACAAAGTGAGAAAAGGCTATGATATGATAATTATATAACACGATATAAGTTTCAGGATTCTGTGTGTGAGAAGGACTTGGGAGTCAACATCATCCCTAACCTGTCACCAGAGACCCACACAAAGAGGACAGTCTACTTGCAAATATTAGAATAGCTTTCACACATATGGATAAAGAAATATCCAGCAAGCTGTTCATTTCCAACATGAGGCTAAAACTAGAAAATACTACTAAAGTTTGGCCACTATGACTAAGGAAGCACAAAGAACTAAAAGAGATTTTCCAGAGGAGGGCAACAAAGATGGCAGCAGAATTAAGAGAGTTGAGTTACAGGGAAAGATTAACAGCCTTAAATTTGCCCACCATGGAAGAGAGAAGAGCAATGGGTGACCTGATCTTGACCTGTAAGTTCTTAAAATAGACTGATGAACAGACATAGAACAGTTCTTCAAAAGATTTAGGGACAGGATAACCAAAGGACATAGCTTAAAAATTAAGAAAGAAACTTGTTAAAAAAGATGTAAAGAAGGACTTTTATATTATAAGAGTGATAGATGAATGGAATAATATGACTGGGGACATGGTTAATAGACACCATACATAAATTCAAGAAGCTGTATGACAGTGGAGAATGATCAAGAGATGGGGCCCAACAAGTGTAAAACTCCCTCCCTGTACAGTACATATACCTAGCTAGGACAACAACATAACTACAAACACATGACTCACCTATAAACAATAACAACCAAGCTCTGTTAACAATTTACCTATCACTCAACCATCACTCACATTGAAGGCAGCTCTGAAGACATAGAAGACAAGGTCAGCCACACCATAGGCTGTGCTCAGCTTCTGTAAAAGGGGAAAGTAATCACTGTGATACATAACTTCCCAAAAAGTCTTAGTATCCCATGCCAGAATTTCACACTTAAGATCATTGAAAGTGGATGAATAACCATTTCTAAAGACTTATGAAGCCTACCAGAAGGAGATTTAGCATGGGACACACTAACATAAAATAAACAACGTGCTCACTTCACCAATATAAAGCCAAAATACCAGAAAGTTTTACCCATAAAGTATATAATGCACCACACAAAGTGATATGATCCAAGTACATTATCATACCCAAAAAATTTTATACCTGTAATGCACCAAAGTAATAATACATTGACATTATCGTACCTGCAAATCATATACCAGAACTGTACCAAAGCATTGATACATACACATTACCATACCAACAAGGCATATTTTTACTGAACCACAGTAATGATACATCATAATTATATCTACAAATTATATAACTTCTCAGGACCAATATCATAATGCACTGACATCATATCTACAAATCATATACTTGTACTGTACCACAGTAATGGTGCACTAAAATTACCATACCTACAAATTATATATCTATACTGCACCAAAGTAATGCTATAGTGACATTATTATACCTATATATCATACATCTGTACTGTTCCAAAGTAATGATACACTGAAATTACCATACTTATGAATTATGTAACATACTAGAATAAGATACAATTACATTCTCGTACCTGCAACATATATAATGTTCCAAAGTAATAAGATACAGGGATGTTCTTATATGTACAAATTACATACTGCACCTACTGCACCAAAGCAATAAAATATGGACATTTTCATACCCACAAATTATCTAATGTGAAAAGAAACACAAACATAAGTATGCTACAAATCATGTTCTGTACCAAAGTAGAATGATACACTGAAATCATCATACAAGCAAAACAAATATGATAATCTGTATAATTATCATCATCCCTACTGCTAGACAGTTTCTTATTGCTGTGCATGTAATGTACATTAACTCCTGCCCAGGTGCATATGCACCAATAATCACCCATCTCTCTCCATCAACTTTCAGTTTTACCCATATCAATCTAGAATTTACTTTCTTTCACTCTATCACATACTCCCACAACTCCTGTTTCAGGAGTAATGCTACTCCTTCCCTTGCTCTTGTCCTCTCACTAACCCCTGACTTTACTCACAAGACATTCCCAAACCACTCTTCCCCTTTACCCTTGAGCATTGTTTCACTCAGAGCCAAAACATCCAGGTTCCTTTCCTCAAACATACTACCTATCTCTCCTTTTTTCTCATCTTGGTTACATCTACACACATTTAGACACCCCAATCTGAGCCTTCCAGGAGGATGAGCACTCCCTGCGTGACTCCTTCTTCTCTGTCCCCTTTTAGAAAATCAAAATACAAGGAGGGGAGGGTTTCTGGCCCCCCGCTCCCGTCCCCTTTAGTCACCTTCTACGACCAGTGAGGAATGCGTGGGAAGTATTCTTTCTCCCCTATCCCCAAGGATATATATATATATATATATATATATATATATATATATATATATATATATATATATATATATATATAATTTAAAGAGGGAAGTCAGCACCACAAGTAAAGCATCCTCCTCGAAGGCTCAGAGTGGGGTGCCTAAATGTGTGTGGATGTAACCAATATGTGAAGACCCTTACTGGAAAAACAATCACTCTTGAAGTAGAACCTTCAGACACAATTGAAAATGTGAAGGAAAATAGTGAAATTGGAGAAAAATGTAGCTTAGACATTGAAGCTTATTGATACAGTGGTTAAATTGATGAGAACTGCTATTGACGTTTGTGTAAATAAATTATACATTTCCTTTTTTCCATAGCCAGAGGTTGAACCATTATGTGACATTCTTTTTTTTTCATTCATTTCAAGCTAGAAGTTTCAGTTTTCTAAATTGTTTCTTACATTTCTCATATGTATATATATGTATGTGTGTGTGTGTGTATATGTGCGTATGTATGTGTATGTGTGTGTGTGTGTATATGTATATATACGTGTATATTATCCCTGGGGATGGGGTGAAAGAATACTTCCCACGTATTCCTCGCGTGTCGTAAGCGACTAGAGGGGACGGGAGCGGGGGGCCAGAAATCCTCCCCTCCTTGTATTAACTTTCTAAAATGGGAAACAGAAGAAGGAGTCACGCGGGGAGTGCTCATCCTCCTCGAAGGCTCAGAGTGGGGTGCCTAAATGTGTGTGGATGTAACCAAGATGTGAAAAAAAGGAGAGATAGGTAGTATGTTTGAGGAAAGGAACCTGGATGTTTTGGCTCTGAGTGAAACGAAGCTCAAGGGTAAAGGGCAAGAGTGGTTTGGGAATGTCTGGGGAGTAAAGTCAGGGGTTAGTGAGAGGACAAGAGCAAGGGAAGGAGTAGCAATACTCCTGAAACAGGAGTTGTGGGAGTATGTGATAGAATGTAAGAAAGTAAATTCTCGATTAATATGGGTAAAACTGGAAGTTGATGGAGAGAGGTGGGTGATTATTGGTGCATATGCACCTGGGCATGAGAAGAAAGATCAAGAGAGGCAAGTGTTTTGGGAGCAGCTGAATGAGTGTGTTAGTGGTTTTGATGCACGAGACCGGGTCATAGTGATGGGTGATTTGAATGCAAAGGTGAGTAATGTGGCAGTTGAGGGAATAATTGGTATACATGGGGTGTTCAGTGTTGTAAATGGAAATGGTGAAGAGCTTGTAGATTTATGTGCTGAAAAAGGACTGATGATTGGGAATACCTGGTTTAAAAAGCGAGATATACATAAGTATACTTATGTAAGTAGGAGAGATGGCCAGAGAGCGTTATTGGATTACGTGTTAATTGACAGGCATGCGAAAGAGAGACTTTTGGATGTTAATGTGCTGAGAGGTGCAACTGGAGGGATGTCTGATCATTATCTTGTGGAGGCTAAGGTGAAGATTTGTATGGGTTTTCAGAAAAGAAGAGTGAATGTTGGGGTGAAGAGGGTGGTGAGAGTAAGTAAGCTTGAGAAGGAGACCTGTGTGAGGAAGTACCAGGAGAGACTGAGTACAGAATGGAAAAAGGTGAGAACAATGGAAGTAAGGGGAGTGGGGGAGGAATGGGATGTATTTAGGGAATCAGTGATGGATTGCGCAAAAGATGCTTGTGGCATGAGAAGAGTGGGAGGTGGGTTGATTAGAAAGGGTAGTGAGTGGTGGGATGAAGAAGTAAGAGTATTAGTGAAAGAGAAGAGAGAGGCATTTGGACGATTTTTGCAGGGAAAAAATGCAATTGAGTGGGAGATGTATAAAAGAAAGAGACAGGAGGTCAAGAGAAAGGTGAAAGAGGTGAAAAAAAGGGCAAATGAGAGTTGGGGTGAGAGAGTATCATTAAATTTTAGGGAGAATAAAAAGATGTTCTGGAAGGAGGTAAATAAAGTGCGTAAGACAAGGGAGCAAATGGGAACTTCAGTGAAGGGCGCAAATGGGGAGGTGATAACAAGTAGTGGTGATGTGAGAAGGAGATGGAGTGAGTATTTTGAAGGTTTGTTGAATGTGTTTGATGATAGAGTGGCAGATATAGGGTGTTTTGGTCGAGGTGGTGTGCAAAGTGAGAGGGTTAGGGAAAATGATTTGGTAAACAGAGAAGAGGTAGTGAAAGCTTTGCGGAAGATGAAAGCCGGCAAGGCAGCAGGTTTGGATGGTATTGCAATGGAATTTATTAAAAAAGGGGGTGACTGTATTGTTGACTGGTTGGTAAGGTTATTTAATGTATGTATGACTCATGGTGAGGTGCCTGAGGATTGGCGGAATGCGTGCATAGTGCCATTGTACAAAGGCAAAGGAGATAAGAGTGAGTGCTCAAATTACAGAGGTATAAGTTTGTTGAGTATTCCTGGTAAATTATATGGGAGGGTATTGATTGAGAGGGTGAAGGCATGTACAGAGCATCAGATTGGGGAAGAGCAGTGTGGTTTCAGAAGTGGTAGAGGATGTGTGGATCAGGTGTTTGCTTTGAAGAATGTATGTGAGAAATACTTAGAAAAGCAAATGGATTTGTATGTAGCATTTATGGATCTGGAGAAGGCATATGATAGAGTTGATAGAGATGCTCTGTGGAAGGTATTAAGAATATATGGTGTGGGAGGAAAGTTGTTAGAAGCAGTGAAAAGTTTTTATCGAGGATGTAAGGCATGTGTGCGTGTAGGAAGAGAGGAAAGTAATTGGTTCTCAGTGAATGTAGGTTTGCGGCAGGGGTGTGTGATGTCTCCATGGTTGTTTAATTTGTTTATGGATGGGGTTGTTAGGGAGGTAAATGCAAGAGTTTTGGAAAGAGGGGCAAGTATGAAGTCTGTTGGGGATGAGAGAGCTTGGGAAGTGAGTCAGTTGTTGTTCGCTGATGATACAGCGCTGGTGGCTGATTCATGTGAGAAACTGCAGAAGCTGGTGGCTGAGTTTGGAAAAGTGTGTGGAAGAAGAAAATTAAGAGTAAATGTGAATAAGAGCAAGGTTGTTAGGTACAGTAGGGTTGAGGGTCAAGTCAATTGGGAGGTGAGTTTGAATGGAGAAAAACTGGAGGAAGTGAAGTGTTTTAGATATCTGGGAGTGGATCTGGCAGCAGATGGAACCATGGAAGCGGAAGTGGATCATAGGGTGGGGGACGGGGCGAAAATCCTGGGGGCCTTGAAGAATGTGTGGAAGTCGAGAACATTATCTCGGAAAGCAAAAATGGGTATGTTTGAAGGAATAGTGGTTCCAACAATGTTGTATGGTTGCGAGGCGTGGGCTATGGATAGAGTTGTGCGCAGGAGGATGGATGTGCTGGAAATGAGATGTTTGAGGACAATGTGTGGTATGAGGTGGTTTGATCGAGTGAGTAACGTAAGGGTAAGAGAGATGTGTGGAAATAAAAAGAGCATGGTTGAGAGAGCAGAAGAGGGTGTTTTGAAGTGGTTTGGGCACATGGAGAGGATGAGTGAGGAAAGATTGACCAAGAGGATATATGTGTCGGAGGTGGAGGGAACAAGGAGAAGAGGGAGACCAAATTGGAGGTGGAAAGATGGAGTGAAAAAGATTTTGTGTGATCGGGGCCTGAACATGCAGGAGGGTGAAAGGAGGGCAAGGAATAGAGTGAATTGGAGCGATGTGGTACACCGGGGTTGACGTGCTGTCAGCGGATTGAAGCAAGGCATGTGAATCGTCTGGGGTAAACCATGGAAAGCTGTGTAGGTATGTATATTTGCGTGTGTGGACGTATGTATATACATGTGTATGGGGGGGGGTTGGGCCATTTCTTTCGTCTGTTTCCTTGCGCTACCTCGCAAACGCGGGAGACAGCGACAAAGTATAATAAAATAAAAAAAAAATATATATATATATATATATATATATATATATATATATATATATATATATATATATATATATATATATATATATTCTTTCTTTCTTTTAAACTATTTGCCATTTCCCGCATCAGCGAGGTAGCGTTAAGAACAGACGACTGGACCTTTGAGGGAATATCCTCAACTGGCGCCCTTCTCTGTTCCTTCTTTTGGAAAATTAAAAAAAAAAAACGAGAGGGGAGGATTTCCAGCCCCCTGCTCCCTTCCCTTTTAGTCGCCTCCTACGACACGCAGGGAATACGTGGGAAGTATTCTTTCTCCCCTATCCCCAGGGATAATATATATTTTTCTTTTTTTTTTTTTTTTGCTTTGTCGCTGTCTCCCGCGTTTGCGAGGTAGCGCAAGGAAACAGACGAAAGAAATGGCCCAACCCACCCCCATACACATGTATATACATACGTCCACACACGCAAATATACATACCTATACATATCAATGTACATATGTATATATATATACACACACAGACATATACATATATACACATGTACATAATTCATACTGTCTGCCTTTATTTGTTCCCATCGCCACCTCGCCACACATGGAATAACAACCCCCACCCCCCTCATGTGTGCGAGGTAGTGCTAGGAAAAGACAACAAAGGCCCCATTCGTTCACACTCAAGTCTCTAGCTGTCATGTAATAATGCACCGAAACCACAGCTCCCTTTCCACATCCAGGCCCCACACAACTTTCCATGGTTTACCCCAGATGCTTCACATGCCCTGATTCAATCCATTGACAGCACGTCGACCCCGGTACACCGCATCGTTCCAATTCACTCAATTCCTTGCACACCTTTCACCCTCCTGCATGTTCAGGCCCCGATCACTCAAAATCTTTTTCACTCCATCTTTCCACCTCCAATTTGGTCTCCCACTTCTCCTCGTTCCCTCCACCTCTGACACATATATCCTATTGGTCAATCTTTCCTCACTCATTCTCTCCATGTGGTTACACCATTTCAAAACACCCTCTTCTGCTCTCTCAACCACACTCTTTTTATTTCCACACCATTTCAAAACACCCTCTTCTGCTCTCTCAACCACACTCTTTTTATTTCCACACATCTCTCTTACCCTTACATTACTTACTCGATCAAACCACCTCACACCACATATTGTCCTCAAACATCTCATTTCCAGCACATCCACCGTCCTCCGCACAACTCTATCCATAGCCCGCACCTCGCAACCATACAACATTGTTGGAACCACCATTCCTTCAAACATACACATTTTTGCTTTCCGAGATAATGTTTTCGACTTCCACACATTCTTCAAGGCTCCCAGAATTTTCGCCCCCTCCCCCACCCTATGATTCACTTCCGCTTCCATGGTTCCATCCGCTGCCAGATCCACTCCCAGATATCTAAAACACTTTACTTAATCCAGTTTTTCTCCATTCAAACTTACCTCCCAATTGACTTGACCCTCAACCCTACTGTACCTAATAACCTTGCTCTTATTCACATTTACTCTTAACTTTCTTCTTTCACACACTTTACCAAACTCAGTCATCAGCTTCTGCAGTTTCTCACATGAATCAGCCACCAGCGCTGTATCATCAGCGAACAACAACTGACTCATTTCCCAAGCTCTCTCATCCACAACAGACTGCATACTTGCCCCTCTTTCCAAAACCCTTGCATTCACCTCCCTAACAACCCCATCCATAAACAAATTAAACAACCATGGAGACATCACACACCCCTGCCGCAAACCTACATTCACTGAGAACCAATCACTTTCCTCTCTTCCTACACGTACACATGCCTTACATCCTCGATAAAAACTTTTCACTGCTTCTAACAACTTGCCTCCCACACCATATATTCTTAAAACCTTCCACAGAGCATCTCTATCAACTCTGTCATATGCCTTCTCCAGATCCATAAATGCCACATACAAATCCATCTGTTTTTCTAAGTATTTCTCACATACATTCTTCAAAGCAAACACCTGATCCACACATCCTATACCACTTCTGAAACCAAACTGCTCTTCCCCAATCTGATGCTCTGTACATGCCTTCACACTCTCAATCAATACCCTCCCATATAATTTACCAGGAATACTCAACAAACTTATACCTCTGTAATTTGAGCATTCACTCTTAACCCCTTTGCCTTTGTACAATGGCACTATGCAAGCATTCCGCCAATCCTCAGGCACCTCACCATGAATCATACATACATTAAATAACCTTACCAAGCAGTCAACAATACAGTCACCCCCTTTTTTAATAAATTCCACTGCAATACCATCCAAACCTGCTGCCTTGCTGGCTTTCATCTTCCGTAAAGCTTTTACTACCTCTTCTCTATTTACCAAATCATTTTCCCTAACCCTCTCACTTTGCATGCCACCTCGACCAAAACACACTATATCTGCCACTCTATCATCAAACACATTCAACAAACCTTCAAAATACTCACTCCATCTCCTTCTCACATCACCACTACTTGTTATCACCTCCCCATTAGTGCCCTTCACTGAAGTTCCCATTTGCTCCCTTGTCTTACGCACTTTATTTACCTCCTTCCAAAACATCTTTCTGTTCTCCCTGAAATTTAATGGTACTCTCTCACCCCAACTCTCATTTGCCCTCTTTTTCACCTCTTGCACCTTTCTCTTGACCTGCCTCTTTCTTTTTTACCTCTCCCACTCATTTGCATTTTTCCCTGCAAAAATCATCCAAATAC
Source organism: Panulirus ornatus (assembly GCF_036320965.1). Classification (NCBI taxonomy): domain Eukaryota; kingdom Metazoa; phylum Arthropoda; class Malacostraca; order Decapoda; family Palinuridae; genus Panulirus; species Panulirus ornatus. The sequence goes on along the minus strand of NC_092244.1, from coordinate 528,746 downwards.
CTCTCTCTTCTCTTTCACTAATAATCTTACTTCTTCATCCCACCACTCACTACCTTTTCTAATCAACCCACCTCCCACGCTTCTCATGCCACAAGCATCTTTTGCGCACTCCATCACTGATTCCCTAAATACATCCCATTCCTCCCCCACTCCCCTTACTTCCATTGCTCTCACCTTTTTCCATTCTGTACTCAGTCTCACCTGGTACTTCCTCACACAAGTCTCCTTACCAAGCTCACTTACTCTCACCACTCTCTTCACCCCAACATTCTCTCTTCTTTTCTGAAAACCCCTACAAATCTTCACCTTCGCTTCCAAAAGATAATGATCAGACATCCCTCCAGTTGCACCTCTCAGCACATTAACATCCAAAAGTCTCTCTTTTGTGCGTCTATCAATTAACACGTAATCCAATAATGCTCTCTGGCCATCTCTCCTACTTACATACGTATACTTATGTATATCTCAGTTTTTAAACCAGGTATTCCCAATCACCAGTCCTTTTTCAGCACTTAAATCTACAAGCTCTTCACCATTTCCATTTACAACACTAAACACTCCATGTATACCAATTATTCCCTCAACTGCCACATTACTCACCTTTGCATTCAAATCACCCATCACTATAACCCGGTCTTGTGTATCAAAACCACTAACACCCTCATTCAGTTGCTCCCAAAACACTTGCCTCTCATGATCTTTCTTCTCATGCCCAGGTGCATATGCACCAATAATCACCCATCTCTCTCCATCAACTCTCAGTTTTACCCATATCAATCTACTAGAGTTTACTTTCTTACACTCTATCACATACTCCCACAACTCCTGATTCAGGAGTAGTGCTACTCCTTCCCTTGCTCTTGTCCTCTCACTAACCCCTGACTTTACTCCCAAGACATTCCCAAACCACTCTTCCCCTTTACCCTTGAGCTTTGTTTCACTCAGAGCCAAAACATCCAGGTTCCTTTCCTCAAACATACTACCTATCTCTCCTTTTTTCTTATCTTGGTTACATCCACACACATTAAGACACCCCAATCTGAGCATTCCAGGAGGATGAGCATTCCTCGCATAACTCCTTCTTCTGTTTCCCCTTTTAGAAAGTTAAAATACAAGGAGGGGAGGGTTTCTGGCCCCCCGCTCCCGTCCCCTTAAGTCACCTTCAACGACACGTGAGAAATGCATGGGAAGTGTTCTTTCTCCCCTATCCCCAGGGAAAGAGGGGCAAGTATGAAGTCTGTTGGGGATGAGAGAGCTTGGGAAGTGAGTCAGTTGTTGTTCGCTGATGATACAGCGCTGGTGGCTGATTCATGTGAGAAACTGCAGAAGCTGGTGACTGAGTTTGGAAAAGTATGTGGAAGAAGAAAGTTAAGAGTAAATGTGAATAAGAGCAAGGTTATTAGGTACAGTAGGGTTGAGGGTCAAGTCAATTGGGAGGTGAGTTTGAATGGAGAAAAACTGGAGGAAGTGAAGTGTTTTAGATATCTGGGAGTGGATCTGGCAGCGGATGGAACCATGGAAGCGAAAGTGGATCATAGGGTGGGGGAGGGGGCGAAAATCCTGGGGGCCTTGAAGAATGTGTGGAAGTCGAGAACATTATCTCGGAAAGCAAAAATGGGTATGTTTGAAGGAATAGTGGTTCCAACAATGTTGTATGGTTGCGAGGCGTGGGCTATGGATAGAGTTGTGCGCAGGAGGATGGATGTGCTGGAAATGAGATGTTTGAGGACAATGTGTGGTGTGAGGTGGTTTGATCGAGTGAGTAACGTAAGGGTAAGAGAGATGTGTGGAAATTAAAAGAGCGTGGTTGAGAGAGCAGAAGAGGGTGTTTTGAAGTGGTTTGGGCACATGGAGAGGATGAGTGAGGAAAGATTGACCAAGAGGATATATGTGTCGGAGGTGGAGGGAACAAGGAGAAGAGGGAGACCAAATTGGAGGTGGAAAGATGGAGTGAAAAAGATTTTGTGTGATCGGGGCCTGAACATGCAGGAGGGTGAAAGGAGGGCAAGGAATAGAGTGAATTGGAGCGATGTGGTATACCTGGGGTTGACGTGCTGTCAGTGGATTGAAGCAAGGCATGTGAAGCGTCTGGGGTAAACCATGGAAAGCTGTGTAGGTATGTATATTTGCGTGTGTGGACATATGTATATACATGTGTATGGGGGGGGGGGGTTGGGCCATTTCTTTCGTCTGTTTCCTTGCGCTACCTCGCAAACGCGGGAGACAGCGACAAAGTATAATAATAATAATAATAATAATAATAATAATATATATATATATATATATATATATATATATATATATATATATATATATATATATATTTTTTTTTTTTTTTTTTGCTTTGTCGCTGTCTCCCGCATTTGCGAGGTAGCGCAAGGAAACAGACGAAAGAAATGGCCCAACCCACCCCCATACACATGTATATACATACGTCCACACACGCAAATATACATACCTACACAGCTTTCCATGGTTTACCCCAGACGCTTCACATGCCCTGATTCAATCCACTGACAGCACGTCAACCCCGGTATACCACATTGCTCCAATTCACTCTATTCCTTGCCCTCCTTTCACCCTCCTGCATGTTCAGGCCCCGATCACACAAAATCTTTTTCACTCCATCCTTCCACCTCCAATTTGGTCTCCCTCTTCTCCTCGTTCCCTCCACCTCTGACACATATATCCTCTTGGTCAATCTTTCCTCACTCATTCTCTCCATGTGCCCAAACCATTTCAAAACACCCTCTTCTGCTCTCTCAACCACGCTCTTTTTATTTCCACACATCTCTCTTACCCTTACGTTACTTACTCGATCAAACCACCTCACACCACACATTGTCCTCAAACATCTCATTTCCAGCACATCCACCCTCCTGCGCACCACTCTATCCATAGCCCACGCCTCGCAACCATACAACATTGTTGGAACCACTATTCCTTCAAACATACCCATTTTTGCTTTCCGAGATAATGTTCTCGACTTCCACACATTCTTCAAGGCTCCCAGGATTTTCGCCCCCTCCCCCATCCTATGATCCACTTCTGCTTCCATGGTTCCATCCACTGCCAGATCCACTCCCAGATATCTAAAACACTTTACTTCCTCCAGTTTTTCTCCATTCAAACTCACCTCCCAATTGACTTGACCCTCAACCCTACTGTACCTAATAACCTTGCTCTTATTCACATTTACTCTTAACTTTCTTCTTTCACACACTTTACCAAACTCAGTATATATATACATGCCCAGGTGCATATGCACCAATAATCACCCATCTCTCTCCATCAACTTTCAGTTTTACCCATATTAATCGAGAATTTACTTTCTTACATTCTATCACATACTCCCACAACTCCTGTTTCAGGAGTACTGCTACTCCTTCCCTTGCTCTTGTCCTCTCACTAACCCCTGACTTTACTCCCAAGACATTCCCAAACCACTCTTCCCCTTTACCCTTGAGCTTCGTTTCACTCAGAGCCAAAACATCCAGGTTCCTTTCCTCAAACATACTACCTATCTCTCCTTTTTTCACATCTTGGTTACATCCATACACATTTAGACACCCTAGTCTGAGCCTTCGAGGAGGATGAGCACTCCCCGCGTGACTCCTTCTTCTGTTTCCCATTTTAGAAAGTTAAAAAAAAAAAAAAAAAAAATACAAGGAGGTGAGGATATATAAATATATATATATATATATATATATATATATATATATATATATATATATATATATATATATATATATATAAAGTCAGGGGTTAGTGAGAAGACAAGAGCAAGGGAAGGAGTAGCAGTGCTCCTGAAACAGGAGTTGTGGGAGTATGTGATAGAATGTAAGAAAGTAAATTCTCGATTAATATGGGTAAAACTGAAAGTTGATGGAGAGAGATGGGTGATTATTGGTGCATATGCACCCAGGCATGAGAAGAAAGATCATGAGAGGCAAGTGTTTTGGGAGCAGCTGAATGAGTGTGTTAGTGGTTTTGATGCGCAAGACCGGGTTATAGTGATGGGTGATTTGAATGCAAAGGTGAGTAATGTGGCAGTTGAGGGAATAATTGGTATACATGGGGTGTTCAGTGTTGTAAATGGAAATGGTGAAGAGCTTGTAGATTTACGTGCTGAAAAAGGACTGGTGATTGGGAATACCTGGTTTAAAAAGCGAGATATACATAAGTATACTTATGTAAGTAGGAGAGATGGCCAGAGAGCATTATTGGATTACGTGTTAATTGACAGGCGTGTGAAAGAGAGACTTTTGGATGTTAATGTGCTGAGAGGTGCAACTGCAGGGATGTCTGATCATTATCTTGTGGAGGTGAAGGTGAAGATTTGTATGGGTTTTCAGAAAAGAAGAGTGAATGTTGGGGTGAAGAGGGTGGTGAGAGTAAGTGAGCTTGGGAAGCTGACTTGTGTGAGGAAGTACCAGGAGAGACTGACTACAGAATGGAAAAAGGTGAGAGCAATGGAAGTAAGGGGAGTGGGGGAGGAATGGGATGTATTTAGGGAATCAGTGATGGAGTGCGCAAAAGATGCTTGTGGCATGAGAAGAATGGGAGGTGGGTTGATTAGAAAGGGTAATGAGTGGTGGGATGAAGAAGTAAGATTGTTAGTGAAAGAGAAGAGAGAGGCATTTGGACGATTTTTGCAGGGAAAAAATGTAATTGAGTGGGAGATGTATAAAAGAAAGAGACAGGAGGTCAAGAGAAAGGTGCAAGAGGTGAAAAAGAGGGCAAATGAGAGTTGGGGTGAGAGAGTATCATTAAATTTTTAGGAGAATAAAAAGATGTTCTGGAAGGAGGTAAATAAAGTGCGTAAGACAAGGGAGCAAATGGGAACTTCAGTGAAGGGCGCTAATGGGGAGGTGATAACAAGTAGTGGTGATGTGAGGAGATGGAGTGAGTATTTTGAAGGTTTGTTGAATGTGTTTGATGATAGAGTGGCAGATATAGAGTGTTTTGGTCGAGATGGTGTGCAAAGTGAGAAGTTTAGGGAAAATGATTTGGTAAACAGAGAAGAGGTAATAAAAGCTTTGCAGAAGATGAAAGCCGGCAAGGCAGCAGGTTTGGATGGTATTGCAGTGGAATTTATCAAAAAAGGGGGTGACTGTATTGTTGACTGCTTGGTAAGGTTATTCAATGTATGTATGATTCATGGTGAGGTGCCTGAGGATTGGCGGAATGCATGCATAGTGCCATTGTACAAAGGCAAAGGGGATAAAAGTGAGTGCTCAAATTACAGAGGTATAAGTTTGTTAAGTATTCCTGGTAAATTATATGGGAGGGTATTGATTGAGAGGGTGAAGGCATGTACAGAGCACCAGATTGGGGACGAGCAGTTTGGTTTCAGAAGTGGTAGAGGATGTGTGGATCAGGTGTTTGCTTTGAAGAATGTATGTGAGAAATACTTAGAAAAGCAAATGGATTTGTACGTAGCATTTATGGATCTGGAGAAGGCATATGATAGAGTTGATAGAGATGATCTATGGAAGGTATTAAGAATATATGGTGTGGAAGGCAAGTTGTTAGAAGCAGTGAAAAGTTTTTATCGAGGATGTAAGGCATGTGTACGTGTAGGAGGAAAGGAAAGTGATTGGTTCTCAGTGAATGTAGGTTTGTGGCAGGGGTGTGTGATGTCTCCATGGCTGTTTAATTTGTTTATGGATGGGGTTGTTAGGGAGGTGAATGCAAGAGTTTTGGAAAGAGGGGCAAGTATGAAGTCTGTTGTGGATGAGAGAGCTTGGGAAGTGAGTCAGTTGTTGTTCACTGATGATACAGCACTGGTGGCTGATTCATGTGAGAAACTGCAGAAGCTGGTGACTGAGTTTGGTAAAGTGTGTGAAAGAAGAAAGTTAAGAGTAAATGTGAATAAGAGCAAGGTTATTAGGTACAGTAGGGTTGAGGGTTAAGTCAATTGGGAGGTAAGTTTGAATGGAGAATATATATATATATATATATATATATATATATATATATACTTACTCGGTTATTAGGTACAGTAGGGTTGAGGGTCAATTGAATTGGGAGGCGAGTTTAATGGAGAAAAACTGGAGGAAGTGAAGTGTTTTAGATATCTGGGAGTGGATCTGGCAGCAGATGGAACCATGGAAGCGGAAGTGGATCATAGGGTGGGGGAGGGGGCGAAAATTCTGGGAGCCTTGAAGAATGTGTGGAAGTCGAGAACATTATCTCGGAAAGCAAAAATGGGTATGTTTGAAGGAATAGTGGTTCCAACAATGTTGTATGGTTGCGAGGCGTGGACTATGGATAGAGTTGTGCGCAGGATGATGGATGTGCTGGAAATGAGATGTTTGAGGACAATGTGTGGTATGAGGTGGTTTGATCGAGTAAGTAACGTAAGGGTAAGAGAGATGTGTGGAAATAAAAAGAGCGTGGTTGAGAGAGCAGAAGAGGGTGTTTTGAAATGGTTTGGTCACATGGAGAGAATGAGTGAGGAAAGATTGACCAAGAGGATATATGTGTTGGAGGTGGAGGGAACGAGGAGAAGAGGGAGACCAAATTGGAGTTGGAAAGATGGAGTGAAAAAGATTTTGTGTGATCGGGGCCTGAACATGCAGGAGGGTGAAAGGAGGGCAAAGAATAGAGTGAATTGGAGCGATGTGGTATACCGGGGTTGACGTGCTGTCAGTGGATTGAATCAAGGCATGTGTATGGGGCTGGGTTGGGCCATTTCTTTCGTCTGTTTCCTTGCGCTACCTCGCAAACGCGGGAGACAGCGACAAAGCAAAAAAAAAAAAAAAAAAATATATATATATATATATATATATATATATATATATATATATATATATATATATATATATATATACATATGCATACATACACATGAACATACACAAACATACATATATACACATGTACATATTCATACTTGCTTGCCATCATCCATTCCTGGCGCTAACCAGCCACACAAAAAAACAGCATCGCTACTCTCTGCTTCAGCAAGGTAGTACCAAGAAAACAGGCAAAAAAGGCCACATTTGTTTACACTAAGTCTCTACCTGCCCTTCTCTAACTTCTATAAACAACTACTTTCTACAGTACTATAAGTAATTGGTGCTTACTTTTAGTATCACTAGCACCACTACTCTCATCACCATCTTGGATACTCGTTAAATTCCATTATAAGAGAATAATACAAAAAAAATGAATGCAACAGAAATGATCACCATGTATTCAAAAACAGAGTAAACAATAGACTGGCACCTCATTAATAAAAAGCAGCACCAAACAACAGAGCACTTACTTTCAAAAGCACATAACATTTCACTGAGCAACATGGACTTTGATAGTAGATCGAGTGAGTTACTGCTTAACTAACCCATTGGGATTCAAAAACATAACCACAGTTATTTCCTGCACATAAAATGATTGAAGTAGATGAAGGTAGAAATACTAGGTGATTACGTAGAAGGATAAGTGCTGGGAGTTTCAATAAACATCAATACCCTCACAAGTGCCACATCTGGGGAGCTGGTATTTGGTATGCCAGATTTGAAACAATCAACCAAATATGTTTCAAGTATATGATGATACTGGACTAAGAAGAAAGGCAATAACTGCAGCAACACAAAATCCCTACAAAATCCATTTGCAAAGGAAACTTACCCAGTGAACAAAAGCCATGAAGGTGACCATACCCATCTCTGGGAAGCAGAAGAGTGTCATCACAAACACCCAAACCAGCAGTGCCCTTTCTCTTTTCTGTGGAAGCACAATACTATGGTTTACTAATTTTTTCAAAGGATCATAACACTAGAACATGCATTGCTTTCCAATGCCACCCTAACCTATTTATCACCACAGTCAAAACTTTCAAAAAAAATCAGTTCATTTACATGAAGATCTGAACCGATACTATTCTAATGGTTACTGTGCTGCTGATCATTCCTCATCTAGTTACATCCTTCTCCCTCAGCTCCTCACCTTGCTGCCTCTGTCAGTAATAAAGACTGCTACTTTACAGTACAGTATTATGTCCTTATACAGAAATCTTACATAACCAGTTCAATCCCTAAATTAGCAGATTTTTCTCATATTCTATATATGCTTGCCATTTCCCAGGTGAGTGAAGTGGTATCAAAACAGATGACTGAGCGTTAGAGGAAGAAATCCTTATTTAGCTCTTTGCCCTGTTCCTTCTTTTGGAAACTAATACATGAAGGGAGCATTCCCAGCCACCCACTCTCTCCATTAGTTACCTTCTACAACACACACACAATACATGAGTTGTATTCTTTCTCACCTATCCCCACCAGGGATAAAATTAGCAAGTATTCTAGAATATACCAAAGTAGCAAATCTATCTCAGGAAGTTGAGTCCCTTGACCTTTTAGCTAACCTATAGGACTGGGGCTTGGGAATCCAGTCTCTGTGAACATTCTCCTTAAAAATTGCATGTGGTCTCAAACAAACAAGGTATGCCTGCAGCGACTTTTGACAAAAGATGCAGGTCCATATAGATAAGTAGATCGTGAGAGGAATACCTGATAGATAAAAGAGGTTGAAAGGTATAGACATTTTCAAAAAAGGTGTAGCAGTTAGTGTTCCTGACTGTGACGCATTCAAGGTCTGCCCAGGGTTGAATGCATATGTTTGAATCTTGGTTATGGCAGTCAGTCCACAGTCAACCAAGCGCTTCATCCACCCCTTGGGGTTGGTCAATAAAATGGGTATATGGCTCAGGTTAGGAAAGAGAGAGAGAGAGAGAGAGAGAGAGAGAGAGAGAGAGAGAGAGAGAGAGAGAGAGAGAGAGAGAGAGAGAGAGAGAGAGAGAGAGAGAGAGAGAGAGAGAGAGAGAGAGAGAGAGAGAGAGAGAGAGAGAGAGAGAGAGAGAGAGAGAGAGAGAGAGAGAGAGAGAGAGAGAGAGAGAGAGAGAGAGAGAGAGAGAGAGAGAGAGAGAGAGAGAGAGAGAGAGAGAGAGAGAGAGAGAGAGAGAGAGAGAGAGAGAGAGAGAGAGAGAGAGAGAGAGAGAGAGAGAGAGAGAGAGAGAGAGAGAGAGAGAGAGAGAGAGAGAGAGAGAGAGAGAGAGAGAGAGAGAGAGAGAGAGAGAGAGAGAGAGAGAGAGAGAGAGAGAGAGAGAGAGAGAGAGAGAGAGAGAGTCAACGAATGTGGCCTCTGTTGTCTTTTCCTAGTGCTACCTTTTGCACACACAGGGGGGGGGTGTTATTTCATGTGTAGCAGGGTGTCGACAGGAATGGATGAAGGCAGCATGAATGAATATGTACATGTGTATATATGTATATGTCTGTGTATATATATGTATGTATAAGTTGAAATGTATTGGTGTGTATATGTGCGAGTGTGGGCATTTATGTAAATACATGTGTAGGTGGGTAGGTTGGGCCATTCTTTTGTCTGTTTCCTTGTGCTACCTTGCTACCGTGGGAGACAGCGTCAAAGTATAATAATAATAATAATAACAATAATAATAATAATAATAATAATAATAATATTTATTCATTTATTATACTTTATCGCTGTCTCCTGTGTTAGCGAGGTAGCATAAGGAAACAGACAAAAGAATGGCCCAACCCACCCACATACACATGTATATACATAACCACCCACACACGCACACATACATATCTATACATTTCAACGTATATGTACATATACATACACAAACATATACACATATACCCATGTACATATTCACACATGCTGCCTTCATCCATTCCGGTGTCACCCCACCACACATGAAATAACAACCCCCTCCCCCCCACGTGCGCGCGAGGTAACGCTTGGAAAAGACAACAAAGGCCACATTCGTTCACACTCAGACTCTACCTGTCATGTGTAATGCACCGAAACCAAAGCTCCCTTTCCACATCAGGCCCCACAAAACTTTCCATGGTTTACCCTAAACGCTTCACATGTCCTGCTTCAATCCATTGACAGCACATCGACCCTGGTATACCACATCATTCCAATTCACTCTATTCCTTGCACGCCTTTCACCCTCCTGTATGTTCCGGCCCCAATCGCTCAAAGTCTTTTTCACTCCATCCTTCCACCTCCAATTTGGTCTCCCACCTCTCCTCGTTCCCTTCATCTACGACACATATATCCTCTTTGTCAATCTTTCCTTACTCATTCTCTCCATGTGACCAAACCATTTCAATACACCCTCTTCTGCTCTCTCAACCACACTCTTGTTATTATCACACATCTCTCTTACCTTTCATTACTTACTCGATCACACCACTTCACACCACATATTGTCTTCAAGCATCTCATTTCCAACACATCCACCCTCCTTCGCACAACCCTATCTATAGCCAATGCCTCACATCCATATAACATTGTTGGAAACACTATTCCTTCTAACATACCCATCTTTGTTCTCTGAGAGAATGTTCTCACCTTCCACACATTCTTCAATGCTCCCAGAACCCCCAACCACCCACCCTGTGATTCACTTCCGCTTCCATGGTTCCATCTGCTGCCAAATCCACTCCCAGATATCTAAAACTCTTCACTTCCTCCAGTTTTTCTCCATTCAAACTTATCTCCCAACTGACTTGTCCCTCAACCCTATTGAAAATAATAACTTTGCACTTACTCACATTTACTCTCAGCTTTCTTCTTCCACGCACTTTACCAAACTCAGTCACCAACTTCATTTTCTCACCTGAATCAGCCACCAGTGCTGTATCATCAGTGAACAACAACTGACTCACTTCCCAAGCCCTCTCATCCACAACAGACTGCATACTTGTCCCCTTCTCCAAAACTCCCTAACAACCCCATCCATGAGCAAATTAAACAACCATAGAGACATCACACACCCCTGCCAAAACCCGACATTCACTGGGAACCAATCACTTTTCCCTCTTCCTACTCATACACATGCCTTACATCCTCGATAAAAACTTTTCACTGCTTCTAGCAACTTACCTCCCACTCCATATAATCTCAATATCTTCCACAGAGCATCTCTATCAACTCTATCATATGCCTTATCCAGATCCATAAATACTACATACAAATCCATCTGTTTTTCTAAGTATTTCTCACATACATTCTTCAAAGTAAACACCTGATCCACACATCCTCCACCACTTCTGAAACCACACTGCTCTTCCCCAATCTGATGCTCTGTACACGCCTTCACCCTCTCAATCAATACCCTCCCATACTATTTCCGAGGAATACTCAACAAACATATTCCTCTGTGATATGAGCACTCACCTTTATCCCCTTTGCCCTTGTACAACGGCACTATGCAAGCATTCTGCCAATCCTGTGGCACTACACCATGAACCATACATACATTGAATATCCTCACCGATCAGTCAACAACACAGTTACCCCCTTTTTTAATAAATTCCATAGCAATACCATCCAAACCCACCGCCTTGCCAACTTTCATCTTCCGCAAAGCTTTCACAACCTCTTCTCTTTTTACCAAATCATTCTCCCTAACCCTCTCACTTCACACACCACCTCAACCAAAACACCCTACATCTGCCACTCTATCATCAAACACATTCAACAAACCTACAAAATACTCACTCCATCTCTCTCTCACTTCACCACTACTTGTTATCACCTCCCAATTTGCCCGCTTTACCAATGTTCCTGCTTGTTCTCTTGTCTTATGCACTTTATTTACCTCCTTCCAAAACATCTTTTTTATTTTCCCAAAAATTTAATGATACTCTCTCACCCCAATTTTCATCTGCCCTCTTTTTCACCCCTAGCACCTTCTCTTGACCTCTTGCCTCTTTCTTTTATACATCTCCCAGTCAATTGCACTATTTCCCTGAAAAAATCATCCAAAAGCCTCTCTCTTCTCTTTCACTAACAATCTTATTTCTTCATTTTACCACTCACTACCCTTTCTAATCAGCTCACCTCCCGCCTTTCTCATGCCACAGGCATCTTTTGCACAAGCCATCACTGCTTCCCTAAATACATCCCATTCCTCCCCCACTCATTTGCTCTCACCTTTTTCCATTCTGAACTCAATATCTCCTGGTACTTCCTCACACAAGTCTCCTTTCCAATGCTCACTTACTCTCACCACTCTATTCACCCCAACATTCTCTCTTCTTTTCTGAAAACCTCTACATATATTCAACTTCACTTCCTCAAGATAATGATCAGACAATACCACAGCTACCTTTTGGCATCCAGGCCACACAAAACTTTCCATGGTTTACCCCAGACACTTCACATGCCATGGTTCTATCCAGTGACAGCACATCGACCCCAGTATAACATCATTCCAATTCATTCTATTCCTTGCACGCCTTTCACCCTCCTGCATGTTCAGGCCCCAATCACTCAAAATCTTTTTCACTCCATCTGTCCACCTCCAATTTGGTCTCCCA